>NC_080593.1:41361815-41986815 GCF_027887145.1 Ammospiza caudacuta | reverse complement strand
AGTAATGTTCAGCCTGTGCTCAGTACTGTGCAGAAGCAGGTCCAAATAATGATCTTGGTTTTTTTTGCTTTTTTGTTCACCTCAGTTTTTTCTTTATTTTGCCCCATTACAAGACTGTGTTATATTTTCTATTTAATGATTTGTAAGTCTTCAGCTAAACTAACAGGAGGGGATTAGTTTTGCATCCTATTCAAAAGAATTAGGAGTGCAGCTAAGCTGATGCCACCATTGCTTTCAGTGTTAAATTACATATGCTTTCTCATTGTTTGGGGCTAAAATATCTGTGAGTCCGGGGCATAACAGTTAATTCTGACTGCAGCAATGCTCACTAATACTAATGAGTGTGGGTCTGATGTATGACAGAATGCTTTTCTGCCAAGAAGCTACTCATACCTCCTGCAGCTGCTGTTCTTGCTGTTCAGCCTGGAAGGAATTTTATAGACCTGTTCTTCCAATTCCCCAGGAAAAAAAACAACCCAACAGCGTTTCAGGAGAGAGAGGAGGCTGAAACTCATTCCAAGTAAAAATGTTGATATATTAACAGGATCATTTTGATAGCTTCTTGAGGTGAAGAAATACTAAGACATGAATATTTGATTTCTCTCTCTGAACCTCCTATGCCCCACCTTTCAGATAACTTAACTTATACTTAGTTAAGTGTACTTGTTTGGTAGCTTGCTTCTTAGTTTGTACTCCATTTAAGCAAATTACAAACTGCCCTCCAGTCACAAAGCTTCTCAGCTGAAACAATTTAATAATTCTACTACGGAGAAGGTATAGTGAAATTTCTCCTGTCTTGTGGTAAAGGTGAAAGTTTATTCCTAGATAATATTGTTTCGTTGATTGCTTATGAAAATAATGCTCTTGTATTTTTTTCTGAAGTTGTGGGACAAGGTGACCACAGTAAGGAATCCAGTGTTCCACCTAATTCTTATATTTGCAGAGGTAAAGAAAAAGTAAGACTGAAAAAGGCAGCAATGTGATTAGTTAAAAGTGATTATAATTTGTTTTGCTCTAGGTCAACAGCTGTCTAGAGGATAAGATCAAAATCAGTTCTACTTTGCTTTCTTTGGTCTTGTGCTGAAATGGTTTTATTTTTACTACTTGGCCCTTTTCCCAGGGATTCTTGGGAATTTAGCTTGAATTAATTGGAATGCTTTTTTTCCCAACTGAAGAGTGAATTGTTCTAGGTGTAAAAATTACACTTGCTTTATTAATGATTCCTTTACATGGCAGTGTAGAGTCTAAAGGCATCAAATCAAGACTCAAGTAATCCTGTTTAGAACTTGGCTGTTTGATGAAGCTGCAGCCCTTTTTGTAGAAGTGCCTAATTTTATGTACCAAGAAAGTGAGGTATTTCAGGAGGTTTCCAGAATTATTTCTTTAGGCAACAAATTAATGGCAAGAGTCATGAGAGTCAGCAGCAAGGAATGGAGGCAATTGGTGCAGGTATTGAGCAATCTGAAAGGAGCTAATAACAAGGTGTAGCTCAGAAAATAATATATAGAGGGTGCAAATATTTTCTATGTAATTCATAGACAAAGATATAATTCTCTAATCTTAAGAAACTGATTTGTTAGTGGGGAGGGAAAAGAAATTGTGATGTTCAGATTACAGGTTTTGTGAGTTGTGGTGTGATCAATTTTTCAGAATTTTATTCTCAGGTCTCATGTGGCCACCTCTGAGCATGCACAAAATCTTCCTTAATTGCTTCTGACTTGCTCTTTGGTTTAAGTCTTATAAGCTGATCTATTAGGTGGTAACTGATGAGAAGAGGAAGAAGAGGTTATTTTAATTTAAATTAATCTCTTTGTGACAGCAGGGTTTGGCTGAGAGGATCTATTTATTACTAGGACCAACAGGTCAGGTGGCTAAGAGTGTTTCAGTACTGTTTTAAGTAAAACACTCTTTAAAATACCCACAGCCTGAAATTCTGACTTCATGATTGATGATATAGCTGGGGGCTTGGATGTTTGGTGAGTTGACCTCAGCACCCGATCTGCAGAGCTCAGCTTCAGACAAGGTTCAGTTTACAAGGTGTTTTAAAATTAGCTGGGACCCACATTGTGGCTGCACAGAGATTTGTGAAGGAAATTGACAAATGAAGAGCCCAGGGATAAGTATTGACTTCTTGTTTCAAGAAGGAGTATTGGTGTTCTCTAGCCTGAAAGCCCTCGACAAAATCTTGTGAAGTTATCTGTTTCATAGATCATTGCATCAGAGAGGCTCCTTATGCCTTAATTTCATGTTTATATTACTGTGCTGATGAATTATTGTGTATGACAATGCCCTTTGTAAGGAACCACTAGCACAAAATGATTTTTTTTTTTTGACTGCAGGCCCAAAGGTAGAGATGCTCCTGCAATTGCATGCAACACCCAGCCTGCTCCCCTAAATTCCAATCAGCCAAAGCAGGGAGGAGCAGCAGTTTGATGGCCAGAAAGCACCTGGGCAGTACCACACAGGGGTGCCACAGGTGGCTGACACTGAGATTGGAAGCAGCCTGGTGCTGTTAGGATAACACAGGGCCTGTGCTCTGCTCAGGGAGCCTATTTATAACCTGCTGCTGGAGCTCTCCTTCAGCAGAGCCTGCTGATTCTCTGGTACAGAAAGACAGGAGCAATAGTGTGGGGAACATGCCCCTGTCAGGACAAGAGCTTCTCTTTGTTTTATGAGCATCATTTATGACTGTGACCTTCAATGTAGAGGAAAAGTATCTATTTTATGGTAGTGGTGAATGCATCTAGGAAGCAGTAAGAGGCCAATCAAGGTCTCAGCCGATGTTTCTGTTGTGGTAGAATAGCAGGGCTGCTACTAGCAGAATCACTGATTTTTATGTGATCCCTGCTCAGCTGCTGATGAAGAAGGAGAGACAGGGACAGCATGGAAGAATTTCAAGTAGATGATGAAGAAAAATGATAGTGCTCCAATGCTGTAAAGGAGAAATATCTGTAAAAGAAAAGAAGGTTAGTCCAACATCCTTCTGCGAAGGAAGGGCTCAAAGTGAAATAAACACGGGTAGGAGACTTTTCTTCTTTTTAATGCCTTTATTAAGAGTGATCAGCTAGGGTGGGGAGAACAGACAGGTTCATGCTCATGCTGCGACTGCTGCTGCTCCCAGGAGTGACTTGGAGGAAGAGGAAGAGTGCAGCTTTGTCCATTGGTCTGTGGACAGAGCTGGGCGTTCTCTACTCACAAGAGCATCGTGAAATTCCCTTGATTTCAGTTCAACATTTGACTTCCTCTGTCCAGCTGACATCTTTTGGTTAGGGTGAGGGGTAAAAAGGGTCTTAGCAGATACTAGATTCTGTTCCTCACACCTAGTCATCACTTTGATTTGTCAATTTTGTGTTGGCTCGTTGTTTTTAGGGGTTTTTGGCTAGGTTTGGTGAGGGGCTTCTCCCGTTGCATGACCCGTTCTGAAGTCATTTGCCTGCTAACTCCCAGGTCTCCTCCTCTTCACCATCTGGGTGCCATCCTCCAGGAAGCAGCAGGGTGTCCCTCGACAAAAGGGGGAATTCTTAACCATCAAGGTCAGGCAGTTAACAAAAATGACAGGTGATTACAACAGGAAACAGTTAGAACTCCACCCTGGCAGCAACTGGCCCAACCTGTGAACTCTGCAACCTTTTAAAAAAATGGGCAGCTTTTCTACTCATAGCAAAAGGATGATGTTTTTCAAGTATTTTCAAGTATTTGTAGGGTGTTTTTTACAAGTGTTGCAATGCTCTGGCACTAAAATTGAAGTAAGTGTTTGTAGAAAATTCCATTGAATGATTGTTTATTGATTGATTTATTTATTTATTTTTATCATGAACCAGAACAGCTACAACTAGGTGTAATTCTGGGAAACCATGCCTATCAGCAGACTTGAGTTGGGCCTTACCACTGGTTCCTGGTCCTGAGCTCTAGAACTAAAATATCCCTTTCAGAGAGCTTTAGAGAGGACTTCTGTATCCAGAAATTTGCTGGAGAGACCCAGAGTAAAGGCAGTATTTGGAATCTTGCCAGATTCAGCTGGCTTGGAAATGTGTGGGATGCAACTGTTGGGACCAATTACTGCAGATTGACGATTCCCCGTGAAAGGGACTCAGCCATGATAAGATAAATAGTAAATTGAATTTCCTTTACATTTTTTTCAAAATCTTTAATAGGAAAAATTATATATATGTATGCAAATATTTCCTGAATCAGTAAAGAGATGGGGCTGTAAATAAAAAAGATGGTATGTTCTTGCATTTATTTTCCCATGGGCAAAAAGATGTTTCCGTTCCTCTAATATTTTTCTGCATTTCTCAGTTTTTAATAATTTCAGAATGGAAAGAGAAGGGAATCCTAAAGTGATGTTAGAGATGATCAATTCAGACTTCTCACCATTTGCCTGTCATCCATCTGTCCTGGTCCCCAGAGCATGCTGTTTCTTATTGATGCAAATGGGTATGTTTCCTGCAAGCACTTCAATTAAGACAACATGTTTTCTTTTTACTTGCATTTTTCTCTTTAGGAAGTCAGCACTGTAAATTAATTTTTAACATGTACCGAGAGTAAGCATTAAAGGAGGATTCTTTTAGTTGATATGTTTGTGAAGTACATTTTTTAAAATGGAAATATCCTTAAATAGATTTTAACGATTTTCTAAAGTTTGTATTTTTTTTTTAACTTATTTACTGCTGTCTTTGAAATAAAGTGGCCTGTGCTCCTTCAGTGATCTATAGTTAATGCCTTTGATCCTAGAGGGGAACTGTGCATTTTTCATTCATATTTTTTGGGAAAACTGAGAGGTTTCTACCTTTGTGAAGGACCTATTTATTCTCCTAGAGGGCTCAAAATCTCTGCTAAACTGGATTGCCTATTTAAAGGCTTAGAACCCTGAAGCTGGTGTCTCTGCTCAAAAGAACAGTATCTCTGCCCTTATGAGTCTTTCCTAACTGTGGTACATTTTACCAGCTAGTGAGTCCTCTCTGATAAACATGACCATAAGTAATAATATTTTGTATTTTTAATTGGTAACTGTTGGCAGATTCCATTATCTGTTCTTAACTTCTTGGCTATTGTCAAGCTAGTTTGGATTCTGATGTTTTACTGCCTTGCAGAATAACTTAGTTTTATTGGCTTTGTAGACAAAAAAAGTTGTAAAATCTGTGTTGAAAAAGCAGTTGAAAGGAAAAAGAAGTTGTTCAGTTTTCTAAGCAAGCACATGTTTTGGGTTTTTAAAAGTGTGATTCTGTCAAACTTCTTGGAGCAGGAGACCTTTAAGTGTATTTAATACAACTCCACATATATCACTTAGGCAGGCAATGTGTGAATTGTTATTCATAACTGAAGTGTCTGTCATTAGACACTAATTTGTAATATAACGTCAATAATAGATAAAATTGGTACCTGGGCTCCTATTGTATTTTCAAGGCTTGTTTTTGTCTTTGTGTAGTGCTGATGACACATCCATGTAGGAAAAAGGAATTTTTATAAGTACTCTTTCAGCAGAAAGAAATTTTGGCACCTACATCAATGCTGATAGTAGAGAGCATCTGCACTGTTTGCTGTGATCATGCAGAGAAACAGTTGACTTCGTTTCTACAGCAGTTATGTCTATAATTTCCCTCGATTGCAGTCTACTTTCATTTAATTTGTGCTCAAGGGCCCTTCACATAGAATGATTTCTGCTGGGTGAAAGATCTTGCTACAGCTGAGAGGTCACAATATAATACACTCTATTGATTGTAATGAATACTTGGTATTTGTTGTATGCAGGATGCATGGAGGAATCCATTTTTAATCCAGAAACAAAAGTAAAATATAGATTGATTGTATCTACAGCTTGCAATTGAATTCATGGAGGCTTGGTTTCAGTTTGGAGTGGTCTGTCACCAGCTTAACTATACAAACTTTTTGGTTTTTAAGTTTGACTTTGTATGACAGCTGTTTTGTGGCGTTATCATTGCCAGCTGTACATGTAAACAAAGGCCTGCAGAGCAAAATGATTGTGTGACCATTAGTTATTTCCCAAATTCCAGAAAACAGATAATTTAATGGAATTTGAGAAACAGGATTATCGTTCTCATAAAAGAAAAAAGTATTTGCTAATTCTAACATGAACTCTATCAGGCAATAAATAAAAATAAATCAGTTCTATTTGGGAAAGAAATCAGAATCTATGGGTGCCTTCCCAAAAGACAGTGGAGGCTGAGGACAAGGCCGTTAATTCCTCTCCTTTCTTTCTTTGTTCCCAGGACTTACCGGACCATCTGTGTGCTTCCTGTCTACACAGGTCACCAGTGCTCAAATTGTTCCCAGGTAAAAAAAATCACAGCTTCTGCTTTAAATTCCCTTCTCTGTGCATTTGTGAAGGAAGGAAAAGATGCATTTATGAGTGTTGGGGAAGGCTGCAGGTGGTCAAAAGCATTCTTAGTGATGAAGTGTTCTTTACATTGAGCAATACAGCTGGAGACAACCCTTCTCAGTTTTGTTTGTAGGTCATGGCAGCACTTGGTGAAGGGGAAACAACTGTGCTGTGAGATCTAGAGAATAGGCACTTACAGATATAGAAGATTCCTGGCCATAGTACTGTACCATATTGCTTGACATGACTAATGTGGCCATCTCAAAACAGGGCATTTTTCCCCCTGTTTGAATTCACCCTCAATGCATAAAACCTATTTGTATATTCAGGAGTTAATATGCTAAAGAAAACACAATTGTGTATGTTTTTTTTTATTAAAACCCAATGAAGTCCTACTTAAAAAGGAGAAGGACTGCAATAAAGCCTCAAAACCCATATCCAGCTAGCTGGGACAAATCTATAATGATATAAATTATGCCAAATTGTTGACTTCGGAGTCACGATACATCTGCAAGCTGTGGTGGAATTTGTCTCAGAGGATTTACCATACCAAATTAGTCTTGATATCAATCTGCTCTGCAAACTTGTCTCTGAATGTGGCCAGCACCAGATGTTTCAGAGGAAAGGTGGAGGGAGCCACCTGTTTCATATAGAAATGGAGCTAATGTGTTCTTTGCATTAGGTGCCCTTCTGAGTAGTGGTTAGATACTAAGTCCAAAAGCAGAAAAAGTATTATTACTATTATAATCTTCATCACAAAATTTATGGAAACTAGATATTTTTGCTGGTTTTATATATGTAAGTTTGCTCATTGTTTTGAATGAAACTTTTTTTAAAGCTGATTCAGTATCAGTAAGTCTTTCATTTGTGGCAAGAAGAGAAACCTGTAGCTCCAGAGAAACTGAATTTCTGACATCAGCTGCCCAGCAAATAGCAGTAGGAGAGGAAGTGACAAATTTTGGAGCTCTTTTTAATGGGATCTCATATGTAGGAAGAAGGTTTGCAATTATTAATTTAATGTTTTACAATAATTGAAATACATAATGAAACCCTTTATAGAGTTTCTGAACCTTCTGCAGCAGCCTTGCTTATTTTCATGCTCATCAGAATGAATATGAATATCAGTTAGACTATTGAGTTTCAAAGTGCATTTCCTATGATTATGGTTTAGGTCAGGATGGATGGAACTCAGGTATCCATCAAATACTATGCAATAATTAGAAGTGTATGAAGAAATTTGGATATTCATTGTCTACGTGAAAGAGTGATTCTTAATGCATAGAAAATAACAAAATGTTACAGAAATGGCACTGTTTTTAATTCCAGTTTAGCTGCTTACGTGAGCAGGAGTTATCCAGAGGAGGAGTAGGGAATTAAGTGTGCTGGGGCAGGCTGCAGGATCTCAGAGCTCAAGGTCAGGTTGTCCCAGAGGAGCAGTTGTGCTGCAGCCTCTTTAGACTGAGATGAATGAGTGTTATGAGGTGGAGAGCATTTTCCAGATTGTTTGAAGTTTGTGGCTGAAGGACAGTTGTGAGCTTTTGCTCCTTGAATGTTTTAGTAAGTTGCTGGGTAAATACTCTTGGCTAAATTAGTTCTGCTATTTCTGTCAGTTACAATTCTTTTTTCATTACAACTGTCTAGCTGTGCTTTACCTAACAAAGTTACATCCCTAAAAACTACATAGCAGCACACAGAATGTCAAGCTGTGGTCTTCCAACATGAACCTATTTACACAAGTAATATCAGCTCAGTAGCCCAAGACACCTAATATTTTTCTTTTACAGAGTGAAAAAATGAAATACATCTTAGAATTTTAATAAGTAAAAAGAACCATCACATGAGGTGAACAGTATTTAAATTTGAAAAAAAAAAGAAGGAAAAAAAAAAAAGCCAGAGAATATCAGGTAGAGTGGCAGAGGTGAGACTGATTCTTTTCCTCTCTTTCCCTGTGCATTAAGAGCAAGCTGATAACAGCAAGAGCCACATGGTCCACTGGAGTTTCTCTTGTGCCACCAAAGGCAAGCTGGCTTCTAGGACTACCTAGAATTCGTGGTTGATGTGACTTTCACAGTGACAGCATGTTGCCACAAGTGCTAAAGAATCATAGCTCATCAAACTCAAGAGATGGTGCTGTCTCAGGATTTTCAGCCTGATCTGAAACCAGTGGAAACCACAGGTGCCTTTAGTCCAGGCGATAACAACATGAGGAGTTTTCTTTATCTTGTATCTTAATGACTTTAAAAGAGAGAATTAGCAGCATTACCTAGGAAGGACCAAGCTCCCCTGTCTGTCACATGTACATTGGAACTCTGAGTTCAAAAATTGGTGTGTATGCCAGACTTCGCAGATTACAGAAGAAAAAAGTCTCACTAATAACAAGTTCTAACTTGGTTTTAGTTCTTAATGATTCCTAAGGTTGTTAAACTGAAAGATAAACAACAAAATTTCTCTGAAACATCAAGGACAGATAATACTATTTAAATTTGGTTTAAAAAAAGGGACAAAATAATTGTACTGAGGCTTTTCCTCCTTAATGTTTAAGCTGCCATTTCTTCAGTTGCTTTTTGACTGTTGGATATATTTATAGCCAACTTATATAAAACTAAGAACAGAAAGTTTGGTCCTCCTTTTAAGAGGCTTTTTTCATGCCTCTTTTTTTTGAACATTGGGAAATTGAAGTCTTGTTTTTAGTTTTTATATTGGAAGGTATGGTTTGGGTCAAACTTAGTGGTGGCCTTGTAGTCATGCAGGAATCCCATCCTACCCTACATCTAGTCTGATTTTTTTAAGCTCATGGCTCCTGTTGTTTTTGATTCTGATAATTAGAATCTGACATCTTTCCTGTAGATGTCAGAAAATGCCTCCTGTTTTTCTCTCATATCTCTCCTTAAAACTGTCTATTTTAAAGCAATATCCCCCAAGACCTCTGGCAATATACTGGCTGCAGACATAAGGAGCTAAGGTACAGGAAAATAAATGCTTGTGGCTCTCGTTGTATGGTCAGCAAATGTTCTTGTATGTGTTCCTTTCTCATATTATAAGCAAGAATAAAACTGGTAGGCAGAGAGGAGATGGTGTAGACACATGATGTTACGGGTGTATAATGAACACAATATGAATTGCTTCAAAGTGAAACACTTCCAAGACATGAAAGAGAGGTGTTGAGTTTTGACTTTATTGGAGATTTGTCTCAGATTGAGTTCTTCAGTGTAATAGTCCACTAGAATTCGAGGAAGTTAAGATGAGCTGTTACATGTTGGTGAAGATTGAAAGTTTTATTTCTTTCATGTTCATAGTGTGGTTTTTATTGAAAACCCAGTCAAAGGGTTCATAGGCCTGAATTCACCTATGAAATTGTAGTCATTCATCACAGAACAGAATAATCTTACTCATACTCTGCTTGAACAGAAAATTGGTCCTTGAACATGATGAAGGCCTGCACTACCTAAGCCTTTGAAGGAGGAGACCTCTTCCAACTCACAGGTAATGAAAAGCAGAGTTGAGCTCTACCTGTGGGCTAGTTGGTCTTCCATTGCTGTGATCTGTGGCCCAAGCTGTCCACACAAACACTTCAGGGTAGCAGACCTGCCAGGCAGCAGGTGGCCTGGTATAAGATGCTTGAGTCCCAATAAGTAGTTGTATCTTTTCATATCTGCAATATCTGATGCATTAAGCTACAAATAATGAGACAAATCTTTCTTATCTCATACAATAGAGCTGAAACCCAGACAATAAATACAGCTTCAAATCTCCCCATCCCCCTTTTACAAAGTAAGCTTCTTTTTTACACAGAAATGAAGAAAGTCATTTGCTGCTGGCTTGGGTACAATGCTCTTGTTATCAGAGTAGAGTCATAGCTGCAATGGCAGAGTGTAGCAGAAATGCATGGAAATATTATTAACTTCCAAATTAAGCACAGTATTTGTGAGTTGCAGTTGGGAGCAGAGGATTTTTAATTAGAAATCTTGACAAGGCTTAAATGAATTGTTTTTGTCCCAGTAAAAAGTGTGGCCTTGATAAATTTCTGCTACTGAAAAGCAAGTTAATTTCCCCTGTTCAATTCTTCTTTTAGTGGCTGTTATACATCATAGGAACTAATTTATGGGGGGAAGCACTGAGCGGGAATTGATGATTATTTTAAGAACAGATCTGCACAAAACTACTCACACGAGTAAAGCAGGCTGGGATTTGGTTCCCCATTCATACTCCACAAATGCTATTACCAGATGCTTCAGCAGCTTGAATCCCTTCCCCCCATCTTTGTGGCATGTAAGAATATAGTGTAACCCAAGGGTCTGCACTTCATTCTCTTACTTGCTGGCTCATGGGAGTGCTGGCATCAGTTTTGTGCTCTATTGCATTAAATAAAAATAAATAATTAGTACTGTTTTACCAGTTTTAAACAGGTTAGCTCTTAAACATAGAGAGAGGTGCTGTTTTCTGCTTGCAGTAGGAAGCAGATACCAATAGAAGCTCATGCCACAACTGCTTATCACCATCCTTTGTGGTGTGAGATGGTATCACTCATTCAGGGCTGCCAGCAATGCCTAACCCTCTTCTATCAAAATGAATCCTGTCCAGCTACATTTGCAATGTAAACTGTTTATGTTCAGGTGGGTGTTGTGGCCAAAGCACGTTAGGGAATGCATAAACAAGTAGATGCAGGGGAGCCTCCACAAGCAAGGCACAATCTGCTTATTTCTTTCTTTCTAATGGATTCTGTTATCATGACCACATTACTGTCCTTTCCTAATAAAAGCTGATGTTTTTCCAACCAGTTTTCCCACCTCAGGAAAAATTAATCCTGGGGGAAGACTACAAGGCATCCACTTTTTTCCCCGTAAAAAGGCCTTCTGGACTGATACCTCTTAAAGCCACATGGCTGCATGGTCAGAAGGGAATGTTCAGTGGTCTTTGTTAGAACTAGCACAGTCACAGAGCATGGCAGTGTTTCTCTAATGTGTTTGGTTGTGATTTGAAAATGGCACTGTTGCAGGAGAGGCAGAGGAATCAGAAATTCTGCTATATTTCAGTGGATCACCTGCCCTGTTCATTACAACCATGGAGAAGTGCTGGGTGAAAGCACAGAACAGATATCTGGAGAATAGACCATTTCTGTAAAGGATGTTTTTTTTTTTTTTCAAGTGCTGTATATGTTGAAGGCTTTGTCAACAGCCCCTGGGAGGGTGTAATACTGATGGCTGACTCCAAAAGGCCAGCCTAGGCTGCTACATTTATGCAGACATTGAAGATTCAGCCTCTGGAAAAGTCTGTGGTCTTCTGAACACACAAAATTCCCAGAGCAGTCAATGATTTCAAAAGCAGCATTTGGCCTCATGCTGTCAGCTTCAGTAATTATACAATTCAATTAAATTCAAGTGGGAAAGTCACTCGGGCAATTTTGTAAAATCATACCTTTAATGAAGAAGAAGGAGGAAACAAACATATTTTTATCTATCTATAAATACATAATGTACATACAGACATATATGTTGAAAGTTTTGCTACTAAGGATGATTCCATTTTCCCAAGCTGTTAGACTGTGCTCATCCCTGTGGCACATGACAGCCTTCTATTAGTGCATTAAGCCATATATCTTACTTGTCTCTCACATACTTATTGTCAGGTTCTTCTTCTAGGAGGCAAATCTTCTCCAAATACATCTCTTATTTTGATGGACCTGAGGGATTTTATTTATTTGTTTTCTTTTTCAGTCTACATGCTTCTACGCAAATATGCAGATAAGGGAAGATCAAAGGATTTTGCCTCGCGCTTGAAACAGAAGGTACAAAGGTCTGCCAAAGGCTCATTAATCCATGACTGATCCTGGGCTTTCCAACTTATCCTCTCTTGCTTTGTCATAGGAAGCCTTACACGGGGCACTTGGAGTGCAGGAGTGTGCCCTGGCTGCCAGCCAAGTGAAAGGAGGCAGCTGAGAGGTAAGTGCTAATGCTGCCGAGGGCTGGCGGATCTGAAAACAGAAGGAAAATAATTGCTGCTGATGCGAATTTTCCAGCATACGTGTGAGAATATGAGGATAGAGCCAAATAGGTTCAGAAAGGGTTTTCACTAACACCTGCCTGAAACTCAGCCTCCCTCAGGCACAGAGGGTCTGTCTTTGTTTAGATCAACCATTCAAGCACTTTAATGCAGCATCTACTGCCAGGTCCCCTCCACAACCCTGTTGAATTTGGGACCCTCTCCCTCTCTCTGTGTTATGTTTTGGCTCCTTCATAACAAAATTATTCTAGCTTTCATCTCTAACTCGTCAGAATTCCAATGCTGGTTTTCAGCATCAGTGTCAGTGTTTTCCCATAATGCCCAACCTGGGGTAAGATGAGGACCTGCACAATTATCAGAAGACCTCCTTCTCTCATCTACTGTTTTAAAAGTAGCACTTTTTGACATTACCAAGATGTGTCCTAGGCAAATACCTGTCCTACCTTTATTTACCTGTATTTTACAGCATTTTGTGCTGCAGTGACAGCTTTTAAAGGCAAATTATTTATTCTCTCAGGAAAATAATGCCTGAGAAATTCTGTCTGAGAAGTCTGGGGTCCCTGTGTCATTCTAGACAGTTGCACAGTACATGATTGCTGTGATGTTGAGTAGGATAATCTGCTTTTAGGAGTGTGTGACCACCAGTGGAGTGCATGGACTTGCATACCAGCTTTTAAAAAGAGTGAGTGAGCAGCTGGTCAGCTTGACTCTGGTGCTCTACAGGGACGGTAGGTAATCTGACAAACTTGACATGGTGTCACACACCAAAGGTCAGCACAGCAGTGGGAAGACTGATGAAATCTAAAAAATGACATCTGATATATACAGATACAACCATGTGAACTCTTCCTTCCCCTGCTTCAACTCATCATGATGCCCTTTTGGAAGGGTTTTTCCAGTTGGCAGAAACTTGCTAGTTCATTTGGGAGAACTCCATCATGAAGCTGCAGGGATTTAGAACTGTAAACACTAGAACAACCTACATATTCACTCTTTCCCCTCCCAGCTGATGTAGACTAGCCCTTAGCCAGAATGACTGGATGGGGAACTGAGTTCTCCTGGTTTGATCTAATTCCCTGGTCTTAAAAGACAACTATCTTGAATTTAAAGCCTTTGTCACGTATGTGATAAAAGAGAAGTTTGGGTTATATACAGAAAATGGAGATTTTTGAGCTGAAAATTGATTTAACTGTGGTATAAAGATTTAAAGACAAATTTAGACAAATTATCTCTTCCACTCTATACAGCCTGAAAGAGTCTTACACAGAAGAACATCTTTTACCTCTGTTGTGGTAGAAGGAGCTTTGGCTGGAAGGGAGTGAGAGCCCCTGGCCACTTTCATTATACAGGTTCTGGACCAGGCTTCTAAACAGAGGAAAAATTACAAGGTTTTATCAGCAGCATTTTTCCTGGCATGTTTTTTCAGCTGTGACTTATTTCTACTGCTGCTCTCAGCTGGTGAGAACTGATTTATGAAGGAAATATAGCTAGGCTTAGATAGTACTAGACTCAAACTAGTATTCACTGACTTTCATAAAGTTTATGGTATGAGCTTGGTGCTACACTAACTTGGTAAATGGAAATTTGGTTCACATCTAATTCACATTTTCCCAGTTATTTTACTTTACTCAATCTTGCTTATCCTTAGTAAGTCAATATGTTATCTGTACATATATAACAGGTAAATGCTGTCTGTCTGTGTCAGATATAAAACACTTGCCTTCCCCCAGAACTGTTATAATGAGATATATTTGCCCTCAATGTAGCATCTGATGATCTTGAAATATCCTAACCATATAATTTCACACAATTTAGCCAAGACGACATAGTTTATTTTTGAATATAATTTATTCTCAAGCAGTCAGTTATTAAAATCTACTAGAGAATGCATTTAGATCTGTTTTAGCAGTTATTTCTTTTCCACACTCCAGAAAATATTTAAAACATTCAAGTATCTCATTTCAACTCCATTATGCTTGTACTGCTTGCTTGACAAAAAAATGCACTTTTCATAAACACGTTTCTCTTGTATCAACACTTAGAATTGACTGGGAATCAACAGAACAGAACTGGCTGCCAAGGCCTCTTATGAGCCACAACTCCTGAGAGCTTGTGCTTTGAATGTGTATCAGCTCTCCTTCAGAATCAGCGGGGTCACTGCAGTCCCCAAAGCAGTAACACAGGGCCATACACTGCCTTTTACCTCTTCTGAGAGTGTAGGAATGCCAATCAAATGGCATCTCCTGAGGGATGGAGCGGTCAGAGAACACGTGTCCAATTAGGCTCCCCAGCACTCACCAGCTGCAGCAGCGTTTTCTGTGCTATGAGAGAGAAGAAACGTGGTCTGCTGGCAGCTGCAGCCTAAAGGATGTCCTTGGGACATGCCCCAAAATGTTTCTATTATTTTCAGCAGGTAGTTACCTGCCACAGAGTCTTTTTGGTATCTGGGATCAGGATCTCTCTTTCTCATGCTTGGATTAGAAGATCTGAGATGGACTTTTCCGAGCTTGATAATGCAGTGATTCTAATTGATTGAAATGGGCTTTCTCTCTGTGCTCCTGGAAGTACAGGCAGTCTGTGTTCCTACAAAAATATAAGGTTTTAACAGCTAACAGGACAGCTCAAAAAAGATTCTTAGTTTCTTTAAATTTTTATTTTCTTGAACTCTGAATAGATAGGGGTAAAATGGAGAAGGAAAAAGGAATTCTACTCTACAGACTTGAAACATATATGGGCATGATATTCATGAGCTTACTAATGTGATTGTCATGTCCTCTACACAAAAATCATAATTTGCATTTTCCATTTAAGAACTTTATATTCTTTATAAACTTACTTGAATCCTGTAAAGAGAGCTGACAGTTCCTAAAGAGAAAAAAGACCACATTATTATTATGTCACTTCAAGAAATGCTAATGGCAGGATGTGAAGGACAGCGTAATTACAGTGTTGCTCTAGTGATTCTTCAGTAAAGGCTTTCTCAGTACTTTAATTATAAACTACATATTTCAGCAGTTTAACTTTCTAAATTCTCAGTCAAACACCCTTTGGGTTTGATTCACACTTGGTGGTGTTTGTTGATGTAAAAAAGCCTTGTCTACTCAAAGGCAAATTCCCGTGCAATTGGGAGCAGCCACATCTATGGAGGACAGCTGGGCTGAAGAGGAGGGGCAAGGAAAGAGCTCTTTTTCTGTGTAAGAACAAAACTGTTATTGAGAGGTAGGTGCACTGAAGTAAACAGAGGTGATAAAACCCATGGAAGAGAACCCAGGGAGAGTGTTAGGCATATATCAAGCAAATTTGACAGGCCAAGCTGAAAATCTGCAGAATATGTAAATGAAATCAGATGAGGTCAAAGCACAGCAAGAGTAAGAGATTTCTGCAACTCTCTAGACAGCATTATAGGGACCTGCTACCTCAGCATATCTAAACTTAGGAAAGGAAACTTAACACAGGGAAAGAACAAAACCGTCAAAATAACACCTTTCTTAGATGCTTGTCCAGCAGGCAGAATTCTCCATATTCTAGAAAATTATTTTTAGTTGCTGAATCCATTTGCAAAGCTTTAGTTGAGAAAATTTACTTTTCAGGCAATGTATACTGAAATTCCATTGGGATTTGCATGCAATATTTTCAGACTCATGCCTATGAATTTATGAATAAGAGCTGACTTACTAGGTGACCAAACACTTTCCCGAAGCAGAGCCAAGAGAAGGGACAGATAGTTCTGTTCAGCTCTTTAAGAAAGAAACCTGAAAGCAGATAATATAATTTGAACAACACCCATGAATTTCTGAAAATTGGAAAGCACAAATCCAATGATTAGTAAGATTCCTTTGTTCAGAGAACAGCAATTTGAGAAGTCTGGTCTGCAAAGCCTCAAAGACCTCATTAGGAGCTTGTAATCCTTAGTTTGTTTGTAGACTCTTATAAGGGTACACTCAGTTTTGCCTTGAGAGCTGCTTGTCCTTGGTGGGGGAGAGTATGAAGGTCATAGTTTTAGCTTTTGTGATAAGACAGTGTGTTGTGATCGATTTCAGTAATGATGGCATGGGAGCTGGGGAGGGGGCTTGAGGGAGGGAGCAAACACCGGCTGTTCTGGAATAACTTGCAACAGTTTTTAAATAAGAATGGGTAATACCTTGCTTTCCTCTTGTTGCTGTTACAAGCCCTCCCACGCTCACCTATCTTTCTACTTCAAGCAAAGGATTTTTGAAAGTGGGAGGTCTCAGAACAGTTCAAATATTTAATTTCCTGTAAAAATATTATTTTTGCTCCTTGACAAGGAAGGTAGAGCTGGCTTCATTCTGAGAAACCACAAAATTCATGGGAAAGCTGAATATATATCAGCTATTGTAACATTCATTTTCTGAGGAGTGTGCTACAGCTGGTTTTCTCCCCCTTCATTCTCCTGCTGTGAGATGCAGTGCTCTACTGTGGAAATAGGAGTGCATTTATGTGCCTGTGTGTGGGGATATAGCCAGCATTCAAAAAGTCTTAACAAAGATTTATGAAGCAAATTATGTTGTTTATTAAATTCCCAGATGGAAAATCAGAAACTCTGACATGGTGAGTAGAAAGGGTATCAGCAAAAAGCTGTGATTCAGGCAAATAGAAAGCCTCATTATATAATTCAAGATGAATTAGTATTCTATTCCACTAATAACAAAAATGGTGTTTTGCACTGTGTGTGTCCCACCTGCTGTCACCCTTCCTGGAGTCCTGCATTCTCCATTTTTGCTTGTTTGCTACTGGTGTAGGAAGTAGGTGGCTTAGGGAGGGGCAGTACCTACCTAGTGAATCTATAATAATACTGGTAATAGAAGGAATATGCTGCCACAAATTGTTGCAATACAGTTGATTTCAGTCTATGAATTAGGTGGCTTGGGGGGAAAAACTGGTGAGATGGGGCTTGTCACAAGAGAGATTCACAGGCTGCCAGAAGGCTGCAGTACGGGGTTCAAAAGTGTTAGATCCCTCCCTCCTCTCCTCTTTCCTCTCTTCCCCAGACCTGCAGGTCCTCCCAGGCTCACCAGGGTGGCAGCACTGCTGTTCATCCTGGGCGGGGAAAGGAGAGCATCCAGTTAACTGGGAGGCAGAGCCACCCCACTTCCTCCAGCTGTTTGC
This sequence comes from Ammospiza caudacuta, assembly GCF_027887145.1. Taxonomy (NCBI): domain Eukaryota; kingdom Metazoa; phylum Chordata; class Aves; order Passeriformes; family Passerellidae; genus Ammospiza; species Ammospiza caudacuta. The sequence goes on along the minus strand of NC_080593.1, from coordinate 41,969,348 downwards.
TCATCTGCCACTGGTACCCCAGGCTTACACGGGTAGAAAACAGGGGCAGAAACACAGTTAGCACTGAATAGAGACACCATGGCAGTACCAGCAGCTATTAATTTTCTAATTATGTGGTGCCTCACATTTTTGAATTGTGATACTGCTGTGTCAACAAGTGCTGCTTTGTCACTAAGGTCTTTGTGCTGTGACTCACTGCTGCCTCGTGAAACACAGGGGAGCCAAAAGGCAGTGTTAGCTCAAAATTTCTCATTTTCAACATCATGTTTTCAGTAACATTTCAGTCAATGTTTCTGAAAATCAAATTATTCTTGAGTTCAAAGGTTTTCCTTTTAAGTGCTGCATATTGTGTTTCAAGTAAAAATGGTATTCACCAGCACGCAGGCTTTTAACTAACCAAGATGCTTCTGGAAATGCTGACCTTCCTCTTCTGTGTACTAATAAGAAATAATAATGTTTTCTTTGCAGGAATTCCAGCTGTTATGGGGAATGATGCTGCAGAAGGACTGCTTAGTTTGGAGCATTTCTATTCCAGTGGTGCAATGGCAAGTAAATCAACAGGTTTCAGCAATCTGTATTTGTTAGTCTAGCCCAGCAGTGACAGGTGGGTAAACTGCATTTCTCATTGACCTGTCTGTTCATGCTCTGCTCCCTCCTATAGACAATGGTTTTGCATCTCAGGTAAACAGAAAATTTTAAAATTGAAAAGCAAACAAGTCAGTGGCATTGCAGGTGGGAGGCATTCCTGGTCCAGACAGTTACAGACAGTGGCTTTTTTTGGCTCTGTTTCTCTGTGAATTGAATCTGGGGTGCTCAACACATATGGAGTTACCAACAAATTGGCAGTATGTGGGCAGTAAATGACAACCCACAGCTGTATTTTATTGCTGCTAAATTTTATTGCTGCTGTGTGCTCTGTGTTTCCTCCATGGTATCTACTTTTACCTAATTGTAGCCATTAAATCATAATATCAGATTAGATATTATCTAGTAATTACCTATCAGATAACAAGACCTTTTTAGAAGGCTGAATGGAATGGCAATTTGGCATAATGCAGATGACTCTCCTAAAGTTGTTTCTTTTTCTCTTCTTCCTCCTCTGGGAAGTGTCCATCATGAGTAGAAAAGTTCCAAATACTTTTCATTTGATGAATCCATAGTTATTGCCCACTGGTTTCACCCTGCTGTTCTTCAAAGTGAGAGTAACTGAAATTCTGTAGCAAAACAGTTTAATCAGAATTTTAAAGAAAAAAAAGTGGAATATTTTAAAGCTCATAAATTATACAGTATGAGGATATTCTCTAAACTACCTTTGTATACTCTGATAAAGCTTCTTACCATTCAGAGCTGCAGTGGTATGAGTCCACTAATGGAGCAGATTCCCTGTTATGACTAGGAGGAAAAGAGGCTGAGAATTCTTTTCCTCCTGTGTGCAGGTGAAAGTGTGACAATACAAGCTGCAGTAAAGGACAAGACTAGAAATAAATGCATTATTTGAGAGAGAAGGCAAGGAATTAAAGACATAAAAAAGGCAAGGCATAAAAAAGTCCTGAAACACCTAGTGATGTATTTGCTCAGCAGAGCTTTTAAAAAGTGCACTAATGGCCCATTTTATCTATCATCCCAAGTCAATGAAAAACGCCCATTGACTTAAATAGGCATGGGTTCGAATGCTGAGCTTTTACAAATAATTATACTCACTGTACTGAAGTTACCAGTATTTCTCTTCAGGCTGAATGCTGTTCCCTCCTTTGTGTGCCCTGACTTCAAAAAACAAACAAGCATTCCCTTTTTCCTACCTACACGAACTGAAGCCGTGGTGCTCCCACCACTACTCCCAAGCCAGCTGGCAGATGTAGAAGTTTTTTAGATTGAAGCAGTAGTCTGGACCCAGAAAACACTGCTGGTGGGAAAACCATGTGTAAAGGATGTCTTTGTTGCATATCATCTTACTGGATTACAGTTGGTGGCTTTGGAAACATTGGGACTTCTGAAGGTGTGTTTTCACTTCTTGCCCTCAGGCTGTTGTTATTTGTCCCCAAAACTGCCCTAATCCACACTTCCCAAGGAATCTCTTTTAATTACAGTGGCAAAAAGTGTGACCAGCGTTCAGTGCACTGCCCCCTAATCTGTCTTTTTTTTTTTCTCAACTGTTTGAACCCTTACTTGATTTTTTTCCCTAGTGGTCGGGCCATTGTTATTTTTCTTTGCTACTATTGTCCATTTTGATATGTATTGAAACCCTCAGCAATACATTTTATCATCAGAAATCTGTCCAAAAATCTGTAATAGCTGATGAAGAATAAATAAGATGGTGGCTGGGAACATAACTGGATTCCCTCCAACCTGCTGTGCTACTTCTGCTACTAGCACTAGTGACAATATTAACAGCAATAGAAAAATCCTGCTTCCAATTCTTGGCATCCTCTTGTCTCAGATAAAGGCATGATGATATCAAAGAGCATAAGCTGGTTCTGGAGGGCATGAATGAAGCCACTGCAATGTATCCTACAGCTAAGCATCCACTTTTTAAGTTAGTAGAGATGCCACCTTATCTCATGTGGACAATGAAAAACTCACCCTGAAGACTCAGTAAGACAGGAGTAGCTTACTGAGGTAAAAAGGATCTGTCCAGGCTTTCAGTGTTAGGAGATTTGTGTGTTATCTGTGAGGATCTCCTGGCAAACTGTTAACACCTGCACTGTACTGCCTTTTGGGAACCTGAGTATTTTATAAGTTTATATGATTATATCAGTTCAGGATTTGTAAGAACAGAAATTGAACTACTTATTCACCTGTTCTGTTCTGAATTTACTCTTTCTTAGGAATATAATCCTTCTCATAAATAATCCAGAGGTGTAAACTAATAAGTGAATGAATTAGAGTCATAGATTTGGGGAATAACTTAGGTTCTAAGGGATATCTGAAGCTTTTCTAATCCAACACAAAAGATATCTGGTTTATCTGCATTTTTTGTCTCTTGGTAAAAAGTAGAGCCTCATGGGTCACTAGGAATGTCTTTTTGGATTCTCTGTATACCAATATTTCAAACTCAGGAGGGAAAGCTTTATAATTTAGAAAAAACTGGTTTAGAGCCTCCGTACAAAAATCAAAATATTATTAACTGGGCAAAATATTGGGGAAAGTTTCACTGTGCTTGCAAGGAGGAAAATGATATGTTGAATATCTTTTTTGCTGTTATTTTCAAGATGGAAAACTTGATGCACAAGGGGTTATTTATACTTACAGACTGGTACTTAAACAAATAAGCTGATCAGAGATCTCCAGCTTGGAGATGAGTTACTGCAAATAAGCAAAAAACTAAAAAGAATCTGTGTGAATTATATAAATACAGAAAAATCTTTGTGAAGTGCTCTACAAAGGTATGTGATAAAAGAAACTAGCACAGGGTGTTCAGAGGTGAACCTGACAGCAAATAGACTAAAATCACTTTTTTTTTTTTTAATTTTTAAACTCATTTGAACCCAAGAAACTCAAAGGTCTTTGTTCTCACATTAAAGATTAAAAAACCTTGGCCATCTCTCAAGAGCTGATGTGGATGTGACAGTCATTTGCTGGCAACCTCACACAGGATCATGAGATGAGGCGGTGAATATCATCATGAAGTGCAAACAGTGTCGTGCTAGGATAGGCAGGATATTATTGTGTGATACATAACTGGGCCAGCACATCTGGTTTACTTCAGGTGGTATCATGACAGGTGCTTTACAGGCATCCAGTGCTCCTGCTCTCTGTATCATGTGTGCTCTGCAGCCACCCTTAGTGCTCTGCCTGTCCTGCTCTCTTCCTGGGTCAGGTGGAGGAAGGTTTTTGCACAACTCCCTGAAGCATAAGGATGGTACTGAAAAAGCCTTGCAATCAAAATAAAATAGTGTTTGCTACTTTTGTCACCAAGTACTGCTTTGCAAGGCTCTGGTACTTGGCTCCCCTGAGCCATCAGAACTCTGTGGAGCCTGACACGGGTGGCCAAAAGTGTCAGGCAGCTCTGTGGAGTCTCTTGAAGTGATGTGGAGTTGCCTTCAACTGTGAAGATGTGGCAGTTTGGAAAAGAGCAGCCTGCTCTTCAAAATGCTGCATTCTGCAACAAGAGTTTGAAATAATTTTCTTTCTTCTTAAGTCCCTCCCCCCTTTCAGGCAGATATGTGCTGAGTTCCTAGGAGCAAGCACCATTTCTTAACCTATTTTAGAAGAGCTTGTTTTGATGTTCCTCTCAATGCTCTGTTGCATGAAATTAAAGTGAAACCCTACTGTTACTTCACAAAAGAAGAAACAAAATATGTTCCTATCTGAAGATAAAGAAAGCTGGCGTTAACAGAGTAATTATTACAGGTATGTTAGACAGAATTATTAACTTCTTTATAGGTGATTGTTGCAAAGGAGATGTCTGCATCTGCCTTCCCCATTTTCTATGTTATGAGAAGAACTGAAAAAGCGACTGTGCAAGTCCAGTGGCAGCTTCGGAGGGGGCCTTTGCCACCATCTATTGGTGAATGAGGGGAAGAGGCAGAGTGAGCTGACCTTGCTGATGTTCCCTTCTGTGCCCAGCGCAATATTTGTTTCATTTTGAGTGTGGGGTAACCAACCTGTGTTTTCTTCAACTTTCTGTGTGAGAGAGTGCAACACGACTGTAGTTATGCCCCCTGACTGGAAAACTGTCATGGACAAAGCTTAACACAGCTGGCCTGTTGTCCCACACACCTCTCAATGGAGTAGAAGGGAGCTTGTAAGTCACAGAGAAGAATGATTTTCTAGTGTCAAATCTCTTGTTAAATAATTTTGTCCTGGTTTCTGGCAATGGAATAGGGCCCATTTTCTTTGCTGATTTCAAGAGAAATCACACTGGAGCTTAAGTAGAGCCCCATTGCTGCTGACAGAGCTTGGAAGAGTGCAAAGCTAGAGCAATTACTGGCATTCCTGCACAGTCCACCGAGAGGGCCACGTGTGAAAGGACATCCCTTACAAATAAAATGTTTGCAGAATCAGTCCATGCCCCTAAAAAGACAGGCAAGAAGAAAAGTGAAGAGGGTCAGTGTCAGCAGCTGAACCAAAAGTAAATCTGCAAAGTTGTCTGTGGATGTGAAATCAGTCTATTTTATTGGATTCATCAACGCTGCTTGCATATGCAAATCCCTCATGAATAAAGCTTTTGTAGTGCAGGCTCTAAAATGAATTCAGGTAGAGTCAGAGATAGCAGTGAATGAGCACAGAGACCGTTTAAAGCAGTTGCTTAGTTTTCAAATCAACAAATAGCTGTGATTCTACTTAATCCATCAAAAAAAAAAAAAAAAAAAAAAGGGAAATAGAACAATCTGGCAGCCAGGCGGGAAGATAGAATGGTAAAGGACATAATGTTCCAGCTATTTTAGGATCCATTGACACTATGAAACTGATGACATTAGAGAACAGTTGTTGAACACATTTGGGGAACAGCTGTGTTATTGCTGAAGTGTAAAGACAAAAGTGTGTGTAGACCTGTCGGGGTGCTTGAGAAGAATAGTCTGGTGCTGGTGGGGAGAGGCTTCTCTTCATTGTTAAACCATGTTCTTACTCATTTTAACTGTGGGTAAAGAAGGACTGGCAGAGTCAAATGACTTGATGAACACTCTTTATTTCCATGAAAATGACAGTTATTATATATGATAACTTTGATAGCTGTATCAATCTTCCTTAAATAAGATTAAATAACTTGGATCAAAAAAGTGCCTTCAACATTCATTCAGAGATGCTCTGGTCATTGTTAAAGTATCTCTGTTCCTTGAATAAGACACTTACTTTTCCTTTTTTTTTCCTTTTCTCTCGGTGGGGCTGCTATTTATCTTGAGCTTCAGAATGGACCCACCACAGGGAAATAAATTGAGAGTAAAGAAATGTGTCTCATCTCAAGATGATATGAAAGATACTTCTGAAGTTATCTTAAGGTAAGTTTTTGTTCTGGAAATGATTTTTTTTCACTGTTTCACTCACTTATCGAAGCCTCCCTGCCAATTCTAACCTGCATGATGTGTTTGAGGTCTGTATGCAGTTGTTACTTTTGGATGAATTGCTTTGCAGGAATTTTAATATATTTCACATTGGCTTATCTACTTGTTCACAACCACATATATGTACATGTACAGATGTTGGACATGGATTTGCTGTAGCCAGGGAATAGTGAGCAGTCTGTGGTGGTGAAAAGATTTCAGTTCAGGTCTGCTGGAGTGCAAGGGCTCTCAGAGCTACTTTCAGAAATACAGGGTCAAACAATCTCTGCTTTTCCAACTGTCTGTGTGAGAGATATGACTGTCATCTCACTACTGTTCTGTACTTGAAAAATTAGTATTTCCCCCTTACTGGATTATTGGTAGTTTCTGAAAAAAAGTGTTGAAGTAATGTCATTGACTGCATGCAAAGCATGAGAAGTATAACATTGATGTGGAAGTTACTTAGTAGTAGTTTCTTGTAATTAGGGCGTCTTTTGTGTTTTCTTGTTGATAGCACAGTTGCTTGCACTAATTGTGTGCAGGCATATTGCACATTTTCTACTCTGCTATGTGAATAAATTTCCAATTTACATTAACTATGATGTCCTTTGCTAATGCAGATGAGAGCTCAAAATCTTCAGAGGAGCTGAAATTCAATTTGTGAAGATCAGAGCAGGTGTTCTATCTCTCTTTAGTCTATATTGAGACAGCCAAAATGCCACTACAACTTAATCTTGACTCATATTTCTTGCATTTACAGCTATGCAGTCTAGGACAATTTATATCAGCCTTTTATTTTTTGTGGTGATTTAATGTCTTTACCTTAGATTATGGCTTTAAATTCAATATGTTCTTACTGTGCTATAAATTCAAAACACAAACACAGTTCTTGTTCCTGAAAGCCGACAGATGAAAGAGAAACAAAGTAAGGAAAAGAAACTACCTGCCAAACTGTGTGGGAAGAGAGAAACAAGCCGTATATATGTTAAAAAACCACAAGAGAATAAAAAATGCCTCTTTTTAAGAACATGTGGTTGTAGCACTAACAGAGGAAAGGAATTTTAGTAGGGTTATTATGACATTATTCCTTCAAAATTTACCATTCTTTTACCTCTTTGCAGTATTACACCTTTTCTCAATTGGAATGCTGTGGTGAAGAAAGCTTTTAGTGCCCAAAAGATTGTGGGACACACTTAGGGGGCATGTTTGCTTTATGCTGGAGAATCTGAGTCATTCATTTGCTGTTTCTCACAGATCCTGTTTCTCTCTTTCTGGGGAAGGCAAAGAGTTTAGCATTCCCTTGCTGCAGTGGCTCTCTGGTTTTACTATGCTGATATTTACCTACCTTAGGTAAATATATTTGGTTTAGTAGAAGAAATCACAATAAGGAATGGGACACTTGTCTCTTTCCATCAGCCCCTCTCACAGATGTTCCTATGGAAGAACAAATTCTTCCTGAATAAATTAAATACGACTACTATGATTTAGGTTATAACAGTAAGAATTTCAGCAGTATCATTGACATTGCAGGAATATCTGGGTCTATTATGACTGAATTTGGGGATTTCTAGCTTACCTATGACATTTATATGGGCAAACACGGTGGTGTTTCATTGTTTGCCATTCACAGAATCACAGGATGGGTCAGGTCGGAAAGGATCAAAGTGGGGTCATCTGCCCCAGCTCCCTGCTCGAGCAGGGCCGTCCCAGAGCACAAGGCGCGGGACTGTGTCCAGGTGGTTCTGGAATATCTCCAGTGGGGAGACTCCACACCCTTTCTGGGCAACCTGTTCCAGTGCATGCAGGCAGTGAGTTCTTCCTTGTGCTCAGGTGGAACTTTTTGTGCATCATCTTTTGGCTGTTGCCTCTTTTCCTATTGCTTGGCACCACCAAGAAGAGCCTGGCTCCATCGTCTTGGCAAGCCACCTTTAGGTACTGGCAGACAAAACTTCACCTTGTTTATAGATACTTTACACTGTTGATACATTGCCAGATACATTATTGACAAAATTTTAGTGTGTAATTCTATGGAGGCTGTAGTTTGTTTATGTTGTCTTGAAAAAAAGGTTTTGTCAAAACACTTGAATATGGAACATTTAATTCAAATCAGTTATATTTTGGATTCAAAAATATTTCCCTGTTGGCTCGTATTTTCCTTTCCTCATAATGGGACTGTGGCAGTCTCATCCCTTGTGAGAGAAGATCTTTAATGATGGAAGAGAAAATGCAGCTAGGGAGCACAATGTGTGGGGGAGAATGAGAGCATTCAGCAACCAGTGTATGGCTTCCATGGGGTATTGTAATAAAACAACCACATAAAAGAGTTATATTTTCATATATAAACAAAAAATGGAGACCTTTCCAGCTTTATGATATGTTTGTTTTATTTTGCACATGAAGTAAATATTTTTTAAGACAGAAAATTGTTTAATGAAAACACTGTGTGGCTGCTAAAATATAGATTAGCTTTACAAAAACTGTGTTTAGGAACCGGAAGGAATTTGAAATAAAAACTAAGAGCATCTTATCAAAACTTTATTTCTAATTTTATTCATTTTTATTTTGGTCTATTAGTAGCAACGACACATAAAATTAATTTTCCTTGCAAGGGTCTAATGGCTATTCCTGGTGTTTCTACAGTCTTTGTAGGTTTCTTAGGAACTCCAAAACATTGTTGCTTCTTCTTCAGTCTGTGGGATATCCCTTCATCATCCACAGGACTGCAAATCGATTTGGATCTTTTGTATGCTATCACCTCTGTGAAAAAATCATGTTTATTTCTGGATCTGTGAGTGATATATAATTATTGAGGCAATATTAGCACTATAAGAAGCTTTAAGTTTATCAGCAGTCCAGTCATTCTTGAAAATCCGTCTGACCTGAGACATCCAACTGGCAAAGGTGCTTGGCGAAATCACAGCCAGAAATTAAATAAAAATAATGTTCTAAAGAGAAGGTGTATATTTCTGATCAACAATAGAGGGATTAGGAACAAATTAGAGTTCTGATTACATATAAGAAAGTTAAATTAATAAAAATATTTTGATTCAGTGGGTTTTTAACTTGTTACACTCTGCCTTGTTCAATCCCCCACACTGTAGTTCCTGACAGTTCTAGCCTTGACATTTCTAATAATGCTTTCAATACCTCTTGAAAATTCCTGTAAAAGAGGATTTTTGTGGTGAATTAATCAAAGCAGACTATATAGCGAAGTGTTTTCATCCCAGATAAATATCCATGTTCTGTTCCTGAAGTTGATAGAATAGTTGATGGACACTGGTGACTTGCTTCTTACCATTCCTATGCTACTGGATTTTATTTTTTTTTCATTCAGAAATGCATAAGCAGGATATGTGTTTGGTTTTCTTCCTAATCTTGCAGCTGATTGTCTAAAACCTCCCATCTGTGACTTATGCTGGTTGAGCATACAAGCACTTGCTTTGATAAAATAGATGCTGCAGAGATTTGATGCAAATGAATTTTTCATGCAGGCTGTTTCTGTGGGGCTGCTGGCACAAAGTTCCCAGGAAAAGCACATGCCTGGCAGAGCTGTTGTAACCCAAAGAAACCTGGATAGTAGCTGATGAGGAACAACACACCATAAATGACAAAATCTTGTTCTAAGGTAAGGCTCACTTGGAGAGTGGTGGCTCTCTATCCAAGATGGGCAGCTGTAGACTGTGAGATAAAATCCTCAATTATTTTCATGACCAGCTAGTCCAGGGTGTCTCCCACTGTATATATGAATGTTGAAAGATCACCAATGTAAAGCAGGACAGAGACTACCGTGCTAAATCCAGTGGCCTCTAGAGCAGCAGCTCTTGCTCCTCTTTCTTCTTGCAATCCCAGCTGATTTATCTGCAGTACTCTGGAGGGTTCAGTATGAATTAGTATGCTGAGAAACAAAGGCATTCATCACCGCTGAAGGGAAACAAGAAGTATCAACAGTTGCTTCTATTAACAAAAAAAGGTTGGTTTATAGTGTTACTAGTAAAGCAGTGTAACCACATGATTTTCAGAAAGGTTACTTAGGTTAAGTCAGTATTTGCCTGGCTTCTTTTAAGCTGTCCCTAAATTATAGAAGCAGGGAAAAGAAAAATAACTGGAAATTTCCCAGATGTGATGCCTCAGGCTTTGCCTAGAGTCCCAAGATACTGCTCATCCATCTGCTCTTTGCAAGAGAAATGCTGATTTGTGTTTGCCACAGGGAACACATTTTCCAAGGCTTGCTAGTAATGGTAGCAACTGCAAATCAGGGTCATTAACAGTGTAGCAAGAAGTACCTTCAGCACTGGGTCTCCTAAAAATGCCTTCAGGTCCACAATTGTCGTTGTCACACTAAAATTTCTACTATCTGCTCGGTTCAGAGGGTTTTCCCCATGCCACCTTTAGACAGCTTCAGACAAACTCAAACAGCAAACAAGGCCAAGCAAAATTTAAGGCCATACAGTTTTCTGCCAATATGGAAGGAAATGTTATAAACAGACACACAGACAATCCAGTTAGTCTAAGTAAGTGGGTAGCCACACTTATTTTTTTTCTACCAGAGCCTAAATGTGTCTGTGTTCTGGACAGACTCCCTCTGCTGTCACTCCCCACTTACTTTTACTGCCTCAGCTTCAAAGTTTGCACTGACTGGCAAATAGGACTCTCATCCTCTTCCCTGCAGGAACTTAATCTACTCTCATCTTTTTCAAAGGCTTGAGTGTCTTCAATCCCCCATGGTCTATATAATTGAGAATTGAGGTTTGGAATAAAAATGTGGGGGCTTGGTGGCTGGATCTGGAGACAGACGGGGGGGCAGCTGGCTGGCTAACTTCTCTTCTCCAGGGTGGGCTGAGGAATTTATATTTTAGTATTGTGTGGGAGCTATTAATGCCACATATTTAGTGTTATAGAAGAGATGAATTACCATGCATTCTCTAAATTCATGGTCTCCAGTATAGTACCAGTTTTCAAAGGAGATTTCCCATGACACATCAGTGGTGACAGTTCCCACAGAAAGATAAATAGTCCAGTACACATCATCCACATCTGCCTTTAGTGTGTGTACCTTCAGTGTCATACAGTCCATCTCCCACTCATTCCTGGAGAGCCTCTGACTGCATTTGCTCCGGGCCTCCTTTTGGAGAACAGCAGCTTTGTCCAGTCAGCACCTTTGGCAGAGAGCTACCAATAGAGCTGCTCACTGGAATTAGTGCACCATCTGTGCTCTCAGTTGGGTTACTTCCTTGTGTGGATGGTGCCACCCATCTGTGGCACTTGATGCTCTCAACCCTGTACTGAATGAAGCGGGAATAATTTTTCACCATCAGCATCTTTATTCTATATCCCTAGTGAGAAGGACATGGATGTGCTTGTGGATGAGAGGCTGGACATGAGCTGGGAATGTGGGCTTGCTGCCCAGAAAGCCAATCCTATCCTGGCCTGCATCCAAAAACATGTGGTCAGAAGAACAAGGAATGGGGATTCCCTTCCCTTCCCTTCCCTTCCCTTCCCTTCCCTTCCCTTCCCTTCCCTTCCCTTCCCTTCCCTTCCCTTCCCTTCCCTTCCCTTCCCTTCCCTTCCCTTCCCTTCCCTTCCCTTCCCTTCCCTTCCCTTCCCTTCCCTTCCCTTCCCTTCCCTTCCCTTCCCTTCCCTTCCCTTCCCTTCCCTTCCCTTCCCTTCCCTTCCCTTCCCTTCCCTTCCCTTCCCTTCCCTTCCCTTCCCTTCCCTTCCCTTCCCTTCCCTTCCCTTCCCTTCCCTTCCCTTCCCTTCCCTTCCCTTCCCTTCCCTTCCCTGTTATTTGCAGGCTTTTTCCTGCATTGCACAAGTTACTAAACCTTTCAACAGTAGTATTAGTTACAATCTTCCTTCATCCTCCTGTTCACCCTTTGCACTACCTTTTTAAGAGTTAAATTATCCAGGGAATTAATGTTGTGCCAATTTTTATAGAACGCTCTCAGTAATTATTGGACCAACCAAATAATTAAAGTGTTAACATGTGTCTTTATAGTATTTGATCTAGCAAAGCATTTGAAATGTGGGAAGTATCCTCTTGAGAAGTGCAATATTCTCTCAAGTATATGCTGATTTTAGAGTCCTCTCTTATGAACTGGAAATTTAAATGTTGCTTGAAAAGACCTCCTAGTGAATTTATTGACCCGTTGTTAGGAGTTTGACGTGAGGGAGATTACCTCCAATTAACTCAGAAATTAAAAACTGTTCATAGCATTTCTGATCATGAAACTTTATGCAAGCTTCTTAAAACACACAGGAAGGATTTAATTATGTATCACAAGCTGAGAAGGTGTATAAGTGTTTGCAAGATTGGATTTTTGGATAATAAATCCTTCAAGGCAGAAATTTTATTTTAAAGTATACATTTGTACGTGACAGCTGTTTCAAAACAATCTAGAATGTGACTTTGAAGCATGCCAGCTATTTTTGCACCAGCTCCTCATGTGGCCATTCTTAATCCAAACAGAGGATCTTTCTGAAATTGCTTTGAGCTAGTTTGGAAGTGGATTAGTGGAAAGGCCTCCTTGCTGGGGCATTAGAGTGAGCACAGGAGGGGAGGGCCCATGGAGCTGCTTTTGTGGGGAAACTCTGGCCAGGCTGTTTTCCCACATTGACGCAGCTCATCACAGTAGGGCCCTGATATTGACTGGAGCTTTTCTCTGCTCCTGCACCACATAAGCATTTATGACTGACAGCACTGCAGACTATTGAGTTGTTTGAGCTGTTTATAGTTGCACTCTTCTTTGAAACATAAGAGATATCTCTCTTTTGGGTAGATTTCCTCCTGGTAGCAAACTGTCACTTCCCAGGTTTTGTGCTGCAGTGAGATGAATGCTTAGAAAGCAGGATATACTTGATTTTATTCATAAAGCATTGCTCATGTGATGGAACATCCTGGCTCCATCTAATTAAGCGATAATTCACCATGGGCAGGAGCGTCTTTCAAAGCGGTTATTGACTGCCTCAGCTGGATGCCTGAAGGGCTCCTGCTGCAGGCCACACACCTGGAAGGGCATTAGTCTCCTGGGAATTTATTTTCCAGGATGCTTTACTAATATTAAGTAAGTCGTTTTGTCCTGTGTTAAGGTTTGTCTGCTTGTGTGGTGTTTATAATCTACACTGAGAGTAATGCCTGGCTTTGTGGAGCACAGCAGTGTCTGCCTGACAGTGATGTGAGAGCCAAGACAGCTGAGTGCAGTCATTTCCTCTTCCAGGTGTGTTACCTGAATGGGCTCTGTTTGCCCTCCTTAGAGGCTGAACTTTGCTGGAGGATGTATGCAGCTCCGATCAGGGCTTTACTAGGTCTTGCTCTCTTTTCTCCCTTTTGTTTAGGTTTTGTGGAATGAAGCTTCAAAATCAAGTGTAAGAAAGAAAGATCAGAGTGTAGGATGACTGGAGAACAGAAGCATACACAGCCTCTGAGAGAGAGGAGAAAAGGGCATATTGAACCATATGTAAAAAGAAAATGAAGAAATTTTAAGTTACAAAAAGTGCAAAAGAGAAAAGGGAGCGTCAGGAAGAAGTTAGCATCTTTAATGGAACATGGAAAAGCTGAGGATAAAGGAAATACAGTCACAAGAGATGCTGAAAAAGGATTGCTGGGCTATGAGAAGGTGCATGACTGGTATGATTTGTGATGAAAGGGAGGAAGCCTGGAAAATATCTGGTGAGAAGCTGTGTGGATAGCTTTGCAAATCTGAGATCTAGAAAGGCAATGGAAGAAAAGGCTCAGAAGCTCCAGTGAGTTTAGGCACAAGCAGGAAGGAAGGAGGCTGGTGGCTGAGGGGATTAGGCACTTTGGGGAGCTGATCTGTTTTCCTTAGGTTATAGGGAAAGGTGCTAAGGCTGATTAAAGAATGAAGATGGGAGCTACTGCTAAGAAGGCAGAAGGTAACTGGGAATGACTTTTTCACACAAAGGAGCTTCAATGTCATCCAGGACTTGTACTGAGATTTGATTCTTGTTCATATACCTTGGCAGCTGCATTTTGGCTTCACAGCCCTGCAGAGGCAGATTTTGTGGCAGTAGTGAGTAACTTGTGTTTTAACCATTCCCATGAAAGAGTGCAAGAACAGTATGAGTGAAGATATTCCTTTGCATTGCTGAGCCCAGTGCCTCCACAACCACAGGTCCTGTGGGCCTTCAGGCCTGGCACGGAAAAAAGCAGCAAACAAAAAATCTTTGCTTTGTGTCTTGAGTTCATATTCTGTTAAAATTTGTGAAAAGTCATGGCATCTGAGTTACTTAATGTAGCAAATTCCTTTGTATCTCTCTTGCTTAATGTGGTCTTAGTATGAAATCTTTTTGCATTATGTTGTCAGGAAATATCTTTTATATGTCTACATACAATGTATTTCAAAACATAAAAAAATTGTGGGTGAGAATGTGCATGGTGAATTATCTACTTGTAACAGCACTTTTGAGAGGCTCTTCCCTCACCTTTATTCTTTCTCATGGAAAATACCTTCACCCTTCTTCTTCTCTCTTGTGGAGAAGATAGAGAACACAGAGAGAACACCAGACTTAAAAGATCTTGTTAATTGCAGATTTCTTCTTGTTCTTTTTCCATCCCAAAGCTAAAGGAGATGGGCTGGAGGCTGTCAAGGCACTAGAGGGTTATGGAGATAGTCCTATCACTTGCAAATAAGTACAGCAATATCTTGCTGTAGCCTGCTGTAGACTGTGAGCATTGCTTTCCTGTTGTCTGCTGCTCATGGTGGTCATTCAGGACAGGAGAAGTGAAATGTTGCATGGAGTTATTGGGCAACAGAGCCAGCCTGGATCTTGTTACTGCTGCACTTGCACTTCTTGTATGGCTCATCCTCCATTCATTCGGGTGGTTCCTGCTGCCACACAGCCACTTACTAATTCTTCCCCCACCCAGTGGAATGGGGGAGAGAATTGGAAGAGTAAGAGTGTGAAAACTCATGGGTTGAGATGAAGACAGTTTAATAGGTAAAGAAAAACTGCACACACAAGCAAAGAAAAGCAAGGAATTAATTCACTGCTTCCTGTGGGCAGGCAGGGGTTCAGCCATCCCCAGGAAAACAGGGCTCCATCACATCTAATGGTTACCTGGGAAGACAACAATGCTTTGATTTTTTTTCCCTTTCCTCCTTCTTCCCTCCTAATTTTTTTTGTATGCTGAACATCATGGCATACAGCAGGGAATATCCCTTTGGTCTGTTGGCTGTATCACCAGTTGTCCCAGCTGTGTCCCCTCCCAGTTCCTTGTGCACCCCCAGCCCACTCACTGTGGGGGTGGTGTGAGAAGCAGAACAGGCCTGTGTGAGCACATCTGGGCAGTAGCAAAACCACCCCTCTGTTATCAACATGGTTTTCAGGATAAATCCAAACCCCAGCCCCACACTATCTAGTGTGAGGAAAATTAACTTTACTGCAGCCCACTGCTGTAACTGACAGTCAGGTAATAATATGATTAAGACATAAGATTTTATTTCTATATTAATCACAGAGTTTGGCTTTAATGGTCAATATATTTTGTTTACAGGGTAGGCAAGGCTCTTATTTTGTTGCTTTAATGTCAGGCTAGCAGAAAATGTGTCTCTAAGAAACCCCAGCAACAGCACTTGCTTGTGTGTGTGTAAGATAGTCTTACACACACACAGTCTTTGTTGTCACAAATATTCTTTAAAATAGAAAGTCTTTTCAGTGCTAAATTCAGGGTTTTGCTGTTGTAGAAGTTTAACAGTGTTGGAAAAGGCTAACCACACCAAACTAATTCTTTTCCAGGCCTGATACAACCTTCTAGAATTAACTTCCTAGATGAACAAGTGAGTTTATTTTCATTGGTTGGGACTATGTCAGGATGGCTTTAGTTCTGTGGCAATTGAATGTAGCCAAAAGTTGATCAGTTGCATCAGTTCTGCACCTTCAGAGGGCACCTAGGCAGATTCTGCAGTGAAAGAAGGTGCTGTGCATATTCAGCAAATGAGGAACAAGGCATCTCCCTGGCCTCATGGTGATGTAGGAACTCATAGTGGGGTTAGAGGATTTCTCCCATTCAGTCTGTCACAACCAGACAGACTGCATGGTGATGTTTTTATCTGGCATTGTTCAGATAGGACAAACACTGTTCAGTCTCTGGTTGAATAGGTCCCACACCCCTCTGAGTAGTGAAATGTGTCATTAGTTGTGTTTTGGGCATCAGCTCATTGGCTCTGTGGCATGGTAGGCAGGCTGAGACCATCATGCCATGAATGGGTTTGAGACAATTTTCCTGCTAAAAGTGGATCTGGTTTTGTGTCTTTCCCATATCCTTGTGTTTTTCTAAGTTTTGTGCTGGAATCTGCACCACCCAGTCCCCCTTTCTGCTCAGGAACACAAGCATGGATTCAGTATATCCTGCCCCACATTTCTGTTCCATATCCATGTTAAACAGATCCTCTGGGAAGTAAAGTGGCTTGGCCCCAGCTGCACCCAGTCCTGCTTTCTGGGGTCAGTGAAGATGTAAGGCAGTGAGACTAGAAGCCCTTCCCTAAGAGGGCTGGGAAAATGAGAAATGTGGAGATATGAGTGCTCCTTGAAGCATTTTCAGGTGAAAACTACAGGTAGTATTTAGGCTGAGTTGGCTAGAGTAAGGCTGTTGTCTGCATGTTCCCTGCAGCAAGCTTGTAATACCTGGCTGACAAGTGTCACAAAACCCAAATGAGTAACTGCAGCAGGCTTGAATTCAGCATGCCTTTCCTTGAGTGAATTTCCATTTGCATTTGTGTCACTTGTTCAGATTTCCCCTAATCTAATGGTAATTTCCATCCTCTGAAGAACGGCAAAATAATCAATCTATTTGACCTTCCTTCAGGTGATAGATGGAAAAGCTTTGAAAATACTGAGCAAGGCTCATACCTGCACCAGGTGATGTATTGCTGCCCCAGGGCCACCTGGAAGTTTCTGCCTCAGACGATCTATCCTGTTTGCATATCAACTGCTCGAGGAGAAACTCTTAGAAACATGATTGGAGGCCAATGTAAAGGAGGTGAGTGTAAAGTTCGAGAGAAAGGTTCTATATTTTCTTCCTTTGAGGTGTGTTTTCAATATTTTCAATGTACCAGTTCATCTGATAGAACAATCTCACCCATAAAAACTCCAACCATTGTTGGCTGAAATGGACTTTGAGCAACAGAATATCTGTTGCTTGCCTGAAGTGAGTCTCTTGTGTTTAGAGTACACATGACCTTTTCTGTAGACCACTGAAGGTGATTAATCTCCTTTGTTCTGCAATAGAATTGTATTAAGATCACAGAATTATTTAATGAGGTTTAGCCATGGAGATACTAATCTGTATCTGGAATGTGCTCCTTAAGCCATTCCAACTAGATCTTCAAGCTCAGACTCTGACAATTAAGGTGAAAGTGGTTTTGTCTGCACAGGAAAACTCAAGAATTGGAAGTAATTATTGGATTTAATAGGTGGATTAGTTAAAACAGATTAATTCCTGAACTTCTTCCAAAGACAATTAAACTAAACCAAGTTAAGGCCACTTTCATTCTGAGTAAAAGCATCCACTTGCCAACTTAATGCAGTTTAACTAATCTTATTAAAAAGTGAATTAGGATTACTTTTCCTGAATAGTCTCGGTAGTTCCTTTGCATTAAAGCATAAATGACTTTACCTGTGCCTTCTTCAGGGTTTCAGGGCTTGGTTGAACCTGACACGAAGATTAGATCCTATGATTAATACTCAGGAAAATATCTACATGGCTGCTAGGAATAAAGTGAATAGATTTTTATGAAGTTTGATGTGCAAAATTAGAACATTCCATCTTCCCTTTTTTAACGGTGTTTGTACTGTGGAAGCTTATATGCAGAGTGACAAAGGCATCTAATTTTAGCAGCAGACTGGATGGAAGTAGCATAAGAGGTGGGCAGGTTGAATCACCTGAATTCTTACTGTTCTAGGATCAGAGTACTCGAAGGTGTCATGATCCTCCTTATGTAATCTGATTTTCTGCTATTCAAGGTTAGCAGGTGAGCTGTACATTAAGTTCTGCTGGGTGCTGAATGACTGGGAAAGTTTTGAAGTTCTTCTCTATTATGTATCTTGACTTTGAGCTGGTGTCTGCTCAGGTGGAGAGATCACTCTGTGTGCCCAGCTCCCTGGCTTTTGCATGAGTGTGGCAGAACCTTTGTCTCCTGCAGTTTCACTCTAAGGAGTGTGGCTTGTTCCACTTTTTATAGGTCTAATCCCAATGGAGACAAAGTACTGGGAACTTCTGCATTTGATCTGGCCAGTTTGTGGCAAATCTGACTTTGCTTAGCAATGCTGTGGTTAAAAGAAAAATACAGTGCTGTTTTCATTTTATTTTGTATTTGTTTGTTTCCTCAGGTTAGTAATAAAAAACTAGTTTTCTCACTTTGAAAAGAAGACATATATATATTCAGTATAAAGTTGAAAATTACACTATCAGCTCTTTAGCACAGTGTGTATGTAACCATAAAATGCTTATTGTTGAAAACTGGTGTGCAATGCAGCTTACTGACTAAAGGTCAGGATTGCAGAAAATCATAACCACTATTTAAGATCACAGAAAAAAAGCATTTTTAAAAGCATGAGCAGATAAGTTATTTTCTTTCTCAGTGTATTTGCTCTTGTTTGAATATCCTACTACAAGACTGCGATATGTAGCTCAAATTCAGCAACTGGTAGCACCAGAGTAGAAAGGGGGCTGTGAAAGCACATCTATTGATTTTTAGTGTGACAGTGTGTAGTCTCAGCAGTTGGTCCATGTGCTCTTGTGTGGGATATCAGTACTTAAAATCCTTATGATCTTTCTGATTTTGGTGAGACTTGTCATGTGAAGAAGTCGTGATTCCCGTCAGCTGAATTATAATGCAAAATTATGCTGCTGCTTTTTTAGATCTGTTAAACCATGATTCTCAAAATCATCCTAAAGCTGTCCTTGCTTTATTGACTTAAGTCTCTGTTGCTGGAAACAGATTATTTTTGATTTTAAGGAGGTTTGAAAGAATAAGAAAGACACATGCCTTGTGAAATGTTTGAGAGAATGTGTCATGCTATGTTTGAGCAGTCAGTCTCAGAAGCAAGATGGGCACATTGTTCCAGTGTGGTGCCTGAGCTCATCAGACACATCTTCTTGACCTGAGCTAGTTACTACACACAGCTCTGTGTCGTGCTTTTAGATTTGCTTCCCAGAAACCTCATTGCGTGGTGTAGCTAGGCCTGAAGGAGACACACCAGCTCCCAATTAGGTGTCTAGAAAATGTTTGAGTAAAGATTTTTGAAGATGGGAAGTGACCCTATCTTAATTAACACCATGACCTCTTTACATCAGTCAAGGAATGTAGAATGAACTTAGAATGAAGGTAAGTGTAGCTCAAAAGTACACAGATTCTCTTCTCTATTACTGGTGGTACAGGAGGGCTTTGGTCTAGAATATTTTTTGGTTCCTAGACAAAAAAATCTTCTCTACAGTGCATGTTAAATAAAATCATAATAATTCTCTCTTAACAGACAGTCCACAAACTGTTTTCTCATGCACCTGTGGTTTTTTTTACATGACTTTGTTTGAAAGGACAAAGTGGGTATCAAAATATGGAATGTTTTTTTCCTTGACAAGTGGCCAGGTTTTACTCAAGAAGAAGGCAATGCACTTTAAGTCTTGATCTATGGCACTTTCCCCTAACTGGTTTGATCTGATCTGTTACTAAATCCCAACACTTTGTAATAAACTCCCAGTCTTTGATTATATCTGTCACCAACAGCGGAGCACTGATCAGAAAAATCTCACTTTGATTTCTCTGGGGAGTGGATCAGATGCAGCAGTCAGAGGAAAGGAGATAAAGAATAAATGAACAACAAAAAAAAGTGAACTTTTCATCTCTGTCCACAAAGACGTTCTTTAGAACTGCAGATATTCAGTTCTTTTTTATTCTTAGAGTGAGCAAATACAGTATCTATACAGTACCTAAAAGTCACAGAATAATACGAAATATCTTTTGTAAAAAGTATGTATCAATGCATACATGGTGATAGGGTATTTCCAGTAGGTCCTCCTGGTATATAACCCTCCACACCCATGCATCTGCAGTCTCCTAGCCTGTTCTTAAAAAACAGATGCAAGTTGCAAATCTGTTCAAATGCCAGCATCCTATCTATCATTCTTCTGCATTTAAATCTGATTAGAGATAGTTAAAATATTTCAGACTCTTAGATCTAAGATTTCAGACATTACTCATATCCACAAGTCTTCAGAGAACCTCCTGGCATGCAAACACCATATAATCTCTGGTGTCTCCATTCTGAGACCAGAGGTTTGCGCAACATGAGAACTCTCAGTCTCAGATTATTTCTGGTCCTTCATGCTTCTGTTGTAACATGGACAAATTCCAAACTCTTTCTTCATCTTCAACAGTATGGAAGCTCTAGCTATGGTATAGGTATCTCAAGTGTTTAGAGTAGTCTCTGTTTGTCCAGAATCCCATCCCACCCCAAGATCTTCCTCTTATAAAGTTGATGTAATTGCCCGTGCATGTCCTGAGCTCACAGCATATTCCCATGCCAGTACAGGTGTAACAGATTTTAGGTGCCTTAATCAACTGCAAACTGGAATAGGACTTGCAAGCTCTTAATCAATGAGTGCTTTAAGAATAACATTAAGGAATTGTGTATTCCTCTTAGCTGTACTTTTAAATAGAAATATTTCCTTGAGTTATGGATTTGAGCTGTAATTTTTCATGTTGCCTTCCATATGCATGCTGTTTCTGTGATTTGGGTAAGTTATGATTAGAGCTATTCTAAAAGTAACTGTTTTCATATCAGTAGCAGGGCTAAAGTGAGAAAGGACAGGCACATTAATTATACAGCACACTTTATTTCCAATGCCAGCTCCTGCTAGGGCAGGAAATGTTTCTCGTTACTCCAGAGCCTCTTTTGGCTCATGCACCTTTGGAGTTGGAAGCAAAGGTATTTTAGGAAGTTTCTTGTTCATTTAAAATAAAATGTACAGTAATTAGACAAAGCAACCAGTGCCAAATGCAGTGCATCACATATGAAATACGTAATTACAGAGAAAAGTTATGTGTTCCAACTGATAGAGTAATCTGTACTCTAATTTACTTGTCTTACAACTCATTACATCTGAGATATTGATTTTCCAGTAGGTGGCTTTACAGCATTTTATCTCTGAGTCCTTGGTTTGAGTCTGATCTGTGAACCTCTGTCAAATGAGCTTGGGAAGCTCAAACCTCTCTATTAGGTGGTGCCTGTGGAATAATCAAAGTAGACAAACTTCAGTAGTGCTGGTAATTTGTAAATAAAGGGCAGGCAGAAATGAGTCACTTAAAATGATGTGTCTTTTGATACTTATAAGATGATGTCCTAGCAGGTAGCTGAAGTGAGCAGTGATTACTTTTTAATTATATGTACCTTGACTTATAGGGTTTAATATCTCATTTATTTCAATTATACTGTGTGAAGCTTCCTACATTAAGCCGAAGGGGGTAGAAAAACTGGAATCATTAAACCTTGTTCTGATCTTTCATAAAAAAGTTGAATACCTTGAGAATGTGCTTCACTACATGAAGTAGTAGCTCAATTACAGGTGAGATCAGCTGCTAACCTTGGTGGGGGAGACATGAGAAACTATTAACCTTTTTAGCAATTAGCTAAAGCACTGCATTTTGAGTTTTTATAAATCATATTTTTCAGAAGTTTTCATCATTTGTGAGTCTTGAACATATTGGCAAAAGTTATTTGTGCTAAGCAACTCAAAGCAACAAGACTTCATTGATATGAATCATGCTCCCCATATCTTCTTTGTGGGAGATTTATTTGTTTGGTTTTGTTAATTTCCTTTTTGACAAACAACTCACTGGGATGTTATATTTTGCATTTAGCTTTTTTTTTTCCTCTGAAGCAAATGGGTAATTTCCAAATTATTATTTCCAAATTATTCTAATTTATTAGTGGACACATTACACTATTAAATTTCCCAAGTAGCACTGGGATCTTGACCAGCCTCAAGATCCATTTAGAGCTATATTTTCTAAGACCAGCAGTATCCAATACTGCATCTTTTAGAGAAAGATTAAAATCTAATCTTTTATTGGAAGATTTGCAGTTATATCTCAGTGCACACTGATATCTGAAAGCAAACAGATTGGTGTTACTGAAATGTATTTTTTTCAGGTAGCTTCTTTTTGATCCAAGTGAAATCTTTATTTCAATAGTATCTCATGGAACTGAATTTCATCTGTTTTATCAGTTTAAAAAATCTCTTCTCTTTTACAATGTTTCCTTATTAGCTAGGATCCAGTTATTGCATTTTTTCTACATTACTTATTTCATAGATATGTTATATTCCCAGGTTTTGAGTTCTTTTGCTTTTCAAACAAAAACTGTATTTCTTTTTCTTTGTTTTCAATCTGTTCCAAAATGGAGATATTTCTGTGTATTTAGTTGTTTTTATTGCCCTTCCCTGTTCTGTACTACTTGTGCTTTGGTTTTGGAGATATTGGATGACCAGAAAGCAAATGTGATTGTGCTGTTGATTTCATATAATGGCACTTTGATGTTTTCCAGATTGCTTGTTAGCTGTTTCTAAATGAAGGCTAAGAGGTTATTTGTGATTTTCATACTGCCATTGGACTTTGTACTATTCAGAAAGATGTCTAATTCTTTTTCTAAATGATTATGGGCACAAGCCCTCAGAGCATGCAAGGAGCTCATCCTGTTCCTTCCATTATTCAGCATTCAACTCCATTTAAGATGCATTTGCTACTAGGTTATTCAGTTCCCTAATTACATTAGGTTCCTTAGTCACGGATCATTCTGTAAACCATGTGAGTTAGAAGGAAATAAACAGGTTCTCTCTCCCCTCAAAAAAGACCTTTTACTTTCCCCAGTATCAAATTTCAGATCACTTGCATTTTATAATATTTTTTTTCAATCTTATAGTCACATGGGAAGACACTTGCCTTTTGGGAGAACCATTTCTTTTCAAGGGAGGTCCTCACTTAAATCCTTAAGAACAGGGAACAGAGTGCAGGCTCAGAGTCCAAATTATTCCAGTTCTATTGGTTATTCTTACATATAACTTATTTCTTCCACAGGATTTTTGTGACAGGTTTGAACTAGTTGTGCTTTCAACGTTTTCTTTTTAAGATGAGATCTTTTCTGAAAATGTTGCCATGAGGCTAACTGGAATCTGGATTTTATTTAAATTTTGCCTCTCTGTACCAATTGGAACATTATTTAGTATTGTGGCTGTCAATTCTTTTGGATCACTGCTATATCCTGCCTGTGTGCTGCCTTTCCTTCCCCCAATATTTAGATTTTTCCTTGCTGTGTGGTGATTAGAACCATCTGGCACGTGAATTAGGTGGTCCCAGCAGAAGAAAAAGGTTCTTATTTATCAAAGGAAACCTTGCCCACTTATAATGAGGGACTAGTGCACGTTTCTGTTTCTGACTTCAAGAACAAGACAAGTGGTGTAGTGCAGGCCTGAGGCACGGCAGCCTGAATATTATTTAACACACAGAATGAGGCATTTTTCTAATGAGATCACCGAGGATATCATAAGGATGTGTCTGTGGGATCATGAGTTACTGGGCATAGCAACCTTGGGGTGTAAACTTGCCAAGAGCTGTTTAGCTTTGCTGGGGTATCTAAACAAAAAGACCTCATATATTCACTCACAGCCTTGCTTATGGCTGCATAAGCATGTCTGCAAAAACTGCAGCAAATTTCTGCTTTAGGAGATCTAGTTCATCACTTCAGTTTGTGCCTTTTCTTTCCCATGGTTGCTGGCTTTGTCCTACAGTAAAAGTTTATTAAAACTAAGAATTGGGAGCAGCGTAGTTTATATTTAGAGTGTAGAAAAATCTGGAGCTCATTTAAGCGGTCTTGCTCAGAAGAAGAAAAACATGTCTGCCTTTTCGCCAAACGCTTGTAAATTATTATGGTTTTGATTTATAAGAATTCTTTCTCATTTTACACATGATCATGTAAAGCTGACCTGCATGCCTAGGTGCAATAGACCAGAAAAACTGAGTGGAATAATAATAATAATAAGAATAACAGAACTATAAAGCTTGTCATGCTGGTATTTGTGTTCTCAGTGTCAGTGCTGCTTGGCATCGTGACAACCCCATTTTTATCTGTTCATATCTAAAATTAACTAATTGCCAGTTTTCAGCAGTATGCAGAAATTTAATGCATCATTAAAAGATCACCTAAGAAAGATTTCCTGAAAGTGGTTTTTGTTTTCATTTACGCCTCTAAGTCTATCAGGTTCTTAAACTTTAAACTTGTATCTAGTAAAAGTTTCAATTCATTTTGGATGATAACAGTAAACAGTCACTAATTAAAAGTGAAAACAAAATAAGAGCAAAAGTATTTGTTATTGTGTCTTCAATATCGCTGCAGAGGGCTGGGATGCTTGGGCACTTTTTGTTCTACCTTTTGTTGCATTTCTGACCTCAGTTTTTGATTAGAGCGAACGGTGTGGAATAGTTAATGATCTTTCTTGTACATGCCAAGATTGTGGCACTTTATAAAATTTTTGCTTTCTCTCTAATCTTTACTGCTCCACATTCCCTCCAATCAATTAGTTCTATGAAATCTACTTCAACATCTCTATCAGTGGTGAGAAAAATATTATTGATTTCAGTGTGCAATCATTCCAGTAGTTTCTTTATGAAGCATTAAGCTATCAGAAGCTGTGGTAATAGGGACCTTGCAATGAGAAAGCAAAATCTCAACAAGACGTGAGTCCTGACCCTGTGTGCTGTTTCCATAACAATAAGGTGGAGCATGACCTTGACCTTATCTCAGAAGAGCTGTTTTTGAACTTAGATTCAAACAGTGAACATAATAAGGAAGTTAATAACATTTGTTCTCTGTTAAAGGAAAGGAAGACAAAGGCAGACATACTGTTCTTTTTGTCTTCTTCCTCCACTTTTAAAATGATGGATGTGGGCTATAAACAAGTCCCTATCCTACATTTAAAAACATTCTTTTTGGTCAGCTTTTGTCTAGAGATTTACTAACAGCTATTTAGCTTGCCCTAAGCAGATTAGAGTAGTCCTACAGTAGATCTCTCAAGTTCTCTATGGACCTGTTCTTGCCTAGACTGTGGATATCTGCTGTCGTGTTATTTCTCTTACTCCTAGTCTGTACCAGGTGTCTCTTAGAGATTACCTATATGAGGAGTTCGTGTGAAGATTGAGTGAAAAGTGCTATAGGCATGCCATGCTGTCGCTGTGAGACCACTCCAGTGTGCACTAACAGCACAGCTCATACGAGCTGGTTTATGTGAGGTGGAGAAGGTTACCTCCTGCTTTGTGCAGAGTGTCTCTAGAGGCAATTAACCTGAGTGGCTGCTGTGCTGAGAATTTGTACCCATTGTGCTGCATCCACTCAGAAAAGCCCCACTTTACTGACAAGCATTTTATTTGGTGTGAACTCAGTTAGAAACTTCATTGTCATCAGCACAGAGCAAGATGAAACACCTAATAAAATGGAGCTGAGATTGTATCTGTACTGTATGCTGTATTTGTGTGTAAAATTAGAGTGACTGAATGCTTTGGTACTCTAGATTTTTAGAATACACTGTTGTATGGGGTGGTGCAGATATTTGGTGAAAAGCAAAATGACTTGCAGGGACTGCATGAGAAGTAATACCAAAATAATGAAGCTGTATTGTTTCCACTGTATAATGGAAATTGGTGACACAGATACTGATAGAAAGACACAGAGACACATTTGCATAATTTTATTTTGTTCCTAATATTCTCATAACACTTACAGAAAATATTCATGTCAAAAGTTGAACAGGAGGCATTGTTAAGTGGTTCAAGTACATGCAATGTCCTTGAAAGTTAATTAAGGATATTTCTGAGTTTTGGCTAACTGTGTAGTTGAATAATCCAGAGCATCTTTCTTTTGAAAAGAGGTATCTAATGATTGTCAGGGATCTAATCAAGTCTTTGCAGTACTGACACTTGGGAGAGTGCTGGATCCTGTGTTATGGAACTCACCTGCTGAAAGCTTTTGTCTCTACACATGGACCATAGTGTTGTTTCTTCCCTTGTGCTTCTGATGACTTCTGAGCTTAGGTCTAAAATTTGCCACAGTACCTCCAAACATTTGTGTACATCTAGCACCCGTTCTCACAATTTCAACTGCAGATGTAGTTGGATCATAACTCCTCTGGGAAGCTGAGGTAAGTGCTATGTTTGTGCCTTTTGGAAGTGACAGTGTCCTTGATTGCTTAGGGGTTAAAAAAGAGCCAGAAAACAATAAATCCTGGATATGTTTCTATACTTCAATTTTCTTACTACTCTGAAATGTGTTTTGGACCCTTGGATCTGTCCCTCTGAGATGGTCCAGAATTGATTTTTGTAGTCTGTGTCTGGTCTCCCAAGCTGCTGAATCTTCCCAGTTTAACTCCTCTTTAACGTCAGTTATTCCTGGAGCTAGACCAGCATTCCTGCTAGAAAAGAATGTTCCTCTCTTATCTCCTTCCCAGAGCTCTCTCTTCTTACATTACAAACCTCCTTAGGTTTCTCTGGTAACTTTTCACTGCACACAATTCCCATCTTACAGAGAGATAAGTACAGCATTAAGCATCCTCCATTAGTTTCCTCAGTAGGGAGAAATACATAAAGACACAGAAGCCTTTCATGAAGCAGTGCTTGTCTTTGCACTTGGTTCAAAACACTGCATAGATTGTTATCCTTGGATTTTTCAGATAGATCCTCAATGGTTTGGGATTTTTTTTTTTCTTGTTTGTTTGTTTGGATTTTTTCCCCCTCCTTTTTCTCTTTTTCTCTTTTTTGTTGTAATATTTCTTAGATGTTTCTGAACATAGAATTATTAGCAGCCTTTACAAGTGTAGTGGTCAAAACAGGGATACAGAATGCTTTTATGGACACTTTGACATCCTGGCATCCTTGTTTGTCTCATTTCCTTTACACAGAGGGTGCCTGTACGCACACTTGCTGTAATGGACTTACACACCCATGCCAGCTTCAACCACTCTGTGCTTGTGTGTGCACCCAAGATAAAATGAGGGAGGGTCAGGGCACAGAGAACACAAATTGCTAGGAACTCAGGTATTTTAATCCTTACAATCATATTCTCAGGAAAGGTCCCTGGGTTTTACAGGTCATATTTTATTGTATTATTTCTACCAAGTCTGAAAACAAGATGTGATCTCTGAATAAAGTGTCTGGTTAATAGGAAATTGATGGTTTTATCTCTTCTGAACCCTTACATTTAGCAGTCCATGGGTTCATTAGTCTTGAGGTCCTGATACATAATTTGCTTCCCATGCCACTTTACAGCAATGTTTTCATGGCTGAATATCCTGTAATATATGTGTCTGTAGCTTTCTGTTTCTTACCCACGTTACCTCTATTTACATAAGAAATATGAAGTCACCAGGTTGGCTTACCACATCATAAATGAGCTTTGACTGGCATCATTGCATGTCCAATATGTAGGCAATCCTAAAACTCCTGTGACCCTCTAAAAACTGACCAACAATATTCATCCTGTAGCTCCTAAAGAGCGTGGGAGCTGGGTACACAAATGAAGCAAGGCTGTAACATGTAACATTTTTGGCTTCTCAGACAACTCACCATCGCCACTAACACACACACACTCAAACATGCTACTGACCTCTTCAGTGATATTTGGCTTTCCACAGCATCTTTTCCTTTTGTTTCAGGAAGGCCCTGAAACACTTTTCAAAGGACTGAAATATGCAAGGATCCTGCTCTCTGCTTTTCAGAGTTGTTGTTCCTGACTTCAGTCCACCACAGAGCAGAGTGAAGCAAAGGGGCAGGGTGGCATTCAATCTTACTTCCCCATATCCATATGCATCTGGAAGATCTTATTTTAGGCCTGTCAGCTTTTGCAGTGATAAGTTAGCAATATAGATCACATATAAGCTGCATCACAATGATTTTTAAATGAGATTTATTCATTTAAACTGGATGATAAATGGTCCTCTTTTATCAGACTATGGCAAATGAGATTAAAGCAACGTTATTTTCCAGGAGTAAGAGAACAGCTGGCACAAAGTTAATGTCTGTAGGTTGTACTGTGCTTGCCTGACCTTGCAGAGATGTGTAACAACAATGGGGAACATCCAGGTAGTTTTTCTGCTTCCTAAATCCTGCTTATGTTTTACAACCAGGTGCTGCCTGGAGTACTGGTAGGCTGTGGGTTATGTGAGCACTGTGAGAGGCTTTGGCAGGAAAGGGCAGTGGACAAGACAGCACAGTCTGCTCCAGCCTTTCAGGGAATCATGTATACATGCCAAGTCTCTCCCAAAACTGTGGAAAGCACTGCTCTGTGTTTCTTCAGCATTTTAGAAGGTCTAGCATATTGTGCAGAGTATCTTGAGTATGCTCCCCTCAGGGTTACCTAATCCTGCTGGGCACTTGGTCTCTCCTGGATTCCAGGAAATATCCTGATATTTTCTCCCTGATTCAGATACCATGAAGCAATGTAAGAACTTCATAATAAGCCTTACAGCCCATTGCAATTCTCAATTTGTATGATGGCACAAAGAATTTGTGTTGCATGCCCTTAATATGACATGAGTGGATAAAGGGAGCCAAATGTGTACGGATTTGTCAGCATTGCTTACACAAAGTAGCTCCTGAAATGAACTCTACTGAGAATTTTTTTGAGGAAACAAGTTGGTTCAGTCTGGGACACTGGGAGAGCTCATTATCTGGGAGAGGAGTGGATTTTTTCCCCTGGATGAGTTTTCAGTCTACAGGATAAAACTTTTCCTGTTGTTCTTTATTGCATTCAGGCAGAGGTCCTGTCCTTGTCCCTGGAGCTTTCTTGGCAGGAGGTTGGCTGTACTGAAGAAGATAACAAGGATTGCAGAGGGTTGCCCTCACAATAAAGAAAAGTACTGGAGAGGTCAGGGAAGAGCTGACAATGACACTGGAGTTCTTCTGTTCCACTGACTCCACAAATTTCTGCCTGTCCCAGAACTTTGCAGGTGTGGGAGATGGAAGGAAGATTTGCAAACTGAGAGTGATTCCTCTCACATTGTGTTTTGGTAATACATCTACATTTTCTTCTGGTGATTTTGCTCAGAGGAGCTATCCTGTGGTATATTTATGTGTAAATTTCTCTTTCTTGCCTATATTTCCTCTATTGACAGAAGAAATAAAGTCACACAGTCGGCTTACCATATGTCATTGGCGAATGAGCTTTGACTGGTGTCTTTACTCCAGGGAAAAAAAGGACTTTGTTATGCAGAGTACATGGTTTGTAATCTCCTGTTTCTCCCATGACACTTCTCTTCAGCATCTCTCCTATGAAAAAGAAATCCAATTGCCACTGCTTGATTTTTGTCCTGCTTCTCAGATGTTATTTTTCTAAGAACTCCTAGCTATGAGTCTGTCAACAAAGTCTGTAGCTGATGGCATTTTGCCCCATCTGTCACAACTCTGTATGCTTTGATAAATTAGCTGTATTGGATTGCAGACATAAATTGGAAAGTAGTACAGAATAATAAGTTATTTTATTGGTTTCTTCCTTCTGATCTTGGATTGCTAGTCTATAATCTACTCTACATCTAGTGATCTGAGCATTTTCTTTTGCTAAAGGTAGCTGTCTATTTCAAAGTTTTGGGTTTAGTCCAATGTTGAATATCAGGCTGCACAGTGGGCAAGAGAGGAAACAAATTAATTCCCTGTTTTATTTTGAGGCAATACTCTATAAATCTTCTCCAGTTTGAGAAGTAAACTCACTTTTGCACACTCAGAACAGAACAGAAGACATGCATTACTAGATCCTCTAGATCTGGTGATGGTTCATCAGTTGCCCCTTGGCATCCCTTTGGGTAGTCATATATACAGGACAATTGGAGACATGAGGTGCAAGACTGAAGACTAATTCAGTTAAATTCTCATGCAAGATCCTCCTACATCTTGCAGTAAATTCTTATACATATATAAAATATTATGTTGGGGCTTTTCTTCATTCTGGGGAAAAAGGAAAAGGATAGTCCCCCATGAAATGGAAGGTTAGCAAAACATCTAAAAGCACTAGATATTTTGAAACCCATCTGTAGACATATGTCTATAAACAGGCTCTGAGATCAAATCATCCTGCTGTGCTTCTGTGCCTGGTGTCTACAGAAAGAGTTCAATAGGAATGGTCTGTGTTAATCTTTTGTGCTTGGAAATCTGAACTCTGATGTTCAGCTCCTCAAAACATACGAGAAACAAGGCATATTAGTGATTCTACTGAGCAGACAAAAATCAAAGCCTGAACAACAGAGAGAAATGTTCTCTCTTTTAAACCCCTCTTCAGCTTTTCTGGATAACATCACTACAGGACTGGCCTAGAAAGAAAAAAGCAATTGGGGATTTCAGAGTGTCCTTGCTCCATGTCCTTGCAGTGTGTATGAATACTGCCATTAAAGGCATGCTGAAAATAAACTCCTTTGAAAAAAAACATTGTTAGCAATCAATAGGAATTCATGAGTACAATATTTTATAGATCAGAAATTGAGATTAGAACAGGTAAAGGTTATAGGTCTCATATGCTCATCAGGCTTGGTAGAATTCAGTTTTCTTCCAGGCTGAATAAACTTCATTTGGGACTGTTTTATTTTAATAAAAATTAAAAGACATAGTGAGCAAGTCTGAAGAAAAAGTATGTTATAATTTATGCTTCAAAATAATTTCTAAGAAATTTATTCAGATATAGAACTAGTTCTCACTCCATTTATGAGATAAAGAATGCAATGGTGGATAAAAGATGTGAAAGGTAAGATATAGCACTAAAATAGGAGACATCGAGTGCAGTACATTTCTCTGTATACTGACCCCATTCTGTTTGTTTTTCCTGTGTATGTTTTTATCATTATATCTGTAACTGTTAATTTGTGAGGTGTTTCCTGTGCAAATGTGGAGGGCAAAACACAAGAATGAGAACACCTCATTCAGTGTGAGATGATTTTAATCTATTTTGCTTCATCTCATTGTTCATTAGTGATAAAAATTAAACCCAATCTCCAACTCTGATGTAAATTTGCATATTTAAGTTGGCCAGAATTTCATCCCAGAGAGCCTTGAATTATATAGCTGATTCCACTAGACCAATCTAACCTCACAAATCTGGCCAGCTTTGTGCAGGAGTGTGTGTGTTACTCTGTACATAATTTTTAATCTTTGGATCATAAATAACTTAGTGGAGCATTATAACAGTTTGTTTTATGTAATTCTAATACTGCAGCTCTTTTATGTTGTGGTGCTCGGCCTCCATCCTACTGGGTGGATAACAGAAATAAGCAAGCACCTTTAGATACTTCAGTTTCTCTGAAGGGAGGGGTTTCTTAGGTCCCTGTCAATTAAAAAAATCTTACAGGGTTATAACTGAGACCTATATTGCTTTGAAATGAGCCCTCACTTTTAAATGAGATGCCTTCCCTTTTGATCTTTCAGTTTTAAAGTCTTTTCTCCTTACCCTTATTCTAGACAGACATCCTCTTTCACCTTTGCTCACGGAATAAACAAATATTATGCTTTCAATTGCTTCTGAGAAGGAAGAGGGAGACAATGGTAGAAACAGTGCTGTGGCTTCTCACGGGTAAAAGAAAGGCTGTGTGATGTTAGGGTAGAGAATCAGGGCATGGCAGAGAGGAATTAAGCCCCAAACGCCTGTGAAAGGTGTTTAAATAGAACAATCCTTGCTTCAACGGGTTTGCAGTGTGAATTAGTATGTGGAAAGTGAGCTACTAGTGGTGACAGAGGAATTCTGGTTGAACTTTGCCTTTTTGTGTGGCAGAAGAGAAAGGGGTTATAAAAAGCAGCTTTGGGGGGTGAAATAAAAAAGTAATAATAATTATTCATGCAGGTGAATGGACACATCCTGCTAATTTTGGGGCAGTATTTTTGTTTTCTTGTCTTCTGTGTGTGATTGTAATTTTAAGTGGTGCAGAGAGAAAACAGCAGATGAGTTGGGTGGATGGTGGCAGTAGAAGGGATATTTGCAATAGGATTAGGAAGAACAAATGGTGCCCTTTGGCATGATAGAACAGATTTAACATTCTGGGCATGAGGAACCATTAGGACAAATGGCCCAGAGATTGTGGGTTCACAGAGAAGGACAAACATGAAAAAATATCCCGAATTACAGGATTTTCTGAGTGCACAGAAGTGCACTAAATTTAAAGAAATTTTAAAGGATGATATAGTGAAAACCATGATACAGGCAGGCAAAGCAAACTTAAACTGTCTGAAAATGATAAAATTTGATCTAGTTGTAGAATGGGACTGTCTGAGGAACTCACAAGGGGTGGTAAGCACAAATGGAGAGCAAAGCAGAGAATTTAATTCAACAGTACCAAGGAAAGCTTGATAAATGCCAAAGGAGCTTGTAGAAAGCATAGCTATGTGAAACATTCTGTGATTGTGATCATCACATGAGCTACGGTTCATTTTTTCTACCAAGCCTGTAACACTAAATCTTCTGATTTAAACCTATTTCAGTTTGTATATAGCTATGACAGATCTAGAAAAAAGTGTAAAAATTGGTGTCTTTTAGGATTACTATCATTAATCCTTTAGGGTCAGGCAATTCCTTTGTTTTGTTGGATACCAGGTCACCACTTGTACCAAAATCTGGTTTGCCCATAGGTTATTGCTCTACTTTCTTAAATAAACACAAATTTATAAAATACCAGAATTCTATGTCCTAAAAAAGGCCTGTGATGAGCTGGATAAGTAACAGATGAAGCAACTTTTCTGATGGCAAATTGTGATTTTATATGTCAGCTATTTCCAGTGAGAGGGCCATTCAGATGAAACAAACAGCATTAGCTTACATGTTACAGCTTTCCATTAAGGATGCTTTCATTGGTAGGCATACTCAGTGCATCATTTACCATTGATGTAATTAACAAAGTATCTTTGCATGTTAACGACTCTCAAAGCTCATTTCATGGCACAACTGATTTGACAGCTGTCTAAATTACAACAATGTGTGTTAATATTATATTTTCTTATAGCTGGAATTAAAGTTTGTCTTTGAGACCAAAATTACTGTCTCAATCTGTACTTCACAACACTAACTTTGACACTGATAGTCCGATAAATTGCTCAAAACAATTTTCAACCAGTCAGAACAGATATGATTTTCTTCACTTTGGATGAATATCAAAAGTGTTTAGATCCCCATCCAACTGTTTCATCTTACCAGATATTACTTGATAACACAATGTCATTTTGTAGTGACAGACCATAATTTTGTTCATATTCCAAACATTGCCCTTTATAGGATATGGAAGCAATGCTTGAATGCTGAAGTTCATTTCACAACTTACAATCTAAAATAGTATCATAAACTCTCATCACATAGAATATCCTAGTGAAGGGTTATTTTAGGAATAGTTTCAGAAAATATGGTGCAATATCACACATTTTAGATCCAATTTTTAGGTTACATAAATTCTGACAAAGAGTCAATCACAAACAGAGGTTGAAAATCCACTGAAGCAATGGAACAAAACTCTTGGGATACAGGTTTAACCAAAATACTTTTTTTTATGAGTCAAGGTAAAAATGCTCATGAAAGTCTTGCAAACTTTTGATAAGATTAAATCATACCATATTTTACATAGTTTAAAAATTTTCTTTTTTTCTTTTTCTTTTTTAACTTCACCTTTCTTTTTTCTTTTTTAATTTTGACTGATGTTGCAGTAGCATTCCAGAGCATACATTTGTGCTGATGACAACAGAAAGTCTATACAGGAAATTTTTTGAGCACTCTAAATACAGATGACAGGATTTTAAACTACTTGACTTGACCACATGATTTTCAGAGATTTGAAGGGGATCAGACTTACTGGGGGGGGGGCAGAACTTAAAGGAAGTTGAGTCAGAATCATGCTGATATATTTTTAGAATCCATAGTCCTTTACTTCCCAGTCTTTTGTCTAAGACATTTGGTCACATTTATCTCATTTTCCAGATAGAGAAGACAGTGATAGGGCAGTTTCTTGAACAATTTTGTCTTCTCTTTTGTGTTGACTGTCAAGAGTATATTTTATAGTAGTTGCCATTCAGAATAGCATTTTCTTAAATTTTGTTTAGGATCTAGAAAATACCCCTGAAGCCATTTATTGACTGTATTTTGGAAAAAGGAAATACTATAGGGCAAGAACAATAATTTAAACAGCAGGTAAATTTTAGGACCTGCTTTCTGTTTTTAATGGATAAAAATAATATAAAGACCACCATGTAACTGTGGTATCTTCACACATCAAGTCTTTTTACTGCAATCACCAGATTCTTTCTCTACAGCTGCTACATCTTGTATCTAAGCCACAACATTTCTTATTATGGGTAATTTACAGGATAACTTAATTAAATAGGTGGTATTTGATAGCAAAAGTTGACTGTTAATCAAGGCTAATGTGGTGCTTAAATGAACTGGAGTATCTTGCCAAGATGTGCTTCAGTCATAGACACTGTGAATGTTACTCAGTACTCGTATTGCCTCAGGGCTTCTTCCTTTGTGCTCAGTTTTACCCTGCCCCTACTGGTGACTGCACAGTGATCCTGTAGATCCAGGAGTTTACTTTCAAAGAACAGGGGAATACCTGGAGGAAATAATACGTACAATTACTCCTATTACAGCAGCACAAATTATCAGAGTTCTTCTGCAATAGGTGCTTTATATATATGAGGGTGGAAAGGGTCTCTCCCTCAAATGGCTTGCTAAATAAACCAAGTAGGAAAAATTAGCTATTATTGTCTTCACTGACAAGTATTGAATAAAAAAGTAATTTACAGAGTGGCCGTAGGCCATGCAAGAAGCTGATTAAATGTAGGCATTCTCAGTTCCAGTGCAGGGATTCATCCAAAAATAAATCCTTATTTGTTAGACATCTGAGTAAGAACATCCTGATAGATATCCTGACTATTCTTTCTCTAGAAAACATTCTCATAGTGCTAGGTTTAATTTTAACTTTTTAAAAATTTCTTTTAAGACCCACAAATCTTTAAACTTATATTAAATTATTGGAAGAAGGACTGAGAAGTGGTTAAAGGTGGTGTATACACAATAACTAAAATACTCTTGGGATTCAGTTCAGTTTTATTGCATTTAGTTGGCTCAGCCAAGTAATATATAAATAGTTCCAGGTATTTGCTTCTTGTCTCAGTTTGTATAGTGTTGGTAGGAAACTGGTACCATAGATACTCTTTACAAGAAGGAATGATGTATGTCCCTCCATAAAACAATTTTGAACCACTCACAAAAGCTGAGAAATGCTGGCTAATTTTCCGGTTGATTTTCTCCAGTGTTGAGGAGTACCCAGGGTATTTAGGGATACCCTGAGTTCCCAGGGTATTTGTTGGCTGACCTTGCAACCTGGAACATCACAGTCTGGTTTTATATCTTGCAGACCAGTTGACAACCTCAGTCTGGCTGTGCTATAGATGTGTGAACACCATCTGTATGTGTATTTTGGTGCAGCTCTTTTGTCTTCTCCCTCTAGCACAAAGCATTGAGGCTTTTGATTATTCCTTCTGTGGTTTGCTGAGGGCTTGATAACTGAAGGATGATGTTAAAGTTGATGTTAAAGTTTCAGTCTGAAGAGGCCTGTCAACACGGAACTCAGCAGTTTGCTGTGAGGAGGGGATGCATGGAAGAGAAGCTGCATTATGATTCAGTGTATTACCACAAACATCTTTTGTTTATGAAATGAAATACTCCATTCAACCTAATAACACTTTTACAACATTCAAAGTGGAAGATGTAGTCTGCTGCTGCCAGCCTTGATAGAGCAGATAAAACAATTCCCATCAGGTTTTCATGAGGAATGTCACAGCCAGAGCACCTCAGCGTGGAGCATTACCTGCTCTGCCATTTGCCAGAGCTGCTACAGAGCCCAGCCTAGAACAGCCCTACAACATTTGTTTCTGTTATGCAAATACCTGGAAGAACTAAAATGAGAACTGAAACAATTTTTTTTTTTTTTTTTTTTTTTTTTTTTTTTTGCCACCTGTTGGGTGCAGGGCTTTGCAAGGGAAATTTACTCATGGACGTTGTGGTCTTTGATCAGCTTGACTGACTTTTCTTGACAGGAGAAGAATTTGTTCCATGCCAGCCCCATGTTGGACCTCAGCACCAGCTGGGTGAAGAACAAGTTGAGTTATTACTGTCTTCTTCCTGATTTTATGGTTCTTCTAATGTGCTGATTGTTGTTTTATCTCATCACTTAATAATTTGAAAAGATTAGCAGCAACTACAATATGAATGTTAGCAGAAGGACCAGGATTCTTGCCTTATTAAAAAAACAGGGAGTAATGCAGGTCATTCTCTGTTAGTTATTGGATTGGAGTGATTTGTAGGTTCTCTTGGATATATATGAAAATAAGATTGCCCTAAGGACAGCAAGGATATTTAAGAATATTGTCTAAATCTATTTACAGATACTGAATTCTAAGCTCTGATGCTTTATCTCTACATTTTGATATGATGAAAGCAAGCTGTCTTCACAATTTTAAGGAAATGCTATTATACCACTGTATAAATCCACATTAGGCTTGGATCTTGAATGCTTTAAACAATTCTAGTTTCCCTGTCTCAAATAAAATGTAAAATAGCTTAAAAAGTTAGTGAGATGAATAACAAAGATAATCGTGGGTATTGAAAAATTTCCATAATATGAAGTTAAGTATGCTAACACTGTTTAGTCTGGAGAAAAGCTGGCTAAGGGACAACAAGCTTGAAGTCCCTGAAGCTTGACATAAAGAAGGTGAGTAGAGTTCATTATCCTTTCCAGTGCAAAACATAGAGACCTGAAATGAAATTAGAAGGTGTTAGTTTCACAGCAAAAAGAAGCATTTCTGAATATAATGGGTAATTCAGCCAGGAAAGCTATCAACACAAGATGCTGAAAAATGTTAAGGTTTTATAGAGCAGTTGATAGATTCATGAAAGAAAATTAAGCAAGGCTGCCTAAAGAAAATTCTTACATCTGCCTCAATAAACTGCGGGAAGCTGGGGCAGCATTGTGGGTAAATGTTTATTTTCTTACACTCAGGTCTAGACAGAGCGGTACTGGCCAGTGGCTGAGTTGATGATGTGGCAGAGATCCAGCATGGTGCAGCTGTTCTTTCCATTCCTGTGTCCTGGAATCCATATCACTGCTAGAAATGAGAAATTTACTGTTTCTGAGATGAAAATTTCTATCTCAATAAAAAACTCAATTTTCTAAAAAAAATATATATATTCATGAGGACAGATGCATTTTTATAGCAAATTAGGTAGCTGTTGAATGATTGCAGAAGAAATTAAGGCAAAAGTTTAAAAGGCTAACTTTTTTTTTTTTTCAAACGTGTCCTTTCAAATATTTTGTTGCCATGTACAACTGAAACATCAGCATTCAGGGCTGCCTCTGTCCTGGTCTGGGTCTGCCAAGGCACCTGGATGAGTTAGGCATCCCCCTCTTGCTAAGGTTCTGTAGAAGTTGGCCTCCTTTCGTTTGACCTTCTAGAAATCCTTGACTGAATGCCTGTGCACGGTGCTGCATCTGCAAATTAGAGCCATATTATTTGGGTCACATGTAAAAAAACCTGGCCAGGTATCTTAACAAGGCAGATTAACATTCATCTGACACACACATCCTGGAATAGTGAGTGCCTCTTCCTCACAGAGATGCAGATCTGAATAGCAAACACTTTCTCCTTTTGTTTGGATTTGCCGTTCACCTGTGCTTTGATTTTATGTTCTGTAAAGGCATTCCAGAAGCATTTTTCTTTCTAATGACTAGCTAAGTATAAAGAAAGATTAAATCTTGAATCATTCATCTAAACCCCAGGCTCTATCTCTGATTATATTTCTGGATTAAATAGTTTTTTTTCCCTTAGAATTTATTTTTTGTTTCTCAGTCTTACTAAGTCTTTTGCAGTAATTCTAGAAGTAAAACAGCTACTCCTACCCATTACTACACGATACTCCTACCCATTACTAATTTTCTACATGGCCAAGAAATGTTGAGGATTTAATGCTCATTGTGTCTTTGGAGTTCAATTCAGATATAAAATAAAAAGAATACTGGTTTACAATTGATTTTACTCAAGTAACTATTTCCTAAGCACCATTATTGTATACAGTAGGAAATGGGTATAGCTATTTTCTTAGAATAAAGCAATTTGTGAGGTCTGTCATAAAAGGCTAAGAGAATGCTGCCTTTGCTTCACATCCCTTTTAACTGCCTCTATAAAATTTAAGGAATTGCAATAAAACTTGGGAAAGTGCTTTGACTGGTGAGCATTATTTGACAGCACTTATGAGATTACTGTGTGCACAAGGCCACTTGGAATGTTTGTACATAAGAAATTATTTAGAATTATATTTATTTTCTGATTTTTTCTTATTTTTACCTTTAAATATCTCTCAATCTGCCTTTTTTTCCCCTTTCCTTGAACAGAAAGATCTTTAAACAGTTCACTGCCTCCTTGGCATTTCTTCATTCTGCTTTTCATTTCATGTGAAGTCTCCTGGGCTCTGACCAGTTCAAAACGCAACTTTGTAGTTTTCTGTGGTAAATGACTGACAGTGTTGGAAATTATGCTCCTTTTCTGACAGACAGTTGTATTCACACTGCTAAGCAGTGTTTGGACTGAACTTTTAATTTAACCCTACTGGCTTTTTTTTTTTCTCTTTCAGCATTGTCTGTATTGCGATTCCTGCCATGGCAATGTATCTTCTGTTTCTGAAGCAGCTGCAGTTTTTTCTGTGATTCCAAATGAATCTTTGGTGAACAGTTTGGGGTCTAATGAAGTATTTGCTGCTGTACAGAATAAACTGAGACATTCATATTAAAGCCAGTGAAAGGGTGACTCCTGCCAGTCTCTAGGAATAGAGATTGTAATTTTTTGGTGTCTGGTAGTGATTGACATGGTGTCCATCAAGTTAATAATAAAAAGAAATGCTAATAAGACTAAGAGTTTTGTGAAAACTGTAAACAAAGCAGCTGAAAGTTGAACACGGCTGGAGTTTGAATAACTTTCTTATGTTAGTGTCTCTATGCCAAAATTTCTGCATGTCCATGAGAAGATCTGGGAATTTTTTGATACACTGTAAGTATCTTTCTGATATTTCACCCAGAAGACAGCTATGCATAGGTCTCATTAGTTCACATGCTTAAAATTCCTTGTGTATTTTGATGCTTCCAGTCCAAAACCTGCAGTATAGTGCTGCTGGGTTTGTGGAGTGTAGGATTTGTGGGGTTGTGAGCTATTTCCATGAGGCTGGCCAATTCTCCCTTGGAAGAGGTGTGCAATAGCTGTTGGGGCAGTGTGTTTTACTCTGCTGGTCAAACATCTGTACCAGCTCAGGGCTGGAATCTGTACTGCACCAGCTACCTCCATAGGAAAAGGGAGGACAAAGTATGTGTGGCCTCCACCTCTACTGCAGACTCAGACTTACTGCCAGGATGCACCACAGAGACACCTCAGCTTGTGAAGAGGTTCTCTAATTCAGATCTAGCCCCAGGAATTGTTATTTTCAGGCCACCCAGGCCCACATAAAAATGGTTGATGCTTAATATAATAAACAACACAGTCCCAGGTCCTTTGTAAACTGTCTTGGCAGTGTATGACCTTTCAAAAGTAATTGATTTACTTTAATAACTGGGAAACTTGGAAAGGTAGAAACCTTTTAAATTAGCAAAGTTATGAAATATTTGTGTATATAAAAAATAGAATTAATTTAGTATCTACCCCAGACAGCATGCCATGTTTTCATTCCAATATAAGAATTTATGTCATTTGAAAGAAATTATGCTCTTATCCATATGTCTCTTTTCTACACAACTCAATTTTGAGATATGTGTGTATTAGAATCTTAAAAATGGTATTATATTTATATCAGTTTTATCTGTGCATACTGCAAGTGGGTGTATAAATGTCTTCTGAAAGTTATTTGTTACAGGTCATCCCTTGCTTTGAGATGAGAAGCACACTAATAAAGCTTTGGAAGTTCAAGTTCAAATACACAGTTCATAGAATGGGGCTCCAAGATGCCACAAACACCATTAAAACCCCAACTTTGCTTTTTTCCTCTATCTACTCACCTAAATGCATTCTGACCACAATTCTCACATT
Source organism: Ammospiza caudacuta (assembly GCF_027887145.1). Taxonomy (NCBI): domain Eukaryota; kingdom Metazoa; phylum Chordata; class Aves; order Passeriformes; family Passerellidae; genus Ammospiza; species Ammospiza caudacuta. The sequence goes on along the minus strand of NC_080593.1, from coordinate 41,929,228 downwards.
TTCTCATGTTATATCAAGGCACTTCTAGATGTGTTCCTCCAGTGTGTCAAAAGATGCCTTACTTTGTTTCTGTCCATCTAAAAAAGAACTAGAGACTTGACCATCCTCCATTATATTATTATTTTGTAGTTAGAAGATGACAACATATTCCACTGTACTTGTCTGTACTTGCACGGTGTGTGGAATTATTCATCCATGCTGCACTATAATTAAGCAGAAAGTCCAGTTTATCTTGAGATGCCTTTTAACTATAAGTGGTAAATCTTCTCAGAGTGTGGAATCCTGTGGTCTGCTCGAGATTCAAAGGTCTGTGAGGAGTCCAAAGAACAAGAAGCAAAATTAAGATTGTAGTTTAAAGCAGCCTCAGGAGCATCCTTTCCAAGCAAACATGAGCAGCTCAAAGCAAACACTGATGTCTGGAACTGGGTAATATTCTATTTATAGGCATAGCTGCAATACAATATATGCTTATCATATAATTTTATATATGCTTATCATGTAATTTTATAATATAATTAAATTGAATTAACTTAGCATATATTAATAGTCATACTAGCTATATTCTGCTATATTAGTATGATTTAAATCTCTTTTAATATATAATCCTGATAAGGACTTGCACAAACAGAACAGTTTTTTGCCTATATGGATAATTATATTAATATCCACTAAATGCATTTATTAATCACACAGAGCGGTGAAGGCTAGCTCCTTTTGTGTGCAACTGCTCTCATGAGCCTTCTGGACACAGAACAAGAGTGGAGGCTGTTAAATAACTCATGGACTGCTTTAAAAGATATTACCCTTTTTCTGTATATTGTTTATTGTAGAGTTCACACACCTCAGAATGTACTATTACTAAATAACTTATTGACTCTGAATAAGGCACATTGATGCACATGTGAGTCTAAGTCTGATTTTTTAATGGAGTGGTTCTGAAAGAACAGTGTGATTTATGTATCTATGTATCCAAGTAAGTGGAGAAAATCTACAGTCCCACATCCCTTCCTTTTGAATGATTTAAATTCAAAAGTCAGTGTTTCAAAAAAATTTTTTGCATTTCCGCATGTACATTTCTTAGCTTCAGCTGACCAAGTATTAATGTGAAGAATGTCCCTATTCATCCTATCTTTCAGATTTCCCAAGCAACATGATGTAGCACATCTGTTTTCTAAGCAGCATCCTACAAAGAATGCAGAAGCTACTGTAGATTTGAGACGGTTATGGGACTGATGACAACATTTTTTAGAGTGATCTTTTAGCTTATTATATGCACAGAACAGACACAAAACACAATCTGCATTAGAAAGGATGTTGGAAAAGTGCATGAATTTTTAAGAGTGGGATAAGCTCACCCACATTTTGCTTTCATGGCCAGAATTTTTCCCATTATTTAATTTATTCTGTCTCTGGCTTCTCACTTGTTCTTTCATCTTCAAGATGCATGTATTTAATATCTTAGCTCAGGTTAGATTCTGTGGACTTTAAAAGATTGAAGCATTTTTAAGAGAATGGTGAAGGACAATGACTGGAGGGAGAGGGTATTTCAAATAAGCAAAACTGTGAGGGAAGTAGGGATGATGGAGATGATAAAGAAGAGAAATTTTATAAATCTCTTTCCCTGATGCCCATGTTCACACTTTTTCATTATGAAATTTTTTCACTTCTTTCCAGCTTAGTCTTCCTGTTCTGGTTGATATTCAGCCCTGTTCCTTCAGGCCTCTTGGATAGTCATTGACATTTTTCCAACAGCAGAAGAAATGTCTCACCAGCCTTCAGTTCTCTCCATTCAGCTTGTGGCTGCAATTGGGTCTCACATAGGTGTGAGCCCACAGTTTGTTAAGACAATTGCACACACTCTTTCTTTGCCTCTGCTAATAAACTGGCCTGTACAACCTCGCTGCTTTCCCCAAATCCCACAGCTGCCTGCAGTTCCAAGGACTGTTTCGAATGGCAGGTTGCAGCATCCCCTTGCTGCACAGAATGCAGAGCATGAAGCTTCTGCTGTGTGTTGACTGGTGAGCACCTCCCTGTACAAATAGCACGATCATTTCTGGGTCGTGCTCGGCTTGCTCCTTGCTGCCTTAGTGGCAGTGTTTATGGGTGGAAATGGAATCTAGAGCCACATTTATTTCTCTCAGTTGGCTTTGGAAGTTGTTGGTTGTGGATTTATTTTTGTGAAATAACAAAGGTTTTGACTGACATTATTATGCTAGGAAGACTAGGACTGTGTTTACAGTGAATATGTAAAGCTATAGACAAAATATAGAGCATTTTGACTGTTTTTCATGATCTTTACACTCTGCCATCCTTGAAGAAAGGTAAGTAAAAACAATGGACTTCCTTTGGAAGTTGTAAGGTGCTCAAATTCTATAGTGCTAAATACTTATAACTACACAGAAAACATGAAAATGTGTACCTACAAACATGTCAAGAACATTTTCTAAAGTAATATTAATAACACTTTTTAATATTAATGGACTGCTGAAGATAATTCTTTTGTCATATAAACTTATATATTACTACCATTATTCTGATCTTAATTGATTCTCATATAAGAATTACAGTTGTTAATTCTGTATTCATAGGAAGTGAATTTCTTCATTAACAATTATTTTATGGCTCATTTTAGCTGTGAAAGGACAGTCTCACTACATTTTCTTTACCTTCCTATTTCTATCTTTTCAATACCACCAATATGGAAATTCAGCATGTCAAACTTCTGGAGAGCTCTGATTTTTGTCTCCCTCTTAGCCTTCAGTCTGTTAGCCAACCAAATGGGATTCAGAGGTCATATTTTTAACCTGCTGTTGCAAAACTAGACTGAAAGGTGCTGCTAAGCTACACATGTCTAAGCAGGGAGGTTTACAATGTATTGAAATGATGTCAGAATTTTTCTTAGCACTGATTTCTGCATTTTCCACAGGAGAAGTTAGTGACAGAAGGAGCAACTGACTGAGAGGCAGTCCATGAAAAACATTTAATTATACTTAAGTGTCCCTTATGGTAAAAATGAGGTCCTTCTCAAGCAAACAGGGAGATGTACAACATCTAAAACACCTAAAAGCAGGCACACTGACCTGCTCACTGAGAACTTACTGCATGGTTGTTTGACCCTCTGTTGAGGGTCATTTTTTCACCACTATGTGGTGGTGGTGAAAGAAGGACTATAATTTTCTGCAGCTGATATAAACAAGTTTGTTTTAAGGGGATGGTGTCTGCTGGACATAACCCAGAGCACAAGCATTCATCTTTTTTTTCAGGATGGCAAGTGAAAGCATCCTTTCCCTTGCTTGATCTAAGTGGATTTGTTGCCCTTGCCATGTGTGCAGCACTAAATGAAAACAGTGTTTCCTGAATAATAATGATGCTTTAAGCTAGTAAAGTTTGACTATTTTTAAATTATTCTTTTTCTCTGCCTAAATCTGTATTTTTCATCCCCTGAAAGCAAGAGCAAAAACCTGAAACATTTAGCTGATTGTGATTTTTAAAAATGCTATCTAGAAAGCAGGTTCCCTGACACATATGTGCACTGGCACTGTGAACCAGATCATCCATATTTCAGCTCATTTTTTCCAGCAAGGAGATTTTTGGAGACTTATTGAGTTGAAAAGAGCAGAGCAGGCAAAGCAAGGGATTGTATTATCCATCCCTTTCACACTCAGCACGTGATGTTTTTCTGAGAAGCAAGAAATTTGTTTTCCAAAGACATTGTCAAGTTCACTGAGATTCGCTGACTCCTGGTAGCAATGTAAGCTTGAGACAGCAGTGACAGGCTTTATTTCAGGACACTGCGTATCGTACACAATAAGCTTTCTTCAACTGCAATGATGTCTGAGTTACAGCACCACCACCATGAAAATTAACAGACACATAGATCAGCCAAGCAGTAAGTGTGCAGGATTTCTGATCATGCACAGACAGCTCCTCTCACCTTTGCTGGTGATACTTTGCATAGGCAGCTTTTGTTTGAGGGGTTATCCTGCATGTGGGCACCCCGGGTTCCCTCTCCAACCTGTCCTTCCAGGAACTGCAGAGAGAGCAGAATGCTGCAGCAATATTCAGGCACTAATTATTTTTGCCAGCAGGAGCTCATTTTGGCCTTTGATTTTGAGCTGACAGTTAATAGATAGGGCAGTTTCAGAAGTGGGTGTGTTTTACAGCACTTGGCAAATGACTGCCTAAATCACAGGTACAGCTTGCAATTGCAGTGATATAAAACATCTCTCTGTTTACTCTCTTTATTGAAGATATGTATTCACAAAGAAGATATATTTTTTCAATACAATGAACGGTATATTGGCATTGATAAGGTGAACTTTATGGAGAGAAATTGAGTAAACGTTATTATCATTGCATTACAGGCAGAAACTGAGCTTGCATTTGGCTGCACAAGACGTATGCCTACAGGGAGGGGCAGCCTGAGGCAGCCCTGGGCAGGGCAGAGCCCACAGAATGGGCCAGGGCAGCTGGAGTGTGCAGGGATCCAGGGCTGTGTCTCTGCTGCAGGAGAGACTGGGGACAGGGAATGTACCCTTGGGGCTGCTAATGCTTGTTTTGCAGTCTGGCACTGTTTTGTGTTGTCAGGACCAGTTTTGTTTTCTCCTCTCCCTAATGATATCCTAAGATGTTTTGCACCTTCAAGGGTTCTGTTAAACCACAGATAATGCAACCTATAGCCTGCATTTTGTACTGATAAAGTGTTGTTTTGATGAGTTGTGACACTGCCATAGCATTATTTGAAATGCTCTGAATTAAGAATAATACACAATTAAATAATGTTTATGAAATCAGACTATGGGGCAACCGCAGGGGACCTAAAGGGGAACTCTTGGCCAAACATTATGCAGAGTGATGAGGCAATGCCACACAGCTTGAACTTTATTTGGCAGTGTGCGTAAGGTCCCAAACCTTAGCTTGGTGTATCTGAGCTGATGGAAGGTGCTGTCTGCTACTAAGTGTGATATCTGTGGTGGTTATTTTCTAGCAGTCATCTCATGATCCTGTGTGGGAGCAAGAACTGAAATTAAAGACCTCTGGATTTCTAATTCTTGTGCTCCTCCTCTGCAGAAAATGCTGCACTGAAATATAGTAAAAGAGTACAAAACACCTAAAGAATGTAAAATGATGGTTCCTGATGACTACTAGTTTTTGTCGTCTCATCAGTTCAATGGAGAATTGTCAGTAGAGCAGGAGTAATTCTTCTCTCTGGAGCCCCTGGGAGCTCTGACTTTATTTGCAGTAGAAGTTGGATTGAATTCTGAAGCAATAAGAACTTTAAGTCAAATGCATTACTAAAATTATGTGCTACAGATGCATGAGGGATTAAAGAGTTTAAAAATAATGATTTACTCAAGTCAGCCTTGAGGATCAAAGCTTTGCCTTCAATGCTGTCTCAAGGTGGACTTTAGTATCTCATGGGATAGTTTCATGGCTCAGTGCAACACAGATAATTTGGCATTCCGAGCTGTCAACACCATGGATTAATAAAGCATTTAGAGTATCTTTTAAGTTATTATTGCAGGCCAAGTCTCATGCTCTTCCTGAGTGCTGCTGTGTTTGTTTCTGAAATGCAGATTTTTGTTTGGTTTTGTTGTTTCTTTTTTTAGGAAAATATCCTTGAAATTGAGAGTAGGCGATTAAAACCAGTAGGAAATATATAAGAGAATTCTTGGTGGTCTAACGAGGGATTTAGAGACTCCAACAGAGGAAAAGTATTTTATAAATTTAATATACTAGGGTAAATAGTATTATCTCTGTTTTGCAAATGCAAGAACTTATTCAAGATCATTATTCATAGTCCTTAAGCTTTTGTGTTTCTTTTCTTAGCTAACTACATCATGCCCCTGTCTCCAGCAGAAGGGCAGGAAGATGCATAGAAACTGAACTTCTTAGCTGGGATTATCTCATAAAGCAACCTTAAATTTTGGCAGCAAGTTAGAGGTTTACAGCACATCAAGAAATGAAACATGAGGACAGTTCGTGGTGCTGCTATCAATTCTCTCTCTATCAACGTTCAACAAGCAGAGGTCAGAGTAATTATCTCCTTGTCTCATTTGGGGTCTTTGTAGCAAATAAGGCACTCAGATTGTGCTGTGGAAGAGCACTGCAATGCTTGGGTAGTTTTGGCACAAGGCAGTTGCTCTGCAAGGCCCCATGGCCCTCTCACAGCAGGCTCCTGGACTGCTCTCAGCTTAGGAGAAAAGGATCTGATGGTCAGTGTGCCTGGTTCCTCCCACTGAGCCTTTTCCAAAGTGGGAAATATCTCATTTGCTTCCTTGACCCGTGCTTGTTCGAGCAGAGTTCCAGTCCTCTCAAATGGACCTCTTAGGAAATTGATACAGTGAACACTGAGTACTTGTACTTTGCACAGGTTTGGTGCCTTAAGCTGAAGGTTCTATTGACAGACCAATGGAGTAATTGAGAAGGGTTGTATAGATAAAATTAACTGCTAACTTCTAATGTAAATATGAACATTTAGACAAATTGGGAAAAAGGGCAAAGTGACTACATAATTATTATGAAAAATGGTATTCGTGTTTTGTACAATTATGGCTATATTAAGCCTATTTCAAGCAACTAATATGCAGATCTGATTTAGAAGAGATTAATTGGTGATATGAACACTTAAGCTATATAATTTACTCTGATTGAAGAGGCAATACTAAAATGTGGCATTAGCAGATGTTGGATGAATTTTTGCTCTGAATCCATCCACTGAAAATGCTAGGTAAAATCTCCCCTTATTCTAAACGATTAAATACTCTAATTTCTGGATTTGACTTGCATCTCTGTTTTGTTTCTTTGAATTATTAGTCAAGAGTCGTTGCTGTGGCAATAGCCGGTTCTGTGATGAAATGAAGCACATTCCAGATTCAGCTGTTAAGGTCTGTATGGGGGCCCTTTGGCAGGATCCAGCAGGGTGCTTATTAGAAAACACCTGCCCCTTTCTGCTTAATATTCAACACCATATTTTTGTTCTCCACAAACTCGCTGGTTATCAGAGGGCGACTCTCTGGGCACTCCACTAGTTGCCGTGAATAATTCACTGCCACTCTTCTCACCCTAGAACAGAGGAACTGTGTTTTTTGCTGGCACCAGAAATTCCCTAAATCCATGTTTTTTGAAACAAAAGGGAAGCTGCATGTCATCTCCTTAATTCCATTGACAATGAAATAGTTAAATACATTTAATTCACTCAAGTTCATTGGTTCTGATCCAGAACCAGAATTTCATCTGCACTGTGTGGAAGCCCCTGAAAACTGAAGTAAGAGAAGAGAGAGCTGGACAAATTACAAAAATGGCACTACCTCAAACACACATCATAAAGCCTGATTATGATTAGAGTTCAGTTGGAGGCCAGCTGTATATATAGTGGGGTATAGCTCAGTTTCATTTGCCATAAGCACAGAAGTCTCACCTGGATGCCAGTACACATGCTATGCAAATTTGCCTAAATGCTGTAAAGTCCTGAAGTATTAGCAGAGTAGAATCCTATAACAACTATGTGCAGCTAACACAGATATTAAATTGAATGCTTCTCTTACTATTATAAATGGCTGCTTTGCTGTCTTTGTCAGCAGAGTTGTGGCATTCATCCCGTTGCTAAGAATAAGAATAAGATGACCATCTGCATTTCTGTAGAGTGATGGCTACCCAGAGCGAGTTCAATAAAAGAAAATTATGGCTTTGTGCTTTGCTACAGCTGATAAATCACGAGCAGGTCTTACATTGAGGCGAAAAATGAAAAATAGCATTATGTGGCAAGACTCTTTATTGGGTACCAGCTGAGCAGCCACTTGAATTGTAATACCTCCAAAATGAATGTCATGCAAGTGGTAAGTAATGACCTGTTCATGAGGAGCTGACCATGGTGGGTTATTGGGATACTGGTGGATACATGTCAGGTGCCCCAGTGATTGTGTGAAAGAGTGACAACACATATATGCCAGCTATGAGGGTGTTTTCCATTTTCTTCCTTCAGAATAAATCTCTTCAGTGCTAGTTCAGCCTATCATTCCTCTCCCTTTCTGTGACCTGGGGTCTTCTGGAGCAGCCTATTCCTTTAGCCTAAAAGACAAGGTCCTGGAAATCAAAGCTGGTTAAAAGACAGCCTCAGGGACCCCTTGGAGGGAGTATAGACCTTCTTTTCAGGGTTTGAATATGACTGAGGTTCTCTCACCATATACATCACTGTAAAACCTCCAGGCGTCTTATTTCTCAAGTAATAAAAGCATTTCTCATTGGCAGGGACTCTAAAATCAGCTGAAACCTAAGCAGGAGTTTTTGGTATCCTGAATCAGTTCTTCCTAAAGGCAGTTGATTTTCTGGTCATGTTTCCTCTTTCAGTTTACTTTGAAATCAGTAGTTAAGGTTCTAGTAGTTTCTCCTTAGTTTAGTTATCCTAAATGAGGAGTGCATTGCAAGCATGGTTTTGCAAAAGAACAGAAATATGTGCTGAATGAAGATGGAGTAAATACTATGGAAAGTGGGTTTCTAAGTAGAGTTTTGACTATTATCTCATAAATATTCATTGATGTCTACAATATAGCAAGGTGTTTTCAAGATAGTAGTAAACTAAATGATCATTTAAAGGCTTTTTGTAGCCATTTACTTACAATAATTGGTAAACAACTGCTTAAAGACAAATTTTGATCTGAATTTAGTAGGAATAGCTTAAGGAGCCTCTGATCAAATCAGGTGTAATACAGATCCTACTGTGGCTCCAGACATGCAGAACTGCACTCCCATCTATTTCATTTTCAATTTTACAGTCTCTGCTTAAACACATGGTGATTGTCACTCAAGAAATGCCTCCAGGTGGATTTTCCCAAAGGACACAGCATGGTGTCAATGGGAACAGTGCTTTAGAAAACATCAGCTTGAACAAATATTGAAAAACATAATAATCACTAAAATTCAGTTATCTAGAATGCAATTCCATGCGCTGTGGGGGGAAAGGAAGAAAAACGAGAAAATATGTTTGTGAATCTAAGATTATTATTCTTTATTGCTAATTAATAAGTGTTTGGGCTGTATTTATTCTGTAAAGGCCCACTAGATGTCAGCACATATCTAGGCTACCACAACTGGAGCAACAACCATCTGGTAGTAGAAAAACCCTTCTGCCCTGGAATGATGTAATTTAGACAGCACATAGTCACTGGCTCAAAGTGTTTTGTTTGACTTCATGAAGATTTTGGGTACCCCCACTGTAACAGTGACTGTATTGATCATCAAAACGGGGATTTTATGTGCGTTACTTTTTGTTCTTGTTTTGCAAAATATTTTCATTGCCATCTCCATTTGGTCCATTGTCTTTCAGGAAGCACTTCTCATATGCGTGTCTACCAGGTGCTGCTTTATAGTGAGCATAGCTAATGGTTTGCTTTTATTTGAAGATTTAATGGCCAAACTTATTTTAAACATGAATATGACAATTCTGTTTGGAGTGGCAAAAACTCTGAATAAAACTTCAGACATATTTTTCATAGCATAATATGACATGAGGCAAAACCCCCCACACCATGTGTATTACATGTGTGTTCCCCTCACCTGTCTTTCATGTAAGAAATAATGGGGAAAAAAAATCACTCTATTATGTATTCAGGCTATTTAAAATGCACAGACACAATTCACTGCTTGCAGTGTTTTAAAGCTAGATCAAAACTCTTCTTGATGAATTTTGCCACACAGTAGCAAGGATTAGTATTCAACCATATATATGTTCATATGCTGTATATTCATTACTTAATTTTTGTCTAGATCCACTGTCAAAATAAAGAAGAATTTGGGTGATTTTGGCAGGTAATCCATTTTTCTTAACCCTCCATATCTTCAAGACAAATGTGTTTTGGAAAATATGACATATAAACTGGAAACTGCTGTTTGAGTTTTTTTCTAATATGGTGCAGGGCATGGTTCTTAGCTATTCCAGTGATTCAGACCTACAGCTGTTGCTAGCTGGAGTCAGGGGACATCATGTCACCAGTGATGAGGCTGCAGTGAGCTGTAGTGCATCCCCAGTAGCTGGTCAGTTATCAGGAAAGGGATCTGTGCTCCTTGTTCACCCCGTTTCATCAGAGACATTCAGCTGAAGCACGTGGGCTAAACATCTGACTTACCTGCAGACACTATCTGAGCTGGTCCCTGAAGGTACAGAGGAAGCCTGGGGATGGGATGCCTCAGTGGAGGACCTGAATTTAGCTGTGGTGAATCTGGGCCCATAACATGAAGTCATTTGGCCCTTGGCCCTTGAGCCTCTAGCACTAAAGCCTTAATTTCTTTGTTGCCAGTGTGTCTCTGCTGTGGCGGGGGCACTGCACGTGTTCCCTGCACTGAGTTATGGATTCCTGCAGATTCTGAGGTTCTGGGGAGCTGGAGAAAAAGCAGAGAGGCTTTTTGTTGGCTTGGAGTGACTCCAGCCTGTCCTCAGACATGACCTGGTGTGACAGGTGTAATCTCATAGGAGTTGCAGCTATTCTATTTGCACTTAGCATATTTTCCTAAGTCCCTGTCCCAGCACCTGCCCGGGGTCTGCAGTGTGTGTTTGCAGCATGACAGAACGTTCAGCAGGTTTCCAGGCTAAAGTGCATTGCAATTACTGGCCTCCCCAAGATGCCTGTGTTGGTCAGAGCACCAGCCTGTGTGAGGAGGTGCCTCATCCTTGCAGTGTTTCAAAGCTGATAAGGAGCTGACCAAATACAAGACAGGGAGGGATGCAGAGTAAGGGATAACTTGGATTCAAGAGTGAGATCAAGTCTGCCACCAAATTTTGCTTGCAGAGAATGCATCCTGCTGACCTAGAAACTTGACTGACCTTATTCACACTGTGCTTAAGGCACATTGCCTAGCAGCAGAGATCTTAGCAGAATTTAGCCACAAACAATGTCTTGCTGTCTCATGTGTTAATAAAATTTAGGATGCATTGGAATTTCCATGCCAAAGGTGGAAGACAGCCCCTCTGGATCTCAGACAAGCAAAACAATGCAAACCTAGATAGGCTGGCTTTATTGTTCCTGGAAAATGAAGACTATTTTTATTGTGCTTGACAACTCATCTTTTTTCTAATATGAAATAAAGGAATTAATATTGTTTTTAAAACAGATTGCTCTGAATTCTGAGTATCTGAGCAGGTTAAAAATGTTGATAAGTGGGAAGGAGCTGAGGAGGAGCAATGTTTGGCTTAAAAGTAAATGTCATTGTGACTACTTGCTGATTTCCTATCACATGAATCCTTGAGAAGTCCATGAGGAAACAGGATGAATAAATGTGAGTGTTGGAGTTTATGAATACTATGTCTGCCTGGGATAAAATCAGTGATTTTTATGATTTTCCTGATTTGGAAACCTGATCCAAATGGCTTTTTCCCCCTTAGCACAACCCTGTGCCTCTTTGATCCAAAGCAGAAGGTGATTATCAGCAGTGTTAATGAGGGAATGACAGAATCCCTTTAGCTGGCCATTGAGTGAGAAGAGGTTCAGCAAAGGGGAAGTGAACCTTGCAGTTTTTCAATACATTCAATATTCCCTATTACTATAGCATCAGCCAAGGATGAACAGGGAAGTTTTTGGCTAACAATTGAGCATTCTCTCTCTCAGATTTGATCTTTCTCCATGATGGCTTTTACTTCTAAGGAAAGTTTTTTGTTTTTCAGATTTTAAAACCAGAAAGACAAATAATGCTGAAGAATTTTAAGTCTGGTGAAAGGTAGGATGGTAATTTTCAGTGTTAATGCATTAGTTGAAAACATTTTCATTTCTGTTTGGTTCTAGAAGATGGGCTATGACATCAGCTGGTGGAAGCTTGCATATCTTTGCTGCAGTCTATGCTGGGAATTAAAATTGGCAGATAATTTGGTTGAATAGCTCTGCAAACTGTTGCAATGTGATGTAATATACACATGCACATTGTTTCTTAGTGTTGTGTTTTGGCTCATAAGAGCATTCCTCAAAAGCAGCGTACTCAAAATCCATTCCCATCTGTCCCCATCACTTGAAGCAGACCTTCTCTTTGTGGTGGATCTGTACACTTTTGCTTGTTAGCCCTTCCTTGGTACTCAAGTGTTGTGCTCAGCTTTGTCCCATTTTGTGAGTAATTGTTGGTTAAAAATAAAATCATACCTGAGGTTTTCAGTCACTATGTTTTGCTCCTTAGAGCAGAAAAATATCTTCCTTCCTGAAAGAAAAATATTGTAGCAACTGATTTCACATCTCCAGTTCAGACATTAGGTATAAGTACAAGTTATAAGCTGTGTAGGGATCTCTTTTGTCCAGTACCAGATATCAGTTGTTTTTCTAGCTTTATTTTTGGTCCTGGAATAATACAAAAAAAGAGAATTTTGTAGTACTTATTCATGATTGTGGATATTGGGATTCAGAGAAATAAGGTATGTCTTTCTAACAAGGAGAATAATTAATCACTGGAAATCATTTATATAGAATAATGTTGGGTTCTTGAAAATTTCTAATGTAGAAAATCAGAATTCAATGTTTTATTTTGAAATATTTCTTCAATTTCAACTGCACACAATCACTGGTCTTGATGCAGTAACTAGTAAATGGAAATCTTATGGCTTTTAATATTTTGAATTTCATTAATCATTAATCCAAAATAATTGGCTTATTGCAAAGAGGAACTAGTCTAATAACAGTGTCAGAGTAAGGACCTTGCCTCTCAAGGCCAAAACCTTACTATAAGGGCATAACAGGATCAGAGATGTATTGATTAATTCTATACTTTTTAAATGAGAACCTTTCTCCATGTAGATTATGTTCTCTTTCTATTTATAGCATTTCACTGCTCCATGACTCTTGCAAAGAGGCCTGTTTTTTCAGACTACCTTTATCATGACCACATCTTTCTGGACAGGACTTTTTGGGGGTGCAGTGCTGCCCTGTGTAAGTATAAACCCCGAATCTCAGTGTATCATGGCAGCCATGGGCTGAGAGTACTTTCATGTCCTGCACCAGCAGAGGAACTCTGCAAGCTGGTGACTGCACTAGTAAACCCCTAGTTATACGTTCTGCAGGGGTACATGCAGCTTTACACGATGAATCAGCCAGAATGAAGCTGGCCATTAGAGTGCACTTGATGTTAATTGAAGCCGTGACTCATTCATTTGCATTTTCCCTTCCCACAAAGAATATTTAAGTAAGACCCTTTGCTCCTTATAAGGTCTCTAAGTCTGTGTCCAGCTTCATATCTGAGAAGCTACTGATCCCCGTGGTTGATCAGAAGCTCTTGTACCACAAGGGCATGTGCAGCACTTTGAAATCCAGCTTGAAAGCTGACCAGGGTTTTTGTGCAGCCTGCCTTTCTGTAGCACGCTTGTGGGATTCTGTGGCCACTGGTTACTCTGCATCTCCTTGCCCAAGACCTACTCCTCTGTCAATTTACTCATCATGAACCCACACTGCTGAAGTAAAAGTCAAACAAAGACAGTTTTTCACATTTCTCTCTTTTTTTTTTTTTTAATATCCCCACTGAAAATTAACTAAAGAACAAGTTGCAATGAGCACACCACTTGCCTTGCTACTATAAATGCATGCAGTAAGTGACAGTCCTGGGCTCATTTTCAATTTGAATTGACCAGGTATCTGAAGGATAGCAAGGAAAACATTGCAGACAGTGACAAAATTAGTTGCATGTTACCCAGCAGGCAGGGTCCAAATAAAGATCCCAACTCCACCAAGCAGGAATGGGTTGGCTAGAAATCCCTAAATATGAAAGTCTTGCAGAAACAGAATGCCATTATCAAGTGTATCCTTTTTTTATACCCTAAGAATAAAAAATCCTGTGGTGTTGAGTAGTAAGGATATAATTTTCAACCAAGTTCTGCAGCTTGCTTAAAGAATGGTTCTTCACAAGATTTTTTCCGTTTTTCTATTAGATTCTAATGGACTATAAAAAACTGGGGATTAATTTGGCACATTAATTGCTAAAAGATTAACACTTTTGTAATTTTTCTAATAATTTAGAAGTGAATTATATAGTTGCACTGCAATCATTCCACTTAATTTTACCTCTCATGTCATTTTTCTCCCAGCATTAATTTTGTCCCTGTTGCAGCATTCAGCTCAGGACAAATCTCACTGCACTCCATTATCTGGCCAGTCGAGCCTGCAGAAACAGGGAATCTTACTTAATTAGAAAAACGCGCTGATGCAGAAAAGGTACATGTTACTTCTTGCACCAGCTATACCTTTTAAAAATGCATCATTGCAAAGATGACAAACTGCCATTGGTTCTTTGATCTGAAAGATTTTCAGGAGCTGCTGGAATCAGAAAGTAGAAGGACTGAAGCCAAAAATTCTTTTCATGTCATATTATGGAATAGATGTATAAAGAATGACTATATTGGGAAGCACCAGGTGAGAATTTTTAGAAGCTCTTCAAAGCCATCAGTGAAATCTGATTTAAGAGTCTCACTTCATTCTCTGCTTACTAGTGTTCCCCAGATAAGCTGCATTCCAACGTGCTTCACAGAGTTAAATGATATAGCTAGCTGGATAAATAACAGTAGAAGGAGTAGTAAGCCACAGCAAATTATAGACTTGGGGAACAGCTGTTTTTCAGCTGAGATTTAAAATGAAATGGCAAAATTACAGTGCATTATTCTAGTCCATGGTGGCCAGAGGAATTCAGCAAGCTCCACCACACCTGAAAGCTATCAAATAATAAGCAAGATTAATCAGATAAGAGGAGTGGCTGGAAGAGTTCAATAACTTGAGCCCTACTGACACAACCTCTATTGAAAATGGACCTTGCTGACACCAGATCAAATGTAACGTGACATTAATTTTCTTCTTTGTGACCTTGCTTGACTGAACGTGCTGGAGCACTTAATTCTTTATGCTCACATCAGGAGGAGCTAATGGGGGAGTCCAGTGGTAGCCAAGCCTTCAGTGGCCTCTCCACTAGAGCAGTGTGTGAGCTTGGGCAGCTCATTCCTGGAGTAGGGTCCAAAGTTTGACAGTCCTTGGTGGTTGGCAATTGTGAACTGTTTTTCTTGATCCTGATACCAGAACAGGTTTCCAAGTCACCAGCTGCAAAGCCAGTGTTCGTGTGGAGGTGAAAAACCTGAGAAATACAGTAGAAATATCTCAGTTTACACCTACTGAGAAGTATGATAAAGCAGCTGTAGCTGATCAGAGTCAGAGACAGTTTTAACATTTTGAATAGTATGGGGAGAAAAAGAGGGAGATACATGCCATAATATATCATCTGAAAAGGTCTTGTAGGCATAGTCATCAACTGTTTAAAGATTTCACTGTTCATATATCTTTATAAACAGTCTGCTTCTTTCAGAATCTGTACACTTAAGATTTGACACACTTCAGCCAGAGAGGTGATAGCACTACAATACCATATCCCAAGCCTAAAGAAACACAAATAATGCTATAAAAGTTGCACACATTCTACCACTGGCTCATTTTTTTTACTGCAGAAATGTTGATTTAGTTAGATCCTTAACTGTCTTTTCCCTGTGGTACCTTCAGCATCCCAGTAACAAAAAGCCATCTGCTTTTTCCAGCCTCCATTTAACACCCGAGCAGGGGGAGTCATGCTGTGCCCAGCATTATTTGCACTCATGAGAAAGAAATGGGAATATGTTCAGTGCACTTTTTAGGGTTTGCCTAACAGCTTTGGAAATCAGTGGTAAGATTCACCCTGATGTTAGGAGCTTGTACATATATATATAGCTCATCTAAAATACAATATTAAAGGTGCTTACCATAGATTTCTCCTTCTACCACAATAAAACCTACAAGATTCACTCCACAGAAATTTGGAGGGGTAAATGTCCCACTCTAGGTATGTTCTGTGCTCATTTTAGAGCCTGATAAATGCTGAACAATGCAAACCAATCTGCAGTTATTTTGTGGGAATAGTTGTTGTGTTAATACTAAAGATTTGTAAAGGTGAAGGATATAAATGTTGCTATATATATATATAATATATATATATAATGTTGATGAGAATTTTACAAGAACACCTATCTTTATTAAACTTAGTGAGTTGGTGTTGTTAATGACATTCTGTGAATGAGAATTTGTGGAAAAGATCTGTATCTGTACCCTCTGCATCTGTAAATGTTCACTTATAAGAAACACATTCAACATTTGAGATGCTCTGCTTTGTCATTGCTGCAGTACAGCTTTTCTTACTTAGGCCTAATTAAATTTTGGTTTAGTCTTTCTGTGCTTGAAGATACATAGACTGAATTTTGCTCATCATCCCACCCACTTATGCCACTTGTGTCAGGTTTGAATATGAAAAAGAAATCAGTGTTGTAGAAAAGGAATACAGCATAATGAAAAAAAATACTGTGCAGCAGAGAATTTATTTTTTTTAATATTAGGGCTAAAAGGACAACTGTTTTGCAGAAATGCATTTAAAATTATTATAAGAAAAATACTCTGCTCAGGAAAATGATAAAAAGCAATTGGGATCAAACAGATAATTTCAAGGGAATAAAAATCACAGCAATGATAAATGGAAATGCCTGCTGAATTTACAAGGAGACTAATTAAGCATATACTGTTTGACATTGCTCCTCACTGCTCAGTATCTCAGAGTATGACATCAGAAAGGTATGAAGAAATGGAAAGTATTTGTAACCCATACATTGTGAGGATCCAGTGGGTCTATCACAGGAGAAAGATCAAACTGATGTATTATAAGTAAGTGTTCCACAGAACTGGTAGCTGAAAAGAAGTTTTTAATCACCATCTGCCAACAAGCACAATATTGAAATACACATGGTGGTAAACATTTCGGAATCCATAAGTCTTTCTGGGCTGCCTTCCTAAAAAATAAGGAAAACAATTTTGATGTGTATTTAGCTGGTGAGCATTTGGTCACCCACAAAGTCATCTGCTTGAAAATGTTGTCTTTGCCATTGCCAAGTGCCTATGAGAAGTGAATCTAGCATGCAATCATGTAGAGGTAGATAGGTATAGATGTAGGGCCAAACTTGAAAAACATTTATTAGTAAAACATGCATAAAGCCTAAATTCTCTCTGACATTGCGCTGCACTTTCAAATTCTTGGAGGTGAGTAATGAAATGTAGGTGAGATTGGCCTTTTCCAACTGTGAAGCTTTCAGGAGAGTGACTGTGAGGAGGATTAGACCCCTTTTCTTGTGTCAGTGTTGGTGGTAACAGTGGGAGGATATATCTGCAGAGGGCTGTGATGGTAATGGAGCTGAACACAGTGCTCACTGAAGCTTATCCAAAAGCCCTGTTTTGTCAAAAACAGCCTATATGTAAATATTAAATTCATATTGAAAGTACAGTTGTGAAAAACCTTTATTTTTAACAACAGGAAAGCAGAATAGAGACCTGTGTCACCAAGACATGAAATATGTACTATATATTTCTGGAATGGATTATTATTTTCTGAAACTACTGCAAAAATGGTATGTTCCCACGACTGAAAAGAGAGCACTTTTTAGAATGTTTACACTGAGAGATAAAAGTTCTAGTCCCAGCTTTTGCATGAAATTAAGATAATCTTAGTTCCAGTAGTTCTTAGCCTCCCCATCAACACTGATTTGGCTTTCAGACTGCTGTTCTCTCTTTTAAAATTGATAGCCTAAAAAGATCAAAGTGTTCTGCATGAGTTCAGGAAATGGACACAGACCTTTATTTTTACTTCTCTGAAAACTGAGTCGGATGAGTATGATAGTCTGATTTTCTAAGGACTCCACTCCATAAGATGGATGTCAGCACATGAAGGAAACAAAACCCAAAAGTAGTCTATGACACCAGTAAGCTTAGTTTGTGGATTTGCAGTAGAATATCAAAGTTGCTTTCACCTAATATTTTATTCTCCTCTGTATATTCCCCTCAGCAAGAAGATGGCTTGTATCCTGTGGTGTATACAGAAACAACTAAACCAATGATGTACTGTGAATTGTTAAAAAGTTCCCAGCTCTGATTTCACAACTACCAGGTATGGATAATTTTGTGACCCTTTGAGAAGGCTGAGTGTGGAATGTGCAATCTGAATATAAGGGTGCCAAGGTGGCACAGACATTAATTAGTGAATGTGTTGCCAATGCTAGCTTGAGTTTTCATAAGGGTGCTAATTATCCAGGCTCAGGGAGGGGGAGCACTCAAGCTGACAGTGTGTTAGAAACCCCACATCATCAAGAAAAGCTGCTGCAGCAGAGCCAGCAGGCCAACACGACTCCAGCTCCTGGTACTGCTCACTTGTGTCCGCTGGAATGTGTCAAACAACTGAATATGAATGGGCTCCAGTGGGAGGGATGGCCTTTTCCTTGCAAATATTTCGTCAGCTCTTAAGTTGCCCTGCAGCAATAATGCTTGGCTTTTTATAGAACACTGCCTGATTCATTGGCAACCTTTAGCTATTTTATTGATTTAGCATTTCTTCAGAGATGCAGTGAAATATATGACCTGTGGACAATGTGATTTTTTTGAAAGCCGATGCTGATGTCAGGGATATGTTGTCTGGTTCAAGCTCTGCTGCCTCTGGAGTTCATTAGAAGTTGTTTTAAATATGCTTTCTACTCTGTTTATGAACTATATTTCTTTTTTCACACTTGGTAAGGGTGCTGTTCTACACTGCCTTTAGTGTGTATTTCAAATCTTCTTGGCTGAATTGAGTCATTTCACGGTGAAGTGAGTGGAATGTAAGAGAAATATGCCATGGTTGGGACGCTGTGGCTTAGTACATCAAAACCAATAAAGAATGAGGAAGAGGCTGGGAGGACTTCTGGAATCCATTTTATTTATTCGTTAGAAGTAATGAAGCAAAATGTTTATTGTTTGTGTCCTCTGAATGTTAATCTGCTCAGCAGTTGAAATCACAGTGAGAGGTGATAGCAGGCTCTGATGGAATTGTGAACATAAGGCTAGATGGCAGGTTACTGAATCAGAAGCTAATGAGCAGGCAGGGCTGGGATTTGGGGTGAGGTGAAAGTGGATTCACCACACAAGGATTTTAGGAACAGAAGCACAGACCTGAGCAGCTAAGTTTATGTTGAGACATGGGTGGGTTAACTATGAAAAGTTCTGAGCCTGCAAGAGCTGCCACTCACCATTTGATGCCAGTGTCTAAATGTAGCTCCAACTTCGGGTTTCTATTTCTGAAAACTGGCCTAAGTCTTGGGGAGTTTATAATGGTGCTGCTAAGGACAAGACCTAGCACAGCAGAGGTAATGGTATTCACTGTCCTTTGGCAGACCAACTTTGTAATATCAACATGTCAGGCTGAGCATCCTTCAGCTCCTGGGCATCTGTGTATATCAAAAGATAATTCCATTAAAGGAGCTCCTACTTTTTCCCTCCCCTTCCTTGTACTTGCTTTATCTCTCCAGGAATCCTCACAGATATTATGACTGCAGCTGCTACTGCTCAGCTGCTATTGCTGCACTGTTCCCATTCTTCTTTTCCACTGTAGAGATAGAGCAAGCCTAAAGTTGCTTCTAGTCCACTCAAAGCTTGAGCCAAGAAGCTCAGAGCAGCATAGTAGGACAGCACCATCCATACCATGCAGGGCATAGCTCAGTGGCAATGCTGAATAAGCAGGAGAGAAGCCTGGAGTTGACACATCTGGATTTGGTGGCAGAGGCAGTAGCTGTTGTTGCTACACATGATTTGCAAGATGTGAAAATAGCCTCATGTAGAAACAGAGGGATTTCCAAAACTGATGGGTCAGGTTCGTGCTAGAGACAGCGATAGTGTAATACAGAGTGAAAGCAGCTGGCCTTTCCAAATTCTGTCATGAGCTGTAAATCACAATGTCCCTCTTCTCATGTAAACAGACCTACTGTAACAGCTCATCTCTGTGAAACTTTAAATAGCCAGGCTGAAATAACTCCTGTGTCACTCCAGGTTTGTGCTGATGCATAAAATTACACTGAGATGGAAATACCATGGTGAACCAGACTTGAACACAAATGGTTGTGAGTTTTTCATGTTTGCCTAAAGCCAGGTGATTGCTGGTGAACCAGAAAAGCAGAGTATAAGTGCCATGTTCTTCACCTGGCTTCCTGCAGTGGCCAGCTTTTATGGCTGGTGAGGACTGCTACATTGAATAGTTGGTGTTGGTGGGTGGATGAGATTTCCCAAAAGAAGGTCTGATAAAACCAAAACTGTGGGCCCTCCCTGTCCGTCTCATCAGCACAGGCCACAGAACTCAGGGTTTTGTGATTGTGATGGGCAGCAGGTGTTACAGGCCCTCAGGAGTGGGTCAGAATTTGTCTGAGGACCTCTGCTGACCTCTGAGGACCTCTTTCCCTTCCCAAAAAAATGCTGTCTTAGAATTGATTCTGATGTTTTAATCTTTAAAGCAGGAAGCAGTGAGAGCAATAAAATTTAATCAACAGAGCACTTGTTTTATCAAGTAAATGGATAATTGTGATATTTGACATTCTTATGAGGCTCTGTATCTTGAACATTTGCCTAATTATCTCCCCCCTTTAAAGATTCTGGTCAGATTCCTGTTTAGCAGTTCACTGCATGATCAGATTCAGTTTTTCTGAAACATCTTGTTGTTGTTTTTGTTATTGTTATGTAGTGCATTCTCTTGGAAAGGTCAAGTATGTTGTCAAATATTGTACTAATTTCAGTTTTCATTGTGTCAGAGCCCTGGACTTTATTAAGAAAACACATTCTGTGAGTAGGTCATTCCAGTAACTAGCTTCATCCTAAAGAACAATGGAATCACTCAGTTGAGATGTTGAGAGAATCCCTGTACAGTTAAAGGGACCCTCTCAAGATTCCTTTTAACTCTATTTTCTGTGTTCCTTGGATCACCCATTTAGAGCAAAGGTGTCTTTGCATTCCAGAAGCATGCTTTTGGCAATGCATCTGTGTCACCTAGCTGGAGCTGTCAGAAGTGAGGCTTTCGTCAGGCTCCCTTCTAGGTTAATGGAGGAAAAAACATCTCCATGCAGTAACTCATCCCCAGCATCTGCAATAACTAAGCTAATGATGAGTGGAATTTCCCTCTGAAAGCCCTGCTTCTCCCAGCTGATAGAGAAACTGTAGAAAATGGTCTAGAGCAGACATTCAAGACTTATACAACAAAAGTTAGGCAAAAATTAGGTCTGTCTGGGCAAAGTGCCATTCTGTACCTGACAAGTCTGTGCAGGTTTCAAAACTGACAGGACAAATGCATGGACTAAAAAATAAAAATACATCATCAATAGTTCGGGAAGTTGCATAATGCTAATGCTTCCCATTCACTTTTGGGTGGTTTCTCTATATGTGATCTCTGTTTTCTTCCTTAAACATCCAGTTCTGGCCCCTGTCAGAGAGAGGATTCCAGCAGGAAGGACCTTGGGACACACCTGCCATCAGCTGCTACTACGCTCCTGAGCTCCACCTACATGGAACATTTCTAAGTGTTCTCTCAGGTGTAGTTACAAGGGATTGATGTTGTGTGTGTTTGGAGAAATAGTACCAGTACTCTGTATGATCTGAGCTCCTTTTCTGCTTCAAACAGTCCACAGACCATGTGCCAGCCCTCGGCGTGAAGTTGGCATTGAGTCCACAAAGTGAGCTGGTTTCTTGAATAGATGAGAAGGCAGGTGGCAAGCCAAAAAAAACTAGTTTAAAGCCTGTGAATGGAGAATGAAAGGCACAGATGTGTAAAGGAATACTCATATTATAGCTCTAGATAGACATTAATGAGTGTGTGTCCTAACTATCATGCCAAGGTTATAAGCCCCTGCTTACGGGCAAGACAGATCTAGTTTGTCTGGCTCAAACATTGGCAGTTCAAACTCTCTCTTAATTACAAGATTTATGCCTTTGCTTTTATCCAAAGAAATGAAAGAATAGTTCATTCTCTCAAGTTCCATTGCTTTTGTTCTCATTACCATAAATGTAAAGGTGCCAGTTAGAGTTGGTCAGACATTTTTATAATTGAAGCTTTAAAATTTAATAGTGAAGTGAATGTTTTACACTTTGGCACTTTTGTTGCTCCATCAAATATTTTGTGTGATCTTCATTAGAGTATGAATGCAGTGGGGTGCTGAAATACTTCAAATAATTTGTCCTTGGGGTCTCCTTCTCTTGATCTTTGTTTTTGTTTTAAAAATTGTTGTCATGTGGTGGAATGGTTTATGAAGTTTCAGCAGTGTCACCCAGCAGTGCAGAGATTAGTCCCAAGTCCCCCACAGGATGAGGAGTCACAGGTGTGTGTTATGTGTGGCTGGCACTCCTCTGAATCTGCCAGCATGTCTGTCATTTGTCCCAGGGCCAGTGGAGAGTAAGGATGGCTCATTTAGCATATTAATGGTAGGGCAACTGGAGTTTTTCCCTCATTCAGAACATGATTTTCCTTCTTGTACAGCTCACAAGTCTATCAGAGCGATTTCATGTTGAGGTTTCTCTCACATTTTCCAATTTGTTACACCAGGAAACATTTTGGTCCTGCTGGTTTTGGTGGGAAGAATCACAAAAGTATTCCAAGTGAAGCTACAAACATCTCTCTATTTACACCTCTGACCTGGTAGATGATCTTGTCCTTTCTCCTCTTCCTCCTCCTGCCACCTTTTCACACGCACTCATGTTCTCTTGGGGTGTTTGCTCTCCCCAGCATTCCCAGGGATGCCTGACATGCAGGAGGTGCCCACCTGGGGGTGGTTTGTGTCTGAGGCATTTGCTCTCCGAGGTGTGTCCTGGCAGGTGGAGCTCCTTCTCCAGAGGCAGGTGAGGAGGCACTGCTGTCCCTGCACACAGAGATCAGTAATTTCCTTACCTCAGCAGCCATGGCTTTGGCGCTCCTTCACTGCCTGCCTGCTGAGACCAAGAGTTCAGATTATTGTGTACTTTCAGGGAGATGTGGGAAGAGCATTCCCTGTGCTTTGGAATTTATTCCTTTTACAACTCTGATTCTTCCAGATAGGCATGACTGTTTGTATGAAGAGGATAAATAAATATGTGTTTGTTTTGAGAAACATGTTTGTTTTGAGAATACAACATCGTAGAATAGATTTAATTTCACTGCAACATTATCAATATTGATAGCAAATATCTTGAAGGCAGAACAGAAGGGTAATGTATTTCTTCTTCTCTTCTTATCATCTTTGTATTGTTTTTCCTTCAATTTGATCCTGCTGCTGCAGTCTGAGAACCTTTATGCAAAGCATGGAGACAACTTAGGCTCTCATCAGATTACTCATTGCCTTGCAAAACTGGATTTTAATGGGTACTTGAGGTCATATTGGGAAAATATTCTTTTGGGCTGCTCCATGACAACATTATTTTGATATTTGAATCCTTGAAAAAAGTGTGCTTGCATGTTGATTCGATCAAAGACTGGATCTTACTTTTAGAGGATCTATGAATCTTTTAAGAATTCCCCACTGAAAGCATAATGTTTGTATGTCCAGCAAAATTAACATAACCTTTTAACCAAATGAGGATTCTCTCTTTAACTGCCCTTTTTTTGAAATAGCACTAGTAACACATGATACTTTTGATGAGTTGTACCACCTAAGCAGTGAAATGGAATAGAAAGGAAAGTCCTCAAAAGTAAATACTAAAAAATCCACATGGCTTTTGTGGCTGTGCCTACCAAGCAGTGAAGTGGCACAGCAGGAGCACACTTACCAGGAAGTATCATGTACACTAAGGGCACTTCTGCAAGAGTGCAGGAATTCACAACACCTCTCTCTTTCACTAAAAGCCTTCATAAAAACAAACTTTTTGTGCTTACCTGTGGCATTTCTGCAGTTTTTCAGAAGAGTTATTCATATTTATCCTAAACTTTTGGGAGGAAATTCGGCTCCATTAATGAGCCAGGAAAAGGTATATACAACCATTATCTCTCACTTATAGCCTTGTTTTGATGGCTTAAGTGCAATTTTCTACACAGAGATGAATTTCATTCTCCAGTAGTTCTAAGGATGCTGTTAAAATTTGCTATATGTCACACTAAAAGGACAGCTCATTTTATGGTCCCCGTCCTTAACCTTTTTTTTACACACACACAACCTATACAATATCTTTACCCAGAGCAAAATTGCATCCTGGCTGCTTCCTACTTTCCTTCCTTTAATAATAAATAGGTCGTATTTGGTTGGTCAGAACAATATTTGAATTTGAGATTAATCCAGCAAATTCTGTCGGCTGCAACAACAACAACAAAAAGCCTAAAAAGAAGAGATGGAAATGTTGACAAGAACAGTTCTAATATTTTCCAAACATAAGTATTTCCAGGATTAGAATCACAGAATCAGAGAATCATTAAGATTGGAAAAAAACCTCCAAGATCATCAAGCCCAACATTAATCAGAGATTTCATTCAGAAGGGAGCTTACAACAATAAAGAAAGGGAAGGCATCATCCCGTTCTCCATTAATAGCCCAAAATCCAGTGGTTCTTGCTTGGACTTTGTATGAGGAAGTGTTAAATCTAGGCTCAACCTGAATTACAACAGTGGTTTTCATCTCTTGAAACAGCACTTGTTATCCATCTCTAGGATGTTGTGTATTGTCTCTTCCTGACATAATAATTTTAGTGTGCATAATATAGAAATATTTATTGCAGAAGATGAGACAGGTCTGATAACTTCCTTTACAAAAAAACCTGAAGCCATTCAGAGTGATTCTCACTGTCCCTCTCTGGTCAACCAAATATTTGGATATGGTCTATGCTAAAGATAATATTCAAATTGAAAACAAATAGGTTAGTGTTAAAATATTTTTCCCATTTCTTGGTTTGGAGTCTGAACTGGAAAAATTGGATTTTCTTTCGGTTTTATTCATAACTGGGAAAAGCTTCAGAAGAATATACTTTTAGTAATGTTTATATTAATCATTATGTGCACTGTTAAGCATTAGAGCAGGAAGCTTTAAGCAGGTTAAACAGTATAGACTGAATTATGCAAACATGGCTGTTGCAGTTGCAAACTCCCACCAAAGGAGAGGGAGTAAAATCTTACAGATGTTTTATTACCAATATATAGCTGGATCACCTTAATGAATTGCAGGGGTAACCTGGCCTGTAAAATTTTTCTGTGAATCCTTTCCCAATTTCCAGGGACCTGAAAAATGCTGGAAATAAACCAATAATTAGGCCTGTTAGAATGCTTAAGCTGGCTAAGTATGAACAGCCCTCAGCTCAAGAGTCAGTGAAAATTGTGTTACTGAAACAACAGGCTGGAAGGATGACCATTAATATGTAAATAACTGGTCATTCCCTGTTGAGCTGTAGCCCCTTTTCTAGTTTGTCAAGGGTAAGATTGAATTCAGTGCCCAAGTAATGGAACTGGTGGTGATAATTATTGAAAAACAGCATTGCTGTTTCCTTTGTAACAATCCTGCTATGTGGTAATGTTTTTTGGGTTCCCAAGAAGTATTCCTTTTCATATAGAATTTATTTTTGGCGCAGAATCAATATTTTTCATCTTGTGGCTATGGAAGTCTGCTGAAGTAGGACAAGTTACATGGCTTTTGCATTTTTTTGTTGCCAGAGGAATGAATCCTGAAAGGTCCTCGAAAGTGTGTTCCTTAATATTGGCTAAATTTCCCTCTACCTCTGGCATTTATAACACTATATCCATCCAGTTTATTATGTTTAAAATTAAACTTCTATCATTTTGGCAGCATGACTCAGTTCTCTTTTAAGATTTCCCCAGATACGAAGTTACCTCTTTTTAAGAGATGTTTCAACTGTCTCATACCAGCTTTTCCTTCCCTGTCTGTCACCCTCAGGAAGCAACACTAAGGGCTTCTGCTTGAATTGTTACCATTTCCATTGGGTTGCTAAGCACATTTTACATGTAGGCTGTCATTTTTTCCTTTGCTTGCTTTTTCCCTCCTGTCTTTCCCCCCTCTTTGTCTCCAAGTCCATTTGTAATGTATTTGTGGAGTTGCCCTTCAGCTTCATTAATGCATTGATTTTTTTTTTTTTTGGTTAATTTATCTAATTCCCAGTCAAATGAGGACATGGTACTTGTAAATCATTTAGTTCCTCATTAATCACTTCCAGTGCTGGTTCCATTTTTCAGCTGTCTTCCAATTTACTATCTCTAGCAAAAAATATCCACTGTTCCCATCACTTGTCACAAGTAATGTCACGGTTGCTGTGGATCCATTGGCCTGAATAATCAACATGATTTTTTTATTAGAAATCAAAATATTTGCTGCTGCTGTAGAAAGCCAAATCTTTAATCCCATGCAAGGAAGTTCACTAAATGAAATGCAATAAACAGAAGATCTAAAGCTTGCTCTGTTACTTTGTGCCAAGTCCTATTCATTAGTTTTTCTCTAACAATAGCTGTAGAATATTAAGATGCAGCTGAGAGCCGCAGAAACCCCAAGAACTGCATCCTTATGCCTTCATACCTCACTGGCAGAAATCCTGTTGAGATGAGAGGAATAAGGACTTTAGCATTCACTTGAGAGTAGCAGGTATCAGCTTAGTCAGAACCCACAGATAAAGAATTCTCTGCTCCTATCCTCGACTATAAACATTGGTATCACATCAGGCTTACAAGCTGCTTATGGGTAGATTGGCAAGACAGGCAGGGTGCCTGCTCATACAGCAAACTGGCAAGAAAGTAATTTTCCTCTGAAATGGAACAGGGCTTTTAAGGGCAGTAGGTGATACTCCCCTTTCCTGGTCAGCACCAAATGCTGCCCTAGCAGAATAAGAAAGAGAATTAGACTGAATTCCCTACTGAAGGGAAGGGAAGGGCTGTTGTTTCCCATAGCTGTTACATCAGTTTTGTTGCTGAGGCAGAATAGGCCTCACCTTTAGTGCTTCCTGGCCAAATCTATCCTTCAGCTATGGAAGACTTGACTCGTGTCCCCTAACACTGCTCTGGGTCAGCTTTGCAAAGTGGCTTTCCCTGCATTTCAGATATTTGCAGTGTACTTTGGTGTGAGCATATATATACTTTGGGATCTTTTAGACATTAATCTCAACCACTTTTATCTTATTTTGAAAAGAGAGAGATTTTACCAGTAGACTCCTGATGTCACTCATCCTGACTTTTTCCATAGCCTTTGTGCAACAGTCACTGAAAACAACTTCAATGCCATGGTTATTTTAGTTGCCATCAGTGACTCATCTTCCTCTGGCTGTAATGGGATTTAAGGAGCATTTAATGCTCTCTACTGTGTATGGGGTAATTGCTTGGACAATAGAATGATAAGCATCTTCAATTTAATATAGATAGAGATGTTAGACTGATGGGAAGAATTGAAATACATGGGCATTTTGTCTTTGAGACAGCAGATAAAAAGCACTGCCTTTTCAAGAACAGAAGCCCTGCATAGGGAATATCAGGCCACAGTGTTTCTTCATGTGGCAAAAAAAAATATCAGAGGAGGTGGAAGAAATTGGTGTAGCTTTGTTTGTAAAGCATGTGCTGGTTAAATTGCTCCCCCTTGCTGATCTGTCTAATCCTCTTAATGAGGCTAGGTAAGCAAAAAGGAGGCAGTAATGATGCTGATGACTCAGAGATTTCTCCGTGTGGAAGAAAACAAGCAGAAGATGATTGTCTAAACAGAGCAGCACAGTGACTCTCCAGGTGTCCTTTGCACCTGTAAAATGGTTGCTGGATGGCAAACTAACCAAGCTCAGAGGCTCCCAGTGTCCCTGGGTACGAGTGCTAGAATACAAATTTGTACATTGTGAGAGTGTGAGATTTGCTGTGTTTCAGCCACCCTTCAGCTTTCAGGATGCATTTTTTCTTAAGCCTAGATTTGTGTTGATCCTTTATGTTTGAAGAATGAGGCAGCAGCAAAACAGCTCAGAGGCAATAACCAGCACACAGACACTGGGGCACTTTGTCCTGCTCTGATGAGTGGAATGTAACCCATCTTTCTCACTCAAACTGCCCTTATCTGAGGATAAGGGATGGTACTTGTTTGACACTCCCTAATTTGTTTTGTTTTGTTGTTGGTTTTTTGTTTTG
The DNA here is from genome assembly GCF_027887145.1 of Ammospiza caudacuta. NCBI lineage: Eukaryota > Metazoa > Chordata > Aves > Passeriformes > Passerellidae > Ammospiza > Ammospiza caudacuta. The sequence goes on along the minus strand of NC_080593.1, from coordinate 41,901,319 downwards.
TTTTGGTTTGGTTTGGTTTTTTGTTGTGTGGTTGTTTTTGTTTTTGTTTTTTTTTTTTTGTTTTTTTTGTTTTTTTTTTAATAATGAAAGATGTTAGGGGTATGCTTTGTATTTAATGATTCCCCCATGTGAAGTTCTGGGACATCATCCTTTCACCAATGTTGACTGTTTATTGTAACTTTTCATTGCAAAATTTGCAATCACTTCTGTTGACCTGGGGCTGCAAACTCCATGGAGAGAATCCTGACCACTAGGTGACAGAGTTAAGTTACTTTCCTTCACTCAATGAGCTTTTAATTTTTCATGCAAATTGAAGCCAACTCAGCCAGAGCGATTGTAAGGATTCTGCCCCATAAAACAGCCAAGCACTTGTGGTAAGAGAAGTTTTTTGAGGCGCAAGTTGAATCCCATCAGGCAGAGGATGGCTGTAAGTGTGTATCTTCACTTCCTGAATTTACCACTAGATTGTGGTACAGAAAGGGGAGCAGGGTTTCTCTGCTAGCTGTGCCTCCAAAGGAGCAATAACACTCCTCCTTTAGACACGCTGATAGTCCACCAGCTGGATCACCCCTCAGATGGAACAACAACTGGTGGAACCCAGCAGGGCTTGGCACTCCAAGTGATGTTAAGCCTCTGTGTGCATGGCCAGAAGTTTTCCAGAGACTCAGGGAGCGCTCACATTTACACTTGAGTCCCCTGAGGGAATTCAGGGTTTATATGCCACGAGGGGAAGGAGACAGGCAGCAGTTTTATGTATCCAGGCTTCAGGGTAGGGAGGTAAATACAGAGAGAAGTGAAATGTATATGCCCCAGCCCTTCTGCGCATCTGGTACTTAGTATCTATTTCACTTGAACAACATGGCCTTCTGCCACTGCAGCCTCGTGCCAAGAAAACCACAGTAATATGTTTGGTGCCAGCTCTACAAGTTACACAAAGAAAACTAGGTAGAAGAAAGTTTAGAAGATCTGAATGATTTCTGCAGGGGATTATTTTTTTCACCTGCAAGGCTTAATTAGTAGGATTCCAGATTGTAACAGTGCAGTGCTTGAAAACATGTTGGATTGCATTGAGACAGGTGGGTTTTTTTTGATGGGATGCAAGTTTTGATGTTATAGTGCTGGGTATTTCAACAATTATATAAAATTGTGGAAATATCCAGCAGCACTTCTTCAGACATCTCCAGCTCATGCACAGTGCTTTGGATATTGGAACTCATTTTGTTGCAGGCCAGAAAGTTTCACATTTGGCTTCCTTCTCTTCACACAGTTCTTACATCAGATTTATTTTTGAATTTGTCACTATAGAAATCTACACAACCTTTACCATAATCTTGAGTAGTTGTAGCAGGGTCAGTACAACGCATACTCAAATGTACAAGGTGGGTGAGAATGTCAGAGGCAGCGCTGAGCATCCCCCGTGCTTTGACTGGGGAGGAGCTGTTATCCTGCTATGCACAAGAAAACAGAACAGGCCACGATGCACTTCACAGTGCAGAAGGCTAACTGAGCACTGCCTAGTATTTTTCACTTTCCATCCATACACTATAAAGCAAAAATGTTGGAATACATATTTCTAGCAACTGTGAATTTTTGCACATTGGTAAATATCATAATTCTCTTCTGCTTGTCAAGATGTGCTGCTTTTGAGTGTGGGGCTTCAAAGGAGGCCATTTAGAAACATGATTTTCCAATCTGGATTGGCACTTATATGTCCCCCTAAAAGGAAGTCACTGAGACTGCAATTTTGAAATCCTGCTAAAAAATAAGCATTATCTCTCTCTTGACATGTCTGTGCACTAACTGCTGGAAAACAGTTAAATCAAGGGAATATTTATAGCACCAGTGGGAGAATAAAGTTGGTCCCTTAACTGTGACAGAGCCCATTTCAGTCCTGTCAGCTGTCTCTGTTCTTAGCTGAACATCAGAAAGCAAGCGGTGGCTTTGTGCTGCTCTCTGCTGAGAGCTGAAGCTTCAGTCAATGTTAGTGTGAGTCTCTTATTAGACCCTTCTGTCTGTACTGGCTGCAGCTTCATGCTTTTGATCCCTGGTCTCTTGAATCTGACATCCACTTGTCCTCTCGATTGTGTAATGCTTCGTGGAAGTTTTCCAGTCCATCTGTGAGTAGGAGATTTTAAATATATGCTAATTTAATTGTAAATTATTGACAAGATGAATACGGAAAGATCTGTTTGTATGCTTTTGATACTGGAGAAATCTGATCAGATATTTTCCATCAAGGAAGCCTCTTGTCCTGGTTTATATGCTTCATTGAGGCCATGTCCTGCTTGGCAAGTGGTCTGAGAAACTGAGAACCAGCCCCCACAATACCCATAGCTGCACATACATGAGGGGTACAGTCAAGTTTAGGCAGCTCAGGCAGACTCATTATGTCGGTGTTTGCACCTTTAACTCTTCAGTGACAATCATCAATTCCTTTCCTGCAGCTTAGGATGGAGAAGCTCAGTAAGTGTGTTGGGACATATGCTGAAAAGAGCCCAAAGAACAGTTTTTAAGCCAGTTGGATATGATTAATTAAAACCACAAGTGAATTTCCTTAGCTAAACCTAGCAGCAATCCTTCTTTGACCTTTCAGTTATTGTGGGTTGTTATTAGGATTATTTTTAGGATGTTATTAGGATGATTGTCACTGTGATTAAGGGCCCCAAGCTTTTTTCCTCCTAAAAGGATAACATGTTCTTTTTATTTTACATTAAGGAAATCACAGACCTGTCACATCTTGCAATTGCTCAAAGGCTCCTGCCTGCTCCTGCCATGGCACTGCATCTCATTTTTCTCACTTGACTGTTCTTTGCCTTAGCCATCCACTAGAAACACCCTGTCCTTTCTCCTGCTTTGTAGAGGCTGGTGATGGAGGATGTGCATGACCAGTGTGACCTGCACTGTGCCTGCTGTGGCACCTGATGTGTCGGTTGGTAGAGAGGCAAGGCCACAGCACTACATGGAGCACATCTACACCCTTCCATGAGATCCCATATTCAGGAGCCTTTTGCCAGGGTCTTTCCTTAATTTTATTTGTACAGATCCCTGCTAATTATCCCTGTTGTAGACAATATAGTTTATATTTCCATCCTGCAAACTTATTTGATGTATGAGAGTTCAAAAAAGACTTTTTTTGTCAGGTCCAGAGACTGTAGTGCTGAGGCCCTGAGTTCCTCCAGTTAGCTGCCGGAAATTAAATCCAGGCTCTTTGATTCATGACCATGTCTCTTTCCTATTATACCTGAGCACTGATACCCTAAACACTGAATTCTGGAAATTTGATTCTGAATTTCGTGATCTTGGCTCTCCACCTGTGTGCACATACCCAATGTCCTTATATGCTCTGAACTGGTATCTCTGTTTAGGGATTGCTGTCTAATATTTCTGGGACTTGGAATTTGCTCTTTTAGTTTCTTGGCAGAGAGACCTGAAGCTGTCCTTCTGCTTTATTATTTTGGCCTTTAGCCTTTGTAGGGGTATGTTCTTCTTTCCTGAGACTTGCCTTTAGCTCAGCAACCTGTGAGAACTCTGTGATTTTTCTCATCTTTTGTCCTCTAGTTTTGCAGGGACTCTGACCTAGTCACTGATATTGCAGAGAATGAGAAATTTTGGTGATTCCTGAGAAATTTTGGTCTTGATTTCTTTTTTCCATTTCCTTTTCCAAGTACTCGGCATCTTCCTTTTCCTCTTAGCCTTAATTTATCATCTCATGCAACTTTACACTTTGCCAACTTCAACAGCATTTTATCTACTTGATGATGTTGAAACAATTTAAAATGTCTTGCAGGCCCTTGATTCACTTGTAACATTAGGAAAAATATCTGTATGGAGAACATCTCCTGAAGATGAATCAAAACAAGATAGTGAGATGCTGTCTTATTATTGTTTTTAAAACCACTATATATTCACATCCATTGCACTTGGGCATAGACTGCTGAAGCTGAAATTGTCTTTGTTGGAGTAAACATTGTGGAAAAAATTTACATGAGATCATTAATGGTTCCAAAATACAACAGCTATTTTTATTTCCCTGCCTCCTAAAAAAAAAAAAAATAATTGGTGACTAAACTTTGATGATCTGAACTCTTCCAGTGAAAGTTTTACAGATTCTCTGAGCAGTGTCATGTGATTTATATTGTTGGGAACATGTTCTAGTTTTATCCCACCTAAATATATACCTATTCTATTTCAGAAAACTTTTTTTAAAAATAGCCCCTCTTGGCCACATGTCAATGATTAAAATTGCTTCAGTCTCACTGAGGAGACTCAGTGAGACTGAGCTCAGAGTGAGATCAGAGCCCTTCATCCAATAGTTAAGCACACCTGTAAGAGTACTGCAAAGCCTAAGATGCATCTGAGGTCAGCTTCCCTCTCTGTCTGTCATTGGATTCAACATCAACAAAAGCAGAGGGCTTTCCAGGTGGCAATTAGTTCAGCAATTTGGTCTTAAGATGGGCCTCTGCTACACAGTACTGTGAATATTGTGTTGGGGCAGTGTCTCTAAAACTCAACAAAGCTTGGGCCAGATAGTGTAGCTTAGCTTATTTTCACATGGCTAAAAATCCCTACAGTGTGGTTGGAAAGGACCTCAAGGATCATCTTGTTCCAACCCCTTGCCATTGGCAGGGACACTGCCCACTAGATCAGTTTGGTCACTGTCCCATCCAACCTGGCCTCAAACATTTCCAGGAATGGGGCATCCACAATTTCTCTGCGCAATGTGTCCAGCACCAGGCCAGCTTCAACAGTAAATAATTTCGTCTGTCTATATATTACACTATTTAGTTATTATGATTGAACTTCTTGAGGGTTTTATGTTCCACTGCAACACATTGTAATGATGAGCACTGTGATGGTAGTGCCGTAATGAGGCCAGTTAGCAACAAGGCTGACTACAAGGAAAAGAATCTTTCCTATCAAAGCCTAACAATTTCCAGCAATATAAGGAAACTTTGTGAAAATGGTAATACTTAGTCCACTTATAATGTCCATGGTCTTTGAAATGGTTACATATTCTGTGACTATGCAAGTGTAAGTGGAGTAAGATTGGAAAACATTTGTTCCTTCAAGGGAGAAAAACTATGACCACATGGTCCTTTGGCCTTAGAAGTGCTGCTCCAATTTGAATTCCAAGTAGCTTCTTTTTGGGCCAAAATAGTTTATTCCCATGGAAACTCTGCATTTGCACATTGCTGCTCTGAGCCAAGTCCTTTCAGGCTTTTGTCTCGAGGTTCTCTGTCCTGTACAATCCTGATCATGTGGTCATAATACTGTACTTCAGTACATGCTTTCCCTTTCATCCCTAAAAATGCATGGGTTTCATCTCAGTCATAAGGCGACCCAACAAATACATCTCCTGTCACCTCATTTATTTGCTTAATGGTCAGAACAACCCAGCAACAAATGTGAGACCTTTCACTCTTTTGACTTAGAGTTGCAGAGGGAAGAAGCAGAAGTTCAACATGTGGCATGTCAGGGATGGACAGAGAAGCATAGGTCTAATTAGAATTCTGTAGGTGATTTTCGTCCAGATCATTTTTTTAAATCTTGACAGGGCAGTACTGTTTTCATAGGTCTCTGATCTGCAAGTCATAAGTGTCAAAATGTATCAGTGTTTTCTTCCTCTGTGTTGTGAATGTTAATTTATTTTTCTGCTTTTAGAAGAATAATGGTAATCCACTCAGTTGGGTTAAAATATAAAGTCATCTGGAAATCCCAGGTAATTTTTTTTTCTGGAAAACTCCAGTTAAAAGGCTTTCTGATAAAGAATGAAATTGAGAATATATTTGAAATATATAGTTTGTTTATTTGTCTTATTTAAATTTTTAAAAAAATATTTTATCATTTGGAGGTTAAGTTTTATTTATCCAGGAAGAGATATGAGAAAAGTGCTTTTTATGGCATTGTGTAGTATGTGATTGTCTCTGGGCCCTGCAACTTGATCTTGGCAGAGGGATTTATCTGAGTACTGTACAGAGGCACTTGAGGTCATGGGGGATATTTGTGTATTAAGTAATGAAACTCAACACTCAGACCTCTGGGATATGACTGGTGTGCTCTCACACATGCAGATGATGCAGAGATGCTCACTCAGTGTTCTGCAGAGCCCTCCACCAAGCCACTGTGCCAAAGAGCTCCTGGCTATGACTGGTGGACAAAGGATTCACTGGAGTGAAGCTTGGACTAGAAAGGTTGGTAGTCAGTAGTCTGCAATGTGTCACGCTGAAGACTTTTGTAACGCAATCATTCCCAGCTGAGTTGCTCACAGGAATGGCTGGTGTTGTCAGATGCATGGGGATAGTCCTGCACAGAGGTTTGGCAGGAGTTGTTTAGTAATAAGTAGCAATAATCCCTTCTGACAATAGGGAGGCTCCTGACAGGCTTGTTCAGAGACTGAGGAATTGGTTTGCTCAGCCTGTCCCCAGGAGAGCAGGGGACAGGAAGGTGTCCCACTGGGAAACACACAGCACAGTCCTGGTGGTGAGCCTGAGCTGGATGCAGCTTTTTGTCACAGATACCTCTACTCAGACCGTGGCCAAGCAAGGAAATGTGACAGGGGACAACAGGTTATCACCCATTTGGTGGGGCTGATGGAACTGTGTGTTTGCAGTTAAGGCTAAGTGGGCTGCTAAGAAAACAGCTGCAGAGGTTTAAGATCTTCTTGTTTTCTTGCTGATTGCTACTCTGCCAGCAGTTACTACTGCAGTGGGAAACCTGGCAAAAAGAAATATATACCCATGCTTCTGTCATTTCCATCCACAGTCAATCATCTTAGTGGAAACACGTGTCCTTTGGCACTGCCAACTATCAAGTGCATTGGGACATCATGGGATTTTGTTTTAAACTTTTTGAGCAGGGTTGAAACTAACAAACCTCATGCTGAAATTAATTTTAAATTAGCTTAAAATCATGTAAAATAATGCTCTTTCATTGTCAAATTAAATCCTCAGATTCATATCTAAATACTCGGAAAAGTGAGCAGTTGTGGAGATTTTTTTCTTAATCATAGAATTATGAATTTGTTGCAGACTGAAATAATGGACTTTGGTAATTTGCCATCATAGATGCATGCTACTTGAATCTTTATTGCAGCAGATCAAATTCTTGTATGCAAATGGCAAAAAATGAAATCCAAGAAAACTGCCTTCATTAAGGTAGAAATGAAACCATTTGCCATACTTACAAGGACATTCCCAACCTGCTTTTGGCATAAAATGTGTCTTTTATAGCTTATCTTGGCACACACATCTTCTGCTCCCAATTATGAATGCCTTGGGGTGACACCAAATAAGCAATAATTCCAGCTGCTCCTGACAAAAGAAGACACTGCTGCACTGCATTATTTCTCTGATGAATGTATCTTCCCAATAAGCTGAAGCAGGTTTTGCGTCAGCAACATCTGCAACAACAGGGAGTTAGAAAGTGGGTCAGGTATATTGATGATTTGGAGAAGGAGAGTGGCTGAAGGAGGGTCTGTATGAATGTGGATCCACTTTTGCCTTTGTATTTTCCCACATATACCTTGCTAATTGATTCAGGTCCTCTGGTGGCAGCCACAGGGGAAGCTTTCAGTATAAAGTGCTTTACTTGGAGCTTCAGTAACCAGGGCTGAAAAATCTCACTGTTAGAGTTGGTAGTAATCCATTTTCTTGACTCATAAGGGGACAGCATTTCTCCTTGTAATTCCTGAACAGGTTGAGGGCGGGGTCTAGGTAGCACATTGATTATGCTGTTTGCCTTCAGCACTGGCTCTGGAATTGTGCATGTGACAATGACAGCTTGAGGTGAAAAAATGTCTAAAATAAGATAGCAAATTTCAGGAGGGAAGGGATTAAAATCTGCAGCCAAAGAGTTACAATCACCCAATGCAAAAGGTCGATGGAGACTATGTGTTGTTTTGAGCCTGGTGTTAACATACCAGGGAGCTGGGCAGGAGGACATTTTGTGGAAATATCTGCAGTGCGAAGTTTGATTCCCTGGGGTAAGGAAGGAGATGGTGGAAGCAGCAGCAGCTGCAGTCAGACCGAGAAATCTCTTCTTTTGCTGTTTATTTTAACAGCAATATTGAGTTTATGTAGTGCTGATGGCTCTGGAGACTGTCTAGCTTTCTTTTTGCTGGCTGGGCAGGGTGGGCTTGGAGTATGCTCCCTTTGAGCTGCACAGTAAGTTGCCTAATGTATGGTTGGTAAAGACCACCTTGAAGGAGAAGACTCTTGAAGGAATCACCTTAGCCATCAAATATAGTCCTTTGCAGTAGCAGGCAGCCCTGTGATAAATGTTTAATACAAGTGAGTGAACAGAAATGCTACTCTGTGTATATCCCAGGAGCCACAGAACTTCCCCCAAACTCGTTATAACAAAAGGCCATAATATAAAAGGCAGAAACACAAAAGCACACCACATGACAGGAAAAAAGCTGAAGAGATTGGGGCAATACCAGTGTGTTCAGACTCAAGTACCAGGAGAATTTGTCCTTTAAAGAAGCCTAGAAGGTCCTACAAAGTAAACAATCCATCATGTTATTGATAGAGACCAAAACCTTCCAAGCCTTTCTTTCCAATCTAATTTGGAAGGAATTTTTGGCTTCATTCCTGGGGACCAGCTTAACCCTTGGTGCCTGAGCAAGATGCATCTTGATTTGGACAATTGTTCATCCTCCATGTCCATTCTGGTTTTTAGTGGCCTCTATCTTCTGAGACAGCTAATTAGATTCTGTGTTAGTATTGATGGTCCTGGATACAGTGAGAGGGAGACACACAAGAAACTGGATGCAGACTTTCAGATGCATCTGATGCTGACCATTAACCCACTGTTAGAGAAGTTGTGTCAAACCTTGTAAAAACAATATTCTGAAGATAAGCTAACCTTTTTTTTTTTTAATGTTTGCTTGTTTTTCTGTTAGATCTTTCTGCAGGGTGAGGGAGAAGGAGCTCATTAGAGACTAGCACAGGAGTCTTGTAGGCTTGTTTCCCTATGTTGTCACTCTATGCGTCTGTCTTATTTTTCTCTGTTGTTGTAGCACAGATCAGATGGAAAATCTGTCCTTTCCTATACATTTTTTATAAATTAAGCTCCTTCAGGTAGAGCTGCTGTCAAACTAGGTTAACTTTTAGAGTCTCTCTCATACACAGTGTCTGTTAAAATTACCCTTTGGGGTTTCAGGGCCACTAAGGGCCATATGCTTCTATCCTTTAAACAAAAGAGAAGAAAGCAGAAGTGTTGACATTGTAAACAAGAAATCAAGTGAAAGCTTCAGCACATTCTTTACACCAAGAGTTGTATATTGCACTCTGGAGCAGGACTCAGAGGAGACTGTCAAAGAGGCATTAGTAGTTATGCTGTTCTTAGACAGAAAATGGCACTGCAGCACACAAATCACCAGGTAGTTCCCAAAAAGACAAACTCAACTCTGAGTTGCAAACCTATGAAAAGTCTCATGCATAGTTCCCAACAGGTGGGAATGATTTGGTTTTTAATGCCTCAATATACCAAAAGTTCCCTATTCCTTTTAGTGCTGGCTAGAATCTGGAAACTCCCTGAATGGCATTCTGTTATTTATCATTTCGCTGCAACATTTTTGTTGAATAGAATTTTTTCTTGCACTGGTAATGGAGAAATACTAATTAACTCTCTCAATTTTTGATAGCTTGCCTAATTATGAAACAAATTAGTGTCTAATTTTTATTGTTGTGAGGATTAGAATACTTATAAAAGCCTTAGAGTAACAAAACGATAAATATGGGTTTTTCCTAATGATTCTGGACTAGGTCAGATATTTAGGTATTTCTTCCAACAAATTTATATATGCTTTGGAAAGGAAAAGAGAGTACTCTTTGGGGTATTTTTTTCATTAAACCAGTTCTTAAAATTAGCCTCTGAGAAAATGAGAACAATTAAGTGTGCAAGCTACTCAGGGCTGGAATTGTCAAGCAAAAAGTCCTGTTTGCTGTTAAGAGAGGTTTTTCTTGAAAACTCTAATGGCACATTGCTACATCCATTCTAGTACTAAGAATACTCAGAATTTGTTTGACATCTGTAAAGAAATCAAGGGATCCAGAATATAACAAAAGCACTTATTGTCACTCTGCCCCTGTAAATGAACTGAATTTCAATAGGCGAGGATTAGAGTATATTCATGCATTTACAGAGAAGGGTCAAAAATAGTAGCAGTGTTGTCTTATGATGGCCAAACACTGTAATAAAAAGTAAATGGCCTGAACAGTCATCTTGTAAAAGTGGGAGTAATCTGAGATATCTAATTTTGCTGCAGTAAGTCAATTTATATTAGGGAGCTATACTGTTTATTGACAAGTTTTAAACTATAGGGTGACCTTTGAAATGAAATCAAATATCTACATGATTAAGAAGAATTATCTGTGTCAATATATGTAGCTCTATTTTAAAAGACATTATTTTAAAATGTGCTGGCCTAATCTAGTGATTTAACACTCTTAAATACCAGTGATAAAAGAATCTGTTTGTTGTGCTGTTTTTTTTTCTGTGTCTGAACTGCTGCACTGATACCAGAAGTGTATCTAGACAAACCTTTCAAAATGGGTTGCTTATGTGCAGGATGCAACACACAGAATGTAAAATCACATATTTTGGTTTTAAGTTGCTCTTGGTATTAAATGTTTGAGGATGGTTATGATGCAGAAGGGATTGCAATGGGTTTAATGTCCTATAGTTGGCTGTGAAATATAGAATTTAATGGTGCCTTTCTCTCTAAATGTGTTATATATTTCTCTGTCTTCATGTAAATAGGTACTGAAAGAATATGTTAAAGTGATGGATTTTCTCTTTATTTAATTCTTCATAGTGTGTTCATACATCTTGGTTTATATATTTGTCAGATATTCCCTGTAGTTCAGTTTATTTGTAAAATATTACTGGGGTATTTTCAAAAACAAGGTGGAAGTTAATTTTATTTTCTTTCCATTTCACTGCTGACAAGCCTTGTATTTTGTGACTAATTTGTCTCCATTCCTTCTGATGTGCTTGTAGAGTAAGTCTTTGTATTCTTCCATTTTGTCAAGCACAGAAGACTGTGCAGTGTTGTCATCTCTACTATTTTTAGTACAACTGGTTGAGTGAGCAGTCGCTGTTGGCATTCCTTTACCTGTTCAAACCAGAGAGATCCCAAGAGAAAAGATGTCTTGGCAAAGAATGCAACTAAAGTTTGAATGGATTATGTCTCCGGAAAAAATCTGTTCTAAATGATCAAATTTAAAAAAAAGTATTGTGAATAGTGATTCCACTTTCCTGCCTGAGCAGCCTAATACCAGCACATCCCATGAAGGAGTCTACGTATCTGAAAGATCCAGGATTTTAAAACACTTTCGTCAACTTGCAGTTGTTGGTTTTAAGCTAAGTTTTTTCTATTTTTCTCCCTAAAATTTCTCAAAACCACTGTATGAGTTTCTGTTTTCAGGAGACCAATTCACAAAATCCTGATATCTAATAGTGCTCCAAAAGCATTTGATGGTGAAAGAAATGACAGCACATGAGCTCCAGTTCAGCCCTTCAGCTATGTCTTTGCCAAATTGAAAATGTAGCTGAAAAATGAGAAAACAACCTTTTATTCAGTATTTTTCTATTTTCTCATGTTTACACTGCCATTTCTACCTAGAAACTCCAGCTTCTTTTTTATTTATATAATGGTCATATTACAAAAGGTCTCCAAAGGTATCCCTGTCAGAAGGATTCAGTCCAGGAAAAAAGTTGTGCTATACTTATTAGGTGCCACATCTTGTATTAGCATCTTCCTCAGGTAAACCTGTCTCAGGATTGTGTCAGCTCTATCAGCAGAATCATCTGGCACTTTCCATGGTGTTTTCTTTGGAAGAAGTGGTCTTCTGAGTCCTTGAGAAGCAGAAAGAGGGAATATAATATTTCAGCAACAGGAATTTGGCTTTTCTCCTAGTGAGAAAATGACATTTCCATTTCTTTTTTGCCCTGCCATTGTGTAAATTCACTGGCTCATTCCCATGCTCAAAGTGGGAAATGTGCTCCCTGTGCAGGGATGCAGGAGATGGGAGTTCAGATCTTTGACTGCTCAGGAGTATAGTAATTAACTTTCAGCAGCACACTGGTGTTGCTTTGACTCTCCTGTCCCCTATATTGGCTGCATGAAAAGCTGTTTTCTTTAATCTAACAAAGGGGACTTTTAAAGTTATATAAGAGCTTAGAATGCTAAGAGGAGTGAGCTGCTTAGCATAATCCTTGGCCTGAGAGGTGCTTTTATTTCTTGTTTATCTCCTTTGATCTCAGAAAAGATGCTTTGTCACCAACTAACCTTTTCCTTTGCTAGTAAAAAGCTGCTGTAGAAATAACAACAACAAAAAATTTGCAAATATTACTGATATGCAGTAATACGTACAATGTCCAGCTTCCAGTCATTTCTTTCCTGGTCTTAAGCCTGATTTTTCAAGGTCAGCTTGTTGCATATGCTACCTATTTGCACCAGGGGTACAGCTCAGTGTTGTGAAAGCTGTGTGAAAACCAGATGCAACAGGATAGACCTAAATCACAGTTGAACATCTGCCCACTGGAAATAAGTGGTCACTTCTCTTTCTGCATGGGGGACTTAGATATCAGAACCACTTTTAGTTGTCGCAATCATGGTGTTTGGTGTAGCTGTGCTTTTTAACTAAGTGTATACATAGATAAAAAGGAGCCATTGAAATACTTAACTTCTGCCTGTGCTAGGGTGAGGGAGCAGACATAGACCAGAAGTGCCTTCTGGTTTCACATAGCTAATACTATGCTGGAGTTATGCCTTTCCCTGTTGCTGCTTCATTTCTCCTGAAGACTGAAAAGCAGTAAGCCACTTAACTGAAACCGCCTCTCTAATCTACATGCAGTATTTCCATTATCTGAAACATTCCACCATTAAAAAACCCCTTTGTTCTGGGTGTGGGATGGTGACAGCTGTTTGCTTCTTGTCTGTTCCTAGTCTTTGTATCCCGGCCATGATATCAACTGTTATAATCCCTGCATGCAGCAAGTTCATTTTACCTCAGACTTCTTTATCCATAACATGAAGAGAAGAAATGGTGCTCATTGCAGTGAAATTGTCAAAGGTCAGATCAGGTTTGAAGATGGCTTGTTTTTTGTCCTCAAATGCAGTTTCATGCTGCTTGGTGTACATTTTTTGTACGCAAAATTCTACATTTTCCATGGAAGTGAGAGTTGGGAGTAATTTCATTTGCAGAACCCACAGGCTAGTTTTTTGCTAAATAACATTGCTCAGTGTGGTTCTGAAATTGCCTGCTGCTTTGCATCCTTTTTAAATGTTATGTGGTCTGTGACTCTTGTTTTGCAACAGGAGAGAATTCATGTAAAATCTGTCTTGAATTGATACAAACTTCATTTTTTCCTGGAGATTACAGAGATGGGAAGCTGAAGCATTAACCCTCCTTAGCATGGTTACATGCTCTGGAAGACAATGGAGAGGTCTTTCACTTACAGTCTGGTGTCTCTATCTGCTTCCAAATGGTTTCACACCATGAGCTGCACTGGATGGAGTGCTAGACCTGTTTGAGTGCATTTTTTGGACTCGTGTTACGTTCTGGGGGCTGTGTGTTACAAAGGACATAAATCTTGATTCTAGAAACAATACTCATGCCTTTTATTTTATGGCTTGCTAATGTGAAAATTACAGCCTTTGCTGCAAAGGTATTTCAGGGTGGCATGTACTTAGCCTTCTCAAAATTTTCCATTTTCATTTTTTTTTTAAAACAACAAAAGATTAATTTTTTTAGGTGTGGAATAAACATGTAAGTTACTTTACGAGAAAAAAACCCAAGGTATATAGGGTTTTCTTAAGATTATTGACACTTCAAAATGTCAAACTTTTTGACATTTTTGACAAGATGGGAGAGTTGCCCATTCTCTCCTTCATCATCTCTACTTCTGTGCCCTTCAGAGTTTATTGTCTCAGGAATATCTAGTGAGGCCTGATTCAACACTATCTATAAAATTTTAGGAAAAGAGACATTGTGGGAGAGTCTAATTGTGATGTAGCTGACTGAGGAGAGAAATCCTGTCTATTTACTAATTTCATCTTCAACTTTTGCAATACTCATATACAGCTTTTGTCTCCTACCTTCCAAGATAACCCAAGGACTGATCTTATATCTGTTCAGCCAGCCCATACAATCCTTTGCCACCCTCCTGTGCAAGGCAGCACTACAGCTGCAGCAATGTGGGGCTCCAAGTGGGCCACAAGCCAAATACCCAGCTTTGAGCAAGAGTCTGCAGCTTGCCCTGAGCATTGTGTTACTTTTGGTACTTCTTCAGAAATACCTAACCCTGCTAATTTAGAGATGGCTCATGCATGCCCACACTAGCTGCAGTGACCACAGTAGAGTGGTATCTACTGTTTCTCTAATTTTTTTGATCCCTCTCTGTGATCCCCTTGGCTTAAAATAGATTAAGATTCTTGCTTTAAAAATAGAAAGACAAAAGCTATGTGCATGTCTGTATATTTTTGTTTATTAAAATAAATAAAATACAAACACATAATTAGGGTGAAACTACCTTGCTTTTTTAAGCTATCTTCCCCTATGCTTTGCTGTCTAGTGAAACACAGTGAAACAGGCAAAAATGGGTTATATATCTGTGAAAAGATTTTGGTAATATTGTAAATCATAGCAATGAAGCTTATCTTGACATTTTCTTTGTAATCTATAAGATCTTCAGATAAAATTAGGGTCTTATTTCAATATCCTCACTTTTCAAATTTTCAACTGTGATTTCCTTATTGTGCCTGTTCCCTTTTTGTCTGATTCAAATGGCAAACAGAAACCTTGCTCTAATCGGTTGTTCATCCTATTTTTAATTTGCAGGAGCATTTTACTCTTTCTGAATTACAGAAGGGGCAAGCAATTCCATAAACTTGAGTAATGAGATTTGTTAAGCATTTTTTCACCATGAAGATGTGAAACTGTATGCTGATTCCCAAACCTTGAGAGGTTCCTCCTCCTATGATATTTTAAATTATTTTACCTCCCACCAAAAACATAAGAGAAGGAATATGACATGACCTGTTTTGCCAAGATTGATTAAAGGACAATGTACAAGACATACCAGTTATTCAAAAATAGTATTTCAATTTTGAGATCAGGCACTGTAGGCAGTCTACTGTTTCATAATATATGTTGCATGGCTGCTTTTATTAAACATGGGAATAATAACAGATCTCTAATTCTCATTATGGACTTGAATGAACAGCAGTCAGCCTTGAAAGGTTATAAACAGACCTATTTGGATTACCTTACTTTTTTTCTCAAGAAAATACAGATGTGATTTAACAGATTTAAATGCACCATATGAGTATCTAAGTTGGGTCTGTGAAACCACAAAAGACTTGCCAAGAGGTGGAGTAAGTTTCCATTTGAGCAGCAAGTTGGGATCAAGCTAGCAGCATGAGGTGGTCACAGGCCTGAGCTGGATGTCCAGCCCAGGCCTGCAGTGGAATGCTGAGAAGTCCCTCCAGTGCCTCTGGAAGTGCCTTCCAGTCAGTCTCTCTAGTCCTCTGACTCCTTTAGGCTGCTGTTTCCTGCTCATCCTGCCCCTGGCATCACCAGCAGGGACAGCACTGAGTCCTGGCATTTGTCATGCCCTTGCCCTGCCTCGTAATGATCCAGGAGGTTTTGCTGTTTGTGAACTGCTTCCCATCTTCCCTCCATCCAGTCTTTATTATATATGTGACCTCTGGGCAGCTGCAGATGTGCTGTCCAAAAGAACATGTGGCCTATTTTTGTGTCAAGGGAATGACATCTGTTAATCTCCAATTTGCAAAATATCATCTCCAGAAAGAGTCCTGTCCTGCAGTTTGAATTCAGTAGTCTCAGATTCCTGCTGGCTTTGTTGTCTTTGCTGATGCCTTGAGGGTCCAAGCCTTGGCAGCTGATGTTTTGTTGCTTTGATGTTCTGAACTATGTGTTTTGCCAGCCATCTCATGCCATATTGTTCCTTTGAAGGCATCAGATACTGCAACTGGAGAACCTACTACTTCTTCATTTTACTGTGTAGAATGATCAGTCTTCACCTTTGGTTGGCCTCCACTAGCACAGCAACATTATTCCTGTAGGCATCAAAAAGGTAATGAATGCCCTTCAGCTCCTTAATGCTTTTTCTTCCCTGTCTCAGTTACCTGCACCAGGCTACTACTGTTTGAGTTCTGTAGGTGATGTTGACACCAATGGAGGTAACCATGACACTTCAATTATTAATGACCTTGGATCTGGATCTGATTTTCACAAACTCAGGGGTCCTGCAGTTTTTTTTTTTTTCCTCCATTTGTGGTTGTGAATTGTTTTTCATTCTAAAAACGAAGCCCACATCATCTTCTGGGGAAAAGACAGAGGAAGTGCTGATTTATGCACCTTTCAGGTTAGATTTGTGGAGTATATGGTAATTTAAAAAGTTTCCGTCTTTAAGACCATCTAAGGACCCTGGCATTTTTCTAAGTAATTTCTACAAGTCAGGACCAATCACATGGTATTAGAATTTGCATATCAGTATTAAATATTACAAGACCTTTGAGCCTCTTTTGGATAAAATTAAGTTTTTTGTTTGGAAAGCACCCTTGTTCTGAATTTTGGACTAGTAGATTTGAAAAAAATTTATGTCTGATCTCCAAAATGAACTTTCCCTCTTCAACACAATTCATTCTTCCTTCAGTAAAGAATCAATTGTTATTCTAATCTTCTGTGTTAACTATTTGTTTACAGCATTTGGGTTCTGCATTGTTTAGAGGAGGTTCCTGACTTGTTGAAAAGGTTTTGTGCTCAGAGAATAAACTTCAGGCAAGGGGACAGCTAATGAAATCAGAAAGGCCACTGAGAGCTTTCAGCAAGTGTATGTTGTAACTTTGCCATATCAGCTTGGTAAGCAGCAGAGAGAAGATGCAAGTTCACATCCTGGCAAATACAACAATTTAAGAAGAACATTAGTTCATTAATATTTTAATGCAGTTCTCAATAGTTTATGTGCAACACAATTCAGTTGTGTGGTCCTGGCTGCTTTCAGAGAGGTAGGCATTACTAGCTGTGTCAAACCTTTTAGTCTCCACTGCATACCACAGCTCATTATGGGGGATCATAGCTTCAGGTGAGGTAACTTGATTCATTTATGCAGAAACTGGGCAAGAAATCCATAAATATTTAAAACTGAAAATGTATATTTACCAGTGCAATATTGCATATTGAATTAGTTGTCTGGTTTGCCTGCCAGCATTTCAAAGTGTGTGTTTAATTACCATGTTACCTAAGTCTGATGGCCAGTCTGTTTAATGAATTCATACCGCTGCCCTTTCCTTCAGCTTCTCCTTAAGCTCTTCTGAGCTCCTTTTTGACACAAATGAATTGAAATCTTGTCAGCTTAGTGCAATGACAAATGAAAATAAATGAAAATAGGTGACTAATGTTGATTGTCTTTTGGTATTTCATGCTGCTTGCCAACTTATATACTGCGGTAATTTAGAATCCTACACACTCGGGGTAGTCATTTTTTTCAGACTGATTGCAGTCAATTGACAAAGAATATCATCTTGAGCAGATGCTGACCAGTAGCCAACCCTTCTTATAATTACTTAGCATAAGAAGAAAAAATTAAATAAGACACAGAGGACCATTTAGTCATATGGTCTGATGTTCTCTGTATTCCGTGTCATTAAATTTCACACATGTACAAGCAGTGAGAGCAGCAGCAGTAGCCTGCATTTGGCTAAAACCTGTCTTCCAGAAAGGCATCTTGGGCCAGTTGAGGGACATAAAACCATTTAAAAATTCTTGGTGCCTTTATTAGCTGCTCCAGTGATGTGTTGTCACCTTAAAAAGAAAAATTTTGTGCTACATTTGAATTTTCCTGACTTCAGTTTCTACCACAGCTTCTTGTTATGCCATTCTCCACTAGATTAAAGAGCCCTTCAGAATCCAGTATTTTTTTTTCTGCATCGAGGTACTTATATGCTGTAATCAAGTCAATCTTTTTGATACGATAAACAGATTGTGCTCTTTACATCTCACTTAGCAGCATTTTTCTTCAACTCTCAAATCACATTTTCAGCTCTTAATCTGCCCCCTCTAGTATTTTTCAACTTTTTTTTTTCAAAACATGGGCAGGAACACAGTATGCAAGATTGGTATAATCAGTGATATATCCAGAGAGTTCCCTACATTCCCTATTTCCTACTCCCTTGATGCAGGTCAATCCTTCCTTTTAGCAACATCACAGTCAGTGTTTAGGATGAGCTGGTGACTACGGCCCCTAAATTGCTTCCAGTGAGTGCCATCACCCTCTCAGAGCACAACATCTACAATCCTTCAGGTTTATTGCAGGGATTATTACAGGGATTTAGCTACAGAAGATGTATTTTGCTTGACAAGATCCAGTTTGCCACTCATTTCAGACTGCTTCACTTGGTTGCTTGGCACCTTTGCCATTTTTTTTTTCTTTTTGGGGTAATTTTCAGAGAAAAATACCCATTGAAAGAAGGTTCCTTTACTTTTTGTTGCTTTTTGTCATCAGTTAAATTGACTAGGCAAGGCCTGGTCAATTTAACATCTGCTTTAATGGTATCATGGGGTACCATGTTTTCTTTCAGACTTAAAATCTGAACCATCAGTATGCACATAACCAAACAAGCAATCTCATTGAAGAATGAATTTAGAGAAGTTTGATTAGACCTGGTCTTCATAAAAAAGACTGGAATTATTTCTATTAATTACTTTGAAATATTTTTAAATGAAATGATTATCCCTTTATTATTTAGGGTGCCAGTGTTGGCCTGTATTTTCTTCTCATTGCACCTGCCCATTTTTTGACTACTGGTATAAGATTAACACCCTTATGTAATTTCACAAATCATGATTTTCACCTTTCTTAATTACTAGTGGGTTGGAGCAGTTCTTCATAATCCCCTCGAGATACATCTACTTGTTTCTTTTGTAGCACAGAAGTACTTATAGAACATGTTTGCATTTCATCAAACACATCAGCACAAAACCACTTATGTGGGCTAGTACCATCACTAGGTTTTCTTTTGTTCCTAACACACTTTTAATTTCCTATTTGTCTTCAACTGTCACAACCATGGATATTTTTTCTTCCCTATGAAATTATTATTTTCTGATATGGTAACTTGCAATTTATAGCAACTGCAATTTATATAATTTCTCTTGTTTTCCATTTGCTTTCTGATTGCCACCTTTGAGGTTTTATGGTAAAGTTACTGCTCTCTGTGATTGAAAAGTCAGTCTTTTGGCCATTTAATGGGTACTTTATGAGAGCCCCTTTTTTGCCATTCACACTAAATATGTTTTTCCTTGTCAGCTGTCCCTACTGTTATTCTCAGTTTGGGGAAATTAGCTCTTTGAAGCAGCAGAAATGCATAGTTTTGATTGGGGCTGTATTTCTTTTACCCATGATGAATACAATCAGACTACAATTGCTTGTTCCCAGGCAACTACAAACTCTTAATTTAGCGATACCAATACCTTCTGTTTATCAAAATGAAGTTCAAATACTTACCTCTTGCAGTGTAGGATATCTATTTGGCTTCAAAATTATCTTCTCCAATTGTGTTAAGTTATTAATGGCTTGGTAGAATCTGCTGTTAAGCTACAAAAGAGCTACACTTGTTTCCCAGCAAATAAAAAAATTAGGATACTACTGTGAATAGATGTTCAATTCACATGTGAATATTTCACTACTTCCAAACATCTCTGTCAAATATTAATCACGATCCAATTTTAAGGGCAGGCATAACATTTTGGGGATGTTGGTCGTTAATTTTTGGACACTTTCAGGCCTTCCTGTTACAACAGTGCTCAAAACCAAAGCTTGTTTACCTTTTTCTTTTAAAAGGTAGCAATTAGGAAGAAATTTATTTTAAGAGGCAGTAATTAGGAGGAAATCAAGGGACGAGGATTACGAAGGCCTATGTTATGCTGTGCAGGGCACATGTCCTGGAATGAACTGGAACAGCTCATTGAACACAACTCATCCAGAGCCCTTATGAAACTTGGTCTGTTGAGTTTGGAGAAGTAGAATGAGAGGGGACCTCACTACAGCCTACAGCTTACTTGTGTGGGGAAGCAGAGGAGAAGGCACTGATCTCTTCTCTGTGGTGACCAGCAACAGAGCCCGAGGGAATGGCCTGAAGTAGTGTCAGGGGAGGCTTAGGTTGGATATTGGAGAAAGGTTCTTCACCAGAGTGTTGTCAGGCACTGAACAGGCTTCCCAGGGAAGTGGTCACAGCACCAGCCTGACAGAGTTCAAGAAGCATTTGGACAGTACTCCTGGGCACATGGTGTGACTTTTGGGAATGTTCTGTGCAGTGAGCGGTAAGAGTTGGACTTGATGATCCCTGTGGATCCTTTCCAACTTAGAATCTTCTGTGACTGTGTGGCAAATCCCCTGGGCAGGCGGCGGTGCCCGGCCGGGCTGCCGGCGGTGGGCAGGACGCGCCCTGCTCAGGGCTGCCGGCCTGCCGAGGAGCCCGCAGCCCCGGCGGGGCTTTGAGGCACCGCTCAGGCTTTAGAGGCGGCGAAACAATCCCGTTGTCACAAGCAGCGGCTGCCACAACCCCTCGCTTTGTCAGCGAAGGCAGCCCGGGGCCGTGGCCGGCCGTGCGCTCGCCCTGCCCCGCGGGAGGGGCGGCCCGGCCGGGCCCGGCCTGGCGCGGCGCTCCGAGGGTATTTATAGCGGCCCCGGCAGCCCGGGCACAGCGGAGGCTGCGGCAGCGGCCGGGGCACAGGGGGCCGCCCCCGCTCCTCTCCGGGGCCAGCGCGACGCCGGGATGGAGGGTAAAGGCGGGGGACACTGCCCTTGTCCCTCCTGTGGCCCCGCTTCGGCCGGGCTGCGGGCGGAGGGCTCGGCACAGGCTGCGGGGAGGGAAGCGGAGCGCTCTCTGCCCCGATCGGCGCGTTTAACACTTTCCTCGTCCTGCGGGCCTCCTGCAGCCTCCCCATGGCCGGTAATCCCGGGCTTGGCGGGGAGAGGCGCCTCGGGGCAGGGGGAAAGGGCAGGGTCGGTTCGCAGCGCAGGTGGAGGGCTGCCGGCCTGCGGGGCATCCTCCTGAAACCTTCTTCTGTTACAGCGCGGCAGCAGCGTGGCCAGCATGGCTTAATAAGGTGCAGACTTTGCAACAGTTGTCATAAAAACATTGCAGAGCAGTGGGGTTTTTTTTTTGTTGAAATAAGTGATCTTTAAAGAGCGGTGCCTTTAGTTTAAAATTTTAATTTTTTTTTTTTTTCATCAGGCACCAGAATAACATAGTGATATATAGCAATATAGGGATTTGCTTTGGAACAAAAGGTCTCAGTAAGGGAGAAGTTAATCCTGTTTTGTAAAGGTATTATCAAGTTCTTTGCCCGCATGAAGAGGAAGGCCTTACATCATTAATGAAAAGTGAACGTTGACCATATATTTATAAAAGCTGGGACTGTGGATGAAGTATGGCTAATACAAAACACTGCTGGAGGAGCTTAGAAAATGCAGAGATTAAATTTGCAAGGTTAAGAAAGGAGGAAGTCCTTGGTTTTGTGAATGGAAGCTGATTGCTAAGTCAGAAAATAGTAAAAGTGTTTGCAGATGGCTCTCCCCCCTCCCACAAGATCAATATTCTTGATTAGAATTTCTTAACTTATCTCAAGTTGTGACTCTCTTATGAAAACCGTTAAAATAGACTTGAGACCTAATAAATTTCTTTTATATTTTACCCTAAACATGGATGAAACAGTGAAAAAAGCTTTTATTCCCAGATTGAGAAATCTCTTGCATTTGTGGGTCATCCAAATTATTGAAATTATTGGCATTATATTAGTTAAAAAAATCTCTGAACAAAATCGTATTTTTGAAAGAAAACTGCATAAACTTAATATTTTAAAAACAGTGGATCCCTTTTTTCTTTACTTGATGTAAATTGAAGGAGCATTGTAAGGTTACATGACAGTTCCGGTGTGTAGTAAATATGTCCTGGTGCCTGTAGTAGTTTCAGGCTGTACTGTAAGGACAGCTGTTCTACCTGAGTAGCAGGGGTAGTACTGTATGAGTGACAGCAGCTCCCAAAATCATTTGCTTCAGATGCAGCTTATATTTATATCCTCTGCCTAAACAACCCCAAAGATATTCTGGCAGCAGTCACTAAGACTGAGATCCTGGTGGTTTAGCTGGGTAGTAACATTCTTGTTCAAATTTTGCCTGTTGTATGCTACCAAAAGTACTAATTTCTTTCCTAGTTTCCTTCCAAAACTATTGGCTTTGGCTGGTAAGAGAGAATGTGTCTGGTGGTAATGTGATCTCCACCCTTGTTGCTGCTGGTTTTCCAGTCTCACCTTATTCATGAGTAGCATCTGTTATTTCTTTGCACTTTCCCTCTCATGAGGAATCCTTTACTCTCACAGACCTCTCTTTCTTTTGTCTTCGGTGATTTGCGGTGTTTTCTGCCAAGTTCTATCTGGTGAATGAGCTTCTCCCAAGTGGGATGGTGAATGAGGTTAGGCTACATTGTAGACTTCTCTAGAAGCTCAAATTATTGTAGAAATTTGGCTCTGTGGTTCTTGCTGTTGTACAACTTTGCTGCCTGCTGAATTTTTATTTTTTCATAAGCAAATGTGAGTCCATTGTTAAAACTAGACCTTCTGAGCTGATCAATGCAGTTCTCCTTGCAGTACTGATATTATGGGCTCTTAGCTTTTAAAGTCCTATTGGAAAGCAGCTGGGAGAGAGGCTGAAGGCACCTGCCTGTTGCAGCACTAGCATTGTGTTTGCTTTGCACAGCTGGAAAAGTGGAGTGGAGACTTGAACGTGCAGAGAGTTAACACTTGCAGAAGCTGCTGGGTGAGCGCAGTGGGAGCCCTCTGAGGGGTGATACTGGGTTCTTTTCCTTGTTGTATTTTTTTTTCCTTTTTAAACCCCCTCAATTTGAAAGTGACCATTTGAATTTCATCTTGCTGATTGCTAATTGAGCCTAATTTCTCTCAGATATCACCACAGTCCACAAGGGAAGCCTTAATGACTATGCATGGATGAGTAAAAGGATTTTTTTTTTTGGCTATGCTTTCATTCACACAAAATCCTATTAATGAGAGGGGACCAAGTTGTAAATTCCTACTCCTGGCTGCAGAAAGGGATCTTCACTGCATATATACTTCAGTCATTTGGCATCAGGGTAGTTTTCCAAGGTTGATTTGGCATGGAGAAAGCTTGGCAAATTCTGTATTTGGAGAAAAAAATATAGGTGAGCTATTTTCTCTGGGGCATATATCTGAGTGTGCTAAGCAGAGTTTCAAGCAAGTTGCTAGCTCATCAACAGTCAGAGCTGGCAATCACAGGAGGAAGAGAGCAGCCAGCATTTGTGCTATATTCTGCCTTTAAAATTCTAAATTGTTGGTGTCTCAGCCTGTATTTGGTATGAATGGGGAGTTATGTGGTTTTATGCCGCCAGCAGACTGGGGAGGTGAGCTGGCAAACATTTTGTATAAGGTGTTGCCATGTCAAGCAGCTGTAATGTGAAGCGTGGTGAAACACCCTGGGAGTTAGGGAGACTTTAAGGCGCTGGTAATGTGACACTCAGGTTAGTATTTTGGTCAGAGCAGAGGGATAGGATCTCTCCTGTGTTTTAAAATCTGATCTGATAAAAGAGGTACTTGGATCTTTCCTAATATCACTTCATCAAAGGAAGGGAGACATCATTTTGCAAGAAATGAAGCTTGCATCAAATAAAGCCATTCTGAGTGAGTGCATTTGTGGTGCTTTAAAATTACTAAGAATTTTCTTGGCGGTTAATGAACATTTAGTGAAGAAGCTTAATTTGACATTTGAGAAGTTCAGTAAATAACTTTTCTATCTTGATTAAGGTGTCTTTTAAACTGTCACTTATACAACCAGGAATTGTCACTTTTTAATGCATTATGAGATCTCGTTGCATACTGATTCAGCTATTATTGCCTATTAAACAGTTTAGATTTTGTTTGCCTTAATTTCCCTGCTCTTGACTATTTTAAGCTGCCTGCTTCTTTAAAGATCATTTCTATTTGCATAAGCATTTATTACGTATTCAAGACAGAAAAAATGGACACACTGAAGTAGATGTCTGTATTTCTGACTTCCTCCTATTCTGTGATCCAATTTGAGATGGTTTTTTATGCTCATCCCAGATGTTTACCTCTTCAAGCTTTGCAGAAATCAGAAGTTAGATTTCTTACGGACTTTTTTGCTTTGTCTTGTGCCACAAACTGCAGAGGTTGTAGGAGGCAATTGTTGAAAGCATTGATAAGTCCAGGATACTCATCAGGACATGGCTAATTTTGGGCCACTTCCTCCCTTTTGTTCTCCCATCTGTGCACACAAGTAATCTTATTTTGGCATTACTGGGCTTTATACATATGTAATGAGAGAATAATAAATTGAAAAGGCAAATTGTTGTTGCCTTGTAGCGCATCAGTAGTGGTTATTTCTGTTAATAATTATTGTCAGACCTCATCTAAGGGTAATAAAAGGTGTCTTTGACCTGATTCAAATGTATGAATGTCCATCTCTGTTACCATTTCTTGAGTATATGTGATCTTTATTTTTTTAATGAACAATTTGTCAAGTGTCAGCAAATAGAATTGTCTTTCAAAGTAAAAGCCACTGGACCAGAAGCTTTTCAGTCTCATGAATGTCACGAGAAAGGTGGTTCTTAGTGACCACAGTCTTTTGTCAGCAAAGTAGCAATGACTACAAAGTAGTTGGTTAAATCTAGATAATTTGAAATGCTTGTGTCTCTGAAGCTTAGCTATCTCTGCCCTTTGTCACATCTTATGTATGCTGAAAAGCCTTATAAATATGATCTTGTCCATTGGCAAATGTCAGGGTTTCAACAGGAAATCTTGTCTTAAAGTGGCTTGGCATCCCTCTGCTGGTTACACTGCAAGACAGCTTGCAGGGTCTCATTGAGCTGCTTAAACGAATTTTTTGCAAGCAGCCGTACTCCATTGTTCAGGGATTACTGAGGTCCCTTTGGGGCCAATATATCATGTTAAAAAGCTCTGGCACCAGCCTGAAGGGGAAAGAGCACGTGACAAATGCTGTATGTACCTGGTATTTGGTTGCAGTGATAACGCTGAGGTCAAATGACTGATTTAAGTTTTGACATGGTCCAAACAAACAAACCCCAAACAAAATAAGGTATCCATTTTCTGGGTGCAGTCAGGCTACAGGCAGTGTGGTGGCTCTGTGTGGGTTTCTTTCAGCTTGCCATTGCTGAGCCCTAGTGTGCACAGCAGGATCACATCTGGGCTTCCACCAGGCACCATCCAGACTGATGCTCTAGAAAAGGACTGCTAGGGTCTTCTGCTGGCCCCTGCCAGTGCCATGCAGCAGCCTGGCCTCTTGCAGCTCAGGAGTGCTTTCCCAAAATCTGGTAGTAAACCCATGGTGGGCACGACCTGAAATGGTGTGTCCAGAGCCCTGCTGGGTCCCTCATCTGTGTGACCAATCTCTGCTGATGTGACCAGCAGTGTTATACCAGCCTGGGCAGGGCAACTTGCTCCATTTTGAAAGTGCATTGAGCTACTTTAAACTACTTTTACATTGAAGTGATAGGCTAATAAATGATGAATATCTATGTAGGAACTAGTTCAGAGAACCTAGTGGTCTGGAAAGTTACATTCTGATTTGCTATGCACTAGCTTCCCCATGTTAGTAAATAAGGGCATATGTCAGAGTAGTGTTGTGGGCATGAGTTATTGAACAGCAACTGGAAATCCTTTGTAGGAAGCATAAAATATGGAAGTGTTTATGATATGAAAAAGTGAGAGGAAAATACTTGTTTTGACTGTAACTTGAATGTGCAGGTAAAACTTCCGAAAATGAAATTTAGACTTTTCATCTATTTCTACATTTTAACTTGCACTGAATCCTATTAAACTCAGTTTTATAAGTTACTGCCTTCTTAGTTGATTTTTGAAAGACTGGAGCTAAAAGTTGATTTTATATTATGATTAAAAATATAGTTCTTGCATGAAATTGCAGGCTGTCAGGAACCCTTTTAAAACAAGTTGTAGAACTCCCATTTGGATAAAAAAAACTATTTGTGTTTTCGTTTAATCTTTTTTTTTTTCCACTGGACCATAAAATTCTCAGGGATTCTGTATGTTCTATGTGGGTCACACCTGTATTCATCATTTCTGTTTGAACTCAGCCTCCTGAAGTTAACTCTTCTATACCATACACAGTGGTTTGATTTAATGTTGCAGATTCAGTCACTTTTCCACTGAAAAAGGAATGCCCATTAGATGTTCACCATCAATGCACAACTTTTAATTAAAATGAAAAGAGTTCTGTTTCTCAGATACTGCCTACACTGTTAGCAGGTGTTAAGTGTTAGAACATGTGAGAAAGAATCTCACTGGGGTCAGGGAGTTGGGATTTCCATTCCATAGTTGGCATTTGCTGTTTCTCAGTTTTGCAGCAAGGTGAATTCCAATTCTCCACAGCCTTTCTTCCTAATTGGAAATGTTACAGCACAAATCATTCCTGCACTTATTGGTTGGGGCAGGCATTGCAGAGTTGTTATGAAAAATTAACATCAGTTCCCAAGGACTGGCTGCATAAAAATGTCTGAATCCTATATTTTAACTTTTACTTGCCCTTTTTTTTTTTTTTTTTTTTTTTTTTTTTAAGCAAATCCTGCCTAGGACAGCACAACATGACATGTTGTGAGCATTCAGCTCGAAAGAATCCCTCCTCAGAGCTCAGGAAATACCTCTGAAAGCAGGACCTCTGTCCTAGCATGGTCCTTACATTTCCTGTCAGATATTCCTCTCTGTGTCTCCTCTCCTCATTTCGTTCTCCCAACCTTTTCTTTAGGAAAGGGAAATTCAGGTGTGGGATGGAGAATAGGATCCATTTGTAGTGCTGTTGTTGTTCAGTGCTAGCAGTGAGCTCAATGAGCCTATTCAGGGGTTTTGGAGCCCAGACACAAGCACTTTGTTTTCCTTGGGTCCTTCTCTATAAAGGTCACATTTGCCTTTTCACAGTCAGAGGATTCCTGTGTGGGGGTGGCTGCTGCTGACCTTCTGAGGGGAAGTACCCAACTTGTTCTCTATCCACAGGCCTGGTCCATAAATCTGCAAAACAAGAATATGTAATATAGGGAGAATTGCATAAGCCCTACCATACACATGCCCACTCCTTTTTTTCATATGGATACCTTTTCCAGGACAACAAGTAATTTTATATACTGGATTTTAAGAAAACTGCATCTCCTTTACTTTGCGACAGGCCTGGGAAATCAGTTTATGAAGAAACAATATGTTTTTGCCCTAAGACTAGAGTGGTTTTACTTTATTCATATGTACAGAAAGCAGTGATTAAAGAAACAGAAGTGGCTTTAAATATTGTTTATACCAAGGGACTCAAATAGCTGCATAGTGTGGGACAAGTATGTTTTAATGCTTTGATACATGATCTGGCACCACAGTAATTCATTAAACATGGTGGAGTTTTGATACTGAAAGCACTTATTTTCTTTTGCTGGACACACTGAAAGAAGACCCATGACTAGATCATACAGAATGAGAAATTTAATTTTTTTTTCTGATTAATGCTGGCAATTACTACTGCATTTGTTGCAAAGTAGAAATAGGCCTTTGGTCAAAGCCAGATTTTTGCATTCCCCCAAATAGTCAGTGGGGCTAATACAGTATAAACTGGACAGGATTTGGCTCTGGCATTCAAACATAAGCTACTCTTTCACAAGAGCTCCCTTTTGTTTCCTCATTTACCTTGTGAGCAGTAAATCTTTTTGATAATTTCATGCTACTCTCCCAAATATTGTTAGAATGGGCCAAGTACAATGCTTCAGTTTCTTTTTATAGTGCAAGGATTGAGCAGTCAAATATAGAAACAGATGAAGCTTTTAAAATATATGTAGTACTTACATAAAGATACAGAAACATCTGAAAAAATGTTTATTTTTTCCTGTATATTATTCTAACTCCAATTAATTTATGTTTGCTGCTGGGAAAATAATATTGATCATAAAAATGAAATGCTGGTTGGAAATACTTAGGCTTCTGTAATAGAATATTTCTTTCACGATGAAATATGAGAATTATGTGCTTGATTTTGCTGCTGCTGAAGCCAGTGGCTAAATGCCCAATTGCCTTCAACTGGAGCAGAATTGAGTCTTCTCTTTTGCAGAAAAATATCTTTAACAGTCAGTAATTCTTAATCTCTCTGTTAAAGCACTTCAATTTGCTAAATTTTTAGTTCTGTTTCAAGCCTGGAGCCATTTGGCTGAAATGGTATTTGATGTATTTTCTGGAAGTCTGTTTTCTGAGTCTGCTTCAGAGTATGTTTCTGTATTCTCAAATAGGAAAGAACATATTTATTACAGTCACATCTCTAGATGGTTTCCCTATCTTATCTGAAAACAAAAGAGGTATATGTGACAAGATGCTCTTTCTATGAAGTGAGCTCTCCCACTTCGGAAAAAGTCATGTTCCTTTAGTGCAATCTGATGTGTCTGACACAGATATATAAAAGGCCCAAAATTTCTGGAAAATAATGTGACCATTTGATGAATGATTTTTTTTTTTATAAGACCCAATATGTATCATCAATATAGTGTGTGTTTCTTAGCTTGGATGCTGAGCTCTGAGAATGTGTTAAAGGCATCTATTTAATTGTGACATAGAAAGTGAACTGGAATCTTTCTGGAGGTTAATCTATCTAAAGCATAATAAATAGATAATTGACCTCTTTTAAAAATGTGATAAAAAGAAAAAATATTATGGAATTTCAGATGTTTATCATCTACTTAGTTATCCTCTTCAGGGTTTTACTGCAACCAAGAGGACACACAATAATTTTTTGATAGTGAAGAGTTTGATCATCTTATAAGGATTCAAGAAGTCAGATAAGTACAAGTAGAAGATTAGGTATCATCAATTGCAGAAAGATCATGAGGGATGAGAAGAGTGTATGTATCCAGTAGTGGTTTCTGAAACCTGAAAAATGTGTGAAATCTTAGAAAAATATGTGTGCTTGGGGCTTGATTTAACACGTGATTGTGAAGTAAGTGCTAAATTGTGAAGTTTCTGCTAATTTCAGGTAATGGTTTTATGGTATAATCTGGGGCATAATTCGCTACAAATTCAGGTTGAAATTATAAGTGATAATGAAAAAAGTTATTGAGGAAGTGGTAAATAATTGCAAGGAGTATTATTCGATGAATTAAAATATGGGCAGAGTTACAAACTCTTTGCTGGAGCTTTACACAGGTGAAATGCTGTTGAAATGAAGTCTGTCTTACATCTCTTCCTTCTAACCTCTCTGCTTTGCCTTTCTTTCACAGGCTGTGCTCAAGTTCTGAAACAGATATGGAGATTAGGGATAGACCATCACCCATTTTCCAGATCATATCTTCCTCAGGATCCAAAAAGGATCCTAGGGAGACTGTAAAACTGTGTGTAGAGATGAACAGACCTGCTTCAAACACAAGCTGTTAGACCTATGACTCGGTTCCCTAAAGACCTGGTAGAAAAAGTAATGTAAAGTTCTGCTGTTGCAGAATTCCTGTAAAAAGATCATTGTAAAGTCATGGAAATATTAGTATCTTATCTCTGTACGAAAGTGACAGGAATAGGGAGTTACCAATAGAAATCTTTTTCACAACTCTGCTTCTAGCAGAGATTTTATGGAGAACAAAAAAACCCCAAACCAATCCACCAAACAACAACAAAAATACCCCAAACCAACAAAAAAAAGGAGTTAAAGAATTAGTGAGTTCTCTTGCTCTGCCATCAATTCTGCTTGTAACCAAAGCAGGTATCAATATCTGTGCTCTGCAATAGATATTAGTCTCCCACGGAGTTCTTTTTTAGATCCTGTCCTATTTTTCATAGAAACAAAACACCTTTGGCATACATAGAGATCATAGACCCTCCAGGTGACGTTAAGGTTGAAATTCTTTTTTGTACTTATGTTAAACTCTGAATAGTACTTATGGCAGCTATTTATGCATCAAATAACTAAGTCTCAACACAAAATTAGTCTCTGTTCTCTCTGCCCAAAGCCCTGATGCCTTCAATTTCCTGGTAATACCCAGGGTTTTAAATCTTATAAAGTTGACCTACTAGCTTGTGTTTCCAGAGATAAGCATCTAAGACTTTTTCAAAGCTATGGTTTCTTTACAGTGCCTCTGCTGTGGTGTGCTGGAAAGCATGATGAGAACTGACGTTTTTGATGTCTGTGATTTTCCCTCTTTGCCTGTTGAAGATTTAATACTGTTTGCCTGCTTGTTCTCCTTCTGTCCAGTAGGAACATTTCTGCCTTTACTATACCAATGGGCTGAAGGCTACTCTGTTCAGAAAAATTTAGTATGCTGCCCATTTGGATTAAAAATAGAAGTAATTTCAGAAAGGTGAGGGGAGGGTGTGTGTGTGTGCTATTTTTGTTGGCAGCATTATGAGAAGTGTGACGTCCCATCTCATGTTAGAATTTTGTCTTGTTTGTCATATCTCCCCTGATAAGTCAAAGTGAACTGAATAGCTTCTCTGAGTCACCTGAAAATAAAAGCTCATGGGATTATCAGGGTTTCTTTCAATCAATGGACCTTGAAGTGATGTACATTTCTAAGCATCACTGTTGTTCTTCTAAGTCCTCCTGTGCATGAGGAGCTGTAATTATGATAAACATGATGAATGTGTCGGACTGCAGTGCCCTGCAGTCCTCTGGAAATTCAGTTGTTTAAACCTGTGAAAGAGCCGCCTGTGTTCTCTGCTTTGCAAGTGGAGCAAAAAGTAAAGCAATAAGATAAAGCTGTTTTGGACACAGAACATACACTCATTTCTCCATACACCCCAGCCTTGCCCCATCCTCACTGTAAATGAAGACAACCATGGTGGCAGTGCTGCCTGGCTCCATAGACCTCAGCTATTGTAAAGCAGGATCAGTGAACAGATACTGCCTGTAACCCAGATAATTTGGTTTCAGTAGTTACTGCTTCTCCTTTCAGCGCGATACTGTTTCAAATATCTATTCCCTCCATATCTCCAAATGTCTCAATTTCATCTTCATCCTCATGCTGGTGAAAAACAGAGTCCTGATCTTGCCATACGAAATCAATACATGAAAGAGATACGTAGTTGCTGCTGTTGGCCAGTGTCTCACAAGCATCTTGGATGAGCTCTCTGGGGTAATGCGAAGGTGGAAGTAAAAATGTGTTAATGGAGGAGAGTATGTCTCCTGGGTAAAGGTGAGAGAGGGGAAAGAGATCATCACTGGAGAAAGGAATCAACAAAATAAACAAGATAATTTGCCTAGCAGATTATTGTAATTAGTGACTGAGGGCACTTAATGGGATAGGGGCAGAAAGAAGTACGGGTATGTGGCATTGAAAGGGTTTTTTTCCAGGGAGTGTGGGTCAGTGAAGCACTCTGCAAAGAATGCAGAAGACTCTGAGCAAGGGGACTGGCTGATGGGAAGGAGCAGCATAAAGATACAGGACACAAAGTTGAAAGTTATTTCATGAAAAATTAGGAGCAGAGGGATGGCTTGTGGAGGGAAACATTTTCAATTAAGAAAAATGCCCATTTTCTTTATCTGTATTTCTATTTGTACAGCTGTAACATGTTCTAAGCCAGAACTGTATTTTCCTCTGTGTTTGGAAAGTCCCTTGCATGCTTTTGTATGTTAGAGGAAGCAGTAGGTACAATACAAGTAGACTGTTATTGCCTGCAGAATAACAGTCTATGTTTGAAGTAATCTGTTTGGGTTTTTTTTGTCTGTAAAGATTCTTCCACCAAAATCTGGGATTTTTGTATGGATAAAAAGTCCATGTGAGGCTTTTCTTAAGTTGACTAAATCTCCAGCAGGGAAAGAATATTTTTTTTTTAGTTTATTATTTATTTATCCTTGCTTTAATTATGAGTTATTTCTCTTACAGTTGGTGTTTGCAAGCAGGAGATGCTCCAGAAGAAGAATGCTGTTTTGGTGGATGGGGTCATCCTAAATGGTCCAATAATGGACTCAAAAGCAGGAGAGAAGTTTGTGGAAGAGGCATGTAAGATTATAATGGAAGAAGTTGTCCAGAAAGCGGATGATGTAACAGAAAAGGTAAAGCCATAGAGTGTTGTTGAGACTTTGTAGTGAAGGTAATGAACAATAAATCTATTTTTTATAAGCTCTATTTTATTGCACTCTAAGTAGCCTCAAAATCGTTTCTAGTCTGTGCTTGGCTCCAAAATAAAATATAGCCTTACAAATTAATAAGGAATATATAATAAAACCTTCCAATAACATAAATTAGCATACATATCTGCCAGCAAATGATTTTTTTTTTTTTTAATCTCAGAATGCAAAGGTCATTTTCTTTGAGATCACAAATGACTGTAGTGTTTTTCATGTTTGGAGTGGGGTTGAGTTATTTGTTTTCTCCTCAGAGGCACAGACGTTGGAGAAGGAGGATAGTGGGTGTGGTACCACCATGAAAGGACAATGTTATAAGATTGCTGTGGGTTCTGCAGAACCTGCTTAAGAGGCTGTATGGGAAGAGGTCCTGCAAATAAACTGTGCTTGCCTTTGGGCATGCACTGCTTGCTCCCACCCCTTGGCAGAGCAGCATCTGAAATGCTGTGATTACAAATCCTTAGCTAGCAACAGAATTTGAGCTGCAGGCTTATTTCTTTTCTGCCTTTCAGCATTTCCCACTCTAATGTTTATGCTTGAGTGTTGCCTGAGACATGATAAAACCAACATCCCGTGAGGCCAGCTTACTGGATCTATTTTCTGATGGCACACTGCCCTGCCATGGGAAGTTTTGTGAAAGCAGAGCTGAATGGGGTGATTACTTTGTACTCTATAACCTCTTGCTCCTGGCTAAGCTGTTCACTGATGGTGTCTGACCTGCTCCCCATCACTAGGTCTGTGAGTGGCAAGCCCCCGAGAAGCTTAAGCAGATTCTTGACCTGGAGATGAGGGACACTGGAGAATGTCATCAGAAGATCCTGCAGCTCTGCCGTGATGTTATAAAATACAGCGTCAAAACCAGTAGGAATGGGGTTTAAGCACTGTTGCTCTGCATGCTAACTTTGATGGGATAATCTTTACAAACCTCTGTCACCTTTTAGGGAACTGGGAATGTGAGTGTTTGTTTCCCTTCTGCCTATACAAGTGTGCAAACAGTTGCTTTCCTGAATTCTGGTCACCATAGGCTTGACTAATATATGTCATAATGGCAAACTTATCAAAAGTAATTAACGTAATGTCCTTTGCATTAATAGTAGATTCTGTCATTTTGAAGTCTTGGGAAAGTCATCTAGACAAATGATATAACAGTCTAGCAAAACAGGCAGGAGAAGGACCTTTTTGTGTGATTTCCTGCTGTCTGAGTGATGAGATTTGGAGTCACCATCATTGCCCTCATATGTTCGTAGTGATGAAGATCCTCGATTTATTATTGTTCTATTTGAGCAATAGTCTTGCAGGTTGTTAATTTGCTGATAGGCAGTAATTCCTGTTCCAGACACCATGAGAGGAGAGCCTGCAGTGTTTCAGAGACAGTACACCACAGCTCTGCAGGATTAGTTCTCTATAGCTAACCTTTCTGCAGCGTGTGCAGGGTAATTCAATCTTGGTGAAAAGGGATGAACAACATCTGTTCAGGAAATGGCACTGTGAATCTGTAGCTCAGGATTTCAGATGTTGTATGGCTTAGGCTGTATTTTGTTAAGTAAGAAAGACATTTGATATAGTTTGTTGTGCATTTCTGGGCTGCATTCCCTGCTACAATCTCTGTTGCTGCAGAGTAAAACTGTAAAATAATTTTGAGAGGGAGCTTATGATTTGAAAACCACATCAGAGTAGTGATACTGATCTGCAAGGGTAGTGTACTAATAATATGCAGATATAATTACTGAATTAGTGAAAGACATTCTATTTATATTACTTTTGCAAATTGCCTTTAGATTATAATATGTCACCTTAGAAAGGATGTGGTATATAAAAATATGCTGTGCAAATAGTCTTTAATTTGAGTATAGACATTTATTGAAGCCCTATAATATAATATAAATATAAATGGAGCCATACTGTTTACGTAGTTTTGCATGTAAAAATGCTGTGTGCTGTGGATTAAAATTTAGGTGGTGACCCCACTGTTGAACAGAGTTGTTTTTACAGTCAGCAATAGCATAGAATTTTGTCAAAATTACTTATATCTCAGTGTTTAAAGGAGGGTAAATAAATTCTCTTCTCATTCATTTTAAGTGTGCAGCAAAATGTTCCAAGCTGTTAGACTGCCTCTCTTTCTTTCTGTGTTGAAACTCTGGTGGGGGAAAAGGCACAGCTGCTTGTGATCCTGTATTCTATGGCTTAGCAAAATTTGGCTGAGCATCGACTGTGGCATCTCAAAACCACTGTTTAAAGGCACTATGTATGCTCAATTGTCAATCCCTTTTATTTTTGCTTTATAAAACTTGTGAACAACTCACAAGTATTCTGTGCACCACTTGCATTTCTCAAGACATATTTTGAAGCTTGAAAGTGCTCATTAAATTTACTTTCAAAGGAATGTCTAACTTTAGGGAAGGACAGCAAATCCAGAGAATACTGGGAGAATGGAGTCAATTGTGGTTTGCAATGGCCAGCATTCAGCTGAGGGGGAGTGTGATGTATTCTCTTTTCTGGTATATCCTGTCACTTGCTTTTCATCTGTTTTTGCAGATCACCCGAGATTTTTCAATCAGCTGTATGCTGGGATAGATTATTACTCGTTAGTGGCTCGTTTCATTACAGAAGCACTGAACCCCAGTGTGTAAGTGTGGTTCTTTGTCCTCTTGATGATGAATTAGTATGCTTTTTGAAATAACAGCTTTTTTTGCTTCCTTGCTTCTGATTTCTGTTTTCAGTGTTATAGAAGAGGCAGGAATTGTGCAAGACTTTGGGAGAGGAAACCCTCTGATTTAGATTGGCTGAAGTTGGGGTTTATGAGGAGAGAGTTTTTTTCAAAGTTAATAAACCTAGAGTTTTATCTCACATAGTACATAAAAATAAATTAATCAGACTTAACTGAGTTGTTCATTCCTTTGAGGCATTCTGCACACAGTTGACTACAAATGGTTACCTATCTACTGTTAACTTGCAAATGTAAAGCTGAAATTTAAGCATGTGACCTATATTAATAGAAAACTCTGGTGTATTACTTTGAGAGTGAAAGTGTCAATGAGATCCTGCCAGAAACGAATCAATTGGTCTATTCTATCAGATCCATAATGTTTTTAGTTTAGAGTCCTACTGCTGGTGGTGATCACCTGCTGATAGATTAGAGAAAGGTGCAAGAAGCCTTTATCTAGTTTTAGCAATGCTCTGTGCCATGAGTTATGTAGTTTTAACACCAATTATCATACTGTAATTTCTCTTCAGATACACATATGAAGTATCCCCTGTGTTTCTGTTGGTGGAAGAAGCAGTCATCAAGAAAATGATTGAATTCATAGGCTGGGAAGAAGGGGATGGTATATTTAATCCAGGTAGGAACAGTTCAGACCTCAAGCTGCCTATAAACTGCCTAATACCATTAATTCTATAAACATTGGAGTCATACAAATTGCATATTTGAAAATGCATGCAAAAGTGTAGTGATAGACAAAAATATTTTATTTCTAGGCTTATCTTATGTGTTTCTAGTAATAAATTGGCAATTTTGACCAGTGAAAGAATGAAAACACTTCTACATTAAACATAATTATATGGAATTATTTGAAATTAATTGTTTGTAGCTGATGCCCTTCCTGACCTTATTAACAATACCAACAGCCCCATGGGAAGAAGTCAACTGAGCTGACAGACAGGGACCTGATTTATGTGCTATATGCCAATCCATGGTGCCTGAGGTCTTTGTATCCTGCTTATGAACATGTTCTTAACTCCTTTGAATTTTTATAATTTTATTAAATATTATGATAAGGCAGGCCAAACAGATACTTCTTAAGCTGCTTGATAAACCATATGTTTCAAATGTTCTGTAAGCCCACAACACTGAAATAATGAAGCATAATGGTGATATTTCACAAATTATTCAGGTAACAAATAATTGGGATAGTTGTGAAGGTTTTAGATCTATTTTGGGGTGAGAAGAGAAATTAAATGAGTACATGAGTTTAAACTCCCTCTCCCAAACTGAAAGAAAGTCAGTAATTCTAGCCTACACATGAGTAGTAGAAAAATAAACAAGATAAAAATCCCTATTTTTTAATATATTACTGGTACGGTTTTCTTTTTCACATCAAATTGGATGTGTATTTTTGGTAGAAGCCTTGCTTTTACAGAAGAATTTCTGGCTTAATACTTAGTGATCTACTGAGAGAAGATAAATTAATTGCCCTTGTTTTGGTTCTAGTTTTATGTAAGGGTTTTTCTTACTGCTTTGGTTTTGTTCTTCTAGGTGAATAAAACCTGTCCCGAGTGAATAAAACGTGTCCAGATCTTACCTTGCAGATCTTTCAGTTCCCACTCACTTTGTTTATTTTTGAGTTGTTTTTTTTTTTTTTTTATTTTTCCAAAGATTTTTTTTTCTCCCTTGGTCCTCTGAGGCCTGGTTGCCCAAGAGATCTCCAAGGCTCCGAGCTTGGTGCAGGCAGCTGAGCTTGTTCTGCTGCAGTGTAGAGGGGAAGGTGCTGTGCCAGGGTTTTCTCTGTTGGGAAGGACTGCTTGGGCACAGCTCTTACTCCTCAAAGAGGAAAATATCCCCAAAGAGCATCCAAACAGGCTCTGCTTCCATGCCTGCTGCAGAGCCCAAGGTTCATTTTATGGATGTAGCCTTCAGGGGACGAAATAAACTGTGATGGATGCATCACTAGGATGCCTGTGTGGTTTGTTTTTCCCTTAATAGGTCAAGCTCTCAGATGCAGGAAAGGTACTCATACTGTGGCTAATACAATATTTGTATGTCTCTTTTTGCAGGTGGCTCTATTTCTAATATGTATGCTATGAACTTAGCAAGGTACAGATTTTGCCCTGAGATAAAGGAGAAAGGGCTCTCAGGTCTGCCAAGACTAGTTCTGTTCGCTTCAGAAGAGGTAAAATGAAAACAAAGAAAAGCTTTTTGAACTTTATTTTTTCAGTAGCTGCAAAATGATATCATTTGCATATCTGATGGGGCACTGGTAGAATAATTCTGACATCAGTTTATGATATGGAGTATTGGAGCCAAGTGGAGAAGTCTTATGGTAAATTTCCCTGCAGAAGCTTTCTTGCTTTCAGAAAACAAACACAGATGTTGCTGCTTTGAAAACTGCTGATACAAGAACAGGTTGTACATGGGGCAAACCTGAAGCAGGATGCATGTGCTGTATTGTGGAGGTCTGCAGCATTTGATTTCCCACAGCATAAAGTCTAGCAGGAACTGTAGGTGGGTTTTGGATGTCAAAGGCTTTTTTCTGCATGTTTAATTTGTACTAAACTCAGTACTTGTGGGCCTGTGAGATGGCTCTCTGCAGCTCCCATTTTGCCCTATGTCTGAATATACAGATTGGATGTTGTACAGAGTCAAACCCACCATATGCCTCTCAGAAAAAAAATTCTGGACCTTTAGACATTTTTCTTTAAATAATTGAAAATACCTGGCCACTTCTTAAAGTTTTTGAATAATATCAATCCAAAATGCCTGTGGGAAATTGAGTTACATTCGTACATTTATTCTGAAGGTAGATTTTGGAGCCTTTTTTATCTTCCCTGTCCCTTCAGTTTTCAGAATTTATCATTTGATTAGTGTAGAGTTGTTATTAATTCTGACTCTACTATATAAAAGCCCCAGTGGAAGCCTGCACAGAACCTTGTTGTATTAGAAAATATGGACTTACTAAGATAATTTTAGCTCAGACGTTTATGCTCCAAACAGTTTGCAGTGCAACTAGATGAGAGGCTTATTTTGAAGAAGCCTGAGGGATGAAAGCATTGTGTAAATTTTCCAAGATAACATGTCTTTTGGAACTGAGCCCACATGTTCTAAGTAAAGGTGGTTTGTTTGTTTCCCCCCCCCCCAAAAAAAATATTTTCTCTTGTTTGCTTTCTTTTCTTTTTCTGAAAAGTGTGTGTATGGAAATACATGCCAGTTCGTACTTAATCCCTCATGTTACATCTTCAAAATAGTTAAGGAGGAAAAAATGAGTTTGAAGCAAGTTCCATAAATGCTTTTGAAGTAAAGCCCATGAAACTTTCATCATGAACTAACATTTTATTTCATTGCATTGTTTCACTACAACATATTTTCTTACTCTGAAATAAGCAAACATTTAAATTCATGTCAAAAGAAATTTTAATTGTCTGCCAGAATAAATTTATTTTTATGTCTTTGCTTCACCAGGAAGACCAAAACCATAAAACATAAACTTGACAAGGAAAAATAAATTGGTAAATTATTTGTAAGGCCATGCTTTTGATCTCTAATACTTTGTTTGCTTCAAACAACTACATCGTCTTTAGTACTCAATAATCATTTACTGTAAAACTGATGCTTTTAATAGCCAGATAGTGTGACTATTTTCTAAGATCACTAGTGTTTATTCAGTGTTATGAGGGAGGAAATGGGCATATTCATTTATAATTATTTTGAATCCACCTGTACTGAGTCCAAGCTAGATGACATTTTGGAAACTTTTGTTCAGATAAGCCATGTTGAGAATATATGTAATCAGTAGCCCACACTTGAGTGGAGTACGGAAGCACTGGTGTCATACAATCCTAGTTCTTTTATTATTGTTTTTATTTTGAGTCTTATTTAACATTTTGCACTTTTGAATCACAGAACCAAGGAATCATTTAGGTTGGGCAAGACCTCTTAAGATCATCAGGTTCAACCTTTGACTGACCACCACCTTGTGGTCTGGTCACCAAATGCCATGTCTGGTTGTTTCTTGAACACCTCCCGGGATGGTGACTCCAGCACCTCCCTGGGCAAACTTCCAATGCTTAACCTTTCCTGTGATGAAATTCTTATTGTCCAGCTTGAAACTCCCCTGGCACAGCTTGAGGCTGTGTCCTGTCAGTGGTTGCCTTGGAGAAGAGCCTGACTCCTCCCAGGCTACACTCTCAGGCAGTTGTAGAGAGCAATTACCTCTGTTCAGGAGAGCAATTACCTCTGTTCAGCCTTTTCCCAGGCTAAACACCCCCAGCTCTCTCACCCACTCCTCACAGGGCTCACTGTCTAGATCCTCCACCAGCTCTGTTGCCCTTCTCTGGACATGCTCCAGCACCTCAATGTCTTGTAGTGAAGGGCCCAAAACTGAGCACAGGATTTGAGATGTGGCCTTACCAGTTCTGAGAACAGGGGAACAATCACTGCCCTGGCCCTGCTGGCCACACTACTGCTGATACAGGCCAGGATGCCATTGGCCTTCTTGGCTACTTTAGCACACACTGGCTTGTGTTCATCTGGATGTCAACCAGCACCCCTAGGTCCTTGTCCACTGGGCCCCTTTCCAGCAATTCTTCCCCATGCCTGTAGTGCTGCCTGGGGTTGTTGTGACCCAAGTGCAGGACTGGGCACTTTGACTTGTTGAGTGTCACACCCTTGGCATTGCCCATCAATCCAGCTTGTTCAGATTCCTCTGCAAATCCTTTCCTATCCTTCAACAGATCAATTTCCCACCCAGCTTGGTGTCATCTGTGAGCTGCCTGAGGGTACACTCAATCCCCTCATCCAAACATCCTCCATTTTTGTTGGATTTTTTTGTTTGTGTTGTTTTAACTGAAGAGGTTCCTGGAGAAGCAAATTGTCAACCCTCCCAACAAAACGAACTTGGAAAAGTAAAACAAAACTTGGAGAAATTAACAACCTGAGTTTATCTTCATCAAGAATCAGGCATGAGCATTGGCATGGAGAAGCCATGAGGGTATAATGAACAGAGTATTGATAAAGAGTCAAAAGACATGACTGTTCATTCAAGGCCCTTGTGCCATTTTAGGCCTTGGCTGAAATAAAATGATTTTTGCCTTGACTTTCTAAGTCTCTAAGTTTCAGTTTGGCACTTGTCAAGTTGAAAGAGTTGTCCTGCTGCAAAGCAGGGGAATGCACAGACTTTCAATGACTTATGTGATCTGAGGCTATGTATTTTTGTATGTTCTTGGATAATATAAAGATGTATATTTAATGCATGGCCCACCTAAGGTCCTCACGTATTCTTCTTGGCCTTCAGGAATAAAAAGGCTCCTTGTTCCTGTAAGCAAATGCTTAGATATTCAAAGCTGTGGTGATATGCAGTGAACACTGTTTATGCTGCTACTCTGTAATACTTTTTGCTGGACCATAGCAGTGTGATTCCCCTTGAGACAGGAGCAGCAGAAGAGTAATTGTTATATCCCACTTTCTGGAGGCATAATTTGTGGTTCTGTAGGAGATAAATGCTGTTCTAGTTATAGATATCAGCCCACCTTTTTATTCCCTTTTGCTATCTGACTCCCATCTAAACTTTATTCTGGCACAAGTATGTGCTACATTGGTCTGAAAGGTAGAAATCTGGTAAATTTGAGGCAAGTAAGGGTAGAAGAGGATCTGTAAACAGTTGAAATGTACATGCTGATGTGAGCAGTTTTTTTAGATTAAATGAAACTAAATTCCTCCCCAGTGCAACTTGATCATGAAAGTAATAAAGCGAGAGAACACAACATTAACTTGTCATGTTGTCCCCTGTTGAAATTATAACAGACAAAAACGGGTAATAAGGTAATAAAACAATCTCATAATAAGGTAATTGCTTTATGCAATCATGTTTCTAGGAAACTTTTTAAAATCAAGAAAATACAAATTCGTCTTCTGTTTTAATGAGCAAAGCTAGAAAGTACCTTGTCTTTACAAACATCATTAGGAGATGAAAACTATGTCTAGATATAGGTAAAATAGTACAGCAGCACATCTTAAATGCACCAATGTTCTGATTTGATCTTGTGCTCTGAGATGGTAATTTCTTGCTACAAAATGGCTACAGATTCAATAATTTGTCCAAAGAAACTGTGAAAGACATGCCAAGAGTAACCTGAACTCACAGTATTTAAAATAATACTTTTAATCTGGATATTTCTTTCTCCGTTTTTTGGAAAGGGAACTATGAAAAGTGAATTAGTTGGTGCTCTTGTGACTGTAGCTGCTAAAAGCTCTTTGGTATATTTTTTCTTAAAATGATGC
Source organism: Ammospiza caudacuta (assembly GCF_027887145.1). Lineage (NCBI taxonomy): Eukaryota > Metazoa > Chordata > Aves > Passeriformes > Passerellidae > Ammospiza > Ammospiza caudacuta. The sequence goes on along the minus strand of NC_080593.1, from coordinate 41,860,137 downwards.
AATGCAGTTTAGCATAATGGCTTCTAAGAAGGGGGAAGAAGTTCTTACATGTTTTCAATCAATATAACTGAAAGACCTCTTTTTTCACCAAAGAAAGCATATCCTAAGTCTATGTAGTATTATGGGTCTTGTTCTTTTTCTGTCCTAGTGAAAGACAGAATTTTCCAAGAAGTACAGAGGTTCTTCTGAAGGAAAAATAATTTCTCTTGCAGCCTGTTTGTTTTTGTATTCCCTCTGTTCTTCCTTCTCTTTTCCTCAGCTTTTTGGTATAATCTCTCAGGTACTCAAGCCTCTTTTATCTTTCTTCCAGTATCTCATGCCATTGTTTATAATAAAATATATATTTTGCCGATTGTCTGCTTACTAGTATTCTGAATTTGCAGGTCTTATTCAGTTTGGAAGGATCTGATTATTCTTGGTGATTCATACCTTTCATTTGAAAGTAATGGCTAGAAATCAGTGATTTCTGGCAACTTGTATTTGAAGTGATTCACTTGTCAGTCAAAAACATCTCCAAACTTCTGCTGAACAACACACTGCCACTTACAATCATTATTACCTTTATTGAAGTAATGTAAGACTAATTATCCACCTATGTATGTTATTATTCTTGCAACAGTCTAAATGACTGAGCCCTAAAGGCCTTGTGGATGTGTCATGTTATAAATTAAGCTTTCTTAAAACTACTCAGTAGCTTCATGTCATTCTATGCCTTTGTTTAAAAAGTGGGTGATGGTGGGGGAAACCTCTTTGTCATAAAGAAAAAGAGCCCTTTGAGATCATGCATCTCATCAAAATAAGCGTGACAGGCTTTAATATCCTTAATATATTCATGCCCACACATTAAAATGTTGTACATTTTTCTTAATTATGTTCTGCAGTAACTGCATTTGTGTGAACTCTCAGGAAGAAAATGGAATTAATTAACCACCTGGCTTCACCTCCTGTATGAAAAGCAGCAATTTCAGACATCTTTGTGTTTGCTGGAGTATGCTTCATTTTAACCCTTCAGTAATAATGTGTAAAAGAGACAATTTTATTTTTGTGAGGAGGGCAGTGATAATCCAAGGGTTGGATGGTCTTGGTTCTGAGAACTCTCTAGTCCTACGGGATGGGGTGAACCCTCAAAGGTGACTCCACTGCTATAAGTGGGTAGTTTTGATGTCTAAATACCTTTGGGTTAAGGAGGTTACTGTATCTTGAATTCCCAGGCTAATCTTGAACACAAATTAAGCAGAGATCAGTGTGCTCTTGTTCTGGAATAAGCCAAAGTGCTCTTGTGCTGGAATAAGAGTATCCATAGCAGAGCAGGTCCTTATAAGGGCGAATGTTGGAAATATGGTTAGATAAACCATTACTATTTGTTGAAAAGAAAAAAGTTTGTAAAAAGTATATAGTGGTCTGTGGGCTTGAATAGAATTTTCACCTTAGTCATTTTACCACATTCTGATTAAATAAACACCCATTACTAAAATCCTCTTTTGCACTCCACAGGCTTCATAGTCTGATGCCCTTTATTCAGTGCAGAGTGAGAAGTGGGCTGCATGTGTCTTTGTACTCATCCAGATATGTCTCTGTGATGAGACTTAGCTAAAATTCTTTGCTAAAATAGTAACCTGATTTTCTGAAAAATGCAGACTGGTCCACACTGGAACCTTACGCAAAATCCACAGTAAATTATGAAGATGTGCTGAGTCCTGTCTAAGGTCTGCTTGCTTTCACAGTAGTTTCTAAGGTTCACAATCATATGAACTACACACCATCAGGATTTCCAGATCCTTTTGCAGAACCAGGATGTTGAAAGCCTTGCAAATCCCCATTTTACCACATCAGAAGCTTTGGTAGGTTGAGCTCCTTGATCCTGTGAACATGGGTTGCTGTTTTGAGGGCACAGGTCAATTTAGCAGAGTATCCTGTCTCTGGCAGTGGCCATCAGCTGGGGATTAGAGAAAGCATACAGAATCATTACAAATATAAAGTAGTAGAAGCTTCAAATACACATCCTAACTAAGGGTTCAGTTTCCAAGGAGTGGTGCTTTTGGACTTTCAGACCTAATTAATTGTTTCCAGGTTGTTGAGTTAAACAGACTTTAGACCCTTTTCTTCAGGCATTTCCTAGCTCTTACACTCATTGATATTTTTGACTTAGTTCTATTAAAACATTTTGAAACAATTAATAATTCTTCTCTGATGACACTTCAAAGTTTCTACTTTTCATTCTAATGCAGAATGAGCTCTAAGAAAAATTGTATGAAGTAGAGCTTCCCATTTTTTTCTTAACCCTGCATTTCAAACATGGTGCACAACTTTTTTGTCTTATTTTCTCCAGTTTTCTGTGTGTAGTAAGTACATTATGGGCTTTGTAATATGTCCCTTATCATTTTGCTTTTTGTGTTACAGTATGCTGTTGTCATGGCTGTTAGGTGCTTTTCTACTTGCCACTGTTCCCTATGTTAAGGAATTTGTTTCTCTTGTTTAATTGTGTGTGTACCCTTTTTTTTTGTGCCTCTCTCTTTTACAGTGCCATTACTCCATGAAGAAGGCAGCCTCCTTCCTGGGAATTGGTACAGAGAATGTGTACTTCATCAAAACAGATGAAAGGTAAGAATGCAAAAGCCATGACTGATCTCTGAGCCTTTGTAAAATGCAGTAGTGCTGTACGTAACTAACCTGTTTGAATGTAACTGAAAAAGTTTTAAATCTGTGTCCCTTAGAGGTAAGATGATACCTGAGGAACTGGAGAAACAAGTCCAGCGGGCCAGGAAAGAGGTGAGAGGGGGAGAGAGAGTGTGAAGGAGAGAGGAGTGTGTGCAGACTGTGTGCTTGTGTCTGAGTGAAAGGAAGGAAAACTAAGAGTGACCAAAATCTTAAAAGTAGGGCAGTTAATATAACAATGTCTTTCTTACAGATACAATCTGTTTGCCACAAACTTGTGGAACAAGCCAAGGCTTATGGGTTCTACACTCTTAAAAGGGAGGAAAATTCCACAGGGTGTTTACTGCTAATGAAAGTCCTGAGTACAATGCTGCTCTGAAGTATTTGGCACATTTCTTATAGGATTTCCTTTGCCCTTGATCCTTTTTTAAATGGATGCAGTATGTTTTCCTAAAACGGTTTTTCAGTTAATTACAGCAGCTATTGCTCTATTGTCTCTGCAGTGAGCAGCAACTGTAACATGTAGCTTAGTCTCTAAAACTGTCTTACAAGCTTCAAATGCTAAATTCTGTCCTTTCTATTATTCTACTGAGGGTGCAGAGAAGTGCCTCTTTTCCCCTAGGGACTTTGCCAAGTAGGAAGTCAAAGGCAAGAATTTGGAAAGGCACTGATGTGTATTTGGACAACATTAACACACATTCCCATGATCTCTAAGGCAGTCCTTACCTATAGTCAAGATAATTTATTTTAGAGAGCTTGAAGGACTGAATGTGACTTCCAAGAGGATCTTCTTTTGGCTTGGTTAGCTCACCCTATTTCTCATTTCCAGTTTGTGCATCAGAGCAGTAAAATTCAAAGCTCAGCTCTTAGTCCATGATTAGTGAATACAAAGCAGCTAGTGCAATGTTCATGGCATAGATGATACTTCCATGGAATTCTGTCTTGGAAATCTGCTTTTGTGGCTGATAGAAAAGCCAAGGCAGCCCTGTCCTGTCCTGCACTGGCATGGCCACAACGGCTTACAGTAAGTTCTGATTTGGATACATTTTCTGCCAAAAAACCCATCTCTTATTTGAGTTTCATGCTGATAGCATAGCTATTGATACATGGGGGCCCTGATGACCTAGCAAACTCTTTTCTTTGCCTCCTTCCCTACTTTGCATTTTCTGAGAAATACAACCTATACTTTACTCATTTGAGCAAGCTGGGGGGGGAAAAGGGACTGAAATGAAGTAAAGTAATGGGAAGCAGGCTTGCAGGAGAATCATCTCTTTGCTTTTGCAAAAACAGTATCTTGTTTGTTCTTGTAACAATATGTAATGGTCGTTTGAAAGAAATCATCAGGCATTTGTGATTTTTTTGAAAAGGTCTACCTTGGTATGGTACCTCACAAATAAAAACAAAATGCTTTGCTTGCAGGAAAACACGATTTCACTTGCATTTTAAAGGAAGTTACAGGTGTACTGGAAGGTTTTCATTTAATCAGAGCTTCAGTGTGTCTGTCCAGCTGTGTTTATTACAACTTTTACAGAAGGATGCTTCAGTAAATTACAGTAAATATTCTAATGACTCTAGACAACAGAAGATGTGTTTGCTGATGACTGAAGCACAAAATGATCACTAAATATGAAAGGCAAGAGTCTTCTCTTTTTAGAGAACTTAGGCAGGAAGACTAGATTAACTATATTGTCAAGAGTAATAAAAATGTAATTCCCTTCTTTGTGGGAAAAAGTATAATGGTAGCAATTACAGGAATTTGTAGATATCTGAGACTTTTCCCTGTATGCAATTGTGCTACCAATTGGCTGCTTGAGAGCCTTTGACTTTGATGTAGCTGTGAGACAAAATTGCTGGGAACACTAATAGAAAATAGATGTGTTGGATACATCTTTGCCTCACTTGCAAGAGTTCTGTACTCAAGATTCAGGCTGATTTGTAAGTTTGATTAAATATTGTGGGACCTTGTACTCAGAATAAATGACCAAGAAGTGAATTAAAGGCTGGTAAGTCTTTGTGAATGTATGGGATTAATTTAAGTTCATTCCAATGTTACTTTTCACTGCTTTAGCCATTTGTAAAGAAAATCTAAATTACAAATAAATCATAATTATATACCATTCTAACAGTCTTCTACACTGTAAAGAAGGATAAAACTGTCAGAGTGTAAATGTGATATAAGCCTGTCTGTCTCTGTAGATGCTTAAAGTGGCAACATTTAAAAAAAAAGAAAAAAAGAAATCATATTTCAGCTGGGTGAAGATACATGGAAGACTTGTGTGGAGTTTGATTTTTCAGCTGATGTCTGATTTCACTAAGGCTCCATTGAGTTACACACTTATATCATCTGAGAGATCTAATTCACTGCCAATGAACTTGAGTGATCCCAGCTTGCACAATCCAGTGACACCCTGGGAGCCCCTGCAGTAGGTGTGTTGTCATTCTGCAGGCCAGATGCTGAACTGTGCAGAGCAGCTCTTTCAGCAGGCACTTCCCAGCAGTGAGACTGCACAGTCACTGCTGGGGCAGGCACCCTCAATTTCATGGAGCTGCTACAGACTCTCATGGACTACTTTCATGGAGTTGCTGCAGTTTCTGCTCCTAAGCAGAGCCAACACAGATCTGCAAGGATCTGTGAGCCAGAATGCTGCTAGCTGAAGGGAAGCAAAGATGGATGGCTGTCAGTGGCTGTCTGAGACCCCAGCCTGACAAAAGCTTTCCTTATCCCACCTGACTGACCTGAACACCATCTGAGATTTCCAGCAGTCTCTCTCCTAACATTCAGTTACTGTCTTCAGCCCTTCTTCTTTCCCAGACAGGAGTGGGAGCAAGGGAATAGCACTGAGCTGCAGGTCAGGCGTGGGATCAGACAGCAGTGACTGTCCCTGTCATGGAGTGCACCAACGTGGCTGACGGCAAATCACCTTCCCTAGCTGAAGTTTCCTCTTCACCAGGCAGAGAACAGGGGTCTTGTAGAGACAGTGCAGGTGGAAACCCTAAAGGGATGAGCCCTTTCCTTGCATGGGTAGTCTGCTGGCTGAGCTAATTGCTTTATTTTATCAGTCAGAATGACAACATATATGGTAGTGAGATGTGAAAGACTGAGAATTGAAAATCAGTGTATAAAGAGAGATGTCATATATCCGGTATGTTTTGATTTTGACAAAAGTAGCATATGTCAAAACAGTCTGAAGCTGCAGAAGTCTGCCCTGGGATGGTGTTAAGTAGAAATGGAAAATGCCTTTTCTTTTTTTAAATGAAAAAAAAAAAAAGAAAAAGAGATCCAGCACTATTAAATGCAGTACCTTCTGCTGGGAAACTAAAATGTGGATTATCACATCTTTGTCCTACTTTCCTAGATCTTTTTATACTTCAGCTCTGCAAGTATACAAGGAAGAGATGAACAGTGCAAATGATAACTTTTTTTTGTTTTGAATCCTATTGCAGGGGTCAGCACCATTTCTTGTCTGTGCTACAGCAGGCACAACTGTGCTGGGAGCATTTGATCCTCTGGATAAAATTGCTGATATCTGTGAAAAGCATGGCCTCTGGCTTCATGTTGATGTGAGTTTGTATACTGCATGGTTTTGTTTAGCACTGCTTTTTTATAATTGCTCTTTGACTGTTGATATTTCTTTTTTAGAAGCTGGGCTCTAATAACATTTCTTTTTCCTTACATAGAGACCAGAAATATGTTCTGATTTGACTCTGTTACATATGCTGCAAAACAGCAAATAACTTGGTTCTGACAAGCAGCCAAAACCGTTCTGTTATTGTCAGGTTATATTTCAAAATTATTTTATAATCAATTTCTTCTTCTTGCTACCTCCTAAAAATGCTTCAAGAGTGATATACAAACATAAGTTTTGATTGTCCCCACATTCTGTTGGGGAAGAGACACATTAGAATTATGTGTGAGGTTCATACAGGTTAAAATAAAGATATGCTTTCTGACTCAACCAGTCATAAATTAGTCTGTTTCATATTTACAGATTTGAATTTCCTGTATATGTCCTTACATTTTCCTAAATGGTTCAGAAATTTTTCTCTTTTAAAAAAATTCTTTGTAATTTTAGGTTTGGATATTAAAATCCTGTAATGAATCTTTTTTGAATATTTACTGTGCCTTTTTATGATTTGAAAGAGTTAGCTCTAAATGTATTTTGCTAAAGATAGGCCACTTCATATTTTCTAAAATTGCATTCTCTTTATAATTGCAATGCCACAAATCCAGAATTATAGTTGGCTAGATTAAAAGTCATGGAGCAATAAGAGAATCTGGAGCAATATTTGTGGAGATTTCCAGACCTGCTCTAAATTTCTGAAATGTTTGTATAATGTTGAGTATCTAAAGAAGGATCACATAGGCAGTGATACATGTTTCAAATAAATGTCTCACAGACATTAATAAATAAAGTCACTGTAGGTATGAGTCAAAAGAATTTTCTTATATTCTTGGAGACAAAAATGCAGAATTTAGGCCTAATATTTAAAATGTCTGCCAAGCCTCATGGCTGTGTGCTGAAGAACTCATCAGATTTTCAGCAGGAGGGCAACACTGCTGTTGCACAACTCTCTTGTGTGTCTGTGTATGGCTGGTGGAGGGAGGGATGTGGTTGGAATCTGTGTTGGACCTTAGGTGAGTCAAACAGATGTGGCTGGAGCCATCTCCAGTGGCTGTAGGAGAACAATGAGCAGTCTCCCTGCAACTGAACTCAAATATGGTGGGATGAGCCTGGGTCCTGTTCTGACCCTTAGTGAGTTGTTAGTCTTTTGAAAAGAACTAGCTTTATTCTTCTGAATTTGCCTCATGTTAAGCTAAGGTAAAAGTGTCCAGGAATATCTTTAAGTTATTTTCTGTTTTGAAATGACTGTAGTTGTCAGATGTTAATTGTTTCCCAGTAGAAGGACAAATGTCCAGTGATAAATTGGGTTTGCAGTCTGGAACATCAATTGTTCTCTTAAGATGTGATTCATGTTATGAACCTCTCAGTGGTTCTCAGAAGTTCTATCAGTATTTTCTCCATTTTTCACACTATATAAAGGATTGGGTGGATGGCTGTTTCTCTAATTTTTTTGTTGTTAAAAGTTTCTAGCTGTATTTATAAGAGGACAAGATATAGGGAAAGACTGAAAGCTTTCCCCAGAGGTGACATCTGGCATACATGTATGTACAAGTGTGCTATGGTAAAATGAGCAGACTGTGATTCTTAGTGTAACATTTTTTCCCTCACAGCACCACTAGAAAGAGATTTACTGAAATTGTATGTGAGCAGGTACAGTGAGACTGAGTCTCTACCATTCGGAAAGACTATAAGAAACACAGAGAAGGATTGCTTTTTTCTTTTTACTTTTTTCTTTTGTTTTTTTTTTTTTTTAGCAAGAATACTTCTTACCACTATAAGATAGAATGTAAAATTTTTGAAATCTTTGAGAATCTACAGTCTGCTGAAAGGCCTGGCTTCTTGTGGAATGATTTACACATTATGCAGTCTACAAAGTATTCTGCTGTTTAGGCCTGCTGTAACTTTGAAGGAAAAAAAAAAAGTACAGTGCAATTAAAACAGAGTAAAACCTAGGTTAAGTGCTGTCTAATGTAGAACTTTTTTGTGTATCATTAATAGGCATCAGGATTATCTACTGTAAGTGCTCTCACAAGCTGTTACTAAGGATATCTTATATGAATGTCAGTGGTGTTTTTTCCAGATTTATACTGATTTATTTAATTTCAGAATAATTTCTGATCCCATAAATTGATGTGTTTGCCTTAGGGACACTCTTTTCATTAAATATGAAATGATAAAGCTTGTGATTCTTAGGAAGGGCAAAAGGGAGAATGTCAACAGAAATTCACTGAGCTTCAGGAAGATAAATTTCAATAAAGCCAGAAATAGTAGATAAGCTCTGACATGAAGACAAACCAGAGAGGAAAAGCGAGTTAAGGAAAATGTTTTAAGAAGATCATACCAGTAGGTCCAAACTGCCCTGGCAGTCAAGCTGTTCAGTCAAGCCTAAGAGCAAAGGCTGTACCAAGCTTATTTTGTTCACAGTGCAGCACTCCAGTAGCTTATTGTATTTTAACCTCCATCTCTGATGCCTTTCTTAATAACTTGTTTTGTATCATCAATATGCCTCCAGCATTTGTGTATGCCATGTATTGTCTTCACGTAGCTTTAAATGTTATGTGTGAGTATTTTTTCCCTGGTGGTCCTGACTGACTATTTTTTTTTCTCCTATTATTAGGCCTGTAGAGAAAATCAGGCTTGACCTATTAGCCCATGCTTAGGTAATTAGCTTAATCAGGCAGTGCACACTGTGATTTCCATCATTTAGCTGTAAATGATTTGTTGCATATGAAACAGAAATTTTCTCGTACCTTGTTGCCAATTACATTGTGAGGGACACAGGTTGATAAGGGCTGTATTTTGACCTCCCCTGTGTGGATCTCAGCTGCATTTGTCTTAAACAAAATGTGTCATTCTAGTTTGATCAATCTGCCCTCCTTCTGTAGTCCCTTGGATGGAAGAGAGGCAGTCAACTTCACTTGTTGACTTTGCAATATCTCATCAAAAAGCCAGAGAAACCTGCCAAGAAGCAGTTCTGGTAGTGAGTGAAAACCTGGCTGGAAAACCATTCCCACAGAGCAGTTACCAGTGGTTCTTTGAAGGGAGAAAAACATTTGAGCAGGATTCCTGAAAGGTCTGTCTTAGGGTAGAAATTATCTGGTATTTTTGTTAAACCACTTGGATGAAAAAGAATGTGCTGACAAATTTGAAAATGACATAAGACTTCTGACAAAGGCAGTGGGAGGACAGGATTAGAAATCAAAGGGATTTTGACAATTTGGAGAAAAAAGTGGAAAAACTAGGCTACAGTTCAATAGAGATAGAATTCTCAGCTGCACTAATCAAGTACACAAAGACAGGCTGGGGAGTGTTGACTAGATAGCAGATCTTTACTGTAAAGCCCAGATATTTTCCTAGTTCACAAATCAGTGATATTTTCAAATAGAGTTAAATACCTTTCAGAATTGAATAAAGGAGGTACATAAAAGGATTCTTTCTTTCTGCTTCACACGCCACCTGCTTTATCTAAATTTTGTCCAAATAAAAAGATGCAGTTCAAGAAGGCTCTACAGGAGAAAGATTAGAAAATGAGAAACAATGTAAATAAACATAATCATATTTACAAATTATGACCAATGAGAAAAAATGGAAAGCACTGATGTTATTTAAACTAGAAAAACAAAATAAGCAGAACGTAACAGTCTACAGAAGCTTCAAAAGGTGCTGCTAAAAGAAAGGGACTAATCTGTTCCCTGACCACTGGAGGTGTGACAAATGGTAACATTGTTTAGGACTGACACTTTAAATTAAAATGGTGTTATTCCTGTTGCACACAAATTATGTGGTTAAATTGTGCAGCCTCCATCATTAGAGAGGCCTTTAAAACCAGACAAAGCCAGTGATTTTCAGTCTCCTTAAATGCCTTCTCCTTCACGGTGTTTTGTGGTTTTTATTTTTTTGGTTGATTTTGTGGTTTTTAGGTATTTTTGTAAGTTATTATTGTTGCTGTTGGGTTTTTTTGTGGTTTTGTTTGTTTGTTTGTTTTCTTGTGTTTTTCTAGTTTTGTTTTGTTTGTTTTTTTTTTTCCAGCCCTGGATCCTTAAGCACTTTCTCTTGAATTGGGTAAAGAATCATGGATCACAAATTCATCTTGTGTTACTGTGGCTCAAGTAGATTAATGTTATTTCTGTCATCTAGATCTACAGTGATATTCTTTTAAAAAAAGGCAGAAAGTAGGGCCAACAATGCTGTGGAGGCAGGAATTGCTGGTCTCTGTATTTTATTTTTCACTTCAGTGCTAATTACATGTGTAGTTGATCCATGATTAATAATCTCTAAAAAGATGTAGTTGAGAGAAATGAGAGGAGTAGGGCTTTGGGGTGGCACTGTTGAGATGACCTCTCAACTGCCTTTTTAGTCCTGTTTTCCACAAACAGTGTGAGAATGTCAACTTTTTCAAACACGGAAATTTTGGATGCAAATTTTTAACAATGTATTATATTTTAAAGAGTTTTTTATAATTTCTGAGAATCAGGGAATAATTTAGTGACTGTTTTGACTTAATGGAATCATAGAATGAGAGGAGTAGTATTTGTCTCTTGTATTAGTTTGATTGTCATCCCATAGCAGGGCAAATTTGGACTACCTGGAGAAAAAAAGTTGCAAGTCATGGTACTGCAGGATTACCATGAAGTTTGAGGCAAAATAATTTCCTACCTCAGGTCCCACCTGTAGTCTTGTACAGCAGCCCTTGTCTCAGGAAGGATGCTGTGAGCATGACAATGTAAAATATTATTTGATCTATTAATGTGTGGCATTAACGAGGATGACTTTTTAAGACAAGTTAATAACTTTCATCTCCCTTGTGAGCCTTTGCCATCCTGTCTCCCAGAGATAACTGATCTCATTCCTAATGTATGGCCTGTGAAGCAAATACCAATGATGAACTCATATATCAGCTATCACATATTTTTATTTCAATGAAAGAAAAAAACCCCCAAAACCAAACAAGCATATATTTTCTATGCTTAGGTCAGGAATCTTTACATCAGCAACTTTCTTTTTCTTTACAAAATTTTTTTTAATAAACTGAGTCCAAATTAATTAACTGAGTCAGTTTTGTGGACTGATGTCTTTTGTTTGTCTCTGAAGAGCTTTGCTTGCTTCACAGGTGGTTCGCTTAAGTACATTCTGCCTTCATGGGTATTGAAAATACTTTATATATTTATTTATCTAGCAGTAACTTCTCAAATGCTCTGTGTGACATGTTTAATGTTTGCATGGTCTCCTCACCTTTCCATTGTGGATAAATGTTATTGTTTGGGAGCTGAAGGTTCACAGACCTGATCCTTGCAGAATTCATGAAAAAGTATCACATTCCCTAATTCAAATTGTCCAGAAATTAAACATATGTAATAAAAAACTAGTTGTCTGTGTTCCTTCTATAGTCCCTGGAGAGACACATCTGCCAAATGTATCACCCAAAGATGAATGTCTAGGTTAGATGGAAGTAAAAAAGGAGTTTCAGTGAAGAGCTCCTCACTACAGAGAAGGTCTAAGTGACTCGTAGAGCACACACTTAGTTCTTAGGTGAGCTGAGAGAGTTCTCAGTAATTTTAAGCTCATTTGGGTTGCTGGTGACAGAAATGCTGCTATTGCTCACTGACATACTTTGCTTTTCATATCTCTGCAAAATCTGAGCCTGGCCTTTGCAATTGCCAGAGATTATCTCTGCCCACTGTTTCCCCTGTGAAATTCTCAGAAAGGAATTGGCTAGCAGGAGGAAGATGTGCAAAGTGGGGCTTTCTGCTGTCACTGAGAGTTTAAGGCCGGGGGAAAGGAAGCAACAACAGGTATCAGGAATTTTTGGTATCAGGAGTGAGTCTGGTTATGCAAGGACATTTCAGTTCATTGCCTTTGCTTACTCAGAAGGACCACTCTGGTTTGTGGCTCATGTTCTGGCACAGACCACAACCTCCTCTATTTCAGGCATAGCCCCAGGCTGCTGTCTTTATTTCAGGAGGTGTAACTAAAGGCAAAATGTAGCCCACTGACCGTGTAGTAAACAAAGTTTTAAATGAGATAAGACACCTTTAGAAATTATTAGTTGAAGTATTATCAAAAATAATATTTTCTTGCTCTGTAAATGTTCCAACAGGCTTCTTGGGGTGGCTCAGCTTTGATATCAAGGAAGCATCGCAGACTTCTTCATGGTATCCACAGGTAAGTCAATTGAATCTATTTACTAGGGATTGAGGTGGAAGTTAGGTGGCCTGTTGGCTTCCATAAGTGCTGCATTTTTAAAAATAGTTGGAGAGATTTCTGAACCTGTGGTGGGTGTGGGTGCATGGGAAATCTGATTTGTCTGCTTGGATTGTGTTTGGTCTTTTTTGATTCTTAAGTACCCATGATTATAGATGCAATTTTCACCTCCCTTTCTCTATTTATGGTTTTTGCAGAGCTGATTCTGTTGCCTGGAATCCCCATAAAATGCTGTTGGCAGGAATCCAGTGCTGTGCTCTTCTGGTGAAAGATAATTCTGTAAGCCCTCCTGACCTTTTTTTATTTTCTTTTCCTTTTTTCCTTTTTTTTTTTTTTTTGTATTCTAATAAGCTGTCATTGCTGTAAAATAAAAGTGGAAATAATTAGGAAACAGCTGAAAGTCAGTTTTACTATACTGCAGTACAAAGGCTGAATTATATTATTTTGAATTTCACCACTTAATTAATAAAGGGTGAATAAAAGAGAAGGGTAAAAACAATCCAAATCACTGTACTCACTAGTGGTCAAATTTTGCAGCTGGTGCCCTTGCTAGTTAACTTCTGCACATAATTTGCATTCAGAATGGAGTATTGTGTCACCTGGGCCTGGCACACTCAGCCACTGAGCTCATCAAAGCCCTCAGAATAGCTGCCATCCATGGGGACTGCAGCAGTGCCGTGTCTGCCTAAGGCAGGCAGAGCTCATCTGCACCTCCCCTCGCACGGGAGGAAGCACCAGACTGGGAGGCAGAGCACATTCAGGTAAAGGTGCTGAGCCTTCTGCCCACACTCTACCAGTTTTTCCTCATCAGCAGGGTGATTTAGACTTCCCAAAAGCCATGACTAATTTAGAGGTCCAGCAGGAAAACAGCAGAGCTCTGATCTCAAGATGACTTTGCAACATAGCAAAAGTCCCTTCTTGCGTCTTTGTGGCATTCTTTTATCTCAAAAAACCCCCCAAACAAACAGTAAGAGGTTCATTATTTCAACCTTCATTTAAAAATCAGACCTGGTAAAATTTATGCCAACTGGCCATCGTTATGAGTGAATTTTACCTTATACTCCATAGGTTATAACAGACTGAACCTCATGATGACATTGAGCCCCTAAGGTTTGCATTGCTATTTTGTGGCCGTGGTTTGTAAATTGCTTTTATAAATCTCTGTCAAAACAACTGATATTTTCTATTCAGCTGCTGGGGTTACCTATCCATGTAATTTGTTATGAACTTTTGGTAAGAGCTGATGAGGACCAAAGAGTGTACTTGCTAATCAGCACTCTCTTGTAGCTGATTGCTCTAGGTCAGGGGTGAGACCTGGCAGGACAGTAAGGAGAACTGTGCCACCTCATTTCCTTACGTTAGAGCCTGTGAGATTGAAGAGGATTATATTTCAGTGTTACCATCCATCACTTTATTCTGAGCTGAAAAACAAACAGAATAATGTTATTGACTAAGATTAATGCAGTGTCTTAATTGCAAGCTTGGGAAGATTTAAATGCTGTATTTTTAACTAATTAGGTCTAGTACATTGATATTGCCCCAGGTAATGATTAGGCTACTTTGACTGAATTGTGGAAATTTCTCAGGAAGATAAAGGAAAGAAATGTAGAGGATTGAACTGTTCTAGCTGCTCTAGCCTTTCAAGTCACTTTATGAACACTGTTCCAACTTCAGGGCTCTGGCAGCCTTTTAGTGGTTCCCTTCTGTGCAGTGTAAGGTCTGGTAGAGTGATCCCATTCCCCTTTTAAACGACAGCCAGGCAATATTGTGTTAGAAATACTTGTAAATTTGAGTCTTAGGTCTTTGAGGGATGAAAACAGAAGTACTATGGATTGCAGCATCAGATCCATGTTGTACAGTGAGAAATGTTTGGAATGCAGAAGATTTGGCAGCATTGGGAAGAAAGGTTGTTTTACTCTGTCTGCTTCCTGGGAAATTGGCTCTTACTCATTCTGTGTATGTGCCAGTGAAGTCTTTATATGCAAACAGACACACATACAGATTTGAGTACTTTCTTATTAACTAGCTGGAATATAAATCCTTAAGAAAAAAAGATCAAATGCATATTTGAGACACTTTGACAGAGAAGTGTTGCTTCACTTTGATCCTCTCCATACAAGAAGAGGCAGCTGAATCCTGTTTCCCATTAAAAATGCTATTTTTGCACCAGTAAGAGAAGAAAAAAGTACATATATCAGTTTCTCACTTGGGAGCTTGTTCCACTTCTGAAGCACATAAATACCTATGGCTAAGATGAAGCACATGTTTGTATGTGAACATGATTCCTTCACACTGTGGTTAGGATGCATCAGTGGGAACTGGATGCTGAGATGTGAGCTGGAAGACTCTGGCACACGCTGCTCTGTGAGTGAGTGTTCAAGGAACCTAAGGTAGATTCTGAAGTTCTCCAAGAAATCAAAGCAGCAAAATGTTAATTATGAATGTTAAGTCCCATTTATGGATTACCCTATCTCCCTTTGAAAGACCGATTAAGAAAGTTTTGTTAGCCCATCTTCCCATTTGCATTGAAGTCCATTTGGAAATTTTGAATACTTCAGAATTAGGCTTAGTTGATTATAAGTGAGCAAATTAATCCCCTTCAGTTTTTCTTCTTCTCCTTCATACTTTCTGTATGAAAGTTAATCTTTAGAAGATGTCATCACATTTCAGTTGTTCTGGTAAAACTGTAATTTCCCGTTAACATAGGTAATAGTGGCTTTTTTTGGTTTGGGTTTTTCTTTTGCCATATTTCTTCAATGGGGTTTAGCAGTGTTATTATATTTAAGACACTGCAACTGACTTGTTAGAATGAAACATTGTAATTAAATATTTTGCTGTACAAATTAAAAAAAAAAACTGATAAAGATTAACTGCAGTGAAATGCTGATAAAAGAGTATTTTCCAGCTTTAGTGAAAAAAATTTGGAATATTTCCAAGGAAGGTAGACATAGAAAAGAGATGTAAGTGTTTGGCTTGATTAGAAGAGAGAAGCAATTTCACCAAAAGGAAAGAAAGATTGGCTAATCCTTTGTGAAAGCTCAGATCAATGGCTGTAGTTCTTCAGTGCTTAAAGTACTCAAGAAGTGCTCATCAATTCCTTTTCCACTGCCATGTCCTGAGTAACTTCCATCACTTCTCCAAGATTGTCTTAGTCAGAAAACACTGGTATTGCTGAATCATGAATTGCAGTGACTGTTTAAATGCAAACCTAGATGGACCAATAATCTCAAAACATTGGTGAACCCAGTTTTGGTCTTATATATTCTCAAAACGCTAAGAATTAGTGTTGGGTTGTACATACTCCCTTAAAAACCACAGAGTTACTCCAGTTTGTCCTTGCTGTCATCCCTATCTGTGTGAATATTATCTACATATTAACAGAGAACTGTTTATCACGACTGCCAAAGTTCTGTGACTCGTGAGAGTGAAGCACTGGTTTAGGTAATTCAGAATCAGTTCTAGGTAATAAGCAGAATTTTTACTTATTAGTTAAGAATAACGTCTCAATGTAGCTAATGAAATCTCATTTTAGTGCAGAATAGAATTGATTAAGGTGACGATGGCAGCCATCCACTTGTAATCTCTTCCTCATCATCAGCAATATAGAGATATCTACCTCCTTGATTCCCCTCCAGAGCAGCTGCAGGAAATGCTCTGTTCTCATGACCATTGCTTGGGTTTAATACAACTGAGAGCTCCTTCTCACCTCTCAAAACACGTTGCTGTAGTGTTCTTTAACACTACATTGCTTTTGACAATTTTCAAGTATGCTATTCAAAAGGCTGTCCTTATTGCCTCAGAAAAGGCAAATCAGGGAGAGGCTTGTCTTGGGGAAAAAGATATTTTATTAATCAAATTGAAATTCACTTTTAACTAGCAATGGAAATGGAAAGAGATCAGAAGACTTGCTGTAGGTAAGTCTCTTCAATGAGAAAAATATATTGAATTATGAAACTGGAGCTCTTGCCTTCAGTATCAATATTTTTTCATCAATTTTCTATTAATTAGAACACACAAAAGCTCTTCATAGACTTCATCAAAATAAAAAACTCTTTGAAACTTCCTAGTGGACTGGAGCCTCTATGAAAATAGTATTTCCATTTCCTAAACTTTAACGGACTGACAATAAGGCTGAGAACTTGCATTAAAAAGGGTAGAAAGAGAAAAGATGCTGAAGAAAGAAACTCCAAGTTGTCCAATGGGGCAGTTCTAATGAAACTTTTGCAATTCTTCTGAGCAGATGTAGCAGCTCAGTTACTGTGTGGAAAACTGTTGGGACTGAGAACCCTGTGTTAGAAAGCATATTTAAAGCATATTTCTATCCTTTATTTTTCCTTCTACATTTCCATTGTTTGACTTGGAAAATTGAGGTGAGTTTTTTGTCTTCTGTTCTCTTTCTTTTCCCTTCTCTTTCTCCTCCACCTTTCTTTTTGATATTTCTCTCTTTCTCACAAAGGATGATTTTCATTTCTTTTCCTCTCTGCTCTAGTGACATGCAGGAGGATGTCACTGTACTTGCCTCTGGAGATTGATAGCATCAGTATCTTCAGCAGGATTTCTTCAGCGTGTTGCATTCCTAGTAGGATAAGCAGGTGGAAAAAGATCATAAAGCCACATGTATTGTCAGCTTCAGATGCACCAGGAGATGAAGACAGTACCAGCCATTTTTTTTATTAATAATGAACTACACTACCAACAGTACAAGCTGACTCAGGGCCATCAAAATATTTGTTGCATTTTCACTCTAGAGCATTTTCTAAAAACTATGTAACTCTGCAACTGTCCTGTGATCTTAAGTGAACTTCTCAGTCTTTTGTAATATTGCCAACTGCATTTAGGTTTCTTGTGATAAACAATGGTTACTATTTATCAGATGACAGGCATGAAGGGAACTTCTATTCTGTGACATCCTCTATTGTGCAGCTGCATTGCATTCTGATAAGGCAGAAGATAGTGCCTCATTGATCAACCCTGCTGTACACACACTGCAGATACATCATTCAACATTTTAAATCAGTAAGAGACAAAGCAATTAGCTTAAATTTGTGGATGTTGCTGCTTTTTTGCTTGTTTTTTTCTTTTTTTAAGCACTATGTCTAGTAAACTTGTTATTCTCCTGGAAGTAAAGGTATGAAGGTCTAAATGAATGAAGGACAATGTCTTGACAGAATGACTCCTGTTTCTTGTTGTGCAGCTGCTAGCCAGAGGGAAAAAAAGCTGCAAACAACCTTCAAAAATACAGATGCCTCAGTGCTTGGCTATTCTGTCATTTCTAATGTCATCTTATTGCCTTTCTTTATTTGAGAAAATTGCCAAGTAGTTGTTAGAATCCTATATGCTGCAAAACACTGCATCCATCATTGGCTTTCCAGCTGTGGCTACCCAGTGCTGCAGCTGCACATTATCACTTTGCAAAGGGAGAGGAGACACCCAACCCTTTTTTCCCCCAAGCTGTCATAAAAGCTGCCTTTTCACCAGGCTGAACATGCTGCTCCTGTGACTTAAGAGTTCAGACCAAATTTGCTGTACTTTTATCAAATATTACAATGGGATTGTCAAACCCTCCCAGAAGTTATAGAGAAACCTTGGTGGTGTTCTCCTTTAGTGCTCTATTAATAGGTGTGTAGGTGGAGTTTTTTATTTGCTTTGCTTTTTTGGAGGGAATTAGAAAGTCTAGGAGAGAGGCAGAGTTATTCTGTGTATGTCAGTTCATTAATTTTTTTTTGTCTTGACCTTTTTACTCCATTTTATTGCCAGTCCCAAAGTCATAAGTAGGATTTTGGAATGTAGAACAAGAATTGTACCTCTGTTGTGGGAATATGACACTTTGATCAAGAGTAATATCAGACACTGTGCCATTTTAAAATCAGAATTGCAGCAGATGCAAAGAAAAGGGTAAAATGAGAAATGCTTTTTTTGTTTGCTCAAATTGAAGAGTGAGATTGAGTTGGAAGATGAGTTGTGCTCTTCTTAGCACTGACAGATCCAGGTTTTCTGTCTCCTGGGCCCCTCACAGGGCCATCCTCATCTCTGTTCTTGTGACCTGCTTTCTGCCAGCCCTTCTCTCTACTTCATAGTTTTACAGAGTATATTTTGGTATATCATTCTTCAACCAACAGCCAGTTCTATTTTTCTTCTCTTCCTCTGCACCTTTAAATCTGTAGCAGCCTCTGTGCTTTCTGTTTCCCAGCCTTCTTCTCTGCTGGAGCCTGCCACATCACTCATTAATCTTTGTCTGTTTTGTGCTGTTCATCTCTGCCCAGGTTCTCCCTCAGAAGCTGTAGGCTGGAGATTCCTGAATAAAAATAATTTTATTTAGAAATCATGATTAGCATATATGAAAGCATATTTTCTTAAGTTTATTTTCAAATGTTACATTTATCTGAAATGTGAAAGAGAAAAAAAAAATGGGTTGTACTAATCTCCTTGTGGTTTTTCTGTTCAAACAGCCAGCCTGTGCTAAATCCACAGTGACTATTTGGCAGTAAGGGCTAAACATTTATTTATTTGGGCTAAAATCTTCCCTACCTGCAACTAACCAAAGCAGGAATGGAGTGAGCCATTTGTGAACATGCAGGAAGTTCCATTTGTGAACATGTAGGAAGTTCCTCAGGGGTTATTCTTGAACATGGCGCTTATAAAGCCAAGACTGTGGGTGCAGTTCCTGTATGAGCCATTCACTTGGATTGGACTCAGTGATCCTTGTGGATTCCTTCCAACTTTAAATACTCTGTGATTCTGTGATCTAAAGCCTGGTGCAGGTGTCTCCTTGTTCTGTCTCTTTCACATCCATATATGTTTTAGGGCAACTGTTTCTGTGGTACCCACTCCCATGATTTCTTGAGATCTGAGTCAAAATTCCTCTTCAACCTGCTGATCTATATCACTGCTCTTTCATGACATTATGAAGAAAATATTTATTTATATTTATAAATAAATATTGGTTGTCAGTGTGAATTTACTGACTTTAGGCACATCCAGGCTTCTTAAACCACATCATTAGCTTTGGATGCTATCCTGCATATCCGGATCTGTTTGATAAGAATTTGATACAGACAAGAAAAGAAAGGGTTTGGTGAGGAGGTTTGAAAATGCTCATCACCAATGGAAGTCTCTATTCTATGTTTCCTCACAGGGCCTCCTGAAGAAGTGCTACTCTGCTGAGGCTGCCTACCTGTTCCAGCAGGACAAGTTCTACGACGTCAGCTACGACACTGGGGACAAGTCCATTCAGTGCAGCAGGCGTCCAGACGCATTCAAGTTCTGGCTGATGTGGAAAGCACTGGGAACTACAGGCCTTGAGGAGAGAGTGAACAGGGCACTGGCTTTGGCAAGGTACGCCCTCACAGTTTTGAGTATGTCTAGTCTGTTGGATTGGCTGAAGTGTTGTCACTGCTCATACTCCATATCCTGGAACAGACCCCATTGTTACATTTTGCCTCTATCCTTTTGTTTGTGTATAATAGGTGGAAGTAATAACAATAATAATTAGTGTTATTACATTTGATACAATATTTAATAGTAGTGATTGCTTTTAGCAATAAGCATAAATGTTGGCAAACATAGAAGTCAAAATTAGGCTATCGGTCTGTATTGGGGAACATTTATGTTACCTGAACTACACACATAGGACAGAGTTACTAAAACACTTTCTTTCAACACTTTCTGTTCAACTGTGTGTTCTGATTTTGGTGTAAAAGAAGTTCTATGTGCCAGAATCCAAGCTGTGTCTGGCAAGAATCAAAGCTTCCTGCTCACATCATTCCTTGTGAAAGAGGAAACGCAAAAAACCGATCATGGAAAACTCATATGAGGACACTGTGTTAATATTAGGGTATATGTAAACAATGTATGTATCAGGGTGTATGCAAACAATATTGTTCTGACATACTGAGTGGTTTTTCTCAAGTTTGCTGAAGTTCTTAATGCTTACAGTATTACATTTATAGTATTACATTTCTGTTAGGGACTGAAACAGCTTTTACTTGTGGTATTCCCCACACCTGTCTCTTCAGTTTCATTAAGTTTTTGGTCTTGCAGAACTGAGTTTCTCAAGTGGATTCAGCAAAATTCTTGGTAGAAGGTGTTTATAAAGTGATGGTGATGTCCTTGTTTCTGGGAAGAGACTCCATGTACAGGTGGTTTTCTCTTCTCTTAGAATAAATAATTTTGAAATAATGGCCCCCTAAAAAAAGTTCACTTTAAGTAAAATATTTGTTCAGACTTTATGCAAAAAAAGCACAATGAAAACTACACCAAGCTAGCTACACACTGCTTTAAGTCAAATAATTGGTATTGACATTTTACTTTTTATATGAAATAACAAGTAGAAAAGTATTGAATGTTTACCTCAATCAAAATTCAAGGAATAGTCTGACTGTAATGAAGCTACCTAAAGAGAAAATAAAAATATAAAAATGCCCCTGACCTAAACCCAGAGTGGATTTGAAAGGAATAAAAAGAAAGAACCAAAACCAGTGGAACCAAAAAAAAATTGTGACTTTATTTCTTTAAAGCCACTCAGGTTTTTGGCTGGTTATATCTTTTTTAATATGTTCTGGTTAAATTGCACTTTGTTTTTGTTGCAAAGCATTGTTCTGTTCTTTGTCTGTTCAGAGTAAGTAATTCTTTCCACTATCAGTAGGAGAATTCAGCCTTATCAAGGTCACTGGCCAGGGTCATTTGACTGACTGTGTAGTGATTAATGACCTTTCTGGGATCGATATTTCTGTTCAACATTAGGATTCAGATGGTAACTCTTATAAGGAGTGACTGGCTTGTCTCTTCTGGGGTTTGGTTTATTTTTCTATTAGGAAGAAATTTAATTTTTAGACATTATCTGATGAAATAGATTCTTCACAGTGGTGGGATTGCCATCTTGAATTTGTATGGATACCAGGTTTACCAACTACTCGCTGTGCAGACATTCAGAGCCTTTCTCCTCATTTGTTACATTAGATGTTACTTCAGTTGCAAGGGTAGTATTTCAGTGTTCCTGAACAAAGACCTGGATTAATTCTGGAATTAGTCCACTGACTTTAGGGCTTTAAGGGCAACATTGCTTTTTTCTTTTTTTTTTCTTTTCTTTTTTTTTTTTTTGCTTGTTGCCAAGCAGAGCTGCAAAGGTTTTAGAGTAATTGCAAGCATGTATTTCTGCAGCAAACTTTGCCTATTGGCTATTCCAGTAGTATCTTCTTGTTCTGGAGATGAATCATGCTTTCAGGGTATTAAATATCCCAGGAAGATTGTGATGCTGTCTCTTTGGAAAGGCTTGGTTTTTAAATACGTAGAGTAGAGCATCCCACTGATTGCTTCAGAATTTTTTTGTGTATTTTCTTCCCCCAATTATCTTTGATGTAGGGATGTTGCTTTATAAAGCACTACTAAAAAGAAAGGAGACATAAACTGCTTTTACAATACAGCTACAGTTACTACATAAACAACTCTGCATCTTATGCTTCATCTTCTTTGGAATTTTTCTGCCTGTTTCCTCTTCTGACACCCACTGTTAGCAGACATATGTCTACTTCCATGGCAGATCTCCACCCCTCATTTTCTGCAAGGCTTAATCACAGCAAATGACATTTCTCTGTGTACTTTGGTCTTCACTAAGACTCAAGCCCCTCTAACATACTACAATTGTGACATGATAATAAAACTTCACTGTCAACTGTGGAGAGATGCACAAAGTAAATTGCTCCACTGCCATCAAATGATCCTGGCAAGATAAATCATGGGCAATGGATTTTCTAACAGCTGCCTTCTTAGGTTATTGGCAGCATAGTTAAGAACATGATTAACAGTGCTGTGAACCTGACTGACACCAGGTAGCCTATGTCAGATTTTATTCCTAGGTGATATAAAATAAAGGCACTTGAGGAAAGAGGGAAAGATATTAGCATTGTAAAATTGCTCTAACAATTCAAGACCTAAAAAAAAAGAAAAAGGAAAGTGATTATGGATAGGTTTTGCTTTCATAATTTATTTAAAAAAAAAATTAATTGAAGGCCACTACCATATGAATAGCCTGCTGACGTTGTTGAAATTGGTTTTATGGCACAGACAAGCATCTTGTAATAAACAGGACAAGCAAGAAGCAGCAAGCTTGTTTGACATAAGATAATTACCTTACAGATAATCATGTCTCTCAACCTAAGCAGCAGTGTGGGCATTAACAGCCAGATAACAAACCAGTGCACACAGGAGGATCTGAGCAGTGATGGCAGAAACAACCAGAACGTAGTTCCAGGGAGAGGAAACCCCTCCCCAGTGCACACACAACTCCTAAGCTGTGTGCCACAGGCTCTGGCCCTGCACTGCAGCAGTGCCTGTGCTGGGGTGTGTGCTGGGAGGCAATGAGTCACAGCACAGCTCCTGGTAATGATAAACAGCGTGACAACTCCCCAGGCGCTGTTTGGAAAAGTGTGTGCCATCCAGGGTATTGCTTATTGCTCACCCAGCCAGCCTGTTTCTGCAGCATGTCTGCTGAGGAGGGGCAGTGCAGAGTCAGCTGTGCTAGGGGTGTCCCTGCTGGCAGCAAATTTCAGGTATGGGTAAGACTAAGGGAGGTTATTCTCACAGTATTTCTCATCAAAAAGAGTTACTGGTGTGACGACCAGTAATGCAGCTTCAGACAGGAAAATGCCAAATAGTGAATGCAAGAACAGATTTGTGCACAATCAGTAGTTTAACTGTGTCAGTTAAACTAACATTTATTAATGTTAAACAGCAATATCTTCATGTAAAAGAACTAAAATTTTGTTGGAATGGAAAAGCAGTGTGAATTTGCAGTGAATTTGTTGAAATTTTTCTTTGTGAGGCCTTGAGGGGGGGAGAAGAAAAGAGAAT
The DNA here is from genome assembly GCF_027887145.1 of Ammospiza caudacuta. Classification (NCBI taxonomy): domain Eukaryota; kingdom Metazoa; phylum Chordata; class Aves; order Passeriformes; family Passerellidae; genus Ammospiza; species Ammospiza caudacuta. The sequence continues at coordinate 41,836,810 of NC_080593.1, read as the reverse complement.
TCCCATCTACATCCCCTTTGCTTCAGAATTCCTGTGTGATATGTCCCATGCAAAGCTGTGGTCATGTTTTAAAAAATTTCTGTAAATTGGAGCGGTTTGTATCCAAAATTTTGATTCAAACCCACCTCTCCATTGAAGGCTTCTGTGTTTTTCACACGTGTCAGGTGAGAAAGAAATTCCCATTTTAATACCCTGTTAGCACAGGAGATCCAGGGATTGTTGTACATAAGCAGTGGCACACTGAATGGAAAGTTGCATTGTTGTACCATGTGGAATGTGGGCAGCACTGGGAAAATTGCTGAGCTTGAAGTATGTTCAAATTTTTAAATTCTGGGCTGAGCTAAGAGATTCTGGTGATAGTAGAATGCAAGAGGTGTCAGAGTGACAATGAAATAACATGGCAGCCCAGCATTGGCACTTGTGAACAAGGGATGGAGGTATTAATTTGCAGTGGGAAAGTTCAGAACCTGATGCAAATAGGATCAATTTGTGCCATGTGGCTCTGCTGAAAATCTGTGCCTGAGGACAGAATTTGGCTTCTCCTTAGTGCTCCTTGGCTGGCTGTAGCCTTCTTTTGTTTCCAGGAGCTAATAGCTATTGCATTTTCACAGCAGGTAGAAATGAGGTTTGACTCTCTTGTTTTCTAAGTGTAGAAAAAAAAAAACAAGACAAAAAGGAATACTTGTTTAGGACCCTGGGTTTTTTTGCTGTTTCTGTGTGTATTGTTCTATGCTTTAAATCCCTGATTTTTTAATTACAGGTATCTAGTAGAGGAAATTAAAAAAAGAGAGGGATTCCAGCTTCTTTTAGAGGTAAGTAAAATGAGAACTGAACTGTTGTTATTGTTAGGAGGCCTCAGTTGTTTGATTTTGCTCTTTTTAGTCAATTACCAACTTGTATTTAAAGTATCTAATCTAGTCAGTTTATGTATTGGAGGTCCACAGATATGATTGAACACACATAACATGGGCTGTGCTCCTTACCATCATTCTAACTAATTTCTTATCTTCTGGTCCTGTATTGCCTCAGGGGACATAGAGAGCACTTTTCTGTGAGAGCAAAGAGGCTGGCTGTAAAAAAAGCAATGCTTGCTAGACCTACAAATAAGACTGTGTGCTGGATGGAAAAATAGTTTGATCCTAAAGATGGACTTTTCATTGTTAAAGTCCATATTTTTTCCCCTAGTTCTACTTTGACTCCCATCTTCCTAAGAGCTACCCAAAAGTTGTGTGTTTTACTTGTTTTACTAAACCTGTCAGCTTATTTCCTGTTTGGAGAGCTTGCTTGGGGGAAGTAGGGAATAGAGCTTGAGTACTGCTTTTCCACCTGTCCTCAGCTCTTTGGTTAATGAGGCTGATATTGGGGGATGTTGCAAAGACCTGTCATTTTAATGAAAACCTTTTTGCATTGTTGGAGGTGTGCTTGTATGAAAGACAGGCAGCTGTGTGGGGTCAGGAGGAAGAGAGCACATGGAGGAGGATGGGAGATGGAGTAAGTGCCACCATGAGCATTCCAGGTTAGGCTAGACAAAATACAAAACGTGAAAAATATTTTATACTATTCATACAATATAAACTTTTCTCTTTAACTTTGAAAACTGCTGATCAGTTGAAGAATTTTAGATCAGCAGCACAGGATGGGGTCAGTAAAGTGGCAAGTCTGTTAAAAGGGGTCTATTTCTTGTTATTGTGGACCTTAGCAGAGAGCCCAGATCTGCTGTAGATGTGAAAACTCTTGGTAAGAGCAGAGGCTGCTGTGTAGTTCCTGCAGGAGTTGAAAACCTGGATTTAAAGTGGGTTTGAAAGGAGTGTTGTAGCATGGACTATGAGCAAGAGGTTGAGCTTCTTGAGTCCTATGAGTTTTTCTGTGGGTTGGGAAGTTGAAAGGGTTAAGAAAGTTTTCAGGAGTGCAGGGGATAAGCAAAGAGAATTCAAAGAAAAGATGCTATGAGGCAGTGAGGCCCAGCTGTGCAAGGGAAGATGGGCTTCAGACAACGATCTTAGGAAAATGATCCTCTGATACATGCAGCGAGGAAAAACCTGTAATGAGAATTGCTCTATGGCCTGGAAATGCCAGCTTGTGCTTGAGTCCTCTTGAACTCTTCTGTGGTAAAATTGCTTACCTCCTTGAGTAAGACCTGTGACAAGATACCCAGAAATAGAGTGTGAAGCATGGCTGGGGGTTGTTTTCTAGGATGAATGGTATTTTCAGAGGGCAATGATGTATTTGATGTGTGAAAGGAAACTGAGATAATCAAGAAGGCAATATAGGCAATGGCAATATGGTAATGTCTACCATCTGTCTGCTCCTGCCATCTGATTTTAAATAGTTTTGCAGTAAACCCTGTAGCGCTGAGCTAGTCCTTGTTCTTATGGGGAAGGCACTGCCTTTTCAGAGTCTGTGTTTACATGTGTACTCAAAGCAAGCTCTTTGGGGGAAGAAATGGGACTTTAAGAACTGATCTTTATTCCATTCAGCAGCAGCACACGGCAGGTTTGCAGCTCAGTTCCTGCTGACAATGATATTCTTCTTGATGATTTCACCGTCTTTAATGCATTCTTTGAATGAAGCAGAAAATGATATGAGCAGCTCTCAGTGGCCTTTCACGGAAGAACATCTCAGTTGGTGGGATCTCCTCCCACTTCAGGAGACTGCCTGGGATTATAATAGCAGCCACATCCATAGTGGGGCAAAGAGATGGGATGGCTCAGCTACCAAGCTCCCTTTTAACAGAGTTTTTTTCTTTCCTCCAGTACTGATGAGGATGGCATGTGGGAGAGGAGTGGGGTGTGTGAGTTCACAATCCAAATTGTCATAATCCATATTAAAATCTAGTTGCCATCTGAATGCTGTGCTGCAAATAGTGGAGGTCAAGATTTGACTTAGTGATTTAAGGGTTGTGTGGGATGGCATCACAAAGTGTATCTATTCCTCATATTATTGTTCTCTATACAGATAAACAAAAAAAAAGTTCCAAATTAGCAGGAAATGTATAGACATTGGACTGGCCTGCTGGGAACATTTTCTCAATCATATAGGATACAGAAACATAAGCACAAAATGCCTTATTTTATAATGCATGGTGAACAGCCATGGCTGGGAGCCTTGCAGCAAACTCTGCTGAGTTTAAAGGCAAAATTTCCCTGGAGAGAAGCAGACATGTGAAGTCTCAGTCTTTGCTCAAAAGGCCTGCTTAGATATTAGACAGGATATATTCAGGATATGGTGCACACCCGGCAAGGGATCTTGAGATTCTTATAAAATGTGGCAATTGAGAAATTCAGCATTAACTCCAGCACTGTATAGTGTGCTCTGTGATATGAGAGGAGATTGGCATTGTTCAGTAGAGAAATTATGAGGTGTGAAAGTGTTAAATGGTCACAAAAACTGAGTTTTTGTGTTTTGTATAAAAGGCATAATTGGAAATTTCCATTTAAAAACCCCAAAACACTAAAAAGAAAATGTATTCTTTAAAGTTGCTTCAAATATGAATTCTGTAACTTACTTTCTGCACTTCTCTAATACTTTGTCTAGCCAAGGTTTTTTACTGAGTAAAACAGAGTTAAAGATGGATATAGGAAGAAGAAATTGAAAAGCAGCCCCTGGCAGCAGGAAGAAGAATGGATGATTTGAGAAATTATTTCTAGTTTCAAAAACAAGGAAATGAAAGGTGACTTGGAGGAGGAAGCTTTAAAGGAAAGAGTATAAACTCAAAGACTTCACCCTCACAAAAAGTAAAGCAGAACTCTTTGAAAAGCTGTGATATGTGTCCTATTACATCTTATAAACAATCACTCGTTCTCTTGTTTAGCCGGAGTATGCAAACGTCTGCTTTTGGTACATTCCACCAAGCTTAAGAAAAATGGAGGGTGGACCTGAATTTTGGCAAAAGCTGCACCAGGTGAGTGTCATGTGTTACCTGAGCCTTACTGATTAATCTGTGTGCCAGATAAAAATGGGAAATAGCCCTCAGCTTTGCTCACCATTAGAACCAGTCAGTTGACTGGGGATTTAATCCTTAAATAGATGTTGGTAAGATCTAAGTTTTTTATTAGTTTAGAAAAATCTAATTATTTTTTTTTTCTTACTATAAGAGATGTAAGCATTAACAAGTATTCAGTTTGCCATCCAAGCTGTTAGCAGCTGGCAGAACTGAGAGAAGAGGAACAGTGTTGGCGCATCTCTTGTCTAGACAGATTATTCATTCATTACCTGTTTCATATACTTAGTGCTGTCCTTGGAAATTGGCTTGCATTATCTGTGATAATCTATGATAATGCAAGTAAGGAAGTGCTTAAGAATATACTTCTGATGTTAAACATAAATGGCAACAGGAATACAATGGGAAAATGCTGTGGGAAAAGCTTCACAGATGAGTGTCTTGGTAACTCTTTGCCATGCTGATAGAAAATCATGAACATTTTGGAAAAAAAGCAGCAGTAAAATTTTGAATTTACTAGTGGAGAATCATTAGTTGAGACTTAATTAAGAAACCACTAGACATTGTGGTATTATGTTTTACTGAATAAGTTATTCTGTGAGCAATTGAATTTAATTCATTGTTTGCTCATCTCTGGAAGAGTTGTGGTGTTCTGTGTTTATTTTTTCAGAGAATTTGCTACTAGAAGTTTAAACTAGAAGATAGTATGCAGATGATATACACATCTATGTAAACAGCCATACATACTTTATATACATGCTTCCTGTAACATCTTCCCTCATTTCAACAGCTTTCACAGGAATCACTTTCAATTTTTGTTGGAGTGTCTTTAGGAGAGAGATCTTCCTTAACCCCATCTGTATTGTTTTGGAAAGTATATTTTTGTAGTCTAGATGCATGCATAGCCACAGTATGGATGCAAGGGCTTGGCATTTACCATCCTTTCACAAAGTTGTGTTCCTTTTGTTTGGAGCTTCCTGTCCTCTCCTTAGAGTAGAAGCCTTATATGTGCGTGTGTATGTATATATATGTATATGTGTGTGTGTGTATGTGCATGTATGTGTGTATACCGAGCTGTATAACAGCTCACCTACTCATGGGGGAGTGAGGATTTGGGAATGAGCAACTGGAAGGCATAGAAGAAAAACTGCTGCAAGTGTCACTGTTTGATTTATGTGGCTACATATGGGACCAAGGAGGGAAAGGATGAAGCACAACAAATGGCTTCGAGCACGTATATTTGAGTGGCTCATGGAGTGTAACTTACTGTCTCTTTGCTCTGTTACTCTATGGTGCTTCTAGTCAGGGTAGGGAATAGATACCTGCCTTTATTTTATGTACCAATATAGATAGATTAATTCTGGAAATACAGATTTCCTAGCCAGTGTTTTTGGAAAATAATTTGGAGGGAAAGAAGTTTGCGTGCAATTTCTTCCAAGAACTGACCACTGCTGCAGATCACAACTGCTCTTTTCATGGGCAAGGTGACATTTTCTTGATTCTTATATCTCCTCTGATGAAAACCTAAGAAATTCCAAATTCTAAGACATAAACTATTTCACTCTTCCCCATAAAAGCCTGGAAAAAAAAATCTAGTGCAAAAGAGACAAAAACTCCCAAGGAAGTGGCACAAATTTCTCTCCTGGAGGAAACAACAAATGATTATGGTTAGTTGCGTTATTTTAGGCACTGCTGGGAAGTAGTTTGACACTACAGAAGTGTCACTGTTTCACAGTGAAAACATATTATTTCACCTTCCTGATTCTCTGCATGGATAGGTCTGGGTTACTCTGCTTTTTGGATGCTGAGGGCCAGTTTGGGGCACAACATGTATCAGTGAGCAGATGAGATGACAACACTGGGTCAGAAAAAATAAGACTGACTTGACTTTTTCAGCTAAGATCAATTTGTTTTAACATTGCTGATGCAACCATCATGGTTATTATATTACATTAATCAATACAAATATATTGCTGGACAAGAAGGAATCCATCCTGATCAGCAAGGTGTAAATGATAAGAGCATTAAGGCTGGAGAGATTGTTACATGGTACTGTTGATTGACAGATGGGGCTGTGACAGTTTCTTGATTGCAAGCAGTTCCTGAATGTTCCCATAATATCACTAAATGAGCATTAAAATGCTTTCATTCACAATTTCTCTTTTCACACTACATTTTAACATCCCAGTTATTCTGATTATCCAGAAATCAATCTTCCTTTTTGTTGACCTGCATAACTGACAATAATTAAGAAAACATATGTCTTAAAAATCCCTAGGGTAAGTAATTTATTAAACTACTTGTTCAGCAATATTATTCAGAATAACATGTTGTCTTCTAAAGCTAGTTATATGAGTTTTAGTGCTGGTGAAAATTGATAAGCAAATTGTTCAGATCTAAAGTCCTCAGCTTTGTGAAGAATTTGCATAGTCCTATGCAAAATAACCTTGGAGGTTTTCTGCTGTACTGGCTCTTCTCCAGTTTCCATGGCCCATTTTATATGGAAATGTGTCAGGACTGACTGCATTGTGGTGTGATACCTGATTCTGATGTCAGCCTTCTTGTTGTCCTACATAGAATGTCTCTCAGAAGCTTAATTTTTTTTTTTTTGGTAGGCTGTTTGTTTGTTTGTTTGTTTCTTTTAAATTCTTGAGCCTTCAACTTCAGCTGTGAAATTTGGGCTCTTCAGAATCTCCTACATTCAAAACAGAAAGGTGATAGAAGTCTGAAGGATTTGGAACAGTCACTAACTGGTCATTTGATTCATCGCCTGAACAATTTAGGGAGTGAGAAAACAACATGATGATGGGGGAAGTAAAGAACAGCATGAATGGCACATTCCTCTGTTATGTGTGAAATTGGGAATTCTGTGCACATCCACAGTCTGACACCGCTTTGATCTTTTGGGATTACAGCAGCAGTTGGCTGTGCAGTGAAACTAGTTCTATAAAGAGTGCAGCAAGGCTTTGGGTGCAGTCAGACGGTCCAAGGCGGTCCATGCCCTGCACTGCACGCAGTATAGCCCTTTAACGACCCGGTGCAAAGCATTTCCCAGTGCCATTCTTCACAAACGAGGAGAGATTTTTTCTTGTGGAAACCCTGCAAACGGGCCCTCTGTGGTAATAGAGGAGTTGCTGGTAGAGCCAACTGGAATTATCTGTCAGAGGTGTTATTTTGTCATTGCAGACTGGGGGCTGCTGTCTCTGACCTGGAGCTGACATAATTGTCGGGAGGAAGGAGCGATGGCTTTGCCAGTGCTGTATGCGCCCCCAAGTGGGAATTTCGCTCCTTTTCCTTTGGTAACACAGTGGGATTTATTTTGTTTACTGCTGAGAGTGGTCGGTGTATAACCGGGTCGCGGTGAGAAAAGCTGAACTGGAAATTGCAAGGCAGAAATGGGAGTGAGGGAAGAAGTAAAACCACATAAGCAGATATAATTTAAATTTACGTATTTTCTTCGTACCTACAAATATCTCTACACGTTCTTGCAACAATCTTCTCTTTAGAAAAGTCAGCTTTCTCAGCTTATACTGAAATGCATGCAGATGATGTAGAACTAGCTGATTGTTAATGATAGCATCTCTGGAAAGCCTCCTGGCAGCACAGAGGATGCCTGGGCACAAGGAGGAGTTTGGAGGGATACATTTGGAACTGTCCTGTTGCCGTCCTGCTGCTATCACAGTCAGCTAGCTGTGTCTTAGTCATTCTGGATCACTTTGTAGTCTGGTGAAACGCAGACATTGGTCTTGCAGACAAAAAGACAGCACAGAAGTAACTGTTTTAACAGACCCCTCCTCCTGCAGCACCCTGGCCTTGCCAAATGATCCTGGGGCACGACTGTAGGTAGAGTACTGTGTAATGAATACTGCTCAATAAAGAAGGCTAGTGGTTTATTGCTAAGTACCACTTTAGACCTCAAAATCTAGGTTAAAAAAGCAGCAGTAGGTTCCTAGTAAGCCTTTTGTGGTTTACTAAACTTTGCCTGCTCTGTAGTTATAAAAAAACATATGCTGGAGTATTAGATTTCCAATGGTTCAGTAAAGCTTTTATACGCAGCTGTTAGATTCGGTAACTCCAAATTCTGGAAACTCAGGCTCAGACTCCACTTCTGTAATGCAGTTGGTGTTTTTTGGTTTTGTTTCCTTCCTTTCCTTTTGAGGATTTTTGGCCAAGTAATACAAAATTTATTGGGTGTAATAGAAGGCTCAGGATGCCAAGTCATGTTAAAGTAGTAATGTCCTGCTAAAGCCTGTATAGCTTGGAATAGGAATAATGCCATTTTGCCCCTCCTCTCTTCATCGTAGTAAAAGGTAACCTTATTCTAGCCTTTCTGTCCTATTTGGGAGAATATATCTGTTATCTGAAGGCATATTTGTAAAATAGCCTGTCATCCTGAATGGTGTTGTGATACATTTGCGTAATGAGAGATTTCATCTCAAAGCATAAATGTAAGGAGGTTGAAGAGGTGTTGCCTTGGCAACCCCTGAATCTTGTGATCTTTGTAGTATAAATTAAAAAAAAAAACCTAATCAAGGACTACATTCAGCAGTACTTATGTGTTTAAAATACCTATTGATTATGGTACAAGATTTGAATGGGAAGGGAAAACAAGACCTCCAGTTGGTTATATTGACAAAGTTTGTTCTCCACATTTTGGAAGAACAAGAGAAAAATTACATGAGTTAAAAACACAGTATTAAATGCAGTGAAATCAGGTTTATGCATAAGAAAGGTCCTAAATATGTCAGTGCAAGTGTATTTCTACTTGAAATAGATTTGTGTGCAAAACGTTATTTGATTTGCTGGCATCCCTGTGTTTTTCTTACTCTTGAAGAGGGAAACAATTAAATGATAGTTTAATGTGTGTGTTTGAAGAGTAATGGCAGAGACAGGGTTCTGTGAACTTTCCTTACATAAGTAACTTTTATGGTAGCAAGTAGCCTACTGCCTCTAGCATCTAGCTCAGTTTGACACCAGTTTTAGTGGAGGACCACAACAAATGACAAGAAAAAAAAAGTAAGATTTGCACAGAAATATACAGGAGTTAGATTGGCCAAATCATTGGCTTCCATGACAGGGTGACCAGCTTAGTGAGGAAGAAAAGGCTGTGGGTGTTGTCCATCTAGACTTCACAAGTGCCATCCCTCAAGGTCTTTGCTTTCTCTTAAAGCACCCTTCAAATCTTTTGTGGACTTCAAGAAACAAAAATCCACAGGTGGAAGAGATTGCTTTGGCAATCTTTCTTTTAGACAGAGGATTGGTGGATTGTCATTTCAGCATATCAGTTGGGACCTCTGAAGGGCCTCTTTGAAGAAATTTTATTTGTCAGGAGAATCAAGGTCAACAAAAGCTTCAGATTCATCCTGTAAAACTTAAGGCACTTACCCAGGGAAGCTGCTTGAGGAACTGGCTGGTTTCCCATCATCTTTAACATGGAAAAGAAGAAAGGGAGCTCCCAGATCATGACTTAGGCAACCTGCAGTCAGAAGCACCCTTGGGAAAGGCTTCATTATTCAGAAGGGGAACCTAAGAGGTGCCATGACCCTTGATTGGCTGCATTCTTTCTAAATACAGGTAAAAAGAATCTAACACTAAATCCTCAGCATGCTGTGTGCTGTTTTAGATTTTCATTTCTCAGGCTTCTGGAGAGAAGGGCTGCAAAATCTCCTCCTGACTGATTGGACCAAGCTGCATTCTCAGTGTTGTGTTCAAGAGGGGCAGAAATGCAGCATTCCAGGAGAGGTGAGATCAGGGGGCCCTGTGGAGGCAGGGCTGCAGGCAAGGACCGTAGGGAAGAGAGGCTCAACAAGCACTGGAGCCACAGAATGAGTAACAAGATAATAATCAGGGTGACCATTCCTCAGCATAAGGTGATGCTTAGAAGTTTAATAATAAAATAGGAATTAATTTTTAAAGCAGCAACATCTCTTATTTTGCACCTAATACTGCATAATATACTGTAGCAGATGAATAAAATTTTTGTAGTTTGGCTGCATATAAATGACTCTTATTGTTAAGAAGAAAGGTCTAAGCTTTGACAAATGAGACAAAACAGTACAGTATAATATAATAGCAGAGAAAAATTATAGCAGTGTTTCAGTACCTCGTTAATGAGGGATTTGCACACTTTCCCTTTTAATATGTGTCTTCTTCTGCAGTTTTATATGACTCATCAGTACAAAAGTGACTGTAGCTGTTAATTAAACAGGGTATTTAACATTACTTTGTTTTAAATGTATTCTCCATAGAATTGGGTTATAAGAATACAAAAATAACATGCTTTTAAAAAAATTGTTAATTCAGAGTAAAATATTTTGGTTTCTGAGTGTGTATCTGATTATAACTGGAATTTATGGGTTTTTTTTCTCTTTTGTATCTATTCTTGAATGATTACTGAAGTAGTAGTGTTAGTCTAAAGTTCTGAATTGGCTGGTGAAGTCTTCATCAGAAGTAGGAGTCAATGCACTTGACAGTGCCCATTTCACCTTAGGACTCCACCCAGGTGTTAGGGGCACTTCAGTTTATATTTCACATTGGTGAGGTTGTACACCTGCCTAACTTTCAGCCACATAAAATGGTGTGTGAGAGTGACCTGATCTCACACTTGCTCTTTCATGGGATATCTGGCATATCAAGTGTGTGTATGGGGCTAGAACAGAGGTATATTTCTATGACTCTATTGTAACTACAGTAGATGTAGTAAGATAAGGCTGTGAGCTGCTTCCAGCCTCTGCTTTCTATAATAGTCCTAAGTGATACTGCAGTAACTCATGACATGACAGTCACATTTCTGTTCTAGCTTTCTACTTTGTCCCTTATTGCAGACTGACTTTTCAGGGATGTGTAGTATCAGTTGGGTTCCAGTGACAGTCCCATTCATGCAGAAATCTTTACATATGTTAGGCCAGTGGTGCTTGTCTCAGTTGATGCAAATAGGCAACAATCAATGTCACTAAATAATACATCTGGCAGCAAAACAACAAAGCATTGCTGCACAGCTGCTAAAACTACACCTCAGTCCTTGGGAGGAAAAAAAAAAGAGAAGGAACCCCAATGATTTTGATGCTGAATGGTTTACTAGATGAGAGTGCAGGGCAACTTTTGTCAGGGACTTAACATTGAGCTGTGCATGTTCAAGGCACACTGGGGACTGGGGTCTATTGATCCCTGGTGCTCAGCCTGCTGAAACAATCAGAGCTGGTGGGAGGGAGTCTGCTGCAGCTCCATATGTTGCATTCAAGCTGAACAAGGCTTTCATCTTCACCAAGCCACCTGCAGAGTAAGATTGCTCAGATCTCCAGAGATGAAGTAGGTTTCACATAAGTCGTTTCTTGCTTGAAATCCTTTAAAGGCTAATGGAAGGTCCGATAATTTCTCCATGTGGTAATACACATAATGGCATGAAATGAAGCTGGGGGCAGTAGACAAAGTGGAGAGAAGTATTGTTAGGAAATAAAATCACAAGAGACCCACAGATTCAAAGTAAAGGACCAAACCTTCCAAGGAGGTGACTGCAAGGTGTGTTTCCATCGCAGTATGAAATGCTCTGTGATGATACCTTAGCTGGCTCAAGTACCAGGAGCGCCATGGCCACAGGCTAAACATGGTGCTTTATGCAGGTTAAAAAAGGAACAGTTGACACAACCATTCTTTGAAGACCATAGCAAATCACCTATGGTGGTGGTATATGTTTTGTGTAGGTGTACTCCTTTCCTACAGGGAAAGCATGGGTTCCACTTGTCCAATATCTTACAAGTTTTGCAAGCTTAGACCTGAGTGTCACTCTAGCTTTCAGTTCAGATATTGAAAAGAACCTGTTTTCAAATCTTTGCATTGTTAAAAGCTTCACATATAATTAATCTTTCTGTTTGTATACAGGAAGCTTCTAAAAAGTCTTATTTTGGGACTGATAGGTCGACAGAGGTGGTGGGGATTCAGTGGAACAGCATTCTCTGCTTTATTGCAGACTCAATTTACTAAAGGGCACTTAAGCACACATAAGAGCTCCTTGCTATTTTTGTGTGAACAGAGACAGTACTTTTTAATTTCTATGGCTTTCAAATAGATAGAACCTGTTACCCAGAGCAGCAGGTGCTTTGCACCCATTGTTAAGCATCTCTTAAACTGTGGAAAGACCAAGAGGGTAAAACAACCCCATTTCTTTTCCAGAAAGGTGAATGTTTTTGGGGACTATGTGAAAATGGTGCAATTCATAGAAATTAAGCAGCTAGTTGGCAACAAAAAATTGTTTTATCTGTGTTTGGGCACAATTGAAAAAGCTAATCTGAGAACTATGTCAACTATGACAATTTTTTGAAAGCAAATATTAAACTATTTTTTGAGTATAGAAAAGAGAAGGGAATTTGTGATGAATGTAAGGGTTTTTCATGTCTCTTTGTTTGTTTGTTAGCATTAAGAGCACTTCAATGTCATCCTTGTTTGTACCTTTCACCATTTCCCAATAGCATAACAAAAAATAAGTACTTCTTACTTGGAGTCATGTTGCTCCACAGAACAGTATTGCATTTTTGTTCATTACTGCTACAGAAATGACAAAAAAATTTCATATTTTGTAATGCAACACTGTGAAACTCTTTAGAACAGTCCATATGCAGTGTTTCAATGTAAATGCATGTGTGTTCCTATGCATACACATGTATATTGGTATGTATTTACCTCCTGGGATCATATAAAAGAAGATTATTATTGAAAGGGAGAGGATGGAATAACATAAAATGTTACTCAAGTAACTTCATTGTAAAAAAACTTGTAAAAGGAATCACAGAATAGTTGATATTTGAAGGGAGCATTGCAGGTTTTGAGGTCCTGACACCTACAGTCAGATGTCCAGGACAATGTCCAGGTGGCTTTTTAATATCTCCAAGGATGAGACACTCCATAACCTCCCTGGGCAGGTGTTTCATCACCCTGACAATGAAAAAGTACATTCAGATTCCTGACTACATAGCACTTGTTTGCCCAATCAACATGTATTTTCCTCTGCTTAAATGGGACTAATTACACTTCCTTTGCTTCATTTTGGAGTTAGAACATATTGGCTAATATTTTAAATGGCCTTTTGTGCCTCTCTGTGAAGAGAACTGCTTTTAGCAAGAAAGCAGAGTGTGAAGACACTCGGCACATTTTGTTCTGCCTGACCTTATGCACTTTGTTCTCCTAAAGCAGCACTGTGCTCCTGAATATCTGTGCACCCCTTCATTCTGCTCTCTTGGTGCCATATGCACATTAATAACCTGTGATAGAAGAAAAAAAAGTTCGAGTTACAGGTTGAACTCCAAACTACTGCTTTTCTGAAAGTATCATAGATCATGTTTAATAGCCTGTGGATCAAAATGAAACCCAGCATATATCACAGGGGAACTCAATAATTGAAGCATTCTGGGAATGTCTAAGTACTGGAGTGCTGAGGTCCCTAGAAGCTTCATTCTGTGCTGTTTTTACCTGAATAAAAGCCCTATCATCTATTTTTTCATAACAAATTTTAATAATATTTTAATGCATTGACTTAAATTATTTTATCTGACATTCAGGGGAACAATAAACTCCTTTTTTAGCCCCTTCCAACTCCTAATTTTCTGCAAATGAGAAAAACAGTCCTTGAGAGGCATTAGCATTTCAGAGTATCTCCAGTACACTTGACTCATGGCTATCTCATCTCTGTCCTGGGTGTCTGCAGAACGGTCCCTCAGGAGCACTGAACATGTTCTCTGGGTCTGTGAAGCTGATCCGTCTGTCTGCCAGCTCTGAATTTACTCCATTCATATGAGAAGCCTCAGGGGCTCTCTGAAGGATCCTAACTGGTCTCCTGGTGATGGGGAAGCAATAATTTGCAAGCCTGAAGCTGCACAGGTGGTACTGTGTGGGTATGGTGAGGATGTATAGTTTTGTCTCAGAAAAACAGCAGTAACAGAAGGGTTTTGTGGACTTGCTGCTCTGTGGTTTGCACAAGGGATAAATTCTTTTCCTATTTAAACGTGGTAGAAGGAAGGTTGACTTTTCTAGCACTTTTCTAGCACCCTGGCAGAGAAAAAAAACTTGGGATGTGGCACGGGGAGGGTTTTGGTGTGCAGTTCAGAGGATCTGTTTTACAGTGGGAATTTGAACTGAATGGGGTTGAGACTGAAGTGATTTTTAGGTGAGCATTTTGGGGTGCACTAGGGACTGGTAAGGGAACTGCCCACCAGAGCCACTGGCTTGATACATGATGGCTATATATATTCCTTTATGATGGTTATATATACTCATTAACCTTACTAATAACTGGTATTTCAATGCTGAAGGGTACATGCAAGATAACAGCAATATCTACCCCTCCCCTTGCTCCTGTGCATAGGAGGAATCTCACTGAGAGTGAAAGTAAAGAGCATGGCTAAGCAAAAATCATTCTGAGCAGTTGTTTAATTGTTAATGCATGATTTGTCTTGCTTTTGCGCTAATTAAACTGCAATGAGGAATGGAAGGCACCCTTTCTTGGCACCTTCTTAAGTGCTGCCTTTTGCTCTTCAAGGGTGTGGTAACAGGACCTTCTCTGAGTGCTTTAGATATAAAGGTACTTGAATATCAGGAGTTGCAGGTGGATGAATGAACAGTGAGTAGTAGTGTGGTCTGTTAGTGGTGATTTTTTAAATGAACCATTTCTACACTACTCATTAAAGTTCCTTCTGGTTACAAATCTTTCTGGTGGTATTGGTGGGGGTGCCAGTCCTGCCAGCTGGTACCTGCTGTGGTTTCTGAATGAAACAAGTGTCTTCTAGCATTCTGTTGGGTTTGACATGTTCAATAAATAACAGCAGTGAATTGACCATGGTGCAATAATAGTGATCATAAGATAAATAGCATAGTGATTTTTTTTAGTCATTTTCCCATGAGTTGGACAGAAGGAAAATAAAATCTTAGAGTTTCACCCTTAATTAATTGACTGCTACAACATGGGTTACTATGTGTTTGATGGAAAATAAGATTTTTTTTCCTGTTTCATCAGCTGGAAAGGAGCAGCTGCTGAACAGAATTTTAGTTTGCCTCACAGTAAAGGTAAACTTGCACTGTAGTCTGAAACATGGGTGACAACTTCACCACTGGCTTAGCCTATCTGGGGAAATATTCACTCTATTTGTTATATAAGGCAAAAGTGGGGAACTCTCATGTCACTGGAGTTTCAAAGGATGTGGACAATTGGGCAAGTGCAGCATCTCTAAAAAAGAATTGCAATTCTTTTATTGATTTATAGTTCACAAATATTCAATAAAAGAATGGTTTAGAGGTTGCTTTAGAGTACTGTCATTTTCTACTTGGCCAGCTCTGTATTTTGGAGACTTCTCTGGGTAGACCAGTGACTTTTGTATAAGCACATCTTCTAGAAAGGCATCTGTTCTTGACAGGAAAACATCAAGGAATGGTAAAACTAACACATTCTTTGGTCCCTCCTTTCAATAGCTAATTAGCCTTCCTGTACAAAATGGTGGTGAAAAAATACTTATCCACACTAAAATAGCCTTCTCTAATGTGTTTTTCCCTTTTGCTCATAAGTTATAATCAAGTCACCTCTCATTCTTCTATTTATAAACTAAATAGATTCATATCTTTAAGTCTTCATTAGACATTGAGTTATTTCTGTGGCTGTCATCATCATCCTTCCCGTTTTTCATTATCGTAAAAAACCCCAACAAATTTCTGAACTATGCCAACACCTCTGTTTCCACTACTCTATTAGGAGATAAAATTGTCTCCCTAATATCTGTGCACTTGCTTATAAAATTGTGGATTATATTACCTTTTTTCTTCTACTGTATTTCTTTGGGAGGCTCTGTAAAAAAAAAAAAAAAAAAAAAAAGGTGATTAATGCTGAAATGAAAAGTTTAAATTACTAATTTGAGAACAAAATAAATTGTCAGCACATCTTGGGTGGTTTGGGTTATTTTTCCCATTGGCCTGTGGAAAACAAACTGACATCCCAGAAAAACCAGTGGTCCTATGATCTGTGAATCTTCGTTTAAGAGCAGTCTTGACTGTTTTAAAGCACTCACATAAATGACCTAATTACAAAACTTTGTCATCCGCCTCTTGACAGAACTTTTGAAAGCTGATTTTGGCTTGGGTGTAGAGTGGAAGCAATTGAAGAGAAGTCAGTTTCTTACCAGGAAGAATTTCTGGCTTCTGATATGTGACCTGGAAGCTCATATGGATTTTGTTTTATTGTTGACTGCTACAGTCTTTTCAGAGTAACAGCTTTTGGGGTAGTCATCCATTTTGAGCTGTCTCTGCTTTTTTCTTTGTGTGCTTAACTTACCTTTTGAGTGAATTTGAGCAGTCCAGGTCTGTGCAATGGCTTGTCTTCCTCGTTTTTCTCCCTTTGTGAATCTCTCACTTGCAAATGGTATCAGCTGTCATTTATTGACTTTCAGAAAACCAGCAGTGAGGATCAGCATCAAGGTTAATCCTGATCTCTGTGGAGCCTCACTAGCAGTAATGCTTGATTGACATTTTGTTTTTCCTGTGTAGGGAGATATGCTAGTTATTCAAATCTTGCTTGGTTCTACTTCATTCCTATTGTGTGGTCCTAATTTTTTTGTGCTGTTCCTGTGTGAATTGTTCCTGCTATTTTTCATTTAAATGGCTTGTGTAAGGCTTTCCCATTAATGCTCTCAGTGCAAATAAATCATCAAGAAAACTTGGAATATCAGCAAAATAATGAAGGTGGGCTGACCCAAAAAAATGGTGCTTGGCAAAGATATAAAATATAACTGAACACAAAAGACTACATTTTGAATCTGTTTCCATAAATTTTTATAATTTCTATGTATTCCTACCTTTAACTCATTATGAATTAAATCCACCATGAGCTTTTCTTTTTTAACTTCAGGTTCACCTTGACTGAAGCAATCTTATTTCACTAGGTCTGTCTCCTTACCACTTCTAATAGTAGTACTTGTTTTCTGAAATTGCCACATTATCCTCAAAAATTGCCCACAGTTTCAGTGAGCTGTTTTTAATCTTAGCCATCCAGGCCTAGACCTAAAAATTTCTCTTCAGTTGATCTTTAACATCCTGATGGCTGCTGATGGCTTGGAAAACTCATCAGATTTGTGGTAGGAATCCCTCCTAGCAGAAAAAGAAAGCTTATTGAACATTTCTGCCTTGCCTGCATTTTTAATGATTTAACCATGCATAGGGCTTCAGCCATCCCTAATGTACATACTAAACCACTTCTTCTTTCCTTGGTCCTGTCGATCAAGGTTTTCTTTTCCTTCTGATAAATTTTCTTCATGTCACATCTGTATTGATTGCTATCTGATCTGCTTCCCTCTTTCAGCTTGTTAAATATTGCTTTGCTATCTTCCCTTTGCCAATAAATCGGGATGGGCTTTCAGATAAAGCTGTCTTCTTTCTTGATTGAAGGATTGCAGCTTTTGGCCATCTAATCTCTTCTTAAAGAGCTTTAAGCTTTCATCTATCTTTTCCACCTGAAGTTTTTTTGAAATTAAGTCTTTTAAAGCAGTCTTTGTGATTGTGACCATCTTTTTCCTGAAGCATCACTGAGTATAGTTAAGTTGTGATGAGTTCACAGGGGGAAGAGCTGATTTATAGACCAGTGAGTAATTTCTTTGAGCCACAATATGGTTGGAAATGAAGATGTATCATACTGGGTCTGCTGGTGAGTTGGGACAGGGTGTGCAAAACTGATTGTTGTATGAATTAGATTCTGTGGATGTGATGGGTCGATGTGTGAGGCGGGACAGGGTGTGCAAAACTGATTGTTGTATGAATTAGATTCTGTGGATGTGATGGGTCGATGTGTGAGTTGGGACAGGGTGTGCAAAACTGATTGTTGTATGAATTAGATTCTGTGGATGTGGTGGGTCGATGTGTGAGTTGGGACAGGGTGTGCAAAACTGATTGTTGCATGAATTCGAGTCTGTGGATGTGATGGGTCGATGTGTTGTAACGGGATGTGGTGACTGCTGGGGAAGGAAGGTGAGACAAGGCCAGTGCTGGGTATCCATGTGTCTTGGTTGCTGGAATGATGCCTTAATTTGATTAATATAATGTAGATTTGTACAGCTATCCCATCCCTGGAAAGATT
Source organism: Ammospiza caudacuta (assembly GCF_027887145.1). Taxonomy (NCBI): domain Eukaryota; kingdom Metazoa; phylum Chordata; class Aves; order Passeriformes; family Passerellidae; genus Ammospiza; species Ammospiza caudacuta. The sequence continues at coordinate 41,818,769 of NC_080593.1, read as the reverse complement.
CAGGGTCAGGCTGGATGGGGCTTTGAACAGCCTTGATGTAGTTGAAGGTTTCCCTGCTTGCTGCAGGGTTGTTGGACCAGATGACCTTGAAAGGTCAATTCAGACTATTCTGTGTAGCTGTATTTGTACTTGTGAATCAGGCTGTTTTTCACAATCCACAATAGCTATGAGCTGGTTGTGTTGAGCGCACTGCCCAAGCTGCCAAGGTGCTCTGCTGGAAGTGGTTAGGGCGGGTGGTTAGGACCTGGCTGGAGGACCTGCCCTGGATGCCCCGCTCTGGATCCCAAGGATGGGAATTCTGCTGTGTCCGTAGCTGTGTCGGGGCTCAGGACTCGTGTCCGGCTGAAGAGCGACACGAGCAGTTGGGGGTCCCCTCTGGAGCGCGGCTTTTCCAGGAGGATTCCCATCCGCAGGCAGTGCTGGAGCGCGGTGTCCATCGGGGGGCACCAGAACGACAGCGATGGGCTCGGGCTGCTCATTCGCGCTCCGGCTGCTCACGTCCCTTTGGTGCTGTCACGGAAAAAAACCCCGTGTTTGGGGGAGGGCAAGAAATTCCTTCCACTTCTCAAATCAACATAATTTCCTCAGCAATACTGCAAGTTCTGTTTTGAAAGCATGAGCTGTTAAAGAATAAACTAGCAAGCATCTCCCCCTTTCTCGGCAGCACTGGCTCCTTTTCTCTCTCCTCTCCTCTCCTCTCCTCTCCTCTCCTCTCCTCTCCTCTCCTCTCCTCTCCTCTCCTCTCCTCTCCTCTCCTCTCCTCTCCTCTCCTCTCCTCTCCTCTCCTCTCCTCTCCTCTCCTCTCCTCTCCTCTCCTCTCCTCTCCTCTCCTCTCCTCTCCTCTCCTCTCCTCTCCTCTCCTCTCCTCTCCTCTCCTCTCCTCTCCTCTCCTCTCCTCTCCTCTCCTCTCCTCTCCTCTCCTCTCCTCTCCTCTCCTCTCCTCTCCTCTCCTCTCCTCTCCTCTCCTCTCCTCTCCTCTCCTCTCCTCTCCTCTCCTCTCCTCTCCTCTCCTCTCCTCTCCTCCCTTTCAATCCTTTGTTTAAAGTTATGTTGTGATTTGCAAGATTTAGACTAAAAATTTACCTTGAATAAGATGTATTGAATAATTACCATTGAGAGATCAGTGTCTAATAAAATGTGAAACCTGTGAGGATTTTACAGTTCTTCCTAGGCATTGGAGTGCCTTATACGGAGTCTGAACACTGTAATACTTGAGGAGTTAGTATACATTTTTAACAGTAGTTGAGTGCCATTTTGTTTTGTTTTGTTTTGTTTTGTTTTGTGGGGTTTTTTGTTTTGTTTTTGCTTTTTCCCTGAGAGTTCAGCTGATGGTCTGAATTTCAGATGTAAAAGGATACCTGTAGACATTATTTCTGTTTTGTTGCTGTATGAGGTTATTAGCATGGGTAGATATTCTATAACTACTAGTGTCTATAGACTACTGGTAAATCATGGTGTTGAAGCATCTTTTACTGCTCCTTCACCCGGCCTCGTAAGAAAATTGGGGAAAGGAAACATTTTTTCCCTTAAAAAGAAGGCTATTCTGCTCTCTGCAGGCCAGGTCTTCTTCCCAGTGTCTCCTAAAACTCCTGCTAATTTTTTATGGAAATTCACACTATTAACATTTAATATTGAAGGTATAAGCCTGTTTTAGTAGAGACATATTTTCTGTTTTGGTCTTTTAAGTGTGTTCCTGAGGGTGAAAATACTGAGTTTCTGTGGGTGGAGCCACGGTATGACTTGTGAAAAGTGAGTCTCTTATCCAAGAATTGGCCTTGGTTGGCCAGCACTGTTGAAAAGCATAGTCCAAGTTGTCCTGAGTCATCTACAATGGTCAACACCTAAAGCTGCCAGGGGCTTTTATCCCCAGTGGTAGTCCTGATAGTCCTCCTCTGTCCAGTCACCCTCCTGCTTTACCAGGCTTGAAGTCCTCCCCATTGCATGGATAAATGTTGAAGTACAACCAGAACGTGGGCTTTAGTTGTAACAATGCACACAGTTAATTTTTGTAAGTGAAGAATTTTGCAAATGTGTCTGACTTGACAACAGAAAACAATGAAATGAATGAAGCATTTAAGCACATGGAAGAGGCTTGGTGAAGGATTCCTTGCTTGAAACCATGTTGCTCCTTCTCACCAAGTAAGTTGGACTGAAAAAGACCCTATTTCACCATGCAGGTCTTGCTTTCTTTATTTCCCTAGACCATCATAGTCAAGACTACTAGAAAACAGAATTTTCATGAAACAATTGACTTTCATCAGGCAGCTAGGGGCATCAGGAAATTCCTGCTTTTTCAAGTTCACTAAGCCTATCTGAGGTCTTCTAGAAATGATGAAAAGAATTGTTAATCCTGCTGCTGCTTAACTTTAAATCGGTAAGTCAGTCCTTAAACCTGTGCAGTTCTTTAATTCATGCACTAGATGGTGATCAAAAGCAGCCCAAGTTGTGTTCTCTCCTTCCAAAATCACAGCTGACATTGGAAAATGAAAGCACAAGACTGACAGTTTTTCCTGCCAAGCTTTTAAACTTTTCTCACTGTCCAGTAATGATACATTTATTTAGTATAATAATCTTTGAGATTACGTTAGAGGTGCTGCTAAATTCATATATCCTGTTCTAACTGTGATTTTTTAAATCAGCTGTTGGATAAAAGTGTAGGAAGTGCTTCTCTCTGTCAGATCGTAAAACATTCATCAAACATTCCATAACTTCAAACTGGGGTTAGTGTTTTTTCCATAATAAAGGAATTAATATATACTAGTTCTTGAAATAATTGCTGTGGATTGAAACTTAAGTGTCTGAATGTACAGACTGATTACCATTGGCTGAGATAAGGTAGTAATGAAAAAGCAGGGGGGCATTACTCTGAAAACATGATTACAGTTTTTTATAAGATTAAAAACAAACCAATGGAAAACCATTTCTGTTCTACCCACCCTGAAACGATAAAACCTGCTCTAGTCCTGCACTTTCAGATTGCTACTGACTTCAAGGGAAGATTGCAAGATGTGTTTTGGATTCTGTAGCTGGAAAAAATGCATTCCACTGAAGAGAATCAGTCAAAAATATTCTTGTACTGAAAAAGGCAAGGTATGATATTCAGGAATGGACGCTGATGGGTGGGCCCAGACAGATCTGGGACAAGGGGAAATCTTGTACAGTACAGTGCAGAGTGACTGTAGGTAGAAAATATCAATGGTGCAGTGTTTAGATAGCAAGAGGGAAATGTCCAAAACGCAGGACTGTAAGATGATGATGTACAACACACACTGGAATGCACTACAGCTCTTATGGGCCAAAAAAATATAGTTCAAATAAACAGCTAAAAGAGGGAGAGCATCACATGAACAGTAAATGTTAATAGCAGGGAAAAGTTCTCTGTATAAATCTGTAAGAAAGCAGAAGCCTGTCTTGTGACTAGAGCTCAGAGCCACTCACATGCATACATCCTTCCTCTGGCAAGGTTAAAAGCTGCTGGAAAGAACCCTAATTCTGCTCCAGTGTGGGAGGAGGTGCCATGGATGAGGGCTGTGGCAAAAGATGCAGTGCTCTGGAGCCACCTCCATGTATGGAAAGATGGATGAGATCTGATGGTGCATGGAGCAATGGCATGGCTTAAATTAGGCTTAAACTGAACGTCTGGGTTGTCTTTTCTTTTTTTTTTTTTCCTCCTGAGCAGAACACAGGCACTGAGTGCAGAGTCTTTGTCCCAGAAGCTGAATAAAGAGATCCCCCTTAGATTTAACCTCAGTGTAAATATTTGTAACTCTTTGTGACTTCTGTGAGGCAGGCAGTGAAGGCACAGATCATCAGTGGTTAGGAAGCTGGATAGCAGCAAATGCATATCTGCTCACAGGTAATTTTAGGGTTAAAAGAGCAAAAGGAAATTTGATGCAGCTACAACATGTTTTACACTGGTGATCTGTGTAGCAATGAGGAAATGCATGGAAAAGCAAAATTCCAGACAACTGAATTGATTATATGATTCATACACTGACTTTTTCACTCAGCACTCATCCCAGTTATAATGAGAATCATCTGAGTGGAGTAAAATAACCACAGTTTGGAGCTTGTAGGAGGCAGTAGCCTATAGCCATGCTAGATGTGAGAGTCATTTATAGCCTGTTGGAGAGCTATGTCATGTACAAGATGGAGCTTTTCCTTTGGCTTGTTTTTTGTGTTTGTGTTTTTTGGAGGTGTCCACTGCAACCCTGACTTTCATTCTAAATTGGTCCTACACAGCTGCATGTATACATATATGTAACATATGCATGCACATAATCTGTGCTTTCAGGAAAAAATCATCTTTGCATGTGCACATGGCCAGCTTGGCAGCAGTGCACCAAAAGAATTTGTATGTGCTAAATTTATAAAAACTGGCTCCAAACATAGAAGGAAATAGTGTCAAGAGAGTTGAGGCACACCCTTAGGATGATGTTTGCACGTATTCTCACAACTGTTCTTGGTTAAAGAGGTTCTTTCTCAAACAGCATCAGAAATGTAAACCTCACATTGCCTCATTCTCTGCAATTTAAGTTTTTGATCTTAGAGAGCTTAACATATGAAAAAATAATGAGGTAAAAACATATGTATATTTAATCCCAGTCTGAAGTTGCATTTCAAGTTCATGCCAAATGGAGCTCCACCCCAGAGTTTTCTAATGATCAGTGTGCATTTTTGGGACCAATGGGATGCCCCTGGGATAAAATGTGAATTATTTCTTATATACAGAAAATTATTCAAAGCACAGATCCCTACCATTTCAGTGAAAACCACAGACTCAGAATGGTTTGAGTTGGGTTATCAACCATGGAAAAGACTTCAGAGCAGAGGCAATTCAGCACAATGTCAAAAGGTGGCTGGCCTTGGGGCCCAGCAACATTCCTCCTTTTTTAGCCCAACAGGTGTGAGAGCACTGTGGTTCCCTGTTCTCCAGTGAGTACACAAATTCCAAGAGGTGCCCATGTGCACACATGTGTGCATGCACACACACACACACACACACACACAAAATATGTGATAAACACTCAGCTGACTGCAGAGATCAGCATAGAGAGCAGTGTCTTTACTGGCATGAACATCCCCATGAACACATCTAAAATCATGTCATACAGACATGGGCACTGCAAACAGTCATATTCTCTTCATCTGGTAAGGACCGACGTCTTGAAATGTATGTACATTCCTTTCTCTCTAGTAGCTGGTTTTGGAAATTGAGTCTCTCCAGTTGCTGACACCTTGGTTGCAGGTATTCAGACCTCCTGTCCTGCCATCTGGCTTGTCCATCTTGGAGTTTATTAATGTTCACACACCCAGACAGAAGAAAGAAATTTGATTCAATAAGAATTAAGGATAGTCTGCAGTGATTAAGTGTGGGATTGAGATAGGTAAGGGTGCTGACCATCTGTCTGTTTGTATCTGCCCTGTTAGTCTTATTTTCCCTGTATTTTAATGTGCAAAATCACTTAGGTTGGAAAAGACCTCCTGACCTCTCTCTGCTCACACCTTTGGTTCTTCACCTAAGCATCGCATAATGCATTTTTCACACTTGGTTCCCCTTGAATCTTCTTATACTCTGGATATCCTCCCTCTGTATTTCATCCAGTGCAGCTTTTGGGGCAGTCCACCTTAGATTAGAAACAGCAAAGGAACATGGGTTTTAGATAGCTTTGATTCCAGATGAAATATCTGCATGGATTTCATCTCACCTTGCTTTAGCCACCTAAAACTTAGGCAGAGGTCATCCTCTGAAGCCCATGTAGGAGGAGAAAAGCTTTTCCAAACTGAGCCCATCTGTCTTAAGGCCTGTCTTATCCTAGGATGAGATGAATCACTCCCTAGCAGTGCCTCTTTTTCTCCCTTAACTAAAGGCAAAGCCTAGATGGCTAGCATAGGCTAGATGTCTAACCTTTACACTGCCAAAATGATGGGAATAGAATCCTACTTGCACATTTTATACTCAGTGCTGAAGGCTGTGTCTCTGGGTAACATGTTGTAAAGTTCAATGTACCTTACACTTCCTCTCAAGCTGTTGCTCCCCTTATGTGCGAGGCTCTTACAAAAATAACCAGCTGCAGTCTGTAAACAGTGTGGATCCTGAAGGAAAAATACTGTCAAAGATCAATCTAAGTCAATAGACAGAGGTGGAACTTGGGAAATAGTAGTCTGTGTTAGTGATGTGTGTGGTATAAAGAAGATGGACTGACCAGGATTTGATTTTCTGTGATCCCTCACTGAGCCTTCACCAAGAGCGAAGCTCTCAGCAGTCAGCAGCCCTGGGTGTGCACTGTGGCAGAGCTGGCATCTGCACTGCAAGGGAGGCACTCTGCATTGCATCCTGCTGCTGCTGCTGTTCAGCTGAGGCTCCTCCAGGAAGGAAACCTCTTTGACCCAAATTGGATGAGTTTATGTGCATTCTGCAAGAATATTTGCAAGGCCAATTTGCACTAAAAATACCCTGTCCTGCTCACTAATGTACCTGAGAGACGTCAAGCTTGGGCATAGAGTTGTGATTAAGATCTCAGTCATTATTTCCTTTCTGTGTGACTCAGTTCCTTTCAGAGATTAAAGTGGAGATAATAGTATTTCTTCTTATCTGAGAAGTACATTGAAATGTGAGGATGGAAAGCACTGTAAAACTCCAAAATATAAAGAATTTTTCACTTATACTTAGGAGTATGGCTCCTTTTCTCTTTTTCTTTTCCCTAGCAGTAGCTACTTACTGATTTGTGTCTCTCCTTCTTACCTGCCTAGAGCATGACAGGTAGATTGTTGTGGCCTTAAGAGCATCAGGTTTTTAAGACAAATGAAAAGTTTGAAACATGGCATAGTTAAACAGAACCTTTGATTCCTTAGCTGTGCTTGTCCTGGCAGAACAATGTAAGAAAGGTCTATAGCAGCATGAAGGAGAACCTAATGAAATTGGCAAAAATATAGTCATGATACAGGAAAATAAATACTATATTTCTACCCCCATATATTTAATTTTATCCAATATTATATGATTTAATTATCAAAGCACAGTAATAATGACCTATGCAATACTAATGACTATTGGCAACAAGGCTCAAGAGGACACACAGTCTAATTAACTTTAATAGGATGGATTTAATAATACATTGGATTAACATCTGTTAGAAGGAAATACAAAGATTTATTGTTCTCTGAATAAATATTGACCTCTTGCTCTCAGGTCAATAAATCTTAAACTTGTGTCCACTTAAATTAGTATCTACTTATTACATTAGCACTCTTCTGTTTCCTATCACCAACTTCACTGGGAGGAGAGGGGAGCTGCACTTCTCTCCTGCTGCATCAAGCACTTCTTTCAGGAACTGAAGGTAAACATTGAATTTGCAGATAGAAGGAAAAAAGGTCTGGGCCCTAAACTGTCCTTTCTTCACATAAAACTGTCTTTCCTTGCTGTTGCTTCATAAGAAATTTCAGAAATGTTTGAGAAAAAATCAATTACTATTAATGCCACAGAAAAGGTGCACAGCTTGCATCATCTGTGTGATTAAACAGTCTTTATACTTGTGTGATGTGAAGGGTATCAAAAATGTTTTTGGCGATTAGTGGGAGGAAATCCTGCCCCTTCATGTGTAGTGAGATACAAAGTTGTTTATAGGACTTTGGATTTCATTTTGTGCTTCAGATATTTAAGTACAGATTCCTTTTTAGCTGTAAGTTTCAAGAGTAAAGAGATGGAATATGTTTCTTTTTCATACATACGAGGGAAGGATTTCTTGTTACTCTCCAAAGGGGTCAATATGGTTAGAAATATCTACAAGTCTAAGAAAATTATAACTGAGAAGCATTTCTCTAAACTAGTTGAAAATCCTTGAGACTGATGTCCATTCAGCATATATCCAGACCTTCCTTTCAAATTTAATAGATAATTTAATGGGTGATATTTATAGGGAAACATGGGTTAGTCTAACTCCATCACAGGTGAATTTAGCTATAAAAATCCCTGTGATTTCAATGGCAGCGTTCTGTAGGTGAATGTTGATTAATGTGGAGAACCTTTTCCAGACACACCGACCAATCAGAAAACTTCTAAATTTTTGTAGGATGATTATTTGCATTTATGGAGTTCTGCAGGACTTTTTCAATATAGGAAGTGGAGTCTGTCAGACTTTAATGGATAAGTTTCGTGTAGCAGATCATAATTGCTTTCAAAGCTCAAAACATTGTTCTTGCTCTCTCTCCTTCTCTGTAAGATTATCTATGCTGGTGCAGAACCCTGACAAAAACATGCAAGTACTTTACCCTGCTTTTATTTTCTTTCTGATTGTGTGTGATTTATAGGCAGATGTGGGAAATTGTGTCATTTACCATGGTAAATAGGGAATACCTGGTCAGGCTGGTGAAAGAATAAGGTCCTCAGAGCAATTTGGTGTACAGGACTAGAAAATTTCATCTATGCCTCTGAGTACTGAGCTGTATCTATATCTCTAAGGGTTTAGGCCCAAGGTTAGCAGATCTTTTATTTTGTGTTTTCCTTTGAGGTAACAAATCCTTGGAAAATGGTTTCTAAATTTTGTGCCCAGTCTGCTGTTCCCCCTTCAACTGACCTTAAATTATCTAGGGATTGACTGCAGTCTAGTTCTACTTACCTCAGACTGTTATTAATCATCATTACCTATACTCTGACTCTTTAGTTTGCAAATACTCATAGGTGCAACTCATTATTTTTCCTTTCATTTTTCACCCTTTCAGACTGCAATAGAATTGCACATTTTTGACACCCTAGAGATCCTGCTTTGTTCTTTCAGTTTCCTGGTTGTCCATGCATTAATCACAGAGGTTTCTAACATATGTTGGGTTTTAGTTTGAGATTAAAAAAAAAAAAAACAAACCAAAAAAAGATAAAACAGCTCACTGGGAACAAGGAGAGGGGCAAGGCTGAGCTGGAGTGAACATTGTCTGGGGGCAAGATGTACATGGGAAAAATGTGTTGACTTTAATAGGGCTCAGTGGTTTTTATTTCATAGCCATATCAGGCTTCACAAAAAGGAGTCTCAGGTAAAAAAATAATTTTGATAACTGACAATTATTGGTCTTGTATTTCACTGTGTGGAGGGGCAAATGGGATAATTTACTATGTTAAATTAGGTGAGTACCTAATTGTTTAGACAACTACCTTGTTTTTGTGTTAGTATTTTGGGTCATGGTAGACACCATCCCTTCATGCTCCCCAAGGAATTGTATGCAGCCTCTGAGAAAGTCAGTATGATGACTTTAAGGAGAAAAAAAGAAGGTATGAAAGTTACCTAATTTTGTTAAAATACCCATTTTTCTTTAGGTCTTGTTAAAGAATATGTATTGCTGGTCTGTAATTCTTACTGTACTGAAAATAAAGGTGCTGGTATCTTATACCAGAAGCTGACTTGTGCAAATAGTAAATAAGATCTTAACAGTGGGGAATAATTCCAAGTTTCTGAAGTGACATAACTTTTTCTACACTAGAAGCATGTTGAATTTTGGGTGGTGACATGTGTCACCACCAAATGCAACTGAGTCCTGTGTCCCTCTCAGCCCCAGAACATTCACATTGCACTATGATTTCTTTATTCCCTCAATGGAGTGAAAGGGAATCTCAGTCCTGCGTGTGTAAACCAAAAGGGTAGATTTTTTTTTGTAACTCTTGCTTTCCAGACAACATGCTACCCTTTCATCCTGAATGGAGAAGAGGAGCTTTGGCAGGGTTGAAAGACTGGAAATTCTAGTCACTAAAATGGGAACTTAATAAAATGGTGCACAAAGAGCCTCATGTAAGCTGTAAAAGCTTTTAAAATAATTACTTTTATAAAACCAGTAGTGCTCAACTCTTTTGAACAGATGAGAACACTGGAATCATAGTGTTGTGTGCTAGCCTGTGGAGTTTTCTTAATACCTGCACTTTCAACATGGCTTGTTAATGAGATGTTGGTAAAGCAACACAGAAGTTACAGAAAAATAAGAAGAATTCCATGTGAATTGTCTTGAAAAACCACTTGTGCTCAGACAGAAGCAGACATGGGACTGTGCACCTGGAAAACCATGTTGTTCACCAGTGTACTTTTTAGCTGTAAGTAAAAACACATACAAACTTGTTCAAGTGCTGATTCTGTTCTGGGGGCTGTTTGTCCTCGCTCCTCCTTTTCAGAGGTCAATACTTTGTCTGAAGGCTATTTTCTCTTGCCTCTTTGTATATAAGTCTCCTTATAAATGACTAGCCTAAAGAAGTTGTTGAAGACAATAAAAATCTGAAACCAGCCCACCATCTCCTATTATTCAGGTAGTTTTCAGGGATTTTTGGGATTCATAACAAGTCCTCTGGCAAAAAGCAGTGGATGAGAAGATGATGTGCAATATGTGGTAGTGTGGACATACTGTGCAGCCCTGAGTGTGAGTCGAAGTTGCACAGAGAATGTTGGTTCTGGGACAAAAATGCAGCAGCATCTGTTCTTTGGTATGTTAGTTGCCCAAAGAACGTGGAAGTGGTTACTGCTATTTTGACAAATGCACTTATTTCTGCTTTTGTTGCGTGGTGTGGCACAAGGGAACACTGGCACAATAGTGTAAGGCAATAATTTATTAGTGGTTTAGGGATGTGGGCCCAGAACAAATTCTAGACAAAAGAAAAACATGTTTGGGTTTTACAGAGAGCCTTGGCTACAGGAACAAAGCTGTGATTGGGTGTGCAAATATTTGGTATTTCGATTGTCCTGGTTGCTGTGACAGCTGAAAAATGGTCTGAGTTTGTTTTTAATTATCACCAGGAGGGGAAAAGCCTGTTTTAAAGCCAGCAACTGATGTTGCAGCAAAAGGCAAGAAAAGATATTTAACAGTGGGGAATATACTTTCTCGGTGTTAAAATATGATGAAAGCACAATTATTTCCAAATATTTATAGTATTTAGCTAGTTTTGTGATTACAGCCAACCAAGAAAAGTGTTTTGTTCATTTGTATTGCATCCAGTGATGGATATTAAAATGTCAGCTACTGTTCTTACTTGATACTGACTGGTATAATTGATATCAAGCTTATCTTGTGCAGCCATGCTGGGAAATGCAGCAGGCATGTTGTGGCTGGTCTTTGTGAAACCTGCTCAACACAGAAATTATAAAATACATATATCATACCTTGTGAATGCTCTGCCCACTTGTATCAGGGTGTAGTGGGTTGGCCAATTGCAATAGATAGAATCACAGAATCATGGGATCATTTAGGTTGGAAAAGGCCTTTTAGGTCATTGAGTTCAACCATTAACCCAGCACTGCCAAGTCCATCACTAAACCATTGACATGACTTAAATACCCACCCAGGGATGCTGATTCAATCACTTCCCTGGGCAGACTCCTCCAGTGCCTGACAATCCTTTCAGTGAAGAAATTTTCCAATATATCCCATCTAAACCTCCTCTGGTAAAACTTGAGGTCATTTACTCTTGTCCTATTGCTTGTTAGTTGAGAGAAGAGACCAACCCTCACCAATGTATGACCAGATAAAGACTTCAGTGTTCTGAAGGGTTATATAGGAAGAAAGAAGTGTCTTACCCAAAAGAGATGTAGTCTTTTGTCCAAACAGCCTCTGGCAGGGTTTGGGACCAGTCCTGTTTGTGGAGTCTGTATCCAGTACTTCAAACCCCTATTCTATCATTTAAGCATGATAAGAAACTGTACTGTTAAAAACCCCTAAAATTGATAGTCATTATGTAAAAATTTAAGATTGTGTCCAAATACTTTATAAATTGGGGTTTTATTGTATTGACTCTTTTTTTTTTTTTTTTTTTTTGGTAGCAATTGCTGTACAGTGGTTGTTTTGTTATGCAAATGCCTGAATTCAAATGGATCATTTCTAGCAGGAAGAATAACTTGTTAGACTTTGAACAGCCAATAGTTGCCTTTTAAGTAAAAATCATGAACTTCCAAATGAAAATTTGCCCCTTCTGGGGGAGACAAAATAGATTTTTGTGGTAAGATGAGAGGGACTGTTCTGTATAAACTTGTATTCCATTGCGAGGAACAATTTAGACAAGAACACAAAATGTGTTTCCCATATCTGTGAAATTGTGAGAATGTGATCTTTCCATTTTGTCAAAAGGGCAGCTTTTTTGTCTTTTAGCTACGAATCTTCAGCCAGTTCCTCATGTGGTGTTCTGTACCTTGGAAAATTTAATCAAGGCTGTATTTGAGGAAAAGAAATAATTTGAGCTGCTAATATGCTCCTGTTCTTCCAAAGCTGTCTAGCCTGCTTTTATGGATCCCTAGAAAGGTTATTGATTTACTGGGAATGTGGCTTTCTGTAGAAAAAGCTGAAAGCTGTTTGCAAACTGCCACCTGAAGCAGAGGCTTAAGCAGGAAATTTAGATAATTGCATTCTGCTTCCATTGAAGTCTGTGGCATTTTGGAAATTAATACCAGGGGAAGCAGAATGGGATCCCGTGACTGGGAGTTACTGCTGCCAGCAACTGGAATAACTCTTCAACTTCGTGTTGCAGAGATGCTCAACCACCTGGGAACTGTTCAAAAGATTTGGAAAAATGATTCTGATAGCAGTTGCCAATATTAACACTAGTTTTTGTAGGCATTCTGTCTTTGTAGTCCTTGCTGGGTCAGCACATTTAGACTCATCCATGCTACTCAAAGCTGTTCACATGGGAAGTCCAGACAGGTTTGGCCAACAGAATGGGCAGTCCCATGAGTTTTCTCATGCTTTCTTCTCTTTTCCAAGGGACAGCAATTCTACAGATGTTTTATTTAAGCAGTGTCAGCTTAAATAAAACATTTGATCTCACATACTTATGGTTTTACAAATAATGAATTTCTTTTTTGCTTGGCCATTGAATTGAGAAACTGAAAGAAATTCTTGGGTCCAGTTGATCAGAAAGTTGTTTTCAGGCAAGCTAAAATGAAGCAATTTGCATAGTTTAAATTTTCTCAGTCCTTTTCTACGGGTTTAATAAAAATGGGTCAATGTTCAATTGAATTTAGGTTTTAATTGAAAACAGTGTTTTGAAACAAATACTCAGAATATGTTTGTTTCCAAAGTTTAGAAAAAGTTTAGTCTTTCCTGGTTTCTCTATTTTTCTGACTTATTCTATCTTAGGCTATTTTTCAAATTCACATTTTTTTTCTTCCCCTGAAGCAAGATATTTTCATAAAATCATTGCTTAGCAGAATATTTTTACCCAGCATTGTGAGCAATTTTGCAACTCGCTCCTTTTGTCTTAGTGTTTAAATAAAATAAAAAAAAACCAACAAAAAACAACAAAATGTTGCTTTTAAAGCTTATAGCCTCTAGCCTACAGTTTGGGAAAAAGTGTTGTGATATGTAACGTGAGGCATGACTGGAGAGATCCAGCTGGAGCCTGTGAGAATGAGGGCAGTACCCGGTGGCATCCAGGTAACAGATGTGTCAGGGGCAGGGAATATAATTTGTGATGGGACAGTTTGAAAATACTCAATTAGGTCTAAAATGAGGTCACTTACAGATAAAGGAAGGTACTAGAGAAAGAAATTTATAATCAAGGTTGACATGGTCTTCCATTATCAGCAAGCCAGTCTGCAGTTGTCCAGCCTGAGCTTTCTTGCATTTTCAGCATATCTGTTAATTGCAATTGCCAGGGATGACATGAAAAGTAGGGGGTTAATTTAAACCAGTAGGTGCTGATTTCTTTGCTTCAGCACCAAAAAAAAAAAAAAAAAAAAAAAAAAAAGAAAACCAAGATAGCATATTTTGGACTTTGGGGAATTCTGCTTCTCTTTAGGGCAAGTTATTTAGCTATCCATACCCAGCAGCACCAGTGCAGTTGGGGCTGGGGGCTTGGTGCATTTACCTCGTATGAACAAAGGATCCAGATAACTCTATTCTGTTCTTTCACATCAGAAGGTATCTGCTATTTTGGACCAAGTGTACAACTTGGACTACAAACTGGTTGTAGTGGGGTATGTATTTTAGAAGTCAACGAGATTATGTGCTTTGAACAAACTAAGCACTTTGTTATCTTGTTGTGATTTTTCTCTTTTGTTTTGTTATTAGAATAAAATCTACAAACCAGTGCTTATAAGTGTCCATAATGGTCACCAAAAGGCAGCTAATGGTGATTGAATTCCAAAGCATAATACTGTGCCATGACTAATGGAGTAATTGCCTATTCAGTGGAGAACATAACCTATTTAACAGAGCTGCTCTGCCTGTTTCCCTTTGTGCAACAAACCCATGTGCTAGAAGGCTCTTCTTGGCCCAAGAATAAGGCTTCATCAAGGTGAGAATGGTTTTGGAGGCCTTGCTATTTGGAAGAAGAAATTTTCTCAAATAGGACTTTTGTCAAGTCATCTGAATAGATTTTTGTGGTCCAAATTTGGGAACTAGCTCTTGGAGACACTGGGTATGGGATTCTCCTGCTGAGAATGTGCTCAATCCTTTTGTTGAGTCAGACTGTAATGGTGGTTGCTGAAGTTTGCTGTGCTGTTATAACCTGAGCCTGATGGAGATTCTTAAAGTGTTGGAGAAATTCAGATTAAATGTCATTGATGGATCAATTAGTGGGACACAGTGGTTTAAAAGTAAAAAAAAATGTTGTGCTGTGGTGTGACTGTGCAGAATCTATTTTCTCAAGGATACTTGAGATATGGAGAAGGACATCTGTTGCTCTTTTGGTCCCTGTGGAGCACTAGATACTTCAGCTGTTGTGTCTAAGCTGACCCCAGCAACTTATTATACTGCTTTGTGTGTATATGTGCTGGGAAGAAGCATTGGCATCTTCCATGTAAATATGCATGGGGATCAGCTGTGGTCTGGACTCTTGATAGAAACAGCTTAAAGTTTAGGGCTAAAACTTTTTGTTGTTGGTAGTGTGGCTGAGTGCTGGCTGAGAGTGGGAAAAGAGATCACTCTGTCACTCAAGTAGGTAGAGAAGGAACTAAACTACTCTGCAGTCTTTGTCCTGTTTTAAAAAGCTCTGCTATCAGGAGTAAGGGAGGCATGAACTGTTACAGCCACTGTGTAGCTCTGCACACACAGATTGTGACGCACCCATCAATCCTTAGGCAAAGCTCCCTGGGCTCTGGCTGCACAGTGCAGTGTGGGAAACTCTGGTGTAGAATGGCCTTGCACACATGGCACCTCCTGCCCACATTCTGAGGTGGAAGAAGAACCTGTCTGATAGCTTTTATTGTGCTGTAGTGAGTGTTTGAAACACTAATCCCCAGGGAAAATTGGCAGGGGAGACTAGCAGTGGGAAGGAAGAGGTGAGGGGAGCAAAGGAAAGAAGAGACCTTCAGGCTTAGGATATATTACACTTAAAATTCTGAGACTGCTCCACAGATGGGCCACATAAAGAATTAGATTTGCAATT
Organism: Ammospiza caudacuta; assembly: GCF_027887145.1. Classification (NCBI taxonomy): domain Eukaryota; kingdom Metazoa; phylum Chordata; class Aves; order Passeriformes; family Passerellidae; genus Ammospiza; species Ammospiza caudacuta. Next base: position 41,803,423 of record NC_080593.1, on the reverse strand, counting down.
TGAACAAAGTTCTGTGGGAAAGTAATTGGACTGGTGAAGCAATCTCACTCTCACTAAATTGCTTTCCAAGGACCCTATCCTGAATGGGGCTGGGCAGCTCTTTCTGATATTTGAGCATCTTCATTTCTCATTGACTTCAGTGAGAATTAAACTCATTGAACTCCTCACTAGGCAATTAGTTTCTTACAGGTGTATTTTTTCTGCTGCAAAGTGGTAACTGCCTTTCCCTTCTGTTAGCAGTCATACCCTGTGCCACTCAAGCCCAAGCCTCAGCATGCAGGTATCATTTAATGGTTCTTTTGTGAGACATGTGCTTAAACATTTGAACACAGATTATGTTCCTTATTGTTTTCTGTGGATAGGATCCTTGAAAGTTTTGTTACACTGACTGCACCACTTTAGCAAAAAGAACATGCCAAATATGTGATGGAAAGTCTTTCCAAAACCAGTCCCATCAAAAGCTTATAAATCAATTTTTTGTTTTGTTTTATTTATTTAGGAAGAGTTTGTTTTGCTTTCAAAAAGGGATGAACACATTTCAAATTAAGAGGACAGGTTCATTAGCATGGAGGATGAATGAGATAATAACGGAGCGCATGAAAGTGAGGTTTTTCTACCTTTCCTTTCCATGAGAGAAGACCTACCAAAATGCAGTGTATTTACAGTCCTCAAATTACTAAAGCTGTAAATGTTTTTGCTTTCATGGCCTCTGTTTGCACTACTGCACATTTTGTGATGATGGATTATGGAGCACCAGGTGTTGGGATGAAAAGAATCAATAGTGTGATACAAAAGATGAAATAACTGTGATGGAACATCAATAAAGGCTAAAAGCTGCCATAGGGATTTGAATCTTAAAGAAGAGCCTGAGAAAGTGTATTAAGAAGAATTCACTTCTCCCCTTGCACTTGTAGTGTCTTTATTCCATGAGCAGAAGTCACCTGGGGGCTCTGTCAAGGACAGAGGTGGAGGAGTTTTTCCTTTGCTCTGTGTACATGGTGCCCAGCACAGCACCTCTGGGGCACAATGTCATAGTGTCAAGGTAATGTCAGGACACAGCCGGTGTCGGTGCAGTTTGGAATATGTTTGCTCTGAAGTGGAGAGGATTTTATTTTATTTTTTAAGAAATAAATTAAATTAAATTTGTTATTAATTTGCACACTACTCCCACAAGCAAACTAGATGAATGCATTTAGAAGTAACTAATTGCTGTTCACGTCTATGCTGTTGGGACGTTGTTTTGAGGAAATGGCAGCTGCTCCTCTGCTGCTGTGACCCATTCTCAGGGGACTTGGCCACTAAAGAAACACAGCAAAGCTAGGCTGTTAGTGTCGAGAACTTTATCTGTTTCAATCTAAGCAAAAAAGACTACTGAAATATGTAATGTAAAAATAAGGCTATTAGGTAAGTTCAGCATCATCGTTTTTCTTTTGCAAATCAGGCACAAAGTTTTAGAGCTGAAATAAATTCATGCAGAAAGCAAGGTTAGGTCACACACCTACTTTCTTAGTTCAAAGTCAAACCATCACAAAGAGAAAGAGAGGAACTCACTCTTCTGAAATACCTTGGTGTTATTACTAATATATTAAAATGCAAGGTCTTTTAAAAAATACTCCTGTTAAAATACTTAGTTCTGCCTTCCAAGGAATAGTCCAGAAAAGCATTTAAGCTTATGACCTATTTCAAGCATGACAATGCAGAACTACTCACACGCTTTAAGCTATGCATGAGATTGATTGGCCCAAGTTAAGAGCCCTGCTGGGATGAGATCAAATGCTCTGCTATAAGGACCTGACTCTGCCAGTCTCACTCATGGATTTTGTTCTGCAGTAAGATTTCATCCCATGCAACACAAGACTGGTGTAGCCAAAAGCTACTCACATTGTAAATCTACGAGATGAAATCTCACACGCCAGGATCAGGCCTTGTCTTTATTATTGCATCACACTGAGTTTTTTGGCAACTTGAGTTTCACAGGGGTTCAATGCAGAATGTCCTCTAGGGACAGCTGCTTTGCAGATGTGGTGGAGAAGGGTCATCAAGGACAACAAGTCATGCTTAGCCTGGTTAGCACAAGGAGACAAACCCTGCCTTTAACCAGCTGCAGCTGATGTTCTTCCTGAGTTCAGACCTTTAATCTAAAGCAGGAAGACTAGAGACCTTTACCCAGCCTTTCCCATGTCACTGATCAATGCCTCAAGCACCTGGGTTTAGATCTTGCTCCAATTTTTTCATGAACTTGCTGTATTTCTGAATGTGACATCAAACCTTTTCTTTGTTCTCTACTTTCAGGTTGCTCCTATTATCAAGGAGAGGATGATGAAGAAGGGCAGCATGATGCTTGGGTACCAGCCTCACAGGGGCAAAGTCAACTTCTTCCGGCAGGTGGTTATCAGCCCGCAGGTTAGCCGAGAGGACATGGACTTCCTGCTGGATGAAATCGAGCTTCTCGCTAAGGACTTGTAGCTGGAGCTCCACAGCATCAGGTGCTGCTCATGTGTGATATTTATGGAGAGAGAGTGGCAGCAGCATTCTGGTGCTATTTTGTGGAAACTAGTAAAAAGCTTGACAGATAGTTTGGAAACTGTCATTTTATAGATTGGTGTTGAGAATTCTGCAGGTAGAGCACCCCTTCACAGGAAAGAATTTGCTGACAGGGGCTGGGGGGCAGGCTGATGCTTCCAGCACCATTGCTGCCATTCTAGGTAGTGTTTCCTCTGAGAATGGTGTCTGTGCCCCAGGAAAGGCAGCTATTTACTGGGTGCCCGTGCACAGCGTAGCTCAAACTGGTCACGTATGCATGCAGGCAAAATTCCTCTGAAGTTGCTATTACGAGTGGATTTGTCAGCGAGCCTTAATATGCTAGTTAATTCTCTTATCTACTCTGTCAATATTTTAGTTTGGTAATTAACATGATAAGACTGCAAATTGTGAACTTATGTGAAATGAGTTCCTCAAGGCCACCTAACTAGGTGGATTGCCCAGGTTTTCCACTGTGAGCACAGGCAGACAGTGCAATGAGGCTCAGTGTAGTTATCACACCAGGAGGAACCTACTGCAAGAAGCCCTGAGTAACCAATATTGAACCAGATGACTTTTTAAGGTCCCTAGCAAACCATAGAATTTTGTGATTCTATGAAACACAGTCATTTGGTCCAGTCAGTGTTTGCCAGTGTTGCCCATCCAAAATGTCACCACTTTAGGAGAGCTGAAAATATTGGAATAACATTTAGAACTTCTTACTTCTTTGTCAACAGGAGTTACCTATAATTTCTGAATTGCCGTTCACCTTCATTTATTTTTAAAGTGTAAAGATTTATTTAGAAGCTTTTAGATGCACTTTAAAATTTTAACAGAGAAAAAAATATATATTTACCTGGAAGATATATATTTTTTATGCATGATTACTTTATATTAATAATATAGCAAAATTGCTTATTTGTCATTGTTTGTTTGTATTTTCCTACAGATTTGAGATGACTTGATCTAATGTTATCAGTGTATAATTTATAATTTTACTCTGCTGTTACCATAGGGTGATCAGAGAAGGTCTTCCTGTGATTTTAGGATATAAACAGTTTGAACATTTTTGGTCAATCTTAAATGACAAAATTAAGTTCTGTGCTTTGTCTTTGTGGTGAGATTTAGACTATACTTTTCATCTGTTTTTTATTCCATAAAAATAATCCATTTTATAAAGATAGAAATGTATTTCTTGTGATGAAGTTGTTGCAGCAAACCAATGGAAATAGCCATGTCTTTCACCTTGTAATCAACATCTGCTCAACGTTAATGTTTTGCTGTTTGCTCCTTATTCTGTATTTGAGGTAGCACTGACCACTATGAACCTTCCTGCTATGATGTTTTATGTCCTTCTGAAAGCTGTTTTTAAACACAAAGCTTCCCGTTTTCATTTCCTACATTGTACTAGGATCCAACATTGCATGAAATTCCTACTTCCAGTCTCCAGGATGATGGTGTGCAAAGCTGAACAAGGTCATGATAACCAGGGGGGGTCACATAGCCAGAGCAGTGGTTAAAAGCAAGGGTCACCTGCAGCCCTTGACAGGTGCCCTTAACAGTGTCCTGGAATGGATATACTTGTGCTATCATACTGATACACAGACTTTAAGCAAAACCCATGTTGATAATGAAATGAATATCACAACGTGGCCCCTGGGTTTTGCTCTTCAATACCCATAAATCACTCCATCATTTTTTGACAGAGCGTGCTTCTGGCTGTACCAGTTATCCTGATCTTGGAAAGCCTAAATTCAGGGCCCATAAGGCTTTTTTTGCCTCCCAGTCACTCAGGGTGGAGTGCAGAGTGCTCAAGGAACGCTGCATGAAGGGGAGACCTTTGCTCTTTCATCTTGAGTTAGACAGGACCATTACCCCTTCTCCTTCTCTTTTTTTGACCTTGAAGGGAAAGACAGAATACAGTGTCAGGATGTTTTGTTTATGGTCCAGATTCTTGGTGAGTACCTGATTTTTTGATTCATGGAGAAGTTATAACACCTTTCATCAGCTGAGAATTTGGTCTGTGGTGTTTTGTGGCACCACCACGATCAAAAAAGTGTTACTGTCTTGTTTCTCTTCCTGTTCTCCAGACACTGTGGCACTAATTGCATGTGTCAGGCAGAAGTAACACAGTTCCTTTCTGTAGCAGTAGTGGCTATAGTATTTTAAGTGAGAGTAAACTGGAATTTTTTTCATAGTTGCAGAAAATAAGTCTCTGATCATCATGTGCGCTGATTTCTTTGAAGCTATAGGTTAACCTTCCAGTGTGATGTGAGTACCTTATCCAATCTCCATATGTTTTCCATTGTTTCTGACCCTTTACCATGTCCCAGGTGCACAATATGATGGTTTCATTTCAGGACTAATGTAATTTTCTCATAATTACTTATGTTGGAGTAGTATGTACAAAATGTCTATTTTGTAGCTGGTGATTTTAATAAAAAGTGAAGTAAATTACACCCTTATAAACACAGGCTGTCTTTGTCATTTGTCAATCTAAAGCTGCATATACAAACATGGAAGGTACCTCTAAGCACTCCACATAAATAGCACTTCAGCTTTAAAATGTGAAACCTAGTTTAACCCTGCTTCAGGGTGTGGTTTATCTGTGTGCTGTGCCCACATCATCTTTGATAAACATTTTGGGTGAAAACATGTCACAATTTATCTTACTCCTGCTTTCAAATGCAGAAACTAAATTGTCTGTGCAAAAAGATGTTTGATTTTTATTATTTTTTTGCTGTACTAGCTAGTTGGGATTGACCCATGAGCTCCCTCTCATAGTTACTGGCAAGCTCCATCAATCAGGATGCTAAACAAAGTTCTGGAAGTAGTGAGGTACATGCATAAAACACTATAGAAGCTGATCCATTTGTTGGTCTACCTCTAATAATTTTTTCAACAGAAAAGGAAAGAAATATTTAGAAGGGATACAGAGGTAGATTTTACTCTTAGTTGTGTGGCTTCATCTTGGGAAAACTTTGAGCATTTTGTGATGGGTGCAAAATCGCCCACATAAATCATTGTGCCTAGAGCCAGCAGTCCCTGTCTCAGGATTTCTCAGGATTTCTATTATGATTTTCTGTGATAAATGAGCACTGATCATCACAGTCTGGTTACATATGATTTTCATTCTTCTAACTCCCACTGATTTAACTGGGAACTCTTGCTGGATTGGACTCTGAGTCATATCACTGGGATCTCTCATTTCAACACCAGTTTGGCCCTCTGAACACCTCAGTTTATCTGTTCTGTTTGTGCCTAGAGATTCAGATTTATCTTTATTTTTGTGAGACTGAATTGAAGCGTACTTTCATTTGTATCCTTCAGTGATGCATTAAGATGCTTTTCAAATATCATTTGGCCCATCCTTAAAGAACAAGAAATGTTCTTTAAGGAAAGCCTAAAGAACTGGTTGAGTTACATTCCCAGAATGCCAAGTAAAGGTATGTAAAAACCTGTTAGGTGCTTGTGGCTTCCTCATACACACAGCCCACTGTACTGATTCATGCTCAAGTGATTTTTATTTTTAAATCTCCAAGTGTTGTGATAGGGCTTATGAAACTGATATGAAATGTTGAAGGCAGAGGAGAGTAATTCAGAGTTACTAAATGTTGAGTTTGATCTCTTCTGTTAGGTCACAGAGGAGTGGTGTGACAAGCCAAAAGTGAGCTAAAAGTGAGATTTGAGTCCCACATTTTCTACTGTGCCAAATCTGCCCAGCCTCTCTTCCCCATTGGCTCCTTTCCTGGTTTTCCAGTGGCTGAGTAACATGTGGAAAATCAGTTGTTGGAAATCAGATGTTGCAGGTACAGCCCACTCATTCCTGTCTTCCTTTCTGTGGTGCAACTGGTAAATGCTGGTAATTATTTGAGCTTATGAGCACTGTATCTAGTGCAGTAACTGCTAAATATTGCTACTGTTAAATCCTGAAATAATACAACTGCACAGGTTAATTTTGTCTTAATTGCTCACACTAATTGCAGGTTAGATGCAATCAAAGCCACGCTGCCTGGCAAATGCACTGTGCACACCACAAGAGAACCTGGTGGAGGGTTTTTTTTTCCTTTAAATTGAATCTAGTCTCCCACAATTACATGTTTTTCTTCAGATGTGCAATTAGATGTTATTACTCTAATTCTGTAACTGCACAATAATCAACCAAAAAATTACTTTGATAAATAAAACAAAACCAGGAAATTCACTCTGCAAGAGGAACAAAAAAGAGAAGGTTTCAAGGCAAGCCCACAGAATGGCTGTGTGAATGATTAACCTCTGCTGTGTGCCTGTGCTGCAGGAGTGGAGCAGGGAAGCTGTTCCAGTCATGGAGTCATCAAAGAACTGAGCATGTCCTGGCACTGCAGTGGACACTTTGTCATACATTGATGATTTTTGTATGTTTTATGGTAAAGTTTTTTATTAGTGAGAAAAGTGACACTGAAAGGATAATCTTTAAAAAGTCCAAGACAGAAGACCACTTTCAGCCTTGGTAACTCATGTACAACTAAAGAACAATAGAGCACATTTCTAAAATTCATGAAAGAAAACGTAAAATCTTTAATTTTAACAAGGATGAAGGCAAATAGTAGAAGGTGAAAGATGTGGACTCAATATTTCTGTCAAACACAGATAGTCTGTTTTGATGAAGTAATTCTTAAATTAATAACTTGTACAAAGCTATTTAAAAATTGAAAGTATGATGAAAACACTTGCCATGAAACAGCATAGACCCATGGAAACTAACATTTTTCTGTAGGACTGTGTATAACACCGTTCTTCCAAGAAACTCTCACCCAGCTTGTCATTCTGGGAAGTGGCTCCTTAAATCTGTCAGGCACTGACACTGGCAGCTTGATCCATCCTTTCTTTGCATGCCAGTTGATACGGATTTTTATTCTTTCTTTGTTTCTGTACCCTCTCTCATGCCTGTAAATTTATTTTCCAGAGGAGTATTTTCAGTATTTGGAGCTATAGAAAAAATGTCAGAGTAGCATAAGGGCTAAGATTGAAATTTGAAGCAAAAGTAGTGCTCAGGTTATCCTGATGGGGTGTTTTGCCTTCCTTTTTCCTGTAATGGATTTGTCCAGATGCTCAGATGATGAGCAGCCACAGCCTCTGCTCATGAAACCATGCTCTGAAACCATGGTAACACCAAAATCAAGACTTCACATGGGAGACCAGTTTGGCCTTGAGAAACTGAGTAAGACAAAGAGTAGCAGAGAGAAATGTTACTTGTCCTCTTTTACAGATGAATGATACACAAGGAACTTAAAACTTCTATTTTTGTAAAAACTAGTACCATAGCTTTAGAAAAATTGTGGAAGAAGTCACTAACAGGAGACAGCAGTGAGTGAAAAATGGGGCATACTCTGATATGGGCTTAGCAGAGGGAGTGTTGCTAGAATAGCCAGAGAGTTTTATGGGAATAAAAACTTGATTTTCTACACTAGACTCTTCAGGTATTTGCTGTTTCATCATTTGGGACAATTTACATAAGATGGGAAGCAGGACTGGAAACATTAAGTGAATAGGACTACCAGCGAAAGATGAGTAATGGGGACTGGATGATACTTGGGTGTTGATTCTGAGCTAATCTAACTTCATACTGTCATCACTAACCTTCCCAGAAAGATCAGACATATGTTCACAAAATTTGCTGATGAAGTTTTCGTGGAAATTTTAGAGTTCAATGTGCTTGGAGAACTAGGTGATTTCTAAGAATGTGTGGCAGAGGAGACAGTAAAAAGAAAGTGCAAAATCTTTGGGGACTTGCAAAAGGCAGCAAGCACTTTTTTATTTAATGTAGGACAAACTAAACACCTGCAAAACAGAAAATTATGAAGATAAGTATAATGATGGCATAAAAAGCAGTGTTAAAGCAATCATGAGTTAAGTCTAAATTATATGTAAATAAAGTTACCCAGCCAAGAAATTCAGTGGTCATCAAAGCAGACCTAGCCTCTCATCTGGAGAACAGCAGCAAGGAAACTCGAGTTGGGCAGCAGGCTCAGTGCCTGGTCCAGCTCTGTTGTACCTCAAGCTGTGAGCAGTGAACAGTGAAAATATTGATTGGTGCTACAGAGCCAAAGCATAGCTCTGCAGAGTCATGTGCTCCATCTGCTGGTGTATCCTCTGGTATCCCACTTGTACCACAACCAGGAGGTCTTTTCCAACAAGCACTCCTGGACCCCTCACATGTGGCAGGGGAGGGAATGGAATTGAAGGATCTTGGGATTTTTTTTGCAAAAATGCACTGTCAGAAAATGTTGCTTTGATTTTGGCAATCTCCTTTAAAAACATTGAATTTCGATGGACTTTGGGGAAAAATATGCTGACCTGTGATTATTTGCCTTTATCCTGCCTAAGTAGTGACCAGAATGCCATGTAATCCCTTATGACAGGGGTGTATTTGAGGCATCCAAGATTAACAATGGAGAACTCATGGCAACATGAAAAATTAATTTCTGTGATTCTGAGCTACCCGGCCAAGCAATAATTCCTTTCCCTTGCTTTTTATCAAGGTCAAAAAAAGGAGTTCAGGAGTGTATAAACCACTTTTAAGTTGCATGGCTTCAGAATGCTCAGTCTCCAGGCTTGCTTTTGTCATAGAAATGCTCAGTTACCAGGCTTGATTTTATCATAGAATAAGCTGAGTTGGAAGGGTCATCAGGATCATCAAGTCCTACTCCTGGACTGTCACGGGACACCCCAAGCGTCACACCATGTACCTGAGAGCATTGCCCAAGCACTTCTTGCACTCTGTCAGGCTTGGTGCTGTGACCACTTCCCTAGGGAGCCTGCTCCAGTGCCCAACCACCCTCTGGGTGAAAAAACTTTTCCTAACATCTGACCTAAACCTCTCCTGAGCCAGCTACATGCCATTTTCTTGAGTTCCATTCACAGGTCATGAGAGTGAAGAGATCTGTAGCTGCCCCTCCCCTTTTCTCTTGAGGATGCCGAAGACCACAATGAGGTCTCTGCTCAGGCTTCTCTTCTCTAGTCTGAACAGACCAAGTGACCTCAGCCACTCCTCACCAGGCTTCCCCTACAAACCCTTAACCATCCTTGTGGCTCTCCTTTGGACACTATCTAATAGCTTAATGTCTTTATGTTGTGGTGCCCAAAACTACACCCATGACTCCAGAAGAGTCTGCACCAGTCCAGAGAAGTGCAGGACCTTTACTCTGAAGCAATCCAAATGTCAGGGGGTTTTTATATTTTCCTTTCCGTGAGAAATATCAGTGTTTTATAGGGAGTTGCAAAAGAGGATGTCCTGCTGCCATGGTCCAGAACATTTTGCAATTTCCCACAGAACAAAATTTCCAGCTTCTTGGCCACTCTAAACTCAGACATTTGGAGGCATTGATTGAACACAGCTCTGGAACTTCTGTGGCAGGAAAAGATCTCAAGATCTCATTGAGAAAATATGACCTCCATCCTGAAACAGGATCAGTGATATCAGAAAACCAGTGTCCAACCTTTTTCTAGTCTATAATTCATGACCAAAAATTCTGGAAAACCTGCAGCCCTCCCTTGAGGTTTTTGTCATGGATGTTTCAGATTTATTCTTACGTCCTTGAAAACCGCCACAATTACGGCCAACAAGTATTTTCCCCCTTTGTGTTTTCTACATCTTCAAAGATTCTAATCTTATTAACCCTTAATTGTCTTCTTATCTAGTTCTGCATTGCAGTAATTGCTCTCATGTTTCCTTAGGGGCCATGTTTTAAAATCTCCTGATTATTCTGGCCAAAACAAGACAGAGGAGCCCTCTGGAACCTTACCAGGTTTTACAAGAGTGGCAGGATCACTCTGTACATCTGTCAGCCACCACTGCTCTTTATCTATCACTGTGGGATGTTCACCTTCTTTTGTAACAACAAGACGTGATTGATTCTTACCAGGTTTGTGATCCTCCCTGGGCATTAGAGCTTCTTTGGCCAACTGCTCTAAGTGGCTTTTCCCCATTAGATATCTGTACATTTAATTAGTCTTTAGTAAGTGTTTCCACTAAAGAGAATATTTTTTTTTCAAAATATTTATTTAATCTGCCAAGAACAATTTGAATTGTCAGTCAGTCTGTCCTGCAGCACAATTGCAGCCTCTCCCAGCATGATGCAGTTTGCAGATTTAATAAGCTGGTATTTTTGACCATCACCTAGGCTATTACTAAAACAATGGATAGGAAATAGAGTCATTGTGGAACCATATTAAAGTGCTGCCTAAATCCATGTTGTCTCCTATTCTTCTTTCATTGATTTCCAGTTGTCTATAAATACTTTGATACTTCCCACCCCTCGTAATTATCTGAGATGCAAGGGACTGCATGGGTTCCCCATCTCCTCTTGCACCCTTTCAAATGACAAGTGCTAGCTCTTGGACAACATGGGGGCAAGACCTGCAGCTGCACATCTGGGGGCGTGTTGCAGCTTGGAGAATTTGTTCCTGAAGTGGTTGAATGTCAGGTTGGATGTGGATGGAGCTGAGGCTGGCAGGTGCAGGAAGGCCTATCCAGGCCATGTGCCTGGCTGCTGACTCCATGGAAAGCAAGAACATGGAAAGGGGAAGATGAGGGAACACGGGAATCTTGCCTTGGTACAGAGTCACAATGTGGTTGGGACTTGCATCTGGATTTGGAGCCAGACATGTACTCTCATTTTACTCAGGAAAGTCAGAGTACTCAAAGAGAAGAGTGGCTAGGTATGAGACTGTGAGAATGCATTTCACCCAGATCAGTCTGGCTGAAACAATGAACTACATTAAGCATTCTTCACCTTCTTGTTATCCTGTGCTATTTTGAAAATTAATCTTTTTTTGTCTGATTGTAGGTAGAGAGAAGAATAATATAGCCAAACAAGTGCAAAACAGTTTGACCTTTCCAGATACTTTTCTCTTTTTCAGTTCTTTCGTGGGTTTTATTTTCTGTGGGTTTTTTTTTGTTTTGTTTTGTTTTGGTTTTTTTTTAATGTTTTCTTCATAAAGCATACCCTCCACATTTAGTTTGCTAGGTTTCTTTAGAACTGGAGGACAAAGATGTTGCTCTGAACCCAGAGTGTTGAATCTGATGAGACAATCATGTAGGAGATAGGGCATTAAAAAATAAAAAGCTATTCCCCTTCCCAATTAAGAGCTCTTTCCCCATAATTACTATCTTAATGAAAGCACAACATGAGGCTCACAATACCTATGATTTCATTTTAATTACTATTGGAAGACAATTAAAGCAGTCATTTAAAAATGCAATTCTGCACACCATGGATGGGATTCATGCTGGAGCAGTTTGTGAAGAGCTGCAGCCCGTGGGGAGGACTCAGGTTGGAGCAGGGAAGGACTCCTCTCCCTAGGCAATGGCAAGAACAGCCTGTGGTGAACTGACTGCAACCCCCATTCCCTGTCTCCCTGAGCCACTGTGGGGGATGAGGTAAATCCTGTGAAGGAGGGAGGAGTAGCAGAAGGGGTCTTAAGATTTGGTTTACTTCTCATTATGCTGCTCTGATTTTTATTAGTAATAAGTTAATTTCCCCAATGCGAGTCTCTTTCACCTGTGATGATACTTGATGAATGTTCTCTCCTGGTTCTTATCTCAGCTCATGAACCTTTCACTGTATTTTCTCTCCCCTGTCCAGCTGACAAGGGAAGTGATTGAGCAGCTCTGGTGGGTGCCTGGCATCCAGCCAGCATCATCCAGGACAGTTTAATAGGGAAAGCGAAAGCTGCACACACAAACAAAGCAAAACAAGGAATTAATTCACTGCTTCCCATGGGCAGGCAGCTCTTCAGCCATCCTCAGGAGAGCAGGGCCCCATCACATGTAATAGTGACTTAAAAAGACAAACATCATCACTCCAAATGTCTCCTGCTTCCTCCTTCTCTGCCTACATTATAAAGTGAGCATGATGTCCTAAGGTCTGCAATATCCCTTTGGGCTGTCTGGGTCACCTGTCCCAGCTGTGTCTCTTCTCAGCCTCCCAAACTGCAGTCCCCAATTCCCAGCCAGTGTGGCACTATGGAAAGCAGAAAAGGCCTTGGATCTGCACAAGCCCTGCTCAGTAACAACAAACACATCTCCATATTATTAACCAACTCCAAAACACAGCTCCACATAGGCCACTCTGAAGAAAATTTCCTCAGCCAAACCCAACACAAAACCTCAAGTTAATAATTTTATGATTGACAAGATATGTGGCTCAAGCAGTAAGTGTGTTGCTGTGATGGTAAAGAGAAGGCATTCACTTCATAGCATTCATACATCCCTAATGCTAATGTGTTGGTTGTGCACATGGAAAAGGAGATGAAAAAGATGAACATCAGCATTTGACCTTTCTGACCCTGTAGCCAAAGTTTATTCCATGCATTTGTCCACGGAAAAATTTTCTATCTCTTCCAGAAACTAATATGATTCATTTTGAGCATCAGGACAAGTAGTGCAAAAATAGAGAACTCCAGCATAGCCATCCCACATGGCAATCAGGTCTCAGCAAGCACTGTCAAAATGCACATTGGAAAATTGAAAGGCAAAAGTTTTTTGTAAAAACCCATTGTATTTCTTGCTTGTATTTTTGAGCCATTTTCTATTCTTAGCACTAATGTGAAGGCCCCTAAAGGATAGAGCAGCCAGTCTTTAAGCTATTTTGTGAGCACTCTCCACGTGTGGAGCAAAGCAAGGTGTCAGTGCTGAAAACCTGCCTGCAATCCATGGACACGAGAAGTCAAATTGCTGAAGTCAAATCTACTGACCTGAGCAGTGTTGGTGAAGCAAAGGGATGGTCCCAAAGCCCATCCATGAAAGCACAGAGAGCAGGCTCCTCCTCTCCAGGCTGCAGCTGTGGTCCCTTCCATTTTCTGCCCATGCTCAGGCTGCCCCTGGCTCCCTGCACAGCCCTGCTCCACCCTGGAGCCACATTTGGGCCTAGCTGAGGACGTGGCAGGGATGGTGACACTGATGGTGACACTGCTGCATCGCCTGCTTGCTCTCAGGACATTTTGAGACTCTTTCACATTGAAAAGCAAACCTTTCTCTGCCAAAATATTTTCATCTAGACCTAATAAAAGCAAATTAGTCTCTTCCCCAGATCAGGAATTAATTTTGTCTGGTTGTGTGTCATGGGTAGAGTAAACAGTTTATACTTGGGCAAAGGCTGTGTTTAAGTATGGCTGGATCCTGTTTGGTTTACTGTGATTAACCTAAACAATTGAGAAATGTTGAAACAAGTTAATTTAAATTCTTTCTTCCATTTCCTACAGCTTTCATAAGGTGAGGTTCTTAAAGCAACTGTTCCAAAAATTATTTCAAGGCAAGAAAATGAATGTTAACATTCTTACATTAAAATGAAATTAGGGCAGTTGCCCCCCTCACCCTCCTTATTTAATAAGGCTTACATGTTCTTTCCAGATGTACACAAGCTAAACAACCTGCTGCTTAATGGGAGATCTCCTTATGCTCAAAACACAGGAGCATTCCACTATGGAATTCTAAGCATTACAAGACATACTTGGAATCATAGAATCACAGAATAAGCTGAGTTGGAAGGGACCCATGAGGATCATCAAGTCCAGCTCCTGGCCCTGCACAGAACCGCCCCAAGAGTCACACCATGTGCCTGAGAGCATTGTCCAAACACTTTTTGAACTCTGTCAGGCTTGGTGCTGTCACCACGTCCCTGGGGAGCCTCTTCCAGTGCCCAACCACCCTGTGGGTGAAGAACTTTTTCCTGTTCTCCAATCCCCTGCAAGTTGCTTTTGCAGACTCTTCCTCAGTGTTTGGGCTGCAGTGTCAGTGATGTCATGTCACAGAAACACTGCTCCTGCTGCTCACATGGAGATTAGATGAGCAAAAGGGGTGGTAGCCAAAGTACAGAGTGAGTCTGTGTAGAATTGTACAGGACTTACCAACTGGAAAATTGAAAGTCTTAGTATGAGATTTATGTCCTGTCTAAATTTTTTTAGCTAATTAAAGGTATACCCTATTTTCTTCTGCCTCCAGAAACACCAGATGGCTTATGGAAGCAAGTATTTTTGTTGAAGAGAATCAGTAGCTTGACTTTAATTTGATGAAAGGAGGAAACCTCATCTTTCCAGAAATGTCTGAATTCAACTATCAGCAGTTATTATTTTTAACTTGCTTAGTGCCTGTCTTATTGACGGTCTGCTCCCGAATACACTGTCTGCTAACCCATGTGCTGCAAATTGTAATTCTCCTTGGTGGCAGCAGTTTTGAGCAGATGGGCTTTGTATTTTCTCTCACTGGATCCTTTCCCTGACAGCCTTTATTTCAGTTTTGTTGGATCAAACATGAAACACTGGTTTTTGTCATTCTAGGCATACAAAAAGCCTTGCTCTTTCAAAAAATAGTACTTTACTTTAAATGGTCCTCAAAAAGTCACGTGAGAATGCTCTGAGAGACCCCAGAACAGGCCTTGTATTTTCATCTCAATCACTGCAGCAGCAACCCTCGGCACTTCTGGTTCTGGGGAAGCATTTCTTACATGCTGCCAAACATTGTATTCCAATTTAACATGGATATCTTTCAAAACATTTCTTACTGAGTAGTCCGAGTGCAGAGCACTCACATACATGTATAAGGAAGTCAGATAAAGCCCAGCCTTAAGAGCTGAACATTTGCAGCCACAGAGAGACAGATGTTTATCTGAGGAGAACTTTATACTGGCTTCAGTTTGAGAACTAGAAAGACAATTTTCACCTTCAAGCAAAATCAGGAATTAGATGCAGTCAATAGATTCTGTAAAAAAAATTATAACCTTAAATGTTGTCCTGAAAGGTTGAATAATGAGGACCCTGGCATATTTTTAACAGAAAGGAATCACTTTTTGGAGCTCTTTGCGTGGCACAGGCTTTATTGATGTGGGGAGTGGGGGAAGCTCCATTTCTGTAGCTCAGCATACAGCTCTGATAACAGGTCCTGCATCTCAAGCTGGTTCAGTTAATCCAAAATACCAAAATAAAGCACTTGCCTGTGCCCCACACACTGCCAGCTGGTGGCTGAAACACTCTGTAAAAACTGGCATGTTTCAGAGAGCCTTATGTTACACTGGCAGGTGGCTGAGCTGTAAAATACAGAAACCCCTGCTCCAGCAGGGCTGGAAGCACTGTAGGACTGTTTTCATTCTGGCTCAGCACCTGGGATTCATGTGGAGGGGGCTGAGTCGACGGTGAGGTTGGGGGGCCTAATGCAAGTTGCTCATGTGTGTTACAAACCGATGGAAGCTTCACCCCAGAGGTACCAGGAGCAGATTATGTGGTTGTCTGCTCCTTCAGAAAGAGAAGAAGACAACTGTGGTCCAGGGAGCCTCATGCAACCACTCATGGGAGCAGAAAGACAGCAAACCTGGCGAGAAACCTGATCACCATATCTGTGCAAGCCCGTTAGATGCACATGTGATGTGTGGTTCTCTTGGGCTTTGCTTCCTCTGCATCATTTCTGCCCTAAGAGAGCCAAGGGGCACTGTGTTAAACAGGTGTGTGCAGTGGGCTTGCTTGCTCAGGTGCTGTTTCTGCAGGACAGATCCTGGTGGTCAGGGCAGCCTCTGCTGGGGTAAAGATGGGAGAAGGAAGGGCACAGCTCCAGACCGATCAGAAACAATGGTGAGGGGCCCTTTGGGAGGTCGTGCAGTATCTGCTGCAGGTCTATTTTCTGAAACACAGACACAGAGGAGAATTTTTGTGAGAGGAAGACCAGCACCTGATCCAAAACTGGGGGGAGAGGGAGGTCACTGTGCAGCCCTTGCTGGGCATCTGAAGGTGCTGGGGAAGAGGAGTGGTTGGCAGGGGCTGCTGGCAGCCTGGCTTGAGGCCATGGATGAAAGAACAAAGAGCAAAGTGAATTGCTTTTTGTTTCTTCCGCAGAAAATCCTTACTGCAGCAGAGGAGAAAGAGAACAAGTGTTTTCAGCTGTGAGTGCTCCCCCCTGTGACACAGGACAGGGCCAGCCCGGGAAGAAATGCCAGGGATCTTTGCTCTCCCTGGTTTCACATGGCAATGTTTTGCAAGAGAGACTTTTTAGCAGTGAGGGTTTAATCATGCCAAACTTGATCAGGTGACTGTCTAATCTTTTTAAGAGTTAGCTACCTAAATGAAACTATCTGAAGAGATTGTTTTATCACCATTACAGCTGAGCAAATAATTCACAACAGACAATTTATGAGCTGCCTTTTGCCTTTGCCTCTTCATGAAGTGATTAGATGGTGCTCAAAGCATTCATTAGTCAAGAATTTTAAATCTATTTCCTGGGCTTGGTCCCCTCAGGAGACTCACAATTTGGCTGTATTTCAACAAACCACCGTCTCCAGCTTTCTGCCCATGAGCAACACCATTCAGCATCCAGAGGTCAAAAGTAGGTGAGAGCAGCCACTAGGTCAAGGCATGGAGAGGAAATGGGGTCCAGACAACCTGGCTGGGGCACCAGGGACTCAGGCCAACTGAGTCTTGTGGGTTGTGCTGGGAAATGTAACCCAGCAGGACACAGGTGTCTGAAAGAAAAAAAATAACCAAGCACCAAAATCCTGCAATGAGGTGCATCATTTACATTGACCTAGGCTGAGACTCGAATTTTTGCCATCCCCCCCCACAGCAAGAGCCTTCTCAACACCCACATGGTGTGCACTGACTTGCAGTAGTGTTTGCCAAGTAATAAGCAGCATGAAGGCAGCCAAGCTGCATTCAGGAACAGGCAGACAGTCTGGAACTGAACTCACTCCATCTCTTTTGTGGCCAGAGGGAAAAATTGCCACGGGCAGAATTTTATTAAAAACATAGTGCCAAAAAAAAAAAAAAAAAAAAAAAAAAAGCAAGCAGTAGAGAGAGAAAGAAAGAAGGATTGGGAAATAAATTAATCAATGTTCCTCTGGGAGCAAAGGAAGCCCTTGGGCCACAGTACAGCTGGCTTGACAAGAGGACAATATTGCAGGTGCTCTACATGTGGCCCAGTTTGTTTCCAGGTGCATTTGGAATAATGATGTCTTAATGCTTTTCTATTTCTTTTTTTTCTCCTCAGAAGCTGGGTCATTATTTTTTCCTTCTTTTATCATTCGTGTCTATTCCAGTAGCAATTTAGAATATCCTAGAAGGGGATGAAATCCCCACTGTGCTGGAAATTATGTGAACTGGTGACACAGGCAGGTTGCACTGGGAAACTTCCTTATCCAGTAGAGACCACTGCAAGGTTCAGCAGAAAAGCCAAGGACTGCTTTCTGCACTGCACAGCTGGACCCTCCTTGCTGTGCACCCTGGTGATAAAATGCTGACCAACACGCTAATTAGGAGCTGCTCACAGTAGGATGTACAATACGATATTTAGGATAAGACAGATGGGCAATACCTTAACTGAAAAAAAATAAATTAGAAGTATATAGAGTACTTTATTTCAAGGATATCATGTACTTCAAGACTAAAAGATCTGTGGAATTTGCCTGCTACATTTTTAAAATGCATTTGCAACACTTGCTTGCTGTGTTATGCCAAAAGGACTCAGACTTTGAGCCAGCATAAACAGGATGTGGGGCCTGAAGGTCTTTGCCAGTATGTGGCCAGTGGTGGGGACTGCTGAGGGGTGGCCACTGAGCACACTGGCACACGGTAGGGCCAGCCACAGGGGTACTGGGCTTGCCAAGGCTCAGCAGGGCACTGCTGGAAACCACAGAGGTGTGGGCAGTGAGCCCTTGCATCCTGTCAGGAAGCTGAGAGCTGTTCTTGTGCTTGGCAGAGGGCAGCTGGCTTGGAGGAAGAGCTGCTCACCTGTGGCTGTCTGCTTGGGGGGCACCTAGGCAGGGCCTCCTTCACAAAGCCCTCCTTTTGCCAGCTTCAGAGTAGATGTGGCCACTGTCCTTTGTGCACCTGACACTGCCTGTGTGTGCTGCTCTGTTCAGAGCATGGGGTGCCCAAAGAGACTGAAATCGCTGACATGCTCAAAACTCAACAAGGCCTTCAGCAACTTGATTTAAGTGCCTGTTTTGAACATGACCAGATGACATGAACCCTGGACAGATGACAAACAAGCACATAACAGAATGAGATGCCCCTGCCGGCCTCAGTTATTCTGTGATTTTGCTTGACTCATGAATGAAGATGTGGATTCCTCTTTGAGGTATCCACATTTGAAGGTTCAAAAGAAGATAGTGCAGCCAAGTGTGAGGGTCAGTGGAGGTTTTAGCATGAAAATACAATCTATGAAAAAAATGGTGATGTCTGGAGCATCTCAGATGCCGGTATCAGATGCTGGTGGAAGGCACCCTGTGCAAAAGCTTAGATTCAACCCAAGTAACATTCAAGACAATTTGAAGAGGGCAGAGGGAGGTATCTTGCTCTATTTTTTTTTTTTTTTAAATCTGTGTTCTGCATGCCTTCCATGGGAGGGGCATCACCTTAAAAAGGTGAAAGCTCTTTGTGGAGAGCAGAAGCTGTAAGGCACAAGCACATTAATCACGCACTTCTCAGTGACACAGATTTAGTGGGCTGTCTTCTGGCTCACCTGCACATCAGCACCAAAACGACTGAGGTCTAGCTATGGTTCTAACTATAGAACCATAGAATGCATTAGGCTGGAAAGACCTTTAAGATCACAGAGTCCAACTGCTAACCCAAAACTGCCCATTCCCTGACTAAACCATGTCTGTAAGAGTCACATCCACCTGAGACCTGAGCAAGGCAGCAGTAGGAAAGCGCCAGCTGTAAGCCCTTTCTCCCTCCCTTCCTTTGAGACTAGTGAAGGTATAACAGGGCAGGGGCTAAGGGGCCAGCAAGTTTGCCCATCTGCTGGTGCTGCTCTGCTGAAGGGCAGGCTGGAGACTAGGGGAAGGAGTCATTAGCAAAGCACACTGCACAGACTGAGAGTGACATTCAGGCCCCTGGTGGGAAGAAATGGACTTGAATCAATTTAGGATAGGGTTCATTTTAGGAAGAGCCCTCTCCCTATCCTGGATGATCCAGAGACGAACTTGATTTGGTGTTATTTTATTTGCTTCAATAAACATTTGTTTTATACAAAACAAAACAAGACAAAACCCCCCTCAAAACAGTTTACAAAGCAAGTTAAGTGTTTGAAACTTTTGATATACAAGAGTATATATTGCTCACATTCCTATTTCATACATGATGTACATGGTGAAGTATTCCTTAAAAGAATAAAAATTTTCCTTTACATGTAGTGTTAAAAAACCCCATAAAAACGTCAGTACTGTCAGGAACTACTGCTTACCATTTCTTGACCTTCTGTGTGGATGGAGGAAGAGAAATGGGCTGAGACTGAGTCATTACCACTGTAATGACTTTCTACCTGCCTGGATGCATTCCCCACCCATATCTCCTACCTCTGCCCATGGCCCTGTGAATTTACAACATTGCATCCCTAAAAATATGCCATAGTATCCTCGAAGTTCCACTGTAGGTGTGGAGGTTTTGCCCCACTCTGTTTTAACATCTCTGAGCAGTTTGGTTAAAATAAAAAAAAAAAAAAGCAGTTACAAAACCATTTCAAATAAAGTATTTGCCATCATAAACTTAACTCCTATTTGAATAAGCATGATTCCTATTGACTTGCATGGCAACATTTTTGAGAGGAATATTGATATTTATCTGTCAAAGGTGTTTAATAAACAACACCAAATTCATGTGTCCAGGATTGGTTTGTGCTGGTTGAATTTCTAAATTGCAAGGCCTGCTGACATGCCATGAGGAAGAGAAAAATGGATAAATCACTGAAAAACACCTAAAGACAAAATTTTTAGCACTTCTTAAACACACTGCTGTCATGTATAGAGGCCCAATGTGATGTCAACTGTCTCAAGCATTTTGGGGAACTGAAAGAATGCAAGCAAAGTCTGAAAGATCCTGTTGAAAAAGTGTTTCTTTGTTTTTGTTTTTTGTTTTTTTTTTTAATTCTGTGAATTGCTGACTTGCTGAGGCAGCCCTAAATGCAAGCAATGCTGAGGGCAGGATATGCCATTAACCTATTGCTACGGAGCTTTCCCTCACCTCCAAGGTCTTTTTGCAAAAATAAAGGCAACAGCTGCTGCCTCTTTCTTTAGAAAGTGTGGAACAGTCACACTGTGGTTTGCCCAGCAATTAGACACACTGTACAGGGAAAAGGGAAAAAAAAAGTTTGTTCTTATAGCAACACAATCAAGGTAAAAGACAGGGGGAAAAATAATAGGACTGCCCACACTCAGAATGCTCAGCAAATATAAAACATCTGCTTGGATTGTTGCTGGCCCTGTCCTGTTCTGTATGGTTTGAGGGTGGGGACGGGAGGAGGGGAAAACTGATCCTGCTGATATTTTGCAACCTGTTTGCAAGCAGCACAAATTCAAAGCAATAAACATATAACATTAATGAACTCACAAAACACACATGTGGGAAGGACCAACCCTCCTCACATGCCTGTTCTGGAACACTTTGAGGACTTTGGGGTTAAGGTGAGAGGGAAAAGGCATTCCTGAATTTTCCACAATGTGCTGCAGACAGGACCATGCAAGTAACTGCAAAGTCAACTTTGCCTGTCTGCTGTGAGACTGCTCCTGCTCCTGTGAACAGCAGGATGACAGCCAGGTGGTCACAGCACATGCTTGGAAAGTCGTCTTCTTATTGCATATTATTCCTATTTTTTGGCAGAACGCTTAGTGCAGAATTGCTGGTGTGGTGCTATACCAGTCGCCCCAGGCTCCTTCCCTAAGGGGTGGGATTTCTAATGTACTGGTAATTTCCTGGAAGCACTTTCTTTTAATAACTTTTCTTTTCCCAGGACATGGCTGTTTATAGATATATAGATACATATATATATATATATATATATATATATATATACATACACACACATTTATATATATATATATATGTATATATGTATATATATATATATATAAATAGCAATTTCATAGTTATATACAGGCATTAATAAAGTGCATAATGTTATTGGCTATTTTCAAATCCTTTTCCTGAGGAAGTGCTACCATATATAGCTCCTCCTACGACATGATGCTGGCTGCCAGTGCTAGGGTATGACTGCTACTCCCCCAGCTTGTAATTCCCAGAATACATCTCCCTGTCCAGAGCTGGAGCCCAAAGGGAGTGGTGACAGCCTCAGTCCTCCAGGAAGCAAGTCAAGGCACCGATCAAGACCTCTTCCTTTGCCAAGGTGAACACGTCTAGGAGCGACTTCCCTCCGTCCCGGAGCTCCCGGGCGTGCGCTACTTGGCGGTGGTCACGGAGCCGTCCTCGGGGATCTTCTCCTCGGAGCAGCTCCTCCCCGAGAGCCTGTCGTGGTGCCGGAGCTCGCTGAAGCGCTCGGCCACGCACTGCGCCGTCAGCCGCGCCTCGGGGTCGTGGTCCCAGCACTCGATGAGCGTCTCACACACCATCTGGATGCCCTGCACGGAGCACAGACACAGCGCCCGTGACGGGGCAGCCACCAGCAACGCCTCGCGCACAGAGCTGCCTCAGGCCCTCAGAAATTTGGGGGTTATTCCACGTGCGTCCTGGGGGTTCTTTATGGGATCTGCTGCTTCTGTCATGGGGCATTGTTTTCTTTTTGTTTTGTTTTGGTTTTTTTTTAAGAAACCCTACTACAATATTTTCAGCGCTTTAGTTGGAACTGTCATGTGGGCATGTGGTCTGATCTAACAAGAACAGCGATGCTTCAGACTAGTGATATAGATTAATAAATATGATCAAAATTCTTGGATAATATGCCTCTGAATGCTGAATTCTGCTTGGGTTTTTCAAACAGAATTCTGATTGCCAGCAATATTGGGCTGTACATCAGCTCTTTATGAATTCCTTGTAGATTACCTAAATCTATGTGCAAATATGGGCCACAGTCCCACAAACACTTAAGCACATCACTCACAGTTGTAACTGTTTAACCTTCATTTCAATTCTAATGCAAATGTTTTCAGGAGCAAAAAAACAGTTGCATCTCTGTAATGATTTTTATAAACATGAAGTATTTGCCACAGGAAACTGTGTTTTGTTTTATGATACTAAAAGCCCATTAAGTAGGATTTATCTTAAACCTATTTAAAAAAATAACATTTCACAACACTGCATTAATTGTATAATTTACCTAATTGGTGATGTTGACTGATGTCAATGCTAATAGCAGAATGTTACTGTCTGTATACAAATAACATTAGTTTTCTGCTGGCATTGAAATTACAAGCAGTAAATTAAATTAAATATTAAACATTAACTTGAAATCAATAGCGCAACAAATCTCATTAAGGGGGGTGTGGGGTAATTGTAATATGTAAATCTATTCCAGAATTTTATCATGATGAATAATGAGTTCATTACAAAAACACAACTGCAGAGGAAGGAAATGAATATGGAAGAGCCATTACAGTAAGAACAACTTCTATGGAGTTCAAAGCAGATCCTCAGCTGCTGCAAACTGTCACAGCACTGCGGAAACTGATGCATCACTGCATCTTAAACAGCACAACGTGAAGCACTGAAGGGATTCAGGCAAAGGGAATTAAAACCACCTTCATTAAATTCCTCTAAGCATGTTATCAGGCATCTCCTTCCTTAGACTCTTAGCTGAACCCTGTTGGGGCCAGCTGTGCCCATTCTGGTGACACAAGCACAAGGGCATGGCCCTCCCAGTTGGGGTTCTCTGTGCTGGGGCAGTTTGAGATCTGGGTTTTATACATGGAAGAAACCTCTGAAGTCAAATGCAGGACACCTAGGTCCAAATCACGATCATTTTACTTGCTTTATAAAGCCAGAGGTGATGAAATCCACAATGTATCCTACAGCTCTATGCCAGTACCTCAAGCTGCAACTCTCTGCACGCTCAGCCTTGCTCTCAAGGGCTTTTAGTGCTGGTAGTATCAGATACCCAGGCAGCATCAGATATCCAGGTTTCCCTCAAAATTCAACTTTCTTCCCTTGTTGAAAGCCCCTCCTCAATAGCCTACTCCTCACAGCTGAGTACATAAGGAGCAAGTTCCTGCAGTCCAGGAGGGGGCTGCCTTTTGCCATAGTCAGCAGGTGGCAGGTGTTCCTGGCTGGAAAGATGATTGATTTTAGCCACTCACTTGGTCTTTTTTATGTAGCTGTCAGACTGATTTTCACTTCCCAAATGGAATTAAAAAGGGAGTGTTACATTGCTCCTGATGGAAATAGTAGATGATATTCTTGGTTGCCTGGGCTTTTATAAAAGTTTGTGATACTTTTCTTATGTCACTGAAGACCACTCAGCATATTTCATTAAGAAGTGGAATGAACAAGCCTCACTTCTCTAATATGATTCACATTTTATTTCTACTGATAAAACTACTGAGAGCAAAGGCGAAGAAATGCATGTGTTTGGCTTGTTTCCATTCAGTTTTCTCTACTAAAAAATCTACCATTGCCTAGGAAGTGCAACCATGGTGCTCGTGAATAGAGGAAGCTGACAAAGTGCTTTGTGATATGCAAGGGAAATGGACTGCTAATGCACAACCTGAATAAAACCAGACTGGCTTGCTGAAGACTAATATCCTATTTCATTAAACCTGTCAACAGTTGGGATACAACTATGACTGGTTTCCACGGTAAAGTACTCAGATTTGCTTTTTCTGCTGAAGATCCTCTGTAGTAGGATGGTCTCCCTGGAAATGGGGTAAATCAAATTTGAAGAGTGCCCTGTTTGCAAAGCTACCAGTGGTGAATGGAGAAGGGCATCATGCTGCTTTTGGTGTTGAATAATGCTGAAACCAGCCTGACTCAAAGTTAAACATCTTGATAGTGAGGTGAAGATGAGGCAGATCTGGTGAACTACACAACAAAGGAACAAACAAGTGATACTATTAATAACTTGTCTAAAACTGCTGAGCTGACTGAGCTGGCCTGGAGACATCTGACTGACAGTCAATTGCTTTACATTATGAAAGCCCAGTCCCACTTTTCAACAACAGCATCTTCTAACATAACTCCCTTGAGGAGTTATGTTAGAATACCTCAAGGTTACTCCTCGATGCTGAGCAGAAGAGATTTGCCTAAGGTTGTTGGCATGGGTGTCTGACATCAATCTTAAGTTAATAATTGGTTTTCTACCTTTAGTACAGTTGCTTTAATATGATTGCTTCAATATTGCTTCATAGTGCACACTATACGAGTAGTTACAGCTCCTACACTGTGTAGTACATAACTCTAAGACCTTTTTGTCTAGTTATTATAATAATAAATAATTTATATTTTTATATTTGGTTTGACAACCTTAATCATGTGAGACAAAGTCGTATAATGGTTTGCACCTATATAGTCCTTAAAATGTAAACTGTTGACAAAATCTGGGGCTAAGACAACCCAGCCACACGTAGACACCTCTCTGAGAAGGCATTTAGAAAGCAAGGGGATCCTTTCTGTACCTCATGACTCAACAGGAGGGCTTCTCTAATAAATTTTGTCTGAAGCTCTCATTCTGCCTGCAACAGAGGCCCATATGTGAAGTTGTTTTCTTTGCCCTTTCAGAGCCTACACACAGTGCACTTTAAGGGCCTAACTATTCTGCAGCTCTCTGGGTGATTTTTGGATCTCAGGCTTCCAATGTTTCTGTTTTGACTGCTTTTGGATTACACTGGTGTGCAGCAGGAATACCAGGGCATTGGGGCAGGCATGGTGCAGAGAACTGTGGTGCCTGAACCACGTCAGCACCGGTGCCACTCTGTGATGGAGTTTCTCCATGTGTGACAGACCTCTCCATGCAAAGAGAGGTGCAGCCTGTTGGGCAGGGCACTGAGGTAAGGCTCAGGCTTCAGGCAGCAGCTAAATGTACAGTGCAGCTCCCACTGCCCACGTGTGGTGCTCTTACCTGATGGTTAAGCCAGGAGCTGGGGATCTCGGGCCGCCCTCTGTCTCTCAGGACATTGTCCTTCATGCTTTCCACACAAGGGTGCTCTCGCACTTTGGAGCCGAAGGGGGGCTCGTACTCTTTCACTTCTGGGAAAGAAGCAAACACAGGGAATTTAGCTGGGCTGTGCTGGTGCCAAGAGTGGAGGGAGCTGGTTGTTCTCTGAGGAGTAGGAGCTACTGATTAGCCGCTCGCTGCCACTGTTCTGCTTGACCAGCTCCAAACAAAGTAAAGCCAGTTGGCATTTTCAAAAATGTTTCAAATGTGTTTCTCACACACACTCCCTCCCTCCCCTTTTTGTTTCCTAGCCAACAAAACAATTCTCATTTAAACCCTTTTGTACATAATAATATTAGCAACAGTCCAAGAAGCAGAGTAATCTATACTGGTTTGTGAGCCTTTTAATCTCTGCTGAGGTAAAACGCACAGGAGGTTTAAGGTGAGGTTTGCATGAGCCAAGCTTTTGAACAGTTGGTCACCCTTAGCTCTCCTGGAGTCCACACACACTTATCAGGTGAAATATAAACTGAAATCTATCTAGGTCATGGGAGATGGGAATGTGTGAATTGCTAGGAAAGGGCAAAGATACAGTTAAGGAGCAATGCTGGAAGCTGCCATACTGCCCTTGTTTACTCCTAAGCTGCATTCTTTTGTAGAAAGTAGTAGTCTGCTCTTATTTTAGATTTCCTTCCCAAAATGGATCAGTTTTGGCCTGTGATACAGGGGCACAGCTTTCTGAAGGGGTTGCTGCCACTCTAGTTTTTGTTTGCATGTTGCATATTTTCTTTGCTTTTCTTTGGAGAGAGAAAGGAAGAGGCAGACATATGGGACTCTTGGAGAAAACTCAAGAAATCTCTGAGAGCGGAAATATTATAGTAGATGCTGACACAGTGTAGAAAATGCTGTGGTTTCTTTGGGAACAGATGGAGACTTTACTCACAGGCCTAATGACTTGCTGCTATCAGATAAAGATTTATGAAGTTGGCCTGTTCTGCTGCCTCTTATTTCTTTCTAGGAATTAATTGGGGGCAAGAAAAACTGAAGTATAATCTACAAAGCAGTCTGGAGAATGCATGTGAATGCCCAGATGATGTGTGAACAGAGACAAACGAGCAGAGAGACAAACCGCTGCTGCATGATGCTACAACCAAGTTCAACTGCAGTACCCAGTGTTGCTCACTCCTCTAAAGGGCTAAAAATTGCTGAGAATGCATGAATAGGGATTAAAGACCCAGAAGAAATGGGAAGAACCTCTAACACTTGGGTTTGTTTACTTTGGGAGAGAAAGGCAAGGATGATATGCTACTGAAAATAACTAAGGATCAAGATGACACAGGTCAGATCCTTCTGCCATGTCTCATGATAAAAACAAGGTAGTATTGAAGACAACTATCTTTGGATTTTTCTCCAAAGCCTTGAAGTCAGGCTGTAGATCTCACTTGCATGTGATGGCCATGAGACAAAGACTTTATCAGGCTGATGCTTAAAAGGAATGGCCAAGTTACAATAACATTTTGGAAGGGATATTAAACCTCATGCTTCGAATGCTCAGCATTTAGAGATTCAGCTGCAAACAACTGTGTGCAGTGCAGCAGATCACCCATAGATGCCTCCTGCAGAGCCCTTCTTCCTTCTCCCTAACCATCTGCTGCTGGCCACTTTCCACAAGATGCTCTGGAGAATGGCTATAGCCCAGAAACAAAACTTCCATCTTCTAAGACCCAAAGGCCAAAGTCTGCCTCACTCTCTTTCCTGTGCAAGAATGCAAACCAGTTTCACCCACATTAATCTGAGTCTGAGATGACTCAGCCAAAATAAATTTATAAGACTTTAGCCCTAGAAATGAATTGGGAAGTTGCCATGTTGCTAGTCAGACATGGGTTAGCATGCAGTGGATGCACAATGATTATACTGCACATACCTATATGTTCAAAGCCAACAAAAGTATTAAAGTTCACCGGGAGAATTTAAATCACATGACCTAGATGGCCATTTCCTGCACCATCTCCATCAGTCATGGTTCAGTTGTGGTAGTGGTCATGGACACCAGCCAAGATTCTGAGATCTTGCAGGGTGAGGAGTTAGAAGAGTCTCAATGGCCAACAGAGGGAAGCTGGTGCTGTGATGCTGACTTGTTGTTCCCTCTCACTAATTTAATCTCAATGTTGCTCAAGTTAATGAGATGGTTCAAGCAGGAGAAGGGAAAACTCTTCCTGGCAATTGATAGGTTCATAATATATTTTTTCTGTTTGAGAAATTGTTTGTAAGTTATGACCATTCCTCTTCCAAATATAAAGATTGAATAAATTTTTCAGATTTGGATTTTTTGTTGTTGCTTTGTTTTTGTTTATGGTAAAGAAAGAGAAATTTAGGCCAGATGCCAATTCACTGTAATGACTTTCTACCAATACAGTCATGCCTTCTCTCAGGTTGAAAAGCATGTGGCATCTCTTTGCTATTTATTATCATGCTTCTCTTTCCCTAGGAAAATAAAAAAAAGCCCACTAAATCCTCATGCAGTAAGTCATCCTAATGCTGTGGAATCTCAAGTGTCAGACATGTTTTGCAGTAATAGTCGGTGTTATTCATGAATCATGTTTACGTGCTGCAGTAGATGTAACAGATGTCAATTTGAGGTAGGTTAAGATGTTTGTGGCTAGATGCCTGTGTGTGGCTGTATACAGATGCTGATTCTATTTCTCGTGCCTTATATATTTCTTTTCATTTGTTTTAGACCAGCTGGGCACCAAAAATGACAACTGGATGAAGTACCATAAATATATCAGGAACCACAAACTACAGAACCTTTAGCATTCAAAAATGGCAGACTTCCTTCAACTTTAACCTCCAGCATTTAATCTTTATGGTTGAGAGCGGACTTGCACTACTAACTGCTGAACCTCTAGTTTCTTTTGACATTGGCCTAGCTACAGTTTTCAGAAAGGCAGGGATAGGATTTTTAGCCCCAAACAGAGACATTACTGAAAATCTATTTGTTCTGTGTGATGAAAGCTTTGAAAATTTGGCTCACTTGTGATCTTTTTCTACTCTAAGCTTTTTGCAGTGAAGTTTTCTTTGGGTCAGAAGAGCATACCACAAACCCTGTTGACACTCCCTTATGTGATCTATCTTACTGATTTCCATGGGACAACTTCTCATGTTGGATGATGTTTTATATGCAGGATCAAAGCAGGAGTGAGGTGAAAGGCCAGCAGAAGTCAACTGTGAGGCAGAGTCTGCAGCAGTGAGCTTGTGTTTGGGAACTTCTAGGTTCCTTTGAAATGACCCTTTATTTAGAGCTTATGAGGGGGAAGAAGGGATAAATCAATTGATGGTGGAGCTGCTGTGACAGCTCATGCAAACACAGGTAGTGTGTGCAGATAGTTCAGATGGTGTCTTTCTTCATGCTGGAGGAATTTGGGTATTGAATCTGCTAACTTGCACTAGTTGCACAAAGGGAAAATAATGCCCAAAACAGAGGCCCAAAAGCTGTTTCAGGAAAAGTTTAAGATGCTGTCAAATGCTTACTTCATAAATTTCCCTAGGTTTCCTTGTTGAGGGAAGGATGCATTGGGATGAGTGAACTCATTGTGCACACATACCTCCTAAGTGACTTCACATCTGATGATCTAAGACACAGTCCCCCTTCTAAAGATTTGGGAGTGCATGAACCCTGCCACCAGGCCTAGGGGCTGCTCAGTGAATCCTGAGGTGGAAAAGTGGCAAACACATCAGTGCTCAGCACGGGGTGTGGTGCAGTGACCTTATCCACTGCCACATGGGCTTGTTGAAGGACAGTACTTGCTGCCTTACATGTAGCACTGTGGTGACACTGGGAGAATTTCCAGGACAGGAGTGCCTGTCATGAGGTGACACTGCACTGTGTGGATCTACCAAGCTGGGCTGTATGCCACTACAAGCCAGTGCAGTGCAGACATGTCCTGATTGAGCTCTGCTTCACAGAAGGAGAAATTTAAATCAGCCCCCAGCTGCAGCCACCTCAGGGGCCACTGTGCAGGCCCAGCCCTGCTGCACAGGCCATCTGACTCCTCCCTGCTGCCAGGAACGTCACTGCTCCACGTCAGTGTGATGGAAGCTGAGCATTTCATGAGGTACAGGATGCACAAATGTTTAGTTGTCAAAATGTGACCCTTGGCTGACTTTCCAAGTAAGCATAAGATTACTTCTGATTTTATTCACATGAAACACAGCTCTGGTAAAGCAAGGCTGCCATTTTAAACAAAGCTCTGCTACCACACTGAAGCCAGCCACCACTCCAGGAGTACAATACTGCTCGACCAACACTGCCATTTTATGAGGGCTTTCTTTTCTCCCTCTTCACCAAACCTATGTATCCAAAAGTTCCCTTTCCCCTCCTTCTCCCCTGCCCCCCGCAATAGTCCCTCACCCATAGCAGTTGCAATTCAAACCAGATGGTTTTCTTTTCTTTCTAGGAGGCTGTCAGAGAAATTACACTTGTCTCAGTCACCAAAGCTGTGTCACTCTGAAAGCAAGTGGTTGAGATGAAAATTGTATTTCTTGCAACGTGCAGCATCTGGC
Organism: Ammospiza caudacuta; assembly: GCF_027887145.1. Taxonomy (NCBI): domain Eukaryota; kingdom Metazoa; phylum Chordata; class Aves; order Passeriformes; family Passerellidae; genus Ammospiza; species Ammospiza caudacuta. The sequence continues at coordinate 41,773,500 of NC_080593.1, read as the reverse complement.
GCACAGCTGTTGTGCTGAATGAAATACCAAGTTAACAGCAGTGTGGAACAGTTGAAGTTCTCCCCAAAGTAGTATTGCTGAGTTTCTAAATATGCCTCTTAAATTATACTCTGGTGAAAAATCAGTCAACCTCGATCTTTGCCTCTGTCTCCCTTTCCCTTGTGCCCCATTTCTGCTTCTCCATATTTAGCACAACAAAGTAACAACGAACAGCGTGGCCTTTCACAAAAGCCAATCCCCACCTGCTTATTTACTACAGCAGCTTCACAGTATGGATTGTGCTGCTGGGTATTTTTGTTTAAATGTCTGCTGACTGAAGAGGCCTGGCATAGCGTGGAGGCTGTGTTTGACAAAGCGTCTGTAGTGAAAGGACCTGCCTGCATCACCTCCCACACTCACCGAACACCTGCACGCTGACAAATGAATCCCAAGAGCTCCCTTTGAAAAAGAAACAAGCCCCTGTACCTCTGTGTGGCTGAATGGCAATAAGTCCCCCTTCCTTGCATGCTTCTCTCCCTAAATAAAGTTGTTAATGCTGTTGTCTTGGCTAAGACTCTCCACTTTGTGCCTCAAAACTGCCCTGAGCTGACACCACAGCCAAGCCTGCCCTGCAAAGACAGAGCCTAGATCTTTTAGGCTCCTTTGAAAAGGCTGTCTGCAATCAGGTCAGCCTACTCTGCCTCACATGCAAAGACATTTTTCTCATTGCCAAACAGTCTAGGAGTAAAAGAGGGGTTTGCGTGAGCAGAGGCAGCTCCTCAGGAAGGCTGTGAGGAGAGGAGGGAGTCTCACAAGTGACAGATGGAGAAGAAAAGCAGAGGGGGAGCTGCAGTCATGAATCACTGTAAGGGTATTTCACCAGCTGGCTGCAAAGATAACCAGACTGCTCGAAACAGGGGAAAATCTGAGAAGGAAATGAGAGTAATGGTGCACTGCTGTTGCAGCTCAGTGCCAGTGACAAGTTAAGGGATCTACATCCTGGGAGTTGTGTTTAACTGCTTTAGTCAGAGATGCTAAGAGCAAGTTCCAACCCCTACAGATCTGCCCTAGTGCTCCTGGGGTTTTGCTGGGGACCACATCTCAGGAAAGATGACTGAAATAGAGAAATAAAATTCAAGAAATGTGTTTCTGGTGATGAGAATGAGTGAGGGATGAAATGAATAGGGAAAACCAGGATGTGGGTGGGGGTTAAGCATCACTTGAAAGGGGATGTCGGGACAGAAAAATATTTCCCTTTACTGAAATAACTTCAGCTCTTCTTCTCAAGGTTATTATGGGTCAATCTCTTCTAGCTAAACATGCTGGTGATTTTCCTTCCTTATGAAACTCCCTTTATATCCTCTTTTAGCAGTTGCCTTCTGAGAACAGCAGCAATAAGGTTTGCTTTTGCTGCAATCTTCGTTTTGCCCTACTCAGCAAATCTGAACAGGAAGGGACTCAGGCATCATCAAAGATGAAAGACTCCACAGTGGACAGCTCATATTTATACTAATCAGGTGAGTTCCTAAATGCAAGAAACAGAGACAGATCATGAGACAGGGCACAGTTCCTTTATTTCAGGTTTTAAATCTCCTCTGCCACATTTACAAAAGTGCTAATGAAAGGCTGAGGTTGTGCCAATGCACTTAGAAACAGGCATGACCATGATCCATTAAATATGGATAGGTTTGCCTTGTAATATGTCAGACTGAGGTTCAGTTCCTGAACCACCAAGTGTTTTATCCTTAAATGTTTGACTAGAAAAGAATTTGGTGTTCTTTTCATGCTTTTATGCTAGCATATTCACCACACTTACTCACTTTGTAGCTTTCCTGGCAGGGTGCAAACAGGGGCAAATCTGTTGCCCACAATACAGCCCACCCAGCAAGACCAAATGCTGGTCAGACAGAGCAGGAGACTGAGATGGAGGCAATTCCTCCCTCCTGCCCATGGACATCGTGGTGCAGCCACACAGTCACTGTGCAGAGTGGCTTCAGAGACCTCCCTTGTGGTATCCCACAGATGCTGGTAGAGAAACAAGGAGCAGCTATGCACATCTTCCCCTGGGACCTTGGTTTCCCTCCTGTACACTATGTTCCTCATAGCATAGTGCTCTAGCTTGCAAGACTGCCCTGTCTCTGTGTCTATGGCAGCCCTTCAAGGTGGAACTGTGCCAAGTCCAGTGAAAAGGGAGCTTCTGTGGTTTTGGACGAAGGATAACAAATCAAATCACAGTTGCATATCTACTATAATATCCACATTAGTATTACCCTGCTCCTTAGACTGCCTATGTGAGCCCTGAACTGTGCAGCAATATTTTTTAGAATGACTCTTAGACAATTCCAGAAGGCTGAAGAATTTGACATGTAACTTTGTCTTATTTTAGTTCCTGAAGAAAGGTAAAAAACTTCAAACATGGCAACATGTATTGTAGATATCCCAACAGCAACTTTTCTGATTTCTAGCACATACCAGTGTTGCACACTGGGAATTTTGGGTCAACCTTAGGCAAAGCAGAAAGGGAGAGTTTGGTTTCAGAAGACACTCTGAATAAGAACAAGCACAGCAGCTTTTCATGGAGCTGTTCTGATAGTCAGTTCCAATCATTTTTATTTTGTTACTACACTTTATACCACAAACATCCCTTGATTTCTCATATGGATGATCTCTTGCAAAATCACCAAGCATGATGTGCAGCAGCTGGTGACTTTGGGAAAACAGGAAACTTTCCATCCCACTATGATGCCTCTTACAGAAATTACCAATTAGCAAATATGACACTTAACTGGCCCTTACTAGGTTTGAGAATTGACATTCCATGAAAGTAAATGGGAAGCAGTTATCACTTCTTCAGTTTAATATTTCAAATTGATTTATGTTTCCAATTATTTTGGATGAGATCAACCAGACTGAGTTAATCCATGGCTACCCAAGATGTCATAGGGAAACCAGACTTTAATAATCTTTAGAAGTGACCTACCTAACAGCAAACTTATCCTTACACCAACTGAGGATCAGTTTACTCGTGCGCTCAGTGCTTCATGTTCAAGCCTGCTCATGCACATGTGCATCTCACACTACTGAAGGACTGTTAATTTACAGCATCCAGATACACCAGAAAAGCTTATGATAGGTAAAAAGAATCGCCCTCTCTCCAGACAACCATGAGAGCATGTCTGTCTCAACATACTCTTAGAGAGAAGAAAACAGATGGCACTTACCTCCGACAGCGTTACAGCGAGATGTCATTTCCCAGAGGACCAAAGCCATGGAGTACACATCTGTTTGTTTGAAGGACTCCATGTTCTCCAGGTTCATCCTGGACTCCAAAACCTCAGGGGCCATATATCTTGCTGTGCCAACCTACAGGAGAAGAGATTGGGGAGAGCTCATGAGCTGAAATTGCAATTCATGTTTTGGATTCCACTGTGATTTAACTCCAGCTTTCACAGAAACAGTGCCATTTGACATGTATCCAAAAATTCAGGCTATACTTGGCGCAGGCCATATTTTCTGCTGCCAGGGGAATCTGGCATTGTTCTGACTACCAACTTACTTGCACCTCTCCTGGTGAGGAAAAAAATGGCCTTTTTTAGTTCCTTAAGCAAATCATTTTGACACTGATAAATTTTCTCACTCTTTGGCCATTCACAGATAAACTCCAACCTTTGGGCCTGAAGCAATTGCTGCAGACCAAGTGTCTTTCAGATGAGCAAGAAACACATTGTATTATATTGCACAGCATATTACAGTGTTAGCTGTTTCTTTTCATGGCAGGCTTAAAAGGAGAGTAAATGCAGGCCTGGGAGAAGAAAGCAAACACACAAATACTGAATGCAGAACCACACATTTGAATCGAAACCAAAAATCTGCCCCTTTGAAAAAAACATTCTCATAAAATTTATTCATACTGAGCAATTTTCAGCAATGACTTTAGCAGCTTTGCTGAGATCTGGATTATGATTTTGCATTACAGAAAATAAAGTTTAAAAGTCTGTTTTTATCACAAGAAAAGATTTAAGGAAGAATTCTTGGATCACTCAACAGTTGCTCTCAAATGACAAACTCTTCACAGGGTATAAATAACGTATCCCCCTTGAAAAACTGCAAACAGAAGTCTTTCATCAGGCAAAGACAGCTTCAAGTTGAAGACTGGTTAATGGCAGAGATGAACAAACATAAGTGGGTGATGCAGTAGGACATATGATTTAAACGAGCTGTTTACACCACAGCAATCACTCCAGAGCCCAGAGGCAAGCAGGGCTGCAAAAGATCATTTCAGTTACTGGGTCTGCACTTGCAGACAGCCACATAGTAAATGTACAGTCTTGACAGAGCCCTATGATACTCTTTTTATAAGCTTCTGTAAACATGTCTTATCACCTCAGGCTCAGGGCAAATGGGAAGATGTTCCACAAAAGTGGAAAGTATCATATGAAGAAGGAAAGATCAAGAACATGGCTTTGTCATAGGACCTTGCAACAGCAAACAATCTCTGTGTCAAAAATACTTGAATGGTTGTAAGATCAAAGTCTTTATAAACAGAGGACAGAAAAAAAATTCAGTGTGAGCAGTCCCAAATTTAAGTTCCCTGCTACATTGACACTGATGAATTTAAGGCCAAGCATGTGAATAGCAGCTATACACTGAAGAAGAACTTGGGACAGTCATGTCTCAGCACCACCAAGGTGAGCACCGACTCCCTTCCCTACATAAAACGTACATATGGAAACACTGGAGCAGAGGTTGCTGCTACCCACCATTAACTCTCTAGCACAGGATTTCTTCTCCAAGCACACCCCATCCAAAACTTGAAAAGGTTACCTGTGCACATGGGCAAACATCTGCAAACCTTGCAGATTTTAACAAGATTAACGATGCCTAAACATAGGTCCCTCACATTGCCACAAAGTTCTGTCCTGGTCTGGCATTTAACATGCTCTTTGCAGCAATAAAAAGGATTCTGTACTTTTGCAGGACAGTGGAGGATGAAGGCCTACGACTAAAATGCACAGAAGAAAGCGCAGACAAAAATTGACTTGAAGAATGCTATCAAGCCAATCTTATATCCATCCTGCTTAGAATTTATCATATATTCCATTCTGCTTATGTCCCTTTATCTGCATCTAGATTATTAGGTCTTTTGGCCAAAACCACTTTTTCTGTATCTTGAAAACAAGTGACTCCTGAGCCTCAAAGGCAATTTTAGGTATCTGAACTCTGGAAATTCCAAGCTGATTGTCCCTCTAGAGTCTAGATATGCTTCTTCTTTGCAAATACCAGTCTGCTTTCAGTTCTTGATTTTCCAAAACTTCTAGAGAGGGACCATGTCACTTCATTTTTGCGATGTTTGAATCTTTTTTTACTGGAGATCTTACATTTCTTTCAACCTGTTGAGAGATGTTTCATGCCCTGAGGTGCATCAGTCAGAGAGGCAGTATGTATTTCTCTTTAGCTTTTATGGGAAACCATCTATTACAAGGGTGCTGATGCTGCTGAGGTACAGAACTGCTGTCCTTGCAGTCACCTACCACTTCTCTGAACACAGTGGGAAGAAGGTCCAGATTTATATGGTCACATAAAGTACTGTCTGCAAATATTAACCATCATGGAGGACCAAACTCAAAAGTGTGCAAAGGTTCTATAGGGTAGAAAGGTGGTTTCCAGCCTGGTATTGCAGTCAATAATGGCTATATCTGCATGATATGGAAGGTATTTGGATAGATTGGAAAGAAGATGGCTTTGTAATCCCAACAATTTGCCTTCAATATTGGTGTCTAAGGATGACCAGTAAAACAGTTAAATACTTGCACTCTTATTTATTTCATTGAAAGCTCAAGTTTTTATTGAATTAAAAATTGGGTCAGCTCCATTATAAAAGCTATAAAATTGAATCTCCTAGTGGCAAGGGTTTGAGTCAAAGGGGAAATTCTAGAAATTATGCAGAAAGCAAATCTTGGTGCAAGACTTCTTTAACAAAAGCTAGAGCATTGAAGCTGACATGTTGAGGAATTAAAGTGGGTTTCTCGCGTGTGCCCAAAAAGAACAAGGCAGAATTGGGAACCAAATCAATTGACTCATACCCCTTGTCACAGAGAAGAAAAACAGCTGGGTCACCCCTAAACAGATTCACTGAAGCTAAACAAAATAAAACAATCAGCTTCAACATCAGTGCCCAAGGACACCAACTCCAAAACCATAACCTGATCTGGGCAGCCCTGTACTTTGTCATCAGTGCTGGTGTGGACTTTGGAAGTGACAGTATCCTTCTACTTCCAAGTGACTCTGAGCAATGAAATCAGCTTGCAATAAGGGTCTGCTTTAAGCAAAGTGTCTGTGGGTGACGACTTTCAGAGTCCTCGTCTTGCTTCAAATGGGACCAGTCTTATGACTGACAATCTGGTATGAATGACTTCATTGAACTCTAAAAAGATCTGGCATGCTGGAGAGAAATTATATGTAACAGAGTAGTGTTTGTAGCATTTTAAATATGACTCCACTAATTAACATTCACTCCTGGCTCTGGTTAATAGATCTTCTAAAAATGAGATCAGGACAGTTGCTTTTCAATAAGGAGACTTCCAAAGGCATATCCACATTTGATAAAGCACAGTAAAACTCCTGTGAACTCAACAGCATGCCACAGACTGAAGATTTGTCCCTGAAAATATTCTAAGCTAAAATATTAGTTCCATGTGACGTAAAAGTCAGTTTAAATTGACAAGATTTGAGTGACCCATGTATAAAAAGATAAATATAAAACCACACAAATATATGTATAATTAAACTATTAGGAATTAAGTTAACAAATTATCTGAATTTATACTATGGGAGTTTTCATTAAAAGAGACAATATGTAGATATAGGTAATCTTCAACGCCTTCATAAACATCCCTGTCAAGTAGATGAGTATTATCCATACTCCTTAGTTGAAAAATCACAACAGGGCAATTATTTTTATTTGACATCCTTGTATTTGCTTACATGTGGAGAATGTACCATTCATTAAAGAGGTCTTTTTTGAATTTTAAAATTGTATCAGTAATTACGTGCTTACAGTTTTGAGGATGCAAGACTGACTTCATGTACACTGGAGCAGACCAGGATTGGGCCAAGTCACACAGAAGTGTAATGCCATCAGGCATGAAAACTGTATCAAAACCTCACAACATGAAGCAGATCCTTATTGTATTTGTGTGTGTGCATTGCAGCAGCGCCATGAACAGTTGCTAACAAGCTCATACATGTTTGGTATAAGTGAAAGGATGGTTGCATCACACACACATGCAGATCTCCAACCATAACAAAACCTACATTGCACTCCTCTCGTTGTTGCTTTAATGTTTAGAGCTGCTTTGTTTATAAACACATTCACATTAATTTTAAATTATTTTAAGTCAAAGCTGCCACAGAAGCTTACAGTTTTTCCATCTTTTCAGCCCAGGAACTGACAAACTGGTACATTACCTGCTCCCTTTTCAACCTTCTAACTTACCTGCCCACTGTTAGCCAAGTCATCCACAGACAGGGAAGGGTCCAGCCTCAGGGATAACCCAAAGTCACAGAGACAGCAGGTTAAATCATTTTTCACCAGGATGTTGGAACTCTTTAGGTCCCTGTGTACAATAGGTGTTTTGGGACGACCACAGGGTGTGTGATCACTGTGCAGATGGGCAATCCCTCGGGCCAAGGACCCGCCAAGTTTCCAGAGGTCCTCCCAGCTGATAATATGCCGTGTGAGATACTCCTGCAAGTTTCCTTTAGCATGGAAGGCAGTGATCAACCAATACTGTTTGCCAAGGTCTGTCTTACGTTCCTCTGCTGTCAAGAACTGGAGTATGTTCTCGTGCTTGAGGTTTACATCTGAAAATATGTCTTTCTCAGTTTTCCAGGAAGCATATTCTTCATAGGAGAAAATCTTGACTGCCACAGTTTCATACTGTTCTGATGTGTTTTGCTTCAATTTGGCTTTATACACTTCAGCAAACCTTCCTTTGCCAACAACAACGTCCAACTCAATGGGCAGCAGCTCTGTGTTGTGGTTGATGTTGTTGGCACACGTGGAGCTGATGTCTGAGCGGTCGTCGTCTAACATAATGGCACAGCCATCACTGCAGTCCTTATGCTTCTTGGGCTTAACATTCTTCTCCCATGCCTTGCTGAGCTTCCTCTTCTTGTGAGTGCGGTAGGCATAAAAGATTACAATCACAGCAACAGAAATCACCAGTAACGGGACAAGACTTATTATTGTGACTTTGGAAATTTCATCTTTCTCCTCTGGCTTATGGGGGTCATCTGTAAAGAACAGAAGGAGGGCATGCATGAAGTTATATCATAGTTTGATATGTACAGATGGCAGTCAATAATTATGATTTTTATCCAGAATACAATACATTATCTTCTCCCCTAATAGCAAATAAAAATTGTCACTGCTTTTTTGCTTCAAAATGTTGTTTTGTATGTAGGCCTCTGCTTACCACGACTTCCCTGTCTGCTTACTTTAAAAAAAGCCAAAACTGAACAAGTAAGAACCTAATGTAATTTATTCACTTTGTTCTTCTCTCAGGCTTTTAATACATAATGGATTAAATCTTCACTTTCCTGAATACAATAGCCAAGGTCTCCTGTACTTAATCTGTCAATGTATTCTTGACAGAACTGCTCCTTTAACCACTAATTACTAGAACATATTAATTTTTTATAAGTAAACAATGAAGCCTGTGAACTCCCACTTGCCCAGTTATTACTCCAGATCCAGTATATTTTACTACGATCCCTGCAAAGCCATCTTCAGGAAGTCTGTTCACACATTATACAAAAATATTTAGGCACAAATTTGTATGCTTCCATATAGACCCAAAAAACAGAACTCATTCTCATGCTTTGATGTATGTGAGTGTTGCTAGAACTAATTTAAACACCTGCATGTTAACAGGCTCAGAACAGTCACCACCACCACCCTCCAAGTGCTTCTATATGGATTTTTGTATTGGAAAACTTCCTCTGTGGGTTCCTTGCTGGTTGTACACTGGTTTTCTGCTGTAAAGAAGATGTTCACTCCAAACTCCATACCTGGTGCACTGCACACACCAACATATTCTTAGGTGGAACATACAGGGAATAGAAGAACAAGAGGGACCTATTCTAGAATAGGGATGTGTTCTGGGAAGAGTACAGACTATTATCCTACAGGTAAGAGCTGCCCTATCACCTCTAAAAACTACCTTCTAGTTAGTTCAGAATTTCTTAGGGAAGACAACCAGTTTAAAAGGGAACAGTTTTGTTCCAAGAAGAGATTAAAGGAGGGCCAGAGTTTATATCTGAAACTGATTTGATCGAACAAATGGAAATTTACTCTCAGTCTCTTTCTTCCTTTGAGTCACATAAAATGTACTGTATCATTTTTGCATGAGGGAGGGAATTGTTAGGAAAAAGCCCTGGGAGCCTAACCTGAATGGGCTGAAACAAATGAAGCTGCAGCTACAGTTAAGCAAGTGGCTTGTGGGGGCAGCATGATGCTCTGGCGGATGCTCACAGCCATGTCATTGACTCAGGCTCTGTGCACCAGGCCAAATAAGTCAATATGAAAAGGAAAAGTTTAATAAGGTCTGAAGGGAAGCTGTCACTAACAACATTAGCCACAAGTCTCTGTTTCCCCTACTCTGTGCCTTTCAAAACAAAGGTGAGCAATGCTAAAATGGACAAGGGTAAAAAGTCCACAATTAGAACAAGCAGTACCTCTGACCCTCCAATTTCACTTGTAATCACTATTCCAATGTAAACTCAGCTGGCAATTAGCAGGAGCCACCAGCTGTTCAAAGGCAGGTGATAGGACATCTGAAAAGTATATTCTTTTTATTTGGAAAAAGGCTTGCATCCTGAAACAGGATGTGCTTCCTCTCTTTAAAAGGTTCATCAACCAGATGCAAGCGAGTAATTAAATCCTAGCCTCTCAGAGGGTTTCAAGGAAGAAGTGCCTTTATAGCCTGTCATTCCCAGCCTAGCACAGGTCAATGACATGCACTAGCAGTACCTACAAAAATATATATCCTTCATTTATGCAAAAGAACTTGAGGTAATCCCTCCTTCCAGACCTATGCATACCACAAATCCTTGTTCTCCAGTAGTTTCTCTTGACAACAAAATGTTAGTAAATTTTAAAATTATTACATTTTAAATCAAAACAATACCTAAAAATTCATCACAGAATAAAGCCAACTCTTCTGCTTTTAAACATCTTGAAGAGGAGAAAAAACCTGCTGTGTTTGTATGGCTTTTATGGGAGGAATATATTTAGAAAGTCAAATGTCACTGTCAGTAAATATATTTGCATGGCTTATTCCCTTGTGCATTCTTTGCTTCTAGAAAATCTGCTTTATTAAGAACTTGGGAAACACCCTGGTGGAGGAGAACTGACTGCATTGTGGGATAGCTGTTTTGGAGTTTTGACTGCTAGCAGGTCACAACTACATGACACAACTATGACCTGTAACAATCAGAGAAAGTAATTTTGTTGAATATTTGAGGTTCGGTTTTGCTGGTTTTGTTTTTTTGGTGCTTTTTCTTGAGCACAGAAAACATGCTTAAGTCTGGACTCTGCCCTTGGAAATGAGTAACATGTCATCCATATCATAGGGTATACTCTTTCACAATTATGAAAATCTTTCTTTAGGGCATTTTAAGTAATTTTTCTTTGCCACAGAGCTGCAGCATGTAGACCAGATATCTGAAATACAAATATCTTTCAAAATGAGTGACAAAAGCCCTAAGATGTATTAGTTGTCTTTCAAGCAGTCAGAGGCAGCTGGGTGCATGTTCATCTCTAACTGAGGAGAAACACACCCTGTTCCTTTACTGTTATGGACTGTGTGAGGATCTCCAATCATTCCTACAATGTCCTAGAGCAGGCTGTATTATTTTGCTCTACAGCTGAGAACTCTCCAGCAGAGTTCTCAGCTCCTTCAGCTCTTCCTCTTTTTGCACAAGAGAAAGCTCTGCTTGCGGTGCAGGGGAATTTCTGGGTAGAAGGGAAAAAACTGCCAATGTTGCAAATGTTACTTGAAAAAGAATGTAAAAAAAGTTAATCAAAGCAGAAGCTGAGCAGTTTGGCCACTTCCCCCTGAGCACTGTATCATCCTGCAGCCCTGCTGCAAAGTGACACATCCGCTTTGGCATGCTTGCTTGGAGGAAGCAGAGAAGCAGGGGGTGAAAAGCGTACAGCTGCACAACCCCACCTAAAGCAGCAGGGACAAAGGCTTGCTAATTTTCAGTATTTAAGACAGTAGGCAAATCCCACTCAATGTTTGGGAAGTGCAAGAATGAGCACACATCAGGGAGAACTAAGTGTCAGGTCTGACAAGGCTGAACTCTAAGCTTAGGAGGGGACCAAGCTGCCTGACAGGAGAATTAAAGGGGATAGCAAGAGCAAAGAGCTGGTGGCACTGAGGTGTGTCCCAAGCAAGTAATTTCTGGAACTGTCTTTGATTTTGTCTGATGATATGAGCAGAATCAAATCACCCATTCCAGCACAAACTAAGGACAGGGAACTTCTCTGCAAAATCTGTGTACAAAATCAAGACAGGATAAAAATTCAGAGCACAGCTGTATGTTTGCATAGTGGCTCACCAACATTTTATGGCTTGACTACAGGAATCTAAGAATAAATATGCTCACTTATAAATAAATACCTATGACTGAAACCTCGTAATTTAAAAAATGGGAGTGCAGTTTCCTCTTTCTGAGCATTGGAATGAGCAAAATCTGGCTGTACAGGCAGGCAAGGAAATGGTTAAATGAAACAGCCTTTCATGTTTTGCAAACGTGCTCCTAAATAACTTTCCCCACCCACAACTATTATTTGGGTGGATCAGTCCTTTCTTAAGCTTCAAAAGAGCCTATTAATATAGCATAACAATGGAGAAGTTGAGCTAAAAGAAAGCTTCCTGTATGTGGTTTAAACTAAGCACAAACCATCTGCATAACCCTTAACACTGCCTAAGCCTTGAGGGAATAGGGCTCAGGTGCCAAGGAAAATGGAAACACTGTACAGTCAGGGAGCTTCAAAGCCCTAGAGCTTGCAAATTCTTTAGGTTGGTTTTCATGCCTTTGATACAACTTTAGTGTCAGTGAACTTTGGAAGGAATAAGTAAAACAATGGCAGTGAAATGAGGACACACTTGAATGGCAGGGCAGCAGAATGCCCAGCCAGTACTGACAGAACTACTTCCTTGCTGTCTGCTGCTCCTGTGAGCTCTAAAGCTGCTGCCTATTCAACTGCTAGTCAAAGCCACAGAGCAGAGAAAAAATATATTTGATGTTAGCAGAACTCAAGTTAAATATATCGACACCAATGCATTGCAAGCTTGTGCAGTGTCTTAAAAATTCCCAGAAACACAAAGTCACAAAACATGGTCTCAGACACAGAACTGAGATCAAGTTATTTTACAAGATCCCAAGACACAAAGCAGCCCTTTGAGCTGACTGGAGGAAAACTCCATTTTGTAGAAATTCTGAGGTTTCAAAGTTTGATTTGAATTCCACACTGGAATGAAAACCAACACTTTTTGAATGCTTTTGCCTGAACAGAATATCTGTTCAAATGTTGCAGTTTGGCAAGAGAAGTATGTGAAGTGCTGAATCCCCAGCAATGAGTGGACTGGTATGGGTGGGGTACAGCAGCTTTGAGTTCAAGACCTGCTCTGAATCAAGGGAGAGCTTTTTACAAAATGGGAGTTTGAAACTTGCACGTGTAGTGTTTTCTGAGCAAGGCACTAGGCAACAAAATATGGAAAAGCCTGCCCATCTCTTTAGTACTGTCTGGATGAAAACTAGCTCCATAAAATGCTTCACTTTCAGTGAAATGAAATTTACTCTGAACAGCTGTTTGGAGTAATTTAGTTTACCTCTATTGAAGAGCTCTAAAGTGGAAATGAAATTCTGTAGCTCAGTGTTTCATGTAGATTCGTGATGGTCTTTTGGCCAAAAATTTTGGCCTTTTTAGAATTAAAATGGCTTGGAAATCTTCAGCAAAACATTTTTTGGTGGGAAATATTGATTTTCAAAACAAAAACTCTGCTTCTGACATTCTATACTTTCCCTGAAACCCCTATCTTGAGGAAAAAAGTGGCCTGAAAGTGGATCCAACTTTTAAAAATTTCTGCTAGTTTTACAGGCATTGTTTTGGGGAGTTTTTACAGGCATTGTTTTGGGGAGTTTGAAGACGGAGGGTGGGGAGCTTTTTCACTCAGGGTGGAGGGTGTTTCCTTAGGAAAATGGTTGATCCTGACACAAAATACTTGCTAATAATCAAATTCAAATGCCACACTCCAACAAATTAACCTGCATTTTTTTTATCATGATAACTTCTTGGAAACACTTTAAATTTTCATACTTTAGAGATGATTTTTTTTTTTTTCAATTTAATAGTTTTGCTGTGCAGGAAATCAGTTTCACCCCTCCTTCAGCTCTATGCTGAGCCAACTCATGGCAGAAGAGAGAGATTACTAAAAACAGAGTGGGCTCTATCTTACCATCCAGTGGAAAATAAACCCTGGCATTTCTTGCAGACTTTCCTGAAGGTAGAATTCCTTCAACAAGTTCCTGTATTTGACAGGATCTTTTTTTGGACTAGGTAATCCAAGTCTGTCAAAGGCCAGTAAGTTGTGCTTGAGCTGTATGTCTTCATCTTTTAGTCTGAAAAGGATATTACCAGGGTATCCAAAAGACGATCTCTCTCCTGGAGAGGCACTACCTCCGGTAGTTGGCAGGTCTGCCTGGCCTGCTATAGAATCATGGAATTGTTTAGGTTGGAAAAGACCTCTAAGATCATCCAGTCCAACTGTAAACCCAGTACTGCCAAGTCTACCACTAAACCATGTCTCTAAGTGCCACATCTACAGATCTTTTAAATGCCTCCAGGGATGCTCATTCAACCACTTCCCTGGAGAACCTGTTCCAGTGCTTAACAGCACTTTTGGTGAAGAAATTTCCCCAGCTATCCAATCTAAACATCCTTTGTACAACTTGAGGCCATTTCCTCTTGTTCCATTGCTTCTTATTTGGGGGAAAATGTTGACTCCCATCTTGCTACAACCTCCTTTCAAATGGTAGCTGAAAGCCAAAAAAGGTTCCCCCTTAACCTCCTGTTCTCTTGGCTAGACAACCTCAACTCCCTCAGACGCTCTTCACAGGACTTGTGCTCGAGATCCTTTCCCAGCTTTGCTGCCCTTCTCTGGACATACTCCAGCACCTCAATGTCCTTCTTGCAGTGAGGGGCCCACAGGATTTGATGTGCCCTCAGCAGTGCTGAGCTCAGGGGGATAATCACTGCACTGGTTGTGCTGGCTCCACTCTTTCTGAAACAGGCCAGAATGCCACGGGCCCTCTTGGCCACCAGCTCTCACTGCTGGCTCGTGCTCAGCCACTGCTGACCAGCACCCCCAGGTCCTTTCCCTCCAGGCAGCTCTGCTGCCACTCCTCCTTCAGCCTGCAGCATTGCATGGAGTTGCTGTGACCCAAGCACAGGTTCCAGCACTTTGTGCCCTAAGGGTTTACTTAAAGGTATGGGAACTCATTCATCTGCTCTTTTGGGTATTTGACTGCCTAAATGTTGTGCTGCAGTCAACAAATGGTTGGCAAACCAGGCCTAGCTCTCTTAATGCATGTCACTGCCCAGTGCCACCACTTATCTCTTTTCCTGAAAGGTAGTAAGTATGAGCTACTTTAAAGACCAATGGCACACCCACTGCTGCCCTCCCCTGCAGACCTGCAGTTTTGGCCTTGGCACACAACCACCTAGGGGGATCAGGACTCATGACTTCTCTTTAACACCCAGGGAAAATCCCCAGTTACATGACCCAGTTACATGTGTTACATGTTGGAAGAGTTATGCATATGCATCTGTCACCTGATGGGAATGGCTGCATCTTAGTCACAAGGGTGGGAGGGAGGCAACTTCATTGCCTCTGGGTGGCTTACTTCAGCAAAAAGGCTGGGCAGCAATGATATCTCATCTATTGTAAGCAGGATTTCATTTTTCAACTGATTGCCAAGTATGCTATTCAGCACCCAGGAGGTCTAAGAAACTCTTAAGTTCTAAGACAGAACACATAGTTTGTTGCTGCTTTTATTCCCCCACTGCTGGCTAGAAAATATTTCCTTGGTTTGCTGGCACTGCACCCATTTGCTTAAAATCTTCCACCCCACTAAAGCATTCCCTTCTTATCTCTTCCATGCTAATAGGTCCCTTCACTGTGTGTACATGGCATCTCTCACACACTTCGACATTTTAGCTGAGCTTTCCTACTCAGCAATATGAAAGCCAACATATTTTAACTTTACATGACGTGACTGAGTTTCTGTGATACATGGCTCAGTTATAGAGCTTGGGTGTCTGCTGCTGTTTGCTGGTGGATTTCTGGAACAAATCAATCTCTCCAGTTTCAATATGTTTCAACAGATGCCACACATTAACGACTATTTTTATTCTCAGTCTGAGTTTCACCCCTCCAACCTTTCCCAAAATATTATGTTGCCAGTGTTAGTTACAGTTTGTTTCTGTCTGTAATTATTAAAGTCTCTTCCATGACAACCTGATAAAAGGTTGGCCACATTCCCATACTTATTAAGCTCTCAAGTGATGCAAATTATAACAAATATGCCAACCAGACTGGAAGAGCACTGCCTAGTTTGTTTTTACACAAATCTGTAACTGAGCACGGTTATTTTCCTAAGAAGCAAACAATATAAATAATACAGAGCAAACCAAAATTTTGGCTCCTTTAGCCTCTTTTCATTCTATTTCCTTTCTATCCCATTAAGTGAATCAGATGTTCAGCATTACACAGCCTCTCCTTTAGTTACACACAGCTGCAGGCACTGGGTGGGACTCCAGCGCCTGCAAATACCTAAGAGGAAACATAGAGAACAAAGCCAATATACAAGCAGTGAGAGGCTCTGTGCAATGTTATGTAATGTTACTGACCTCTTTTATGGGGCAGCTGGAATACAGTTACCTTCTGAACATGTTAGTTGGATAACAGAAAGAGAGATTAATGAAAGCCTTTGTTAAAATTCACTTGGAAGCAGTCCAGCTGTAATCATCTCCCTTCTGATGTTCCTTGAGCACCGGACAACTCATCACACAAGTATTTATGGACTGGTGACTGTTTGTACACAGATCTTAAGTCTGAGATCCTCCTATGTTGTCAAGTAAAATCACTAACATTTTGACTCTAGTAAGGAGAGGAAGAGGAGAGAAAGAAAGGAAAAGACAGGATCAACATGTTAGAGACAAATGAGAGGTACAAAGTTAAGGACATTCTGAAACATTATCCATATTTCCTGCAGTCTGGGCACAGGACATCACACAGGCATGCTTGCGGTGATTCAGGCAGCAGGGCAGCACCAGCTCTCGCAGGTAACAACTGTACACAGTGAGCAATCACAACACTTGGAGCACTGCAAATCCACAGGCTGTAATTTGTTCAGGCAAATGACTCAGCCACAATTGATTAATCAAATAGGCATGTTTCTTACACTCTCAATTAGCCAACTCTGTAAAACCAGGATCAATATGAAGTCAAAAAAACTGGCTAAAAAGTAGCGCAACACCCTCCCTCCCTCAACACACTTCCCCAATTAGCTTCATTATTCTCATAAACTCTTTTTGACCTGTCAGTCATCTCTGTCACTGAGGTTTTGGTATTTCAAGGCAACTGTCTGGATGGTTCAGAGTTGCTGCTTAAGGTTTCTCCCATATCTGGGTGTGGTGGGAATGCCCAAAATAATGACTTCATCTTGCAGTAGGTGAGCACTAAACACAGTTACCAAAACAATCTCACAGACACCTCGGTTGCAAGCTTCATGGAGATATGCATAGCATGGCAAGAGACAGGTGAGGATAAAAAAATTACCACCATGTCAGTTATTAGGATGAAACAACTATAAACAAAACAGAACTGTGTTGAAATCCTGGTTCCAACTTTTGAGTTCTCTGCACCGTTTCTTGGATTTGAACGTGATGCCCAGGATAACAACTGCATATATATTGGTAACAGTATTTAAAGAATTTGTTTTCTTGTTTGCAGTCTCCACTGCTGGTTTGCATATTAATAAATGACTGTGCCTAAATGAACTGCACAAGAGGAAGGAGTTCCATTGCACCGCAGGTAGGCAGGTCATGCACCAAGTAACATTCAGGAATCCCATCTTCTTGTCTACAATGAGTACCTGGTCATTTCTGCCCATGGAGAACAGGTTAAATGTGGGGCTGGAAAGGGCACTTGGTACTGCTTGGTCCGTTAGATAAACCAGGCTTAACTTCAGTCAAAGAACTTGGGATTGTTAACAAAGCCCAGCTTTGTTAGGCAGCTGTCATGCTCACACTGGCTGATGGCTGGGAGGTGTGGTGAAGGGGAAGCAGAGGAACAAAGCTGCCCAATCATCACAGGAGAACTGGGACTGTGCAAACAACTACAGACAGACCTGATTCATCCCAGCAGATCAAAGCAGAAGAAGGTAAAGCAAGATTGACAAGATCCGCCAGACACAACCAGACATCAGGGTGCAAAAAGCCCTCATAGTCTAGTCCTGCTCTCATTTTTTCCACAACAGAAAGACCAGGCCTCTGTCTGCTACCTAGCCAGCTTCTAGCCACCCAAGGCCTTTTACCCCAGTTCTGGCTAATCTTTTCCAGTGGTTTTGCTCCCTAGCTTTGCCTTCTGGTAACACTAACATTAGACTTTTGAATAAATAATAATTACAAAACACTGGCATTGAGATTTGCTGTGAGAAGCATTTTCCCATGGCAGGGGTGAAAGCTGCTTGCCAGTCACCCACAATTTTGTTTGGCAAAAAAAAGAGAGCGATTAAAAAATAAACACATAGTAGTCAGATTTACAATGGTTACCTGTCTCCTGCATGTTATTTCTCCAAAAAGTACAGAACATTATTTGGAGTGATTTTGCACTCAGTATTTTCCACCAGCTGCCTGTGGCCTGGAGTGCCAGGGATCTGAATCAGGGTCAGCCACCTGACACAGCAGAACTACAGGCATATTTAGGCACATGTTTGACCGTGTCTTGCTTATCCTGCAGACTGGCAATTTGAATGAAAATCCATAAAAAAACCAGACATTTGATTTTCATGTATCTACTTAAAACATTTCTAAAGTCACTCTTGAGTGAGTCACAACACCTCCAATAACCAAAACCTTTAGATGCTTGTGTCTAAAATTGGAGTCAGGAGGCTTGCCCTTCACAGTCAAGACTCATGCAAGCCAGTAGTGCTATAAACCAATTCTTCCATAAGCAATAACAGCTCAGCTGTGAATCACTGGAATTCAGTGACTAACCTTTGGTGGATATTAGAACTTGTTGCCTTAACCAGGGTTTTCTTTCTTACCTCAGAAACAGCAGAAACAAACTAAACCTGGTCTGTCTTAAGTGCATACAGGAAGAAGAGGTAAAATACTAGTTATTTATAACAATTGCTTGAAAGGAAATGCTGTGATCAACAGGTGAAAAATTGTAATCTTTTTATCTCTATTTGTGCTAATAAATTATTAAAATCAGTGTTTGATCAGGCTTTTTTAGAGTAGCTCTCATCTTGCTCTCCAAAACTAGAATGTGCAAAACCATTGCAAAAAAGTTCTTGTTCTGCTCTTTAAGAAATGTAGAGAAAAAAAAACCTGCAAGAACAATGTACAGAATAGATCTGGATGACAGTCATTCCAAAGGCAAAATTATTACAGGCTATTATCTAGTTGTCTGGAGGAGCCATGGACCAGCTGGCTGTGATGTTCTGCTCAAAGTTAAACATAGACAGGAAACCGCATGTCTGATACTGTAAAAATCGTTTGTCTTCCTGCCATGGCTAACCAGGCAAGCAACCCAAAGGGGCTGTTTTCATTTAAAAGAAACACTAATCCACAACAATAAAAAAGGAATGACAAAGCCTCAATTCTCCCCCCTCCTGACTGGAGTTAATGCCTGTGTTTATGAATGAACTGGAAATGTTACGGAGTGAAGTTTTACATTACTTTAATTTTTATCTGTAGTTATTCACTTAATATATATGAATGCAGCACATGGTTTTCATGAGTCACCTGAAGTGCTCGCAGCACGTGACCTAGAAGGAAAGGCTCCACTGGAAGAGTGAAAGGAATTTGGGTAAAAAGACCGGGTTTAAACTTCTACTACTCTTTGTGGATTGATCTGGAAGAGTGAGTGAGCTGCAGAGTTCATAGGAATCAAGGCACTTGGTGCTGAATTTTAGAAAGGTTTTCATAACTGTACATACACACCAAAGACACATATTTATCAGTGATTTCATTCAGCTACATAGCTCCAGGAAAAACAGCTATAACGTGGCTAACATACAATTTAGCCAAAATCCACAAGGGTGTGGTACATATTGTACAAAAACACTAGGCAGCTGACACAGAGTAAGATCTCTTCTCTGGGGACACATTCTCTTCAATAAAACCAAGCAATCTGTCTACCTGGGTCTACCACTTGTGCTCATATCAATACCAGTATATGCTCCAAATCCTTTAAAGATCACCCAAGTAAGGGTTGGTCACACAACCATGGATGAGCAGTCAGGTTGTCTGGTTTCAAATCAAGCTTGATGAGGGGATGAGGAAGACAGGGATGAGGGCTGGCACCAGAAAGGGATAGCCTGGGCCAAGGGAAGCAAAAACATGCTAGCTTGCTCTTGGCTAATTTGGTGTGGTTTTGAGACCTAAACTAGTTGGCCTTCTTGGAGGTTAGGAAGTGAGAGCTACAATTGCTCACACAGTCATTCACCTCAGTGCAGTGCCACACCATATTTCCCAGGAGTGGAAACAGCATCCCAAGCCTTCGTTATCTGAGTTAACAAGGACCTAATTATATCCTTTTCTGAGGAATTTATGGGTGATGGGGATGGGTGTGGTGTGCCACACCCCTTCAGAAGTGTGAATACATAAATTTCTCCATAGGAGACCTCACCCTTCCCTGTGAGAAACCTGACTTTGTCTCAGTAAAATAATCACAGCAGGTAGCACAAAATAAAGCAAAAGGGGTGTGTGCACCCACACACATCTCTGTGTGCAGCAGTAGGTCCAGCAGCAATGCACACACCTGCACTGCCTTCACTGTGTCTGCAGTGGCCCCATCAGAGCTCAGAAGTGGAATGGGGATGGGTTATGCACTTGTTGTTTGGTCTGCACTCACATTTCCCTGGTTTACCTGAACTCACATACACTGCCTTGAGCTATGTAGGTGTGGGGGAATATATTTCCCAGAGAAGGAGCCTAGCTTCTTCACACCCACCACAAGGGAGGTGCAGATGGTCAGTTACACCAGAGAAGCTGACTTAAAATTCACATCCTATCAGATTATCAGTAACATCTCTATATGCAGATAACACACTCGGGCAATACAGCCTTTTAGAAGAGGTAGGACCTTAAAAATAGCATTTGCCTTTAGTTTGGATTTTATAATGTAATTAGCATGTGTTGCATTTTGGTGTGCCCACAGAACAACTGTAAACATCTTTCTTTCATCTTCCATCAGCTTTTAAGTGCAATATCTTGAGCTGAATATGAGACTTACTTCACAATGAGGACAGCCTGGCAGGAAGAAGCACCCTCAGAACACAGAAAAGAAAGATTGAGATTTTTCAAGATTCAAGAAAGACTAAAATAGCACCTGCCATTATAAGTTCTCCCCCACAAAATGCAATTCCAAAGGACATCAGTATAACACAGTTAAAATTGACCCAGTTAATATTACTTGCAAGGAATGTAGGAATGCCAGGTAAATTATTAAACCTACCTGATGTAAAAATGAGCATATCATTGCATTCTTCACCTTTGCAGGAACACATGAACATCAATCCCCCATCATCCTTCTTTTCCCTCATTAAACACTGCTCTGAGGTATAGTCATCCAAAATGTGACCATACAGTTTTTCCTGGGGGTCGTGGCATATTGTTTCTAATGTCACATTTTCATCATTCTGTCTCCTAAAAATGAAAAGGAGAAAACTGAAATCAAAAAAGAAATATTTTATAAAGGGAACAGACAGGACCACACCTGGCCAAAATTTACCTCTTTTGAGAACATAAACAGCATTTAAAGAGCATCCTATGTTTTTCTCTGTCTTTGTTGAATGGGGCAAATTTGGCACCGTCTGGGCTCCTCACAGCTGTACAATGGCACAGCTATTCCTGTATCATATTCCTGCTAAGCTCACAAGAGTGCCTCTGAAAATCTCACTTAGAATTATTCAAGCTAATGCTTGATGAACTGCTGTGAACTTCAGAACATACTTTTGGTTTTTGTGGTCACTAAGTAGACAGTAAAAATCTGTGGGAAATTATGAGAAAAACTGAATTATTTCCTCAAAATCAGAGAATTTCTAGCGAGTTGGTCTTTTCATTTTGCTTTTGAAGCCTACAATCAGCACAGTTTGTGCACT
This sequence comes from Ammospiza caudacuta, assembly GCF_027887145.1. NCBI lineage: Eukaryota > Metazoa > Chordata > Aves > Passeriformes > Passerellidae > Ammospiza > Ammospiza caudacuta. The sequence goes on along the minus strand of NC_080593.1, from coordinate 41,752,056 downwards.
GAAGGAGTTATATACAAAAAACCCCCCTCAACCAACTAAAAACACCCCAGCAAAATATCAATCATAAAAACTGATGCAAGTTTGAGTTGCCTCACAGTCAGGGAAATATTTATAGCTGATAATCTGGACCATATTCCTGCGTTTTGTCCTGGTCCACAGATTTAATTTCATTGACAAAAGACTTGTTGGCAAAAAAGCACTTTACAATTCTCAACTTACTTGCCTTTTGGATAAATGGTAATGAAAAATCCAACATGTATCTTAAATTGTACAACAGCTCCTTTTTATGGCAATAATAGACACTGATGACTTACTAAAGAATCACAAGAGAAATAAGGAAAAGCACACTGGACTGATCCTGAACTGAAATCCCTACTTCCAATTATGCTGAACATCTCAATTCAATGGACACAACTAATCCCTCAGTACATTAATTAGTTATGTCTCTCTGTAAGTGGTTCTAACTATTTTACTAAATCAGCAGCAATGCTGCAAACACTTTGTTGTGTTCCTTCAGTCCAGTTATTAACTCATTAAGAGTGGTTCTGGCTTTCCTTGGTAGGACTGGATTCCCATTTATGAAAGGGCAAGGGATGCCCCTGTTTTTAGACTGGAACACAAGATTAAAGCAAATAAATAAAAAAAATATTTATAATTCGTTTTCATAAACTCTTGATTTCTTTGAACCAAGACAGGGGCAACAAACAAAGCATCATGCCTACATCAAAGTCTCCACAGACACAGAAGTTTTTTCCCATTAAGAGGAAATATTTCTACCTATACATGGCAATAAGCCTCTTGTGATAAACCTACATAATCTAGTTCCCTTGAAACCTGAGAGAGAATTGTCTTTGTTCAGCAACTGTCACTACAATCCTCTCTTGAGCCTCAAATCTGTTTCTACTCTTGAGTGCTGTGGGTGGATACAACTTAATGGCTTGCGCAAAACCATGCCTCTTTTCAAATAAGTGTAAGCTGGAACAGAACTGTTTTAGAAAAAAACAAGTCTCCAGATCATTTCATATCAGAATTGTTAACCTCAAGCAACTCTTGGTATGCTGTGCAGAGATATGAGCTGGAAGCAGGAGAGCAAAGCCTGGTGAGGGAGCAGGGACATTGTGAATATCAGAGCAATCAAGGAAAGTACTAAGCAGTGATGAACGAGGGTGTGCTCCTGTTCTCACCTGTATGAAGAAATAACTTACCATATAGCAACACAGACTTCACTACTCTTCTCACAGATAGAAGTGATGTTGCAGTTACTCCTGCACCGATGTTGGTTTGAGCAGGTCGTTGCTTTAATATCACAAAACTTGCATAAGTTTGACATTTTCAGTCCACTTTCCTTATTTCTTTCTACAGGTGATGTAAATTCAGCTTAAGAAAAAAAAAAAAAAGAAACTCAATAATGGTAGGTGATCAGATTGCATTATTGCTTATTATGAAGATAAGGTTTTCATCAGCAGCAAACATTTCCTCTTACCTTAAATTAGAAAATCTTTGATCTTTCACAGCTACCAATTTTCTTTACAACAAGGTAAGTGCCACGATGTCAAGACCAGGTTAATCAAAGTGAATTTGAAAAGCGAAATGAATTTCTATTGACTTCAGAGGGGGCAAAAGTTGCTTCGTAATTTGCAGAGTTATGCATTTTTCCAAAACCAGTTTGCACTGAAATAGCTCCTCTGCACTCACCCATTTGCATTACTCACAGGCAGTGTATCTGTCCCCCATGAATAACACTGCATTATGGTCTCTGTGCCACAGTAACAGTGTGGGTTCCACACTGAGAATGCACATTAGCTGTGTCATATCATTATAACATGGATCAGCATGAATTTTGCAATTTTGTCTTTACTAACCTGAGGCATAACCTAGGTGTCATTCCTAATCTGATTACTGTTCACACATAAAAATCACAGAGCTGGAACAGACTTTGAGCTTAAGGTAGATGGCCTGCCAGAGGATGTGGGTAAAACTCAAGCCAGAAATGCAGAGGGCATCTGTGCAGCTCATGTGATCTACTGCAGGAGTCTAACTGGGCCAACTGCAGGGGACTTGAACTCAAACTAACTTGCAATGACAGCCTGTCTTGTAGATGGCTGCTTTGACCCAACAGCTACTTTTCTGCACCAAGAAATTGAAGAATTGCATGCTTACTGGTTCTGAGTCTCAGTACTTGCCATCTGCTTCAGTGTGGCAGCAGTAAGGAAAGATATTTTTGTGCCAGTGTTTGAACTTCAGGAAAGATACTTTTAGCTCAAAAACTATTTTGAAAAGACAATGTAACTACAAGGAACAGAAAACGCTGACACAAAATTCTTCCTAAAGCTAAAACGAACATGCAACTATCTGAAGTGGAGCAGACCATCAACAACAGTTTCAGTCTGACTCACTTTTCAATGTAATTGGAAAAGCAGGGTGAACCACTTTGAGGAGATACTGGGCTTACATGTAGCACAGCCCTTCTCTTGTAGCCACCTGCGTGTTAAAACTGTGTTCATATTGCTTTCTGTAGCCAAATGTTGCTAGTCAACCCGTAATAGCCAACCAGGGATTTATAATTTCCCCCTCTCTCTACTCAATTAGCTGAGAAATCAATTTTTTCCTTCTAGAACTTCACTTTTTACTACCATTAGACTATTTTACTACAGGAAATAAATACACATGATTTTTCCAGGAGGAAATAAAAGAGCCTCCTGCTAACATTTTCAATTGAGTTCTGAACCATTGTGAAAGATGGAGAGGAAGGTTTTCTCTCCATCCAAACAACACTTCTTTCTTATCACTAGCATGCTCTGGTACTGACCTAAGGTCTCTGATCTAACAGCCACTATACTCAGCGGCAAAACTTCCAATGGTTTTATGGTATAGAAGAGGATGCTGCACAGAGGGGCGGTTAGGATGAGCTCACTGGGTGTGGCATTGTGCTCCTCCCTGCTTTTGGCTCAAGCAAGAGCTAGCAGTGGTGGCTGTGAGGGTTGCACCTGGCTTAAAGCTGGACTCTGGGAAGACAGATAACAGCACAATAGCTGAGGGCCATAAAACTTACTCAGCAGCTGAGGTCTAGTTGAGCATGCGCCAAGCAAAATACAGCTGGCATGCAAATACTACTATAAGTCAATCATCTTACTCCATAAATAGGGAACAGCCCAGGGTCTGCTGAGCTCTCCTGCACAGCTGTGGGCTGGATGCCAGGATCTTCCCTTGAACAGCGATGCCTCTTGAGGTTGTGAGAATACTTATTGCACTAAATACTCAGTAAGTGAAAGGGGAATAAGCAAGCTGAAACTTTGAAATCGTAGCTAAGTGAGATAAAGGACTGCTGTGCACATATAATCCTTTAGACCTAAGTTCCTAGCCTGGAACTAGGTCTGGATCCAGCCACACATGGAAACCACCTGAGAAAGGGGTTTAGAATGCGAGGGGGTCCTTTCTGAACCTCCTGACTCAACATGAGGGTGTCTCTGACAATTTGTCCCACCTTGTCCTCTATGCAGTAAATAACCAAGTGTATGTCGCCATCAAAGCTGTCATGTTTACTATCAAGCTTTGTCAAAATAAACATTGCTACTTTTCCAAGAGAGGTGTGCCACCCCATTTGCAACACTGGGAGCTCTTACATGGGTGGACAACGCTGGCAGGATATTATGGGCTGGCGGAATTTAAACCCCAGGTAAACATTTCTTGTTCTGTTGTGTTGCAACAACTCCCAGTAGCCATGTAGAGGAAAAAAGCCTCATTGAAGCAGGTGTGGTAGGAACTCAGAAGGTCTTGAATGTAGTATTCTATGAAATACATGTCAACATAATCCTCTCTATAGCAAATGGTACATCTCTTCTGGATGGTGTACATCTCTTCTTCCTTATCACACGCTGAAGAGAAACTAATAGTTGTCACAACTTATCTAGGTTGCAGTAAGGATTGAAACAACCTGATAGTGAGGGACTGTCCCTCTACCCAGAAAAAAACCCAATCCATGGTGCTAAAAGCCTGGAACGAAAATAGAGACAAATACTGAGGGAGAGGTGAAGTGACTCACCCAAATGTACACAGGAAACCTGTGGCAGGGGTGCCTGCAACTGAGCACGGGGGAAAGGCATCAGCTGCATCTATGCTGCTTTCAACTCTGAGCTCACATGGCAGCTGTGGCACGATGGTTGCCTGTGCCATGAACATGACTCAGTCCCCTCCAGTGGCCACAGCACTGGAGCCAAGAGCCACATGAAGGTGGGTCCTTAGGTAAACTGTTTCAAGCACATTATATTTGATGAGAGAAAGGGTTTTTGTGCCTACGCCATCCCTGGCTGTGCCAGGTTCTACCAAGGCTCACCCACTGGAACAAATGGATGAAAACAATTATGTTTGGACCTCTTCCAAGGAGGGATATCCAACCCAAACTACTTGATTGAAAAAAAAAAAAAAAAAAAGAAAAAAGAAAGAAAAAAAAAGCCATCTGGAAAGCACCAATCCCCTCTAAGGTCACAAACCTTAAGTTTCTAAGGTAGGCATTAGTTTAATCACTAGCAACAGTAGCAAAAGGTTGGCCAGTTAGGACCAGGTAATTTCTGATCAGGTTTAATTACTATCAAAAGCTAATGGGGTTTTGGGACTTCCAGAACTGACTACACTTGCATTTTCTCCCCAAAATTCTTCTAACGGAGGCTGACAGATCAGTGACTCTTTCATGCCTCTGGCAGTTCAAATTGTCCAGGTGGACAAATTTTATTCCACATTTGGTTCAACATTTGGTTTAAAGTGAGACTGCAGTTTACTTTCCCTAAGACTGTCACAATGCTCTAGCAGATGTTGGTCTGTTTGCTATTACTCCTTGGCCTTGTCTCCTGTGATAACCCATCTAGTTCCAAACTAAAGGCACATTTGATTTTTTCTATCTGATGCTGAAACCACACCCTGCAGATGGCCTGAGAGGAAATCTGGAGTTAGATAGGAACTTTGATGTCACTCTTTGATTACAGACTGCTACTAGACTCTGAGAACACAGAAATCCTCAAAAGATGGGTCTTCTTCCAAGTCACATGAACTCACACCTATCTTTAATCAATAAAGTCCTGCCTGGAGAATTACAAATTGGTAGGATTGTTCCCTAGGAAAGTGTATTCACTCATTCCCTGAGGGACTCATAAGCAAGGAGTGGTTCAGGACTAACAGACTGCTCCTCTTCTTGTAGTCACTTAAATGTTCACCTCTAAAAATATTTGACTATCCTGCTGCACACCTCATACCACATGAGCCATCTCAAGATTTTCTCCTGTTAAGAAAACCAAAGTCACTTGAATACTGTGGATAGAACCAACCTTTGATTTTGCAAGAAAAAAAGTGGATATAATAAAAAAGTTAACAGAGAAATCACAGATTTGCAAAGGTGAATGAAGCCCTCCTAAAGTGCATGCTTGTCTCCTAAAATTTGAATTTGCCACCCACTGTCTAATGCTAAATTTCTTATTTTGACTTCTACAGGAAGCCTAATTCTAGCTTTCCTTGCTTCTTTGTCCATGGAAAGGGCTCCAAATAAAAGACTGTGCTGTCTTGGCTATAAAACTTTCAGCCAACCAGTTCAGCAGAGATCAGCCACTGTGGTTAAAATGTATGGAACATGCAAGCCAGCATGTGGACTGGACATTATGGAAGAGACATTAGAGCAGTCACATTAGAAATGTCCACTCCATGGATTCCGGTGGAGCCAGGCTTGCAGAATATCACTACTCTTCTGTGGTTCACATCTTTATTTATGATTTTCTAGGACATCATAAACAGGACACCTCAGCCAAAGTCTATTGACTTTGCTTGAAGTGGTTTGCTTTGCATCTGTTGTCTGTGGATATGTAAATGCTATTGAGGGCTAACGTCGTACTTTACTTTTCTCCTATTTTTAAAATCATTACAGAATTCTCACAAGCTAACAACATTAAATAAAGCCCAAACTAACATGCTGTCTTTTTGGAAATATCTACACTGGAAAACTTTTTATGTCTTCAGATGCATTTCAGAAACAGCAGCCAATTCCTCTTACTCCTATCTTGTAAAATCTTGTCACAGCACTTCTGTTCTCTCATCCAGTGTCTTTGGCACACGTATACTTACAAAGCAGCAGGCAAATCCCATCCTCCCTGCCCAAAAAAATGCTGAGAGAGACATTGGGATGGGAAGTCAACTACTCAGCTGCTGTGAGATAATTCCACCTGATGGGAGAGACTTGAAGATTTCACTCCACTACATCATGGAAATCTGCCAGGCGGACAATGTCTACATCAGGGAGCCTTGAAGCAGATTGTTCTCCCAAAGAGCACAGCTCCATGACATCATATATCTGTGTTTGGAAAGCACAGTAGCAGCTATGAAGAGCATCCAAACTGTATTGCCTTCTCATCCAACAGAAAGACATCAAGTTTTGCCAGGACCTGTACTAAACACAGCATGACTTCTGTTTTGACTACTATCCCCAGCACATGATCTACAGCCCTAGTGGAACTTCAACAGTTATGGAGACACTGCCAGCTTCATTAAATTTGCCTTACACAAATTGATGAATTAATTGCAGGAGTGAGAGAGAGTCAAGGAAAATACATGGTCTGAGTTTTGCTTTCAAGTCCTGGATGTATATCCTGATGGGTACTCTGAAATATACTGATTGTGTCCAGTGTGGTAATACAAGGAAGTGAAGATGGAAACATAATCAATCCTAAAGATAAAAAAAATCATGAGTTACAAAATCACAAGACTTGTCAGACAAATAATGGAAATAAAGGAAGGGAAAAAACACAACCAAAAAAATCCCCTGAAAAACAAAAAAACAAACCCCAAGCAACCAAAAAACACAACTGCTGGGTTCTTCCTTACTTGCCATTGCTGTCTGTATTCTTAAGAGTGCTTTTTGAGACATGTTTTGAAACTTTGGCCATGAGCAGGAGGGTTGGAATTACCGTCTAACTAGAAAAAAAAGACACAATAAAATGAAAATAAATCATTGGGATCCAGAAGGTGGATCTTCAGGAAAAATAGCTGTATTCCTATTACTCATCACAAAATCACAGGAGCTGGCAACACTGCAGATCACCTAGTAACTCCCATCACAACAGGGAGGGTTTCATAAGGTTACTTCAGGGTAACCCTATGAAATATGTATTTTCAGTTTTTCAGTTGCAGCTGCCATTTCTAAGCTTAATGTCCTCTGAGCTGAAATGGAGTGTCACTGGTACATACTCCTATTTTCACTATGTGAGTATGAGCTCACAGTGCTCACACTATCTTGGACACAGCTTCAGGTGCAGTCCTTTATCTCAACCATGAGCTACCCCAGCAGGATTACCATGGGTACAGGACTTTCATGCTTTTGTGACTGTTTCTATTAAGATTAACAACAATGATTATCAAGAGTGCTGAGACAGCCTCTGTAAAGCCAAACATGCGCTATCTTTTACGTACAACTAAAATATGTCAGAGGAAAACAGGTTCCATGAATGTTTAACTACCCCTGTGGCAGGACTCCAGGAAAGCACATTCCTATGGATTGGTCTGCAGAATCTCTCAGCCTCGATCTTTATCATACACAGTCACAGATCACTGACTACCACAGAGCACAACAGCTGCCTTAGTCAGTACTTAAAGTTGTGCCTTTGAGTGTACTGATTGCACTTTTGCAAATTTCAGAGGCTCAGCAATGGATAAAAGCCAAAATAATGTCCTGTTTGAACACAGTACTTTGTGAACTACTTGGAGGAGATGCACCTCATGGCTTTTGCCCACTGTATGAAAAAAATGCAAGTCTCACCTATCACACCAAAGAATGATTTGGTGGGACCCACAGGTTTTTTGAGGTTTGTGTGACTAGCTCTTCAGCCATGACTGAGAAGTATGCTAAGAAACGAGAGAGAAGACTGAGTAAGCAATGTTGACCAGCTAGACCTAGGCAAGAGTAGTTTGGCCACCCCCAGCTGAAGGAAGGCCAAGGCAGAAGAAAGGAAAGACAGAAAACCACTGATGACATGCACTGAATTTGGGAAACCACCATTTCTCACCTACCAGCAGGCAAGGTATAGGGCAAGGTACATGCAGAGGGAGAAGACAAAAGGAAAAGGAGCAGGAGTTGGAAAATTTCATTTAACTTGCCTCTGCAGTAGAAGTGCCTAGCTTTTAACAGCAAGTGGAACTGGCAAAACTTTGCTGTAGGGATTGCTTCAGGCATTGACACAGACACAGAATCAAATCTGACAGGAGCTGGGGGAAGGGACACAACCAGAGAAAAAAAGAGAAGGAACAGCACACTGGAGATCCTAAAGATGAAGATAATTTTTGTATTTAAAGGATTAAAATACCACTATTTTTATCCACTATTTCCAAAATGAGTGATCATTAGCAGTTTTAATCATGGGCTAGGCTCTTCTCTCTGGTACAGGGCACAGCAGTGCCTCAAACATGCCTAAGAACAGAGCTCGCTGTCGTGACTCTGACTGACAGCAGTGCAGGTGAGAGGAGACTCCAGCTCAACACTTAAAATAGAAGTGTGAAAGCATTCTGAAAACATTATTGTGATGCCTCCAATAATGAGATAGATTTTCACCTGCAGATCCTTAACTTGCAGACATTTTTGGGCCACTATTTAGCACTCCATGGCTGGCGGAACAAAAGAATACTGTCTCCAAGCAAAGAGGCTGAAAAAAATCTAAATGATGGCTTCACATAGGGCACTTAAATGGACATTTCATCTTCTCCTGACTTTAACCCACAGCCTCCCTAATAAAGCACACAGGAATGGGGAACCATATGTGATATAACAGCAATTTCAATTTACTCAATTATGACTACAGGGTCTAGGTTTTTTCCTGCATAATGCATTGAGTTTGGAATTTACTGGAAGTTGTCTTCGGTGGTTAACCCCTCCTGGGACTTCAAATATACAATGGACATCGAACACAGCAATGTTCATCTGGTTCTCAAGATTAGCAAAACCAGCTTTCCTGCTTTGTTGGAATAAGCATGATTCATGGTTCAGAACTGACATTTGCATAACTAACTTGGACCTGTGCACTAAGAAGCATATTCTGCATCTAAACCTCCTTTTGTATTCTCCTCTGCTCAGTGAAAGCTGTCATTACTTCACTTGAAACAGAGCTGAAAGAGTATAAACACTTCAGCTTTGTACAAATATTATTTTTCCAACTTATATGGTCTGAAAATAGACAGCAGTCATTCAAGCATAATACAGTTATTTCTGTGATATTTTTTCATGACAGATGAGGCTCTGTGGAAGACCCCCTAACATTTCGAACATACATAATTAGGAACAATTCTGACTTGAAAAAACACAAATATGCCTCTAGTCTCTGCTACAGAAGAACCTTGCCCATGCAAGTTTCTGCCCATGCAAGGTTCCAAAAACCCATGAAGCTGTACCTTCTACGTAGATTGAATGGAGTTTCTGAACTGCATCTCTTCCTCAGTCAGTCCAGAAAGCCTGTTTATAGTAACATGCTTCTCTCCACTCCTGTTCCCTCAGTAGTCACACCACTGCCTGCCTGCTTCAAACTATGATGGAGCTCTTAATTCTTCCTAATAGCAATGGGGAAGGTGAATCATTTGTCCTGATGGAGGCACATATTGCCTCCGAAAGCTTAATTTATATTTCTTCCCCTCATGTCTCTTATGACAAAAGTAATGAGGAACATCCATCTTAAAGAGCCATTTACCCTGTTTTCAAGGGTCTATTTATTAAACTCCCAGTTTCCAACAGGGAAATTCAGAAGCCCACCCAGTACAGGTGGAACAGAATTTATTTGCTAAAAATGTTATGGCTAAGCTATTTCTATTAGCCATGAAGTATTCCATAGAGACACACCCTGGCACCTCAGTTTATCTGCAAGGCCACTGAATGTGCTCAATTTCACATGTGAACTGAAAGACCCATGAGATCATAAAAGAAACTGATATCATATTCTTAAGGTAACAGTGCTGCTTATTGGGAGGCATCACTTTCTTACTTACAAGCAGTTCTAAATGCCTGTCTTGGGATATCTGCTTAAGGCAAAGGCAATCTTGTCTGCCTTTTTAGGTGCATCCTCACTGGACAGGCTACAGGTGGGAGGAAAACAGAGAAGTTTTGAAGTCTATGTCTCAGGTCAAGGGACTGCATCATCTGCTAGACTTCTGGGCATTAGAACACATTAGGATCCACGGTACAGGCAAAGAGGCAAATTTCAAAAGTGCTAGGAGCTTCCTGCTGTATGGCATTGCCAAACCCTATCATCCTTCCCATGGGGAATTGCAGCTGTGGCTCTTCTGATGGACAGAGTTGGTGGGCACATTGGTACAGTTTCTATTTTTCCCTTACAATGACAACTGCTGCACAGAGCTGCTGTGCAGAGGGAGCCCTGCCCTCAACTCCCATAGACCATGCACCACCAAAGACACATAGAAATCAAATATAGTAACATACTTGCCTGGCCAAACACTCAAAAATGACACTCCTACGGGACTTCACTCCGTATAAGACCTCATCCTGCCTAACTTTCTGAATTGCTACAAGTAACTAAGCACTGGCCTGGGAGACACACACCATCACATGAGTTCATCGCAATTAATTAAAAGGGTGAAGGTTTTAAGGTTTTTATCAAATCCTGCTAAAGCTGGATCCTGTTAAGTTTCCTCAGTACAGGTTGTATTAGGAACAAGTCTAGTCAGACTCAAAATTGAGACTTACCACGCATAAAGTAGTTGTGGTTTATTGAATTCCTTTAAAATCAGCTATAAGCTCAAGAGGTCTGAATTCCATGTGTGAAAAAAGCTTTTGTGTAACTTGATTATCTATCTGCAGCATTTTCAGCAGTAATAAGGAAGGCTGGATAGATAGCAGAAAATAATCTCTTCCAAATGCAAAATGGAAATTATTTGAAGACTGTTCTCTACACTGGCAGCATACAGAAACTCAGGTGGCAAAAAGCCAAATCTTTCTGCTGAAACTACAATTAACTCTCTCTAGTTAACCCTTGCTACAGCTAAACTCCTGCCAAATGCATATCCTCTACTGTATTCAAAAGAGCACACTAAGATTAAAAAATAGAGGAAACTGTGAAAATACTAACTAGAAGCTGCCATGGCTTGCCAAGAGTTAATACAGGTGGGCAGATATTTATTAATACTGTTTGTTCACTCAGAAGACTGGCAGGAACTTCCCAACCCTCTCTGGTCTCAGAGACCTACCTCCAGGAAAGCTTATGAGAATATGTTACTTTGGGGGAAGACTTCTGCTTGCTTTTTAAAGTAGTGAAAATGAAGCACAGACATAAAGACTGTGATAAATCACACAAAACAGGAAATTCAAAGCTACGTCTGACTCCCACAGGTTCCCTTTGATACAGCCAGGTTGCTCTGTGAATCAGAAAAAGTATCACTCCTGTATTTGCTATTTTATACTTTTAATTCTCATTTTTATTAGCTTTACTAGTATGCCCTAAAAACTACTGACATGCACTTTCCTGACAGGTTTAGAAGCCAGAAATACATACCCATCTTCCCATTTGAGAGGCTCCTGCCACATGCAGCTTTACAGAGCCCTCATCAGATCCCTCCTTTGGGGATGCCACTGCAAAGGCCTGCTCACACACACGTCTGACATCTTCATTTTAATGTTCCTTTCTGATGTACAGAAACAGCATATTTTGAGAACAACTGTCTGCCTCATGGAGAAATCCTCAGACCATTTTCAGAAAAATGACAAATTTGTTTCTAAAGCACTGTGAACACATCAGATCTTCCCTTTTTCCCTTTTTTCCTGTCTCTCTAGTGAGGCTATAGAGGAATATCTGCACAAAGAATTTTGAAAAAAACATCAGCCATGCTCCCCTGCTTGTTATTTATTCACACTCTCCATTGCACTTTCTCCTGCCTCCCAGAGGAATCAGACCGCACCTTACCACACCTCCCTCCCCCTCCAAAGGCCAGCCTGACCCAGAAGAGCTCTCCAGTCTAGACATCTATCTGACAGCACAAACACAATGAAGAATGTGGTATGAGGAGTGGCAAACCACAGCTGGGGAAAGGCAAAACTGCATATGTCAGCTGCAGCAGCAAGAGCAAAGTCTCTGTGGATCTATGGCTGGAGCTACTTCTGGGGAAAGGTTAGGCTGCCCAGCATGCCAGGGACATGGGGGACCTGCCTTCTGCTGCTGTCTCCAACCCACAGTCTGCTTTCAAATGTTACATACTCTGAGACAGATGTCACAGTCCTTCCAGGAGAGGAAACAGGGGCTCTGCACTTAGTCTTTTCTGCCAGGCATCAGCACTGCAAGGGCAGATGGGATTTGCTTAGGACTCATCAGCATGGCTTATGATGCTTTGGGGAGCATTCCAAGGACTGATGTTTCTTCCCAGACACATCTGCAGAAGCACCTCAGGCCTCATAGTTGTTTAAATCCACTGTAAAAGTGGATTCAAGGTTATTTGGATTTTGAAGTATAGAAAAAGGACTTTTGGTGTCTCAAGTTAACATTATACAGGAGACATTTGAGAAGACAGGTACTACTCTCTGTGACTGTTTCTTCAGCAGTACAGAGACCTACCAGAAGCCTCCTCTTCACAGGATGCTGGAAGAGTCAGAACAGTCTTGTCTTCAGAATACATTTTTTAAAGAGGAAGGATATTAAAGGGACAGAGAGTATGTGAAACACATATATCCTCTGTCTGACATGAAGTATTTGATTTCGCTGCAGTTCTGTAATGTGAACACAAAATATAAAATTCAACCAGTCTCACCCCAATTCTGCTTTGTTTCAGGGGAAAAGTGTGATGAATATTTACCTGAAACTACCACAAGTCTGGGAAAACACTCTGTAAACCCAGACAAAAGTTTTACCTTCTGTTCTGAAACTTCTGCTGAATTGCAACTTGTATCTCTGATTTCAAATATCCTGCTTCTGACTACAATTCCTTTCTCTAAACTGGAATCAAGAGCCTGTAGACCAACGAACAAAACTTTAGTCAAACAAAGCCAAACCCAAATAATGGATTTGGGATTTAAGAAAAAAAAAAAAGTAAATCAAAAGCAATCTTAAAATATAATACAGTAATTGGAATGGGTTGCATCTGTTCAAATATCAGTTTAAGCATCACATTTACAAGCAGGAAATACTGCAGAATTATGAAGCACAAGGGGCAGAAACAGCATGAGTAAGACATAAAAGGATTTTATGTCCAATGGCATGGTTTGGAGCACATAAATAGCAGGCCTGCCATGCAGTGTTCTAATGTCACCTAGGCAGAGATATTTGAACAGAAGTTTCTCACTCTTTTCCATGCCCAGCTCCGTAGTGAGCCTCCGCACTGGCATTCACAAGTGCACCTTTTGTGCCAGCTGTGAGTCAGGGGGTGCTTTGTGCCTCCAACCAGAACCCACATTCTTCAGGCATGATCTCAGCAAGCTGGACAGCCAGGATTGGAGCTGACAGAGCAAACTGGCTTCGGCCACAGCTCCTGAGGCCACCTTACACAAGGATGAGGTCTGCATGGCAAGAATCTCTATCTGCACAACAGAAAACTCTGTGTGTGCACTGGTTGCTGCTGAAACAAACCAGAATTTCTGTGGTGTTTTGTAACACTCCAGTACGTGTGCGGAGAAGCTGTGTGCACACAAAGGCTCACGGCTGCTCAATCAAAATAAGCATTTAAATGGATTAACCAGACAACTGTTCTTTCAAACTTGAAATCGTTACGTTACACAGCTACATAAATCAGAGGGATTTATAAATATTTGTTTTTCCAGATAAAAGGAGGATATTAGTGGGATTTTTTTAAGTGAATTCACTGCCACTATCTGTTCCTCCAGCCATTAATGAACAAACAAGAAAACAAAACAAAAACAAGGATGTTATGCATGCAAAAATTGTAGTAACAATTCTAAAATTGTTACCTGGGGATTTTGGTTTAAGCTTAATATAAAAAGACAACTTACTAATGTAAGCAGCATGAAAGACCTGATTTTATTTAGGTTTTTGAAGACCTCTGATCTTGAGAAATATTTGAGAGATCTGGAATTTAAGTTAAGGCACAGCCCATGCCTAGAGGACACTATTATGGTACTAGTTTACAATAAAATATACCGATTATGATAAGACAGAATTCTATGCAATTTCTTTCTCTAGAACTGAATATAATCCATCATTGCTAGTCTATTTGAAAAACTGTTTCCAAATAAGAAGACTCATTTAACAAGTCCACATCCTTAGCACACACACAGAGGCTCCTCTGTCAGCTACTGATGGGCAAACATGTTTATGCGGAAGCTCTGTTCAGAGCTCCTTTTTACTGTGAGAAGCCATTTTCCTTCAGGAAAATGGTGCTTATGAACCATTCTGTCCCCACACAGCAAGTTTTGAATGACAGATTCAGGAAAACAGTATTAAAAAGAAATTACTCTCTTTCATAATCCATCAGCTCAGCTAAAATAGTAAATCAGAGAAAAGTTAGACACAAATGTAATCCCCTAGGAGTAGAATCACTTTGAATAGATTTGAAGAAAAATACACATCCTTCTCAAATTCAGTAGCTTGGATGGTTATATTTGTCTCTGTCAAGTTAATGCAAAGAAGCAGAATAATAGAATTCAATACCCTGGGGACATGCTATCTTGATAGAGGCATCTAACTTCCACAACTATTAATGGGAATTATATACTGAATATTGAGAAAAGGGCATATGCATAAAACTACACACTTCTAATGATATTCAACCTTAGGAAAACTTTCTTTTTCAGACTTCTGTTGCAAAGACCCTACTGCTGTGGCACACTCTTAGTGAGTTACCAGATTTCTTGGTAAAGAACTATCTCTCTCAACAAAGCAGCATCTCCTTTGTCTGCCAGAGGTAAATTTGCTAACATATCTCCCAGGTGTTAGCTGCTCCTTTTCATGCATTTGCAAATTACTCTCCCCGTTACCTCTGAGACTGTGAATCACTAGCTGGCAATAACACCCTGCTGAAATAAGGGCACAAAATAAGGACTCCTTCATTTCTATCTGAGGTTGAAATTTTACTGGCCTTAAAGGAAAATAAAGGCCATGACTATAACCTGCCCATTCTGAAATAAATAAGTTTTTCACCCATAAATACCTCTCTTTAATTTTCACTTAAAGGTCCTTATCTTTGCCATTATTTCTAAATCACATGCAAAGAGAATTCATTCAGTATATCATAAAACTGAGTATTTTAAGGACACTTGAATCTATATGAGTGCATGGTCCACCCACATTAAAAGAAATTAACTGTGGACGCTAAAGGACCTGCATGTAGGAACACAACACTCCTCATTCCATACAACAACACATTACTCACTGCTTGCAGCACCCAGCCCCTACCAGGGGAAGACATTCCCACATTAGGTGCTGCTCAGCAGGAAGGGACTTGCCAATCTAAAATGTTTAGTCTACCTGCCTGAAGATATGTGAGGGACTGCAGGTCCTTACACTTCATTTATTATGAGGTAGAATATAATTGTAAATTTGAAATGTACACATCAAGTTGGATTTCCAGGGTTTTCCCCTCCCAGTTGCTTTATGTAATAGTTGTTTACTCTAAATCCACTATTTCAGTCCTCCAGCTATCTCTTCAGTAATTCTTAAGACCATAATCTTTCACCAGGACTCCAAGACAGCATATACACTTGCAAGCTTGTTTAAGAGAAACATTGCAAAGAAAGGATTTATTTAAGTCTCTAAGAAACAATTCCTTCTATTGAAGTGAAAGCTTGGAAGAGGTAAGACAGAATCACAAGAGCAAGTATGCCAAGCAACAGCTCAGAACCTACCACTACCTCTCAATTTTCATCTGAATACATCAAATTTCCTCCAGTTACTTCAATCATTTTTTTTCCTAACAACTAAGAAATGTGAAAAGCAAGATATAATGACACTTGATAAATTTTTAACCAGTGCAGTTCATTTCTGGCATTATGTTCCTCTGCTACTACATAATGTTCCTGCCACTGCAGGACAGAAGATGTTTATTGTCACATATATGAGTTAAATTTAATAGGATAAGATCTTCACCAGATGCTGTGATTTTTGAGTGTTGCTATGTCAATTTATACTCATTGATGTTTAATATTTTAGAGCCATCAAGTGTTTCTGGGTATTGGTCATCATCATCCTTAATCTGGAGGGCACTTATTCAACTGTACAAATCAATAGGAGTCTGCAGGATGTCTAAGGGCTTCTATGAAATGCCTTGATCTTTTTAATCAAATGCCAAGTGGATTAATAATTACATCATGAAAATACTATTTCAACAACTGTCCTTGAGGAAGCTGTGCATAACATGGTCTAGCAGCCGAGCCACTCAGCATCCCTCAAACACCACGAGCCAGTTACATGCTTTGTTACAGTTTCTGGCAAAACTGCTCAGTGACATGGGCAGCTCATTCTCTAAACCTGTCACTTTGGCATTTCTCACAAACACTGCACTCATGTACAACACAGTTTGTTTTTAAAAGTGCTCTCATAAGCCAAAGCTATTCCAAGCTTTCCCAACACAGTAATAGCTTAGACTATACCAGAGGAAAGTGTTCCATAGCAATAGAGACATTTTTTAAATTCCTTGGATGTAAAATTTTATAACTCATGCATATTTGAAATATCCCTGTACAACATGAGTTAGCAGAGCAGTTTAACTGTTTTGTTACTCCTGGAGATGCTAGTCTTAACTCTGAGAGGGATGCAAGTGATACCAGCCTGGTGGTGGAAACCTGCTGCATCAAAGATTAAAAGGTTACAAGAGCCCTATGACTCTATGGATGGTATTCCCAGTCTGGCCTTCTGAAAGTGAAGCCATTCCACCCAGCTAATTTTGCAAAGCCCTAACGTACCTGGTTATGAGTTTAACAAGCCAAACCCTGTCTTAATTTAGAGATTCACATTGGAAAGTCTATCACATGCCTTGGCCATACTCTGATAATGAAAGTATCCTGTTTGCTAAAAATGCAGCCCTTGTGTCTGGGGTGGTTTCATTCACCTACAGCTTCCATTTTTCAGAACGGATGCTTTTTCATCTTTCAAAATATCATCCCCCATGGAGTCTAAAACATCAAGTTAGCACAGCTTAAAACCCTATTTTCCACCAACTAACTGTGGCAAACTTCCACTTGAGCTCTGCTACCTACAGCTAAGCATTCTGGCAGAGCAGATTCAGCTAGGCTGCACAATCTTAACTGTGCCTTAAGGCAAATTATCCCAGTTAGTGGTGTTTATGTTATTTATGGTAACTTAACAAGGCATGGCAAAGTGCCTGCATATCTGACCAATCTAACCAACCATATCTCATATCCAGCCAGAGAACAGCAGCTGTGAGTACTATTCCTAATTCTTTAGCTCTTCCTTTATCCAAAACCACAACAATCCATCATGTTGAAAAAGCAGGAAATTATTAACATTAAACTCTCACCTGAAAATGCAAAAGAGACAGCATGATTCCAAACAAACAGTACCTCCTCCTTCCTTACCCAGTGCAGGCTAAGGACAATAGAGTAGAAATTGATGTCCTGGTAAAAGCAAACTACATCTCATTTCCAAAAGCACAGTGGAAACTTAAATCAAAATCCACTTTTTAAAGGGAAAAGTGATGATTGTATGAGCAGTCTAAGTACTCAGGCCAAGCAACAGCTTGGAAAAGCAGGTGTCAGTGCTTTCTATTTCTAGGCATGTGGTTATGATAGTGGTAAATGTGCCTTGTCATTAGCTTTCAAGAGTAAGACACTTCAAATAATTAGTGGTTTGCTTCTAGCATCTGCTACCCACCTTCACCCATGAGAAGGCCAGTAAGTTTCTGCCTTCAAACCACCAGTAGGTACATGCCTGATAGTCACACTATGAGCCACCAGAAGAAAAAAGGCTGGTTTGGGAATGTGCAAATTGGTTGAACCATGAATAATATATATGTGGACAACTGAGGGAAAAGTTAGGCCCTCAGCTGTCAAACAGAAGAAAGTCACTAAAGCTTCCATGTGCTTCACCAAGCTCCTGGCACACAGCCTCTTAACCAGAGAAAAATAGGGGAAGAAAAAAGTGCTTATATATTATTGAACTTGACAGGGTGTTTGAGACTGTTGAGAATTTCTGGATGCTCTAAAGGCTTTAATCCAGAATTTCTGTAGAGAAAGAACAGAGGTTATGACTCTCTTTGAACCTCAGTTTCCCAATAACAATAGGCAAGTGTTGAAACAATCTCTGTTCATTTCCCACAACTTCTAGAATTGTCTATAGAAACTGTAATTAACACATCATTGCATTACTTTTTCTCATATATTAAGCAACACAAGTTGAAAATGTGGAAATACTAATATAAATGACTGTACTGAAATTTAATGGTGGCCTTGAAAATACAATGGATGAGATCATGGGAAGCTGGAAATCTGTGTTTGAGTCTCTAAAAACTAAGAGGCTTCTCATTTCCTAGTTCACTGCTTTAACCATAGGCTTAGATGCAAAAGTTGTTCTTAGATGTAAGTCACCAACAAATCTTGTCTCCTTCTCCCATATGAAATAAGGAGCCTCTAATCCTTTTCAGTCTGTACAGGATGAACTTTCATGTCTAATACAGGTACTTTGAAATTGTTTAGGGTCAAGTGCATATTTTTTTAAATAACAGGATATGCCTGATTCTTCGTTCTGAACCCCAGTTCCTGAATATTGGTGATTTAGCTGGGATCACATTTTTATTTTCCTTCACAAACATTAAAATCAGAGGACATATATGTATAAGAATTCCTAGGCTGCTCCTGCACTAATAAATATTCATCATGCCAGTGTGGTGTCAGGAAAAAGTGAGAACAGCAAAGCCCCCAGCCAGCCAGAAACCTTAAGGCAAAAGTATAAAATGTGAGAAGTAAGGAATGTGTGAGCAAGAAGCTGATGGAGAAAGAAAAACAAAAAAAGGAAACACATTTTGGTTGTATTTTCTTTTCCAGAAGAGTTACTCCTCCTGCTGAATATCTTCCTATATCTATTATCCAGAGCAAAGAGAAAGCAGATATGGCTTTAGTTACAACCAGACAGTGTGGTGTTCCTGTTTACAAGCAAACTTTGGTTATGATAGCTCTGAAAGCCTCATGGCCTGGCACTGTACTTACCAGATGAGAATACTACAAATGTAATAAAAGGATCAGCTTCCCAGATTTTTGACTTAAGGCATTCCCTTGTGGTAAAGCTGGGTGAGGAAATGGAAGAATAGACTGAGGGGAAGAAGGGAAATTCAATAGCCCAGAAGCATGTATTGCTGACCTAGTTACTTTGTGAAGGCTTAAATAAAGAAGCTTACGAAGTCATGACTATTACATGGTCCCCTCTGATCTTTTCATGAGGATGAGAAATGGTTGTTTTCAGTTTAGAAAGGAAAAAAGATTCTGTATGTAGAGTGTCTCTTTGTTGTGCTGTGAACTCCCCGGAGAGAATATCAGTCACCCTGCAGGGGCTGGAATAATGAATGAATCCATCAGGGAACAGGCTTTCTTCTCCTGTGACATGCTTTGGGGGACCACCCACACACATGTCAACCCTTTTTCTGCAAAGTGCTGCCTCTAAAGCCTTCCCCTGTCTCAGCCAGCAAGGATCCTTCATCCTAGAGCCTTTCATTGATGGAGTTTAGATACTCTCAGGCTGAGGAGTGACATGACCATGGGTCTCCCACTTTCAGGGCAAAAGCTCTAACCACTGTAGGAAAAGGAGGCAAGGCAACCGTGAAAATTGGTAATAGGAGCTGTGGCGAGGTAGAAGGTACACAGCAGGGCAGCTGGCCTACTGCCACAGCACAGTCACTGCAGAATCACAGATCCCCTTGTATGCCAGAGACAAATGAGAAGGGTAATTGCTGCATGCTGGTGGGCAGGACCGATCAAAGGGAATAAAAGATCAACCAGCACCTGCAAATGACAGCTCTTCTCCATTGGTTCCTGACTGCAGATTGTTCAAAATTTTTAAAAATCTCATTAAATGTTTCCCGTTAGTGAAACACAAAGATTTACTCCTTACTTCCTGCACCCTTTCTGTAAGTTTCTCAAGAAGAATGGAACACTCTGAAATCACTACCCAGTCACGTTAAAGGAAAGCTTAAGATAGCTACAGAGCTGAGAGCAGAGCACCCCAAGTGCAGCCTGAATTTGCACAGTGGATACTAACTGCATAAAGAAGGAATATTTTAAGAGACTAGACAGGTGGAGGAAAAAAGCTGAGAAAGAAAAAAGATGTAGTTACATCTATCCTACTTCCCCAAGCATGGACTTCAGTGGCTAGAAGTTATTCACATACACTGCTGGCTGCAGTACTTTAAGGTACACCGAGTCCTGATCTAACTATGACTTCACATTTGCTCCAGCCACAGAGCTCCCAAAGCATATGGAAGTTGTTCAGGACAGCCTGGTAATGCTAAAATCAGGAGGGCAGCTAAAATGGTAAGAAATTTAATCTTCCTTTGAGAACTAAGACCTGACTTAAATTGCTGCCGAAGAGGCGCTATCCAAACCACAGATGTACTACAGCTTTATGTAACAAGTTTTCAGCAGTATCTAAGCTGCTAATTAGGCTCAGGATCAGACCAGATCAGTATCTCAAGACACACAAGAATCCTGGATAGCTGCTTCTGCTTTCTTCTCTGAAAATAACCAGAAGAGATAACCCATTACTAATCACCTGTGGTCTGCTTCAAAGTTCGGCCCCTTGTAAAGCAACATTAAAGATGTGCTTATATTAGTTAGTGAGATGAAATCTACAAAATTGCCACATTATCATCCAAAAAGCCCCAGGCACCATCGAACCATGCCAACAGGTGATGTATAGGCATGATGAACTTAATCCCATTCTGAGCTGCAGAATCCATAGCAGGATTAAAACTGGAGGGAGATGGCTCACCTGCATCTCACATCTAAAATATTTAGATCCAGTAGAATTACAGGTCAACACTTGATAAATCTAACTGAAATCCCTTTTCTTGCTAAGTCAATAAATTGAGTACCAGCTCACTTATGATCCTTCTGGGTAAAATGTTAAACAAAATTAAAAACCACATCCACATTCTGAGAAGGCATTTGTTCTTTAGTCCTCATTTAACATTCTCCACTCTTCTTCCTTATTAACTACACCAGCACAAGAAGCTTATCAGTGATGAGGGAGCTTCAGTTTTCATACATCTTAAGAAATGCACACAAGTGTTTTTAAAGGAAAGTCCTGGTCATGATGAGAAATCATCATTCTTATATATTTATCTTTTTGGGACTGCCTATCCCACATCAATTCATCTGCATCCTCCCAAATTCCCCTACCATGACTTCTCCTGGGCAAAAATCCTTAATGATACCTTACAAGAAATTTGGAAGCATTCTCCTTCTGAAATCTCCCATTCTTAATGTTCTGAGGACTTCAAAAAACTGCAGTCAAATTACTCTCTAGCTCCAAGAAAGAGAACCAGATCACTCTGGCTCCTGTAAGACTGATACCACAAAAGCCCCCTCGAGGGAATTACAGCCTCATAACATACAGTTGCCTATTATTTATTCTGTGGCCAGATTCTGCCAGCTGGTATAAATCAGGGCAGGTTCCTCGGCTTGAACAGAGGAAGCTGATTTATGCCAGCTGACAGCCTGGCTGCACGCGCTCCACTTGCACAATGCTAGTTTTTAAAGGGACCTGTTAAAGTGCCCCAGGCACGTAAGAACCACGCTCGGGTCTTTACTTGGAAAATGTTGCTCCGAGGAATAGAACTGTGAGACCTTCCTGCTGCTCTCTGGGTGTACTGTTCAGATTCACAGAAAAAAGTCTCTAAGCCCTGACAGAACCACCATGACCTTGGGAACAAATCTGCATTTTCTAATGTCCCCTGCGTAGACCAGTTTTTTTAACTGGGCTTTAATGCTGCATTAAACAAAGCCCATGGGAATACCAATGCAATGTTTTGGAAGAACTGATCAGCTGCAGAGAGGGCAGAATTGACCTTTCAAAACTTGTGTTACTGGTAACTATAAACACACGATAAAGAATGTAGTGTGACTTGCAAATCACTTGCTAAACGTATAGCTTTGGCTGCTTGATAAATCTTTCTTTTTTATCTTAAAACCTCAGGTATCTACTTAAGAGAACAGGGAAACAGCTCATTTGAGGGTGTGGGCTGAAGTGCTTGGGTACAAACAGAAGAGAGTAGGAATAGAAGACAGCTTTCTAATACCTCTGGTTTCAAATTGCCATTGGAAAGGCACAGTGTTAATCCCAGGTGTCACTGCAGGGATGTAACTACTGGGTAGTCAACTGAAGCATGCTTTAAGTGTGAGGAGGCAGACTCCTCTATCTGCTCCTGAAATCTATTCATTTC
Source organism: Ammospiza caudacuta (assembly GCF_027887145.1). Lineage (NCBI taxonomy): Eukaryota > Metazoa > Chordata > Aves > Passeriformes > Passerellidae > Ammospiza > Ammospiza caudacuta. The sequence goes on along the minus strand of NC_080593.1, from coordinate 41,729,700 downwards.
AGTCCAATTTTTGCCAAAACACTGCTCTGGGTGAGCAGAGAATTGGAATCCTAGAGTCAGACTAACAGGACTGTTAATAATAAAAATTGTGGTTCCTTTGCATGACACAGATTTATGAATACAGCTTGTTATTACGATATGAAACAAAGACTAGAGGACTCAAGCCATTCAGAGCCCTTCCATTCCCACCCAACAAGGAGCAAATGAACACAAGGCTACAGGTCAACCTGAAAAACGCTGTCAGGGGAATATTTTTCCTGCCACACAAAGTGCTTCAACATTTCATACATTCTCATACACACAACAGAGTGAAACCAAAATAATTGGAGGTGTTAGATATGGGGATGTCTATATATGCATGCCCAGTGAGAGTGACAGCCCTCCAATATCCTGGGGAGAGTGGATAGGGGGAGCTGCAGTTTCAAATGTGCATTTTGTGAGTCAGGCCATGTACTTAATCCCACCTTTCTTCCATTGACCAGTGTTTAGTCTAATTATTGATTAATGATTATTTTTTTATCTTTCTATATCAGAAATTCCACTGTGGACTAGGGAAGAAACAAAAAAAAAAAAAAAAAAAAAAAGGAAATGTTTCCTGATGAAAGTTTAATGGAAACTAGTACATTTCCACAAATTGTCTCAGTTTTGACAAATCAGCATTTTCCCATGAAAAACAGTGTCAAAAACTCTCAACCAGCTGTAATTTCCACCAGATTAACTCAGGGATGAATGCCAGCAGGAAGTTCTTGCTAAATACCACTTGTTTGAGCAAGAGAAAACTATTTCTTCCTGAGACGATCTTCCCAGAGGTGAAAAGGCTTTAAAACCCATGTGAAAAAAAGGACAGGTAGTTCCAGCTGTAACAACTACAATGGCATTCACAGCAAGAGAAAGAGCAAGGAAATAGCATATTAAAAAAAAATACGCATGAACATGGACAAATCAGCAACTAGTACTTCCCCTGACACTGCTAATGTTATCATTTCTTAAAATCTAGAACAGTTGCTAAAGCTGTGGAGCAATGCAAACAAGCTGACATTAGCCTATACGAACTGCTGGGCAGGATCTTTAAAATATGCTTCAATTTCAATTCTCCTAAAATCTCTAGAAGCTAATGGACACATACAAATGATGAGCATGCTGTCACCAGGAAAAAATGGAATTAAGCAATTCCTGGTGAGATTTGTTAGTTCTAACTACTCCTCTGGATGAGATTCCATCAGGGGATGGCGTTTGAAGCAATTTGCTCTCTTTACATATCTTACCCTAAACATCTGTACACCACTAAAACCATGTTCTTTCAGGCAGTAGGATATAAAATGTTGTACTCAACAAGTGCCAGTGCTGCTGCTCTGTTGCTATGCCAGAGTACAGACATAATATGAAAAACAACTGTTGAAGATTTAGCTGGGTCACTGAGAACCCAATTCTGCAGATTTTTAGTGCCAACCCATTGCTTACAGTGGCATTTGCCCTGTCTCAGTGTGTACTCCCACTCCTTGCTCTAAAAGCAATCTATCCCCTGTAGTAAGAAGCTTCTCTGCTGTTTCTTAATACAACACCTGCCAGTGAAATTAAACTTCCAAAGGACTTTGGCTGTCAAAGCCAAGACATACTCTTTCTGATTTATTTTAGTCTATTTTGACCTTCCAGAACAAGAGTTCATAGAAAAGCACAAGAAGTTTTTCATCGCCTTTTATTTTATTCTTGAAACCATTTTATAAGGGTTTAAAAATCACTTCCCATTATCCTATGGGAAGGGAAAAAAACCCCCATAAAACAAAAAACCTCTCTAATACCAACAAAATTTAAGGCTAAAGATCAATTAAGTAACCCAAATCTCAGCACTCACTCTCTTAGACTAGAATTCAGCCAACTGTCTTTTTCATATCAGGACAGGCTCTCCACTACTTCCACTGGGAACCCCTTGTACTCTACAACATCTTTAGAGACTGGTTGATACCTCAGTCAATTTTACTGAGTTTGCAATGCTCTGGCCATACAAAATATCTAATGTTCCTGGGATGTGCCTACCTAGGTATTTCCCCTGAGTCAACAGGCTCCTCTGTGGCAAAGGAAATAACGCTGCTGTCTCCCACCTGCCTCAGGGCACCCTTTCATTCCTCTGCTTGTCAGGTGCCAGAAGGGCTGTGGGAACCATGGGCAGATCAGGGCTGTAGCAAATCAGCTGTTCCCCCTGCTAATCCTGGGACCACAGAGGTGGCTGGAAGCTCTGCCTTTCACTGTGGGCTGGACTGTGGCCATGCCAGCCAGGGTGGAGATTGCACGATCACTTTCATCAGGATCTGTCACAGCACGAGTGAGCATGTTTCATACCTAGCTGATAGAAATGCACCCTGTTATGCAAGATCCAAGAGTACCAGATTGGGCACAACCTGTTGGTTTTGCTCATTTTGGCAGTACTGGAAGTAAGGCACAGCTCTTCTGAGGTCGGAGGAGTGGCAGTGAATGTTAGCAAAGTGCATGTAGCACACACATACATTACTGAGAAAAGAGTTCCTGTGCCACAAATGCAAAAAAAATAAAAACCCAAAAAACCAATAATGTATCACTTTAAAAATATCTTGCAGAGGAAATATAAGCATCGGAAACTCCAACAACGGGTGCTACAGTGATATTTGGCTCTTTTTTTTTCCCCTCAAAAGAGCAAATGCTTTCTAAAAGCCTTTAAAAAAAACTTGCAAAAACCCCCACAAACCAAACCACGAGGAATTTTCCTTCTGGTAAGAGCCTGATACCATATTTCCTTCCATGTTCAGAGTTAACCTTGTCACAATGACAACTTTTATTAGGCCCCATTATAGGATGCTACATCTTTCAAACTGTAACAATTCATCCCAGAAAGGAGAATTTCATTTTGAAGCAATGTTGTTTGACTAAATATAGGTCATATAATAGTAAGTGTTTATAAAATATGAGTGAGAAAATACTATGAATATGAAAAACTCTGAATTACTCCATTGCCCTTTTTTTTGAAATTACTTTTGAAACTGTTTCAGGAAACCTGCTGTAACTCTGTATAACTCTACTAATGCTAATGGAACTATATTAATTTGCAGAAGTTTAAGATCTGGCTCATAATTTTTTAATAGAAACCATTCTGATATGGAATTCACCACCTGATTATTAGAGAAGCTTGTTAATGCCAATGAACTAAAAATAGCAAGTAAACAAAAGTGTTTTTCAAAGTCTTAGGTATAGAAGTCTCACAATTCAAGGATACCCCATAAATAGAAGAAAATGCAATATCACCTCTGATACATCCCTACTTCCCTCCTGAAATACCTGGAAAAATGCCAGTTTTAATGGGGGGCAGGAATGCATTTTAGACTCAATCCTGTCACAAACATGTTCCATCCCGTTACAAGATTTTGCTCTCCTACTTCCCTTTTGCAAACATCTGAAGCTCTAAATTTGATTTTCATACTATAAAATTAACTAACTCTGATATGACTTTCAAAAAAATAGACAATAATGGAAATAGAGTTTGGCTGAATAGAGATATTAAGTTCCTGATGTTCAGAGATGAACAATTATTACATGGATGATTCTAAGAAACAAATTTCTGGTTATGATCACCCAAAGACAAACTACAAATTCATATTCACTTGAACACACTAACACCAATTTCTTACTTGGGCAACTGCTGTGTTGCACTGCCATTAATTGATAAAATGCTCAATAAATCATTCAAAATCATTAAAAAAAAATTACACCTTGCTCCTTTACTCTATGCAAAAAAGTCAATTACTTCTGTGTAGTACAGGACATGAGAGTATCTTTTTCAAAGGAGAAAATTCCTGTTGAACCTGTTCATGAATTTGTGGGTTTTTCCAAAATCCTTACGGGAATGTGTCATTCTTGTCTAACATTTTGCTGTGAAGAATGTTAAAATGAAATATTAGCTGGTGCTTTGTTAACTAGCCATCTGGTTAGTTACTAGGCATACCTGGGAACTGAGCTCTTCTGAGACTGATATATCTCCTTTATTTTTTTCAGCCTCACTATAGTGATGAAATATTACAAAATAAGTAGCTTTTTGTTTTCTTTTTTCTGTTTTGTTTTCCCCCAAGCATTTGGCAGCTCTAATTTTCATTCTGGTGCCAAATAACTACCGACATCCAAACCTCACACTTTCTGCTCCACAGAACTGTTGCTTTCTGATCAACTCTTCTGTCATAATAGAATTCTATGGCACAATAGAATCCTATGGTGGTTATCAAAACAGCTTTTGAAGCTATGGGATAGATTATCTGACAACAGGCCTACTCAGTTTTGGTTATTGTAGGCTGTAGATGAAGATGCGTATGAAAAATGCTGGAATTGTAACTAGTTTATGTTCTTTTTCCTCACTGGACCTATGACAAGAAAGATGAACAAACTCTTGAACCATGCCTGCCTTTAAAAATCGACCCATAGTTTGAGACTGTCTATAACTGACTGAGTGGGAAAAAACAAAGTATAATAATAAATAACACAAGATTAACAAAAGCTGAGCTTCTCCATTTAAAGTATTTTGTGATGGGAATCTGCAAAAGTTTGAGGCTGGGGGTCAAAATAAAGGCCATCACTAGTTGATTATGATTTATGATAATGAAAAATTATAGAGAAAATATGTAATATTAACAAGAAGCTACACACCTCAAATTTAATATAACTTTGAGTTGTGGGACACCATAGTCTCTTATTCTTACACTGTTCTTTTCTTCTGCCCTAAGTTTTCATGAGTAACTTTGCAGGTATGCAAAACCTGTTGACTTTGACAGGGCTGTTAATGAAGCATGAAGTTAGTCAAAACTGCACATAGCTAGAGGCAGTAGCTATTCAAGAGTTATCTACTTTATATTATTATGTTTCTGCCAAAACTTGAGATCAACTGCTGACCATGAATGGACCAGACAGGAGAATCAGAGGGCCCAGGGCAAAGTTTGTAGAAGCCCAGGTGTGCACACCTTACCTGAAGACTAAATCCAGATGTGCCATTACAAGACATCTTAGAAAGCTTCTTAATTCTTCACCAGTGTTTCAGATGCAGTTTGCTGCAATCTCTTGGTTCTCCTTTTAGGTTCACCACTTGTTCTGCAATGTGATTTAGGGCCTAACCTTGATTTTACAGATGTTAATTCACAGATGTGGGTAACTACTGGTAGGACAGAGACAGAAGGCTGCTCAGGGCAGGAATCTTGTTTTTGCAGCAGAACTTTGGCTCATAGTATATAATAAATTATGATATGAAGAATACTGCAAGTTGCAGACCCCAAAAACCTATCTAAGGATGTCTTGGTAGAAGCAGGGTAAGGATTGTAAAGTGTCACTTTTAAAGTGAGCCAAACAACATGCACAGTCAGTGCCGGAGAAATGAGTGCTTTTCAGTCCAACTGCTCACAGCCACGGCTGGACTCCGCTCTTAGCAGAAACTCTCACGAAACCCAAGTGTTGGTAACCAAGTGCAGACCCGCGCAGCAGCGGGCTCTGTGGCCGCGCACAGGCCCTCCTCTGAGAGCACCCGAGGCACTCCGGCCGTGCGGCCGGGGCTGTGCAGCACACACAGCCGGTGCCCGGCCGAGCGGCGGTGCAGCACACACACACACACAGCCGGTGCCCGGCCGAGCGGCGGTGCAGCACACACACACATACCCGGTGCCCGGCCGAGCGGCGGGGCCGGCCCGGAGGACGCTGCCAAGGCGCCGCGGCTCCCCCGGCCCGCGCCCCGGCCCGGCCCTGCACACGGGGCCGCACCAGGTGCGGGAGCCGCCGCATCAGCTGCGGGCAGGCCCTGCAGCCCTTCCCCCGGCCACTGCAGGCAGCCCCCACATGCCCTCTCCGGGCTCCTCCGGCCCGAGCAGACCCGGCTGATTTCCTGCCAAATCCGCTCCTTTCTCCCCGCTATTCCCTCCACGGACGGACCTCAGCTTTGGCCGCGAAACCCCGAGACTCCCAGTCCTTTCTTCCCCGCTTACTCTCCCGCAGAGCCATCAACAAACACGCTCACCCCCTCCCGAAATGTTTCCAGCCTCAAAACTTTCTTAACAACCGTGTCCCCCGCCTCCCGCGGCGGACGCCTGTCCCTCGCCGCCTGCCCCCGTCCCCTCCCGCCCCGCTCCGGCCCCGGCAGCTGTCAAGCGGCAGCGCGGGCCGGCGCGCACTTACCCCGGAGCAGAGCGGGGAGCGAGCTGCCCATGAGCGCCCAGAGGGAAAGGAGCAGCAGCAGCCGCCGCAGGCTCCTCGGCAGCCGGGGAGTCATCGCGGAGCCGGATCGGCGCGGCCGGCGAGCCGCGGGCGGGGCGCGGGGGCGGCGGGGAGGCCGCGGCGGCGGTGGCGGGGCTGGCGGGGAGCGGGGCTGCGCCGCTCCGCTGCTCGGGACCGCGGGTGACTCACTGAAACTTCACTTCGGCGCTGCAGGGGAAACAGGAAATCTTAAACTTCGCAAACAGCTGGGCAGGACTTTCTTACTCTTACAGTAGTTCCTTCTCCCCCTTCCCACAGTCACCCCCTCCCCTGCTCTCGCCCCTTTTCTTTCCTTTTTCTTTTTTTTTTTTTTTTCCTTTTAACATGAAACCTCACCCAGTTTGGTGTCAATCATCTGCCAGAGGCCAGCCCCTCTCAGGTCTGGCTCTCCCACCACAAGCGCGCCGGGGCCAGCCCCGACGTGCAGCCCGGATGGCTGCGCCTGCCTCCCTCCGAGGCGGGGACCGGGCCCGGGCACCCGCCCGGAGCTGCACCGTGCCGTGCGGGGAGCCTCAAGGTCGACAGGAAACCGCCAGCTCGGAGGGCTACTGCTCCCTCCCTGCGAGTTGAAAAGGACCCAGTCGAGTCATTTGGGACATGGGGGCTTTGCAGAGCTCCTCCCCGCATCCGTATCCCTGACCTTAGCGATGCTGCTGCAGCAGCTTGTTTCCTCCTCTGCAGAAGGGGTATCGAAAAGAAGGACGTAGCCTGCAGATGAACTAAAGCAGGGAGCAGGGAAGGTTGAAGTCGGGGTAACAGCAGGAAATATTCACACAGACTAACTGGGCACTCAGCTTGCAGATGTTGAAGCTGACTGGAACAACTTGCCACCTGCTGCTTGTTTCGCTCCCAAATAGGCTGGTTGTGCACTACTTTACCTCAAATGCTGTGCATGTGACACAAATGTCTCCATCCCTCTCCAAAGGAACTTCTACCAGAGATTTTGTCTTCTCTACAAGGGGAAGTTGCACCCAGGATTCAGAGAGTAGGAGCACACTGGTGATGCCAGCTTTTCATGGCCCTGTTAGAGATTGTAAGAATCATTCAGTTTTGAACCTGAATAAGGCTTGAGCTCTCTGCCAGTATAAATCCAGTCACTGCATAGACAGCAGTTGTATTGAGACCCATTTTCAGCTCACAGTCTTCCTTCCTCTCTGATTTAAATGGCTGGGCATTGATTGAAGGGTAAACTGATGTACATGGGGATAATTTGAGGACGATTGTTCCAACGTTGTTGATTCGCTTTTGTCTCAGTTACAACATTAGTTAGAGGTACAGATCTGGGTATTTCAGAAGGAGGGCTAAGCCCTCGGGGCAATATATGTAATTCATGCTCTGAATGTCCCAGATCACCTCTGTTTGAATTTGGAAATGTTTGCATAAAGAATTTAATTGGCCTATAACAGACATTAAAAAAAATAATTGTGCTTTTATGTAAATTTAGTTTTAAACACTCCCTAAATGCATATTTTCACCATGAAGTCTCAGTTTACTGTACAAACTCTCATAAACCTCTCTCCAAGAGCACTTCCCTCTCCCTCACCCTCTTTTAATATAGTCAAGATTCACTCAAACATGTGGTGGTCACCACCCTCCAGAGGTAAGAAAAGTTGCAGACTCCCCTTTGAGCATAGACTGGGGTGTTCTTATCAGTTCCTGTGCACCAGCTCTGTGCTAGAAGGTGGCTGTGTTTGCAGTATCCACTTAAACAAAAGCATTTCTCAACTCCCACAAGTATATACTGTGTGCTGTACACTGCTCTCTCCTCAGAGCTGTCAAGTTGCAGGTGCCAAAGAGTTGCAGTTTGCTTAGAAAGTTGGCTGTGTGTGCTGAACTCTCCTATTAGTTTCTGGTGACTACCTTCCAAGATGAAAAAGAAGTTTAAAAGCAAACAAGTATAGATTTAATATTACTGTTCAAACCTGTCACAATCCAGGCGTGACTTGGCAAGCCTGACACTGTCTCACTTGCATCTCTCTCCCTCACATGAGTGCTGTGGCTCTTTTCCAATATAGGCATATTCTGCCCAGTCTCTCTCATCCAGGGTCTGGCAGTAAGTGATGGAGACTGGCAGGAGATGTTGCCTTTGGGAAGGGCTGTATTCGGGTTTCCAGTGGTCTCAAATCCTCGAGTGCAGCCAGGCATCCCTGCCCTTCTCTCACATGAGGTGATACAGCACCTGTTACCCAGCAAGTGAGGAGTCTACTACAGGTAGACTTCAGGAATTTGATATTTCCATGTAAGAACTGCCTTTATTTTTACAAATCATCATGCAGTGAGGATTGTGCTACAGGTGAGCTTTGAGTGTTCAGAGAACCCAGTGAGAGATGTTACTAGAATGTTTTTGTGTGGAAGGAAATCTTACCTGGATATCCTCAGGGAAAGGGTAGTGTATCTTTGTCACCAATAGTCTGTGTGGAAGTCAAAGTAAAGCCAACTTTGGGTCACAGATTTATCCCAGACAGGCTCATTAGTGAAAACTCATATTTTGCCTTTTTGAGTACTACAAACCTCCCTTTTAGGGCCCAAATGCAGCTTAATCAGGATTCCCTGGACAACCAAAATATATGAAACAAGACCAAGCTGGTAATTTCTTTCCATTTCGTTGTTCATAGCTCCCAGTTCCCTGTTTTCAGATAGCAGTTTCTTCTAAATTGAAACTGTGAGTATTTAACCTCAGCCTGACTGAGGTAGAGGAAGAGTCCTCTTCAAAAGTGGGAGATTAATGGTGTAAATAATAATCTCCAGCCTGACAGGGTAAGGGAAGACAGCTATTTTCAGTTCCTCATTTGAAAAGGCAAAATATCAAAGTACTGAATATTGTGTTTTCTTTCTGAGCCTTGGAAGTATATACTGAGAACACAAACAATTTAGTACCTCTTGTATCTCAGGGTCTCCTAGAGAAAACATGCTAACTGCTCCTTGCTGCATGTTTTAAGTATAGCTTTTAAAACAGTCCATAAAACTACCGAGTATAAATGATCTCTGTTTGTCATTCTAACTATTTTCTAGCTTTCAGTATCTTATTTCTGTCAAGATCCCACATGAACTACAGCATTATCCTTGTAGAAAAACACTTTCAAGCTTCTACAAAACATTCATTGTTACAAAAAAGCTGTTGTTTCACTGTACTTAACATACACTCAAAAGCATTCTGCTCACAGCCACAAGCTGCTGATGTCCACAATAAAGCAATTATTTCGATTAGTTTATTAACTGCAGTGTTGCTTTATGTAACAATCCCAGAACAAGATAGTTCCCAGATGCAGAATTAAGTAAGGCCTATACAGTTGCACTAACACAACATAATATTCATGCCTGTGTAGAGCTGATATATGTGGTGTGGGGTGAGACATCTCAACTTACTTTAGCTGCCTAAAATTTAGCCTTGGTCTGAAGTTCCAGGAGATGGCTGAGAGAATCTGTTGCCTTTCTCACCATCTGATGGAGCAGTCCTGTTTCTTTCACTGTGATGGGATAGTCCCAGATCGGGTTCAAGAACCAAAGGATGGAGGACAAATGCTGGATGAACAGAACTGCCATTTTGGTGGCAGCAGGTTATTAGGTCACCCACATTCCCTTGATCATCCAAGGAGAGAAAGGAATCTAGATATTTTAAAAACCTTCTAAACACAAAGAGCTGATGATAGGGAGCATAATTAGCCCAGACATCTACTTGGTAGGTATCTGACGTTAGAGACATGAATCCTAAAGAAAATGCCCTTTGAATTGTATACATCACATAAAGTAAGCTACATGATGCTTTACCCATTGGCAGTCATTGGAGTTAATGCCTGTGATTTTTGTTTGGAATGACACGGGGCAACCACGTACACAGTATGCTGATATTGCCTTACTGAAACGATTTATGAAGTAACTAGAAGAAGTAGCTTGGCCCAAATAAAAACATTGATGACTCTGGACAAGTTTTGTTATAACTACTTTCAAAATAAAAATAGCAAATCTGCTTGAAAAACTGGCATGCCCCATTTTGATGTTTTCATAGTGATACAGATTGGCTTTTGTTTTGAAGGAGGCTATTAGTTTTGATTTTTTTTTTTTTTTGTTCTCTCCATGTTACATATGAAAAAAGAACATGGGAACAATATCTGACACTGATTTCACTACAGTTAGGCAAGAAGTTTATTTTTCAGAGAAATTTTGGCATTTCAGTTCAAATCAAAGTCAAATTTTGTAAGCTTGTATTATTTGAAACTCAAAACCTCCATTCACTGCAGCACTCTGTTCACAAAACTGACATTTGCCTGCTAATTTTCAAATTGAGGGTGCTTGGCATGCAGCATTAGCCTTTCAGCATCCTTGATAAAAGCTTTGCCTGTCTTGTGTATCATTGGCTGAAGAACACATTGTCCTCTTTGGAGCAGTGTGAAACTCTTGTGCTCTGTATCACCATTTGAATAATATTTCTCTTTTAATTTAGGTTATCATAGAACACAGAATTACAGCTACTGTTAAACACAGTTCTCTTATTTTGTATAATCACTGGTTTCAACTTGTTATTGATAATTTGCACCATTATGAGAACGCATACACCCTCCAACAAGGACATTTACAAAAGGTTACATTAATTGGAAAATGTTTTTCAAAACTTATAAAAAATGTTTGGACTTAACACAGCATTTATGCTTATCTCATAGATATAATCAAATTAAAACATCTGTTGTGTGTAATCATCCGTCAGAAAAAGGAAATCAGCTTGTTATCAACTCCTGCATACATCAGAGGCAACAACAATAATGTTATCTTCAAGATTTATCTTAGTAAAGCTTTCTGCACAAATCTTCTGAATGACACTTATCAAAATGAGGTTTTGAAATATTATTTGAATTAGCACTCTATTCTCACCGAACTGCTGTTCATACGATCTCTGACTTTTAGCTAGAATGCAAATCAACCATTTCTAAGCTTCACCGAATTGGCTTGCTCTGTGTTTACTGTGGCTGTGTAAATACCCTGCAACAGTGAAAGCAGAACTATGTTGGTGTCAGAAGAGATATCTTTCTGCAGTGCTTCTGGCAGGAAACACCATTAATGTCACCACACAACCTTTAAACTAAAACTTCCATCTTATTTTTCCAAAAACAAAGGACATTTGGACACTTTATACTATTTTCTTCAGCTCCTACAATGAGTATCTGAGCTGGAGGGAAACTTGCATACTTCCGTAAGTGTGTTGTATTTTTGTGTGGAATCTTCTACATGGAAAAAGAACTTGTAAAAATAAGTCTAGATGATGTGGCACTCTTTAAAGCCATGAAAACAAATTATTACAGATGTACTCTGCATATAATTTAAGTTGCTCAAAAATATGGTTACCCATGGAACCTGTCTTCATTACTGCATAATTTGTAGTATTTACTATCATTAAAGCTTGTTTTTATAGGCTCTTCATTAAAAAGAATCTGAACATTGGATGCCAAGCCTCAGAAAATATCTGAAACTATCAAAGAACCTCAGTAGTAAAACACAGAGGCCCTTCTGTTTCATTTTTCCCACAGGAACAAAAGGGAGTTGTGTATCTATCATAAAATATATCCCTAAATCTAATCAGAAAGAATCTCAGTACTTCAACCACAAAGCCCCAGAACTGAGGAAAGCCTCCTCCCACCCCACCAAGCAGAAGATCATGTCTGTGTTGTTCAGGAATGCAGCACACTGATGATGTTAAAGTGGTTCATTTGACCGTGATCTTTAAACAAATTTATTTGCGATAGCACAGCTGCTCCTCTCAGGAAGGAAATGCACGCTTCCATAATTCTTATCTGCAAGGCAACTTTATGATCTGTGGTCACAGGAGGTGGCTACTGTGCTTTAGAGGTCAAAAGCAAGCAGTTCAGGAGGATCCAGAATGCCTTGGGAGTTGGATGTTGTTCCAACAGAGCTGACCCCATAACAAATAAGCTAACTGCGGCTTGCAAACAACTTAGCTAATAAAATTCACTTTTGCTATTTTCCTCATCTGTGATTAAGAGCTTCATGAAAGTAGCCTGCAAGCTCCATTTTCAGGCTGTGCACACAGTCTCCCACATCTTCCAACTGGTGTGACACCTCCCCAGTTGTATTATTATCTCCATACAATCCTACCAGCCTTGAATGTTGGGCAAGCATTTCCAGTCACATCTCAGGCCAGAGTGGCCAGGCTGCCACCAGTGGTTTCAACTCCTGGCTGTAGCAGTCTAACACTGAGCAGTGAAAAATACACCATGCTCACCTCAAACTCTCAGATGTGAAGGATACCTACTCTGTCTCCTAAGCTGGGACAAACATTGGGGCATTAAAGGCCTCTGCAAGGATGAGGCAAAGATTGTTAAACCACAGCTTCAGTGATACTCAACATTCCCTGCATCACTAGAACAACACATGGAGTATTAGAGAAAGCTTTAATGTAATTTGCACCCATTTTGTTACCTTTTTCAATATTAAAGTGTTATAGATAATCCTTAACTGAGAATTAAATGCTTTGAAGTTAATAAACGATTCATATTGACTCCACTGTCTATGGAGAAATAACACAGTATTTTCTGTCAATTTGGCAATTCTGGAGTGTCAATTTCTCAAATTCTATGCCCAGATATTGACTTCAGTGAGGGAACAAATGCACATCGCTGGCTCAAAGTCAGTTTTCCCTTCCATAAAATCATGTACCACATTTCTTGCTCAACTTAGCCCTGTCTGGAAGGATATTTCTGTCTTTGGAGAAAGCAGTTTGGTAATACTTCTGCCTACTACAAATGGAGGTGCAATTGACAACGATGAAGGATGAGAGTGTTAGTGAATATTTGATGTCTCTTCACATGCTTTGAAGTATAGATAAGGAGACATCTTGTCCAGTGCTACCATAGTTTGATCTCTGAATCATGCAGCACTTGGAGCCTTCCTGTCCTGAGGGACCTCTGCAAATCTTATATCAAAACAATGCTCAGAAATTGAGGAGTTTGTAGGCTTTATGGTGAGTAAAACAAGACAGCCAGGCAGCAGAGTGGGATGTTGTGCAGAGAAGTGTAGTGATGCTCCTTAGGGAGAGAAATATCCCGTTGAAGTCAGACTGAATTTTCTGAAGAGCTTTTGTAGTTTTTGCTATTTATTTGATGCATGCATGTGCTTGCCATAAATACTAGCCTGGTTTTCATCTCTACCTTTGTTTCATGATTTCTGAAACATACTAATGTTTCAGAAATAAGAAAAGATGGAAAAATCAACTTCAATAATCTCCATCACAAATGAAAAATAATATACAGCTGTCTGCATGACATTGCTCTTATATGATTTCAGTGCTTTTCCTTTAAAGGGCATGCTGTTCTGAATTGGCATGTCTTCATTTTTTTGCCTATTTTTGCCTCCATTCTTTCGGTTCCTTTCTCCCATTTCTCCTATTCTCTATCAAATCTTTCCTCTGTTTCTTTCAGTTTATTTGTTCTGAGTGTTATAATCCATCCCCACTGATGTTTCCTTTGGGTGTCAATGACAGACTACTATGTAAAATTAAATTTTTTAACATCTTTGCTATTACTACTATGTCTGTCAAACAATGCTAGAGTTAGACTTACAAACTACTTTTTCAAAACTGTCTTTGCACATTTATATTTCATCTAAAAAAATCATGACTATTAGTTTCACAATTAGAAACTACCACACTCTCTTAATTAAACAGTGGTAAAACCTCTGGGCCTCATATAGAGTTTTTTAGTGAAACCCTGAATAAAGGGCACAGAGAAATGAGAGTGGCATAACAGACTTCACAGCTCATTTACTTGCCCTCTTAACCACAATAAAGAGTCCCAGCCCAGGCTGGTCTCCATTTCATTACCACCCTTAAAAATTTCTAGCTATTTTCAGATGTGCTGATAAGCTGATATGTAATGTCCTGTAAAAACACCATGTCATGAGGTCCCACCTTTTCTAGCAGTGCAATCCTATATGTGCGTGTGGTGCTAGGACATGAGCTGGGGTTGGGGTAGCAGAATGAGCTTGGCCTCCTGTACAGAACCCATTTCCACTCCTGTCTGATCTACTTATGGATCCTAGCGGCATGTTGGGGAGTACAGTTCCTATTTTCATTGTAAAGAGGTGTCTAATTTGCAGTGATCACACGAACTGCATTCTCTCACCTGGTCCTTCCAGTTGCTGAGTCCCCCTCACAGTCTCCCTGCAGCTATTTCTAGCCCCTCTGAGTTCCGGCCAGCTGCCATTTCCTGCTCAGCCCACTCAGCACACTGCATGGTTTGCTAGGCAGCAGCCCCCAGGGCTGGCATGGTTTGACATTGTTGCTTTGGGTTGTTGTGCCCTTCAAAGAAATGCTGCGGTACACGCCTTTGTCTACCCTGTGTGGGTCACACTCCATGGCTCTTGTCAAAGATATTACATGGTATTTCCTGTAAAGTTTCTTAAACCCAATAAAGATGAAAGGAAAAATGCTATCTGAAACACCTACTACGTCACTGCTTAATTTCTTTCCTTACTTAGCGGCAGTGGGCAAGAGAATTTAAAGGGCAAACAGGAATTTTAGCACTTCAATGGTGTGATTTGCTGGTGTCAGTCATACAGTCAATAATGATTGACAAGGTGGTTTTCATCTCTGAATTTCTACCCATAAAAATGTGGAGTAAGTGCTCTCTGAGACTCTTTAAGAACTTGGATATCTAGCTGTTGCTTATTGATTAGTTTTGATGTTGCTCATCCTCTTGGGTGTTAATGAGAACAATAAGAATCTGTCAAGGACCAAATTTTACACAGGCATTTCAGGTATTGTTCCTTTCCTTGCCCACACTAAGCCAGACAGGGCTGTCAGACCAATCATTTAGAACACAGGCTCCAAAAGTCTCCAGTCCCACAGAATATCCCCTGAAAGTCACAATCCCTTCCATGTGCCATGACAAATGGTGCCAGTTCGTATTGCATGATGCTTGGAGCAGAGAGCCAAGCCCCATGGCCTTCCTGTTTTCTGCTCATTGTACACCCATGCCAGGGCAAAGGAAGCCACACCTTTGAAGGCAGGCGGGTCATGGAGGTGATGAAGGGAGCAAGGTACCATTTTGATTCTTCTACATGGAAATGTAAACCTCCTTCAAACTGCTGGTGAAGCAAATGTAAATATGACTTAGCCTTCCACTGGAGGTGATCACTAGAAGAACCTGAGTAATTTCTTTTCATGACTAATTTTTGTAAAAAGCATTTTTTTTCTTTTCTTTTCTTTTTTTTTTTTTTTTTTTTGCATTGGAATAAACCATTCAAGGTGCAAATTATCACAATTGCACCATTCATGACCACAGTCTCTTCCTCTCTTCAGGGAGCCATAAAAGTTTTCTAAGACTCAGAGGAAACACACTAATTTTTATACATGAGGAGATACACTGCTTCCAACAAAGTGCTCAAGGATGCTCAGCTGGAATGCATGGAGAAAGAGGCTCCTTGGAAGAATGAGCCCGTTTCCTTTCTCATGAGTGCACATTATGACCTAAAAAAATAATTGCTTTGCCTACAGCACTGAATGGGTTTTTAAACAAAGTATATTTATTCTTATTTCTGTTGTTTACTTTTGTGTATGGGACATGAGCAGACAAATTTGGGATATGTCATAACTCTGTGGACATAGTTTTTTTTCTGTGCAACACTCAAGTAATAACTACTACCCCACAGTGTGGATAGGATTTATCTATTAGGATTTATAGGGCAGAATTCACTTCACAGGTGTAAAATACCATAAATGATATATGTACTTCATAACTCTAATGTGGCTTCTTCTACATTTTTCAGGTGCAAGCATCCATCTCTTTCCAGTGTTCATGTTGATGACTCTTAACAAGACATTTGTAGTATCAAAAGGGATCCATCTAAGGCTTGCTAACATCACCACTTACTACTTATAGCTGAGTACCAATTATAGACTAGCAACATGAGCTTCCAGGTGTGAAAGGAGTGGTGACAAGTGAGAACGGCAGGCGTTGATAGAGTGTGCAAGTCAATATGTGATAAGCAGCCACCAGTGTGAACTTTGGTTTCAAAGACTAACACACATTTTGCAAAGGCAGCATTTGCAGCCCTTGACAGGAATTAGAGGTTGTTTTGCAGCACCCACAGAATAACCTTCTGCTGTTGCTCTACAAAGGGTGCACACCACTTTCAGCTTTTGCAAAGCAGTTTATCATAGACACTTCTTTGTGGGCTCACCCCTGCTGTGCTGGTGCTCTTGCACACAGGCAGCTATACAGTTCAGAGCATGCAGCTGCTGGGGGCTTCCTGCCTACCTCTGCAGCAGGCAGCCATTTCTGGCCTTCATCTGCACCATTAGGAGATGGGCCCCACTTTGTGAAGTCTGAATCTGGATCCAAACACAATTTTCTTCAGCATTCACAGGAGATCTTATCCTAGGTTTGGGCTTGCTCCTTTCAGATCAGAGACCAGCTGCAAAACTTGTATTCCAACCAAAGCTTCCTCCAAGTTTTGGGGTCTGGGGTTGCAGCTCTGGTTTAGCTCCAATTCTACCTAATTTAGAAAACTCTATATGTATAAAATTTAAAGCCAGACATTTGTCCCACTGAAGTTAGCAGAGTCTTGCTTTCTTGGAACAGATTGAAAAAGGGCACTTAGGTCATATAGATAAGATTAATATTAACTAGAATGTTTAAAATTTTTTCTGACACGCCTAACATTTGGTTAGGAATCAGCCACCCTAGGTGTGTAGAATTCTCCATTTTGTGATCTCATTTTATTACATTACATGCATAGACACATCTATTTAATATTAACTCAAGAAGCATGTCCAAAAAATAGTCCTTGTTTAGTTTGACCTTATACCTTGCAATCATTGCTTCTGGAGGGGTGGGCTGTTTCCTCTAAGGGATTTAGTGCAGAGATAGGATAACAGATTGGAGTGGACTATCAAGCCATTCTAATGAAATGATTGTTATATTCCTGCCATTGTATAAAACCCAGGTTGGAGCCGGGTAGGTGAGAGGTGAGCTGAGTGGTTCAGAAACACTCCTCAGGGACACCCATGAGTTTTTAGAACAGTTTTTGCTCTTAGCTCTTTGTTGCAAAGGGTTTTGGCAAACATTTTGCCCTAGGAAAAAGATTCTTTCTAAAGTGTATGTTACTAGTTATCTTTGTTTGTTTGTTTGTAACAAAATTAAAATTGAATGGGCTGTGCTCACTGAGCAGCACAGAAACAGCAGTTGGCTTGAAACGAAATGAGCTGGAGTTGAAAACCTTCATCTTCTGATATGTTGGGCAATTTTCTTGTAAAAGTGTGATAAAGTTTATTTGTATAAACAATTGCTTCTCCAGCAGTGTACAAAGAAACAGTAGCAGGGGGTGGTTGTGGTCGCAGCTAAGCAGTCTCAGTGACCTTAGATTACTAACCTAGCACTGCATCACCCCATGGCTCTTGTCAGCCTCTCAAACACACCAGCTCAGTCTCTGTGTGAAACTTCATTGTGCTGGATGAAGGAAATCTTCGTCTATCTGAATTTCATTTCAGCTGATACTGGCAGCTGTTTTTAAAGTGCTTAGAAAACCAGCAAGAGCAAAAAGACTCTGTCAGACATTAGAGGTCAGAACAGAGCCCTGGGAAAATCTACAGCTGCAGCAGCACCTGTCATGTCAACCTATTCATGTAGGTTAGGCTGTGTAAGGAAGGAAAGAGGGATAAATTCCTGTGGTCACTTATGGTCCCATCTCAGTTCTGTTACTGCTCTTACTGTGTGAGTATAGGCCAGAGATTTAAGATTTTCCGTAAAGTCATTTTAGGCAAAACAATCCACAATGGAATTATTTTAAGTAGTTGTTGAAGAGACTGTTGAAGGGAAATAAAAGGAAAAAGTGACACCCCTTTTTAACTGGGTGGAAAGAAGTTCTTGGAGAATAATGTGGTAAGAACTCATGTGTGGCATAGTGTCTTGGCATTGTACAGTATTTTGTGCGATTGCTGTGACAGCAAACCTACCTACAAGGGTTTTGTGGAGAGATTAAAGCAAGGAAAGCAATTTTTACTGAGGAGATTTATAAAACAATGCCTCACAAGTGACAAGAAGCAGCTCTTCAAGGCCTATCAGTTTACACATAGGTTGACAGAGTGAGCAAGTATTTTTGCAACAGTGCCACCTGGCCTTCCTTTGAAGGAGAAGAGTGCAGCACACATACCCCTTGTTCAGGTGGAGCACTGCAAAAATGCCTTGTTTAAAGCTGACTGATATTTGTAATGGGGTTAATGTTCAAGACCAAATACTTTTGCAAAATAGTTAGCACAGGTGTCTGGGTCTACCTCTGAGCTGTGGCCAAGAATAAAATATAGGCAGTCAAATTCAAAGGTGTCCAATCTTCTTCCTTAAACAAATGATGACATTCTCAGAAGTTCTTGATTTGCAATCAGAACCAATTAGATTAAATCAGTGAGAGAGATATCTGTGGATTTATTTACTTTCATTAATGTCAAACAACATTGGACAATCAGGATTCAGTGTGAATCATCTGGAAAGGATGAAGGCATTAGTATTCCTTTTGCTCACCTAACAAGGTCCTGTTTTTAAGATTAAGGCAAAATTCTAAACCCTTCCCCAGGGGCTATAATTATATTACTGCTATTTACTCTGAGTGCTTTTATAATTTCTAATGTAACTGTTCCGAAACTACTGAAGTCTTATTGGGGAGTAAGAACTCTTCCCATGGTGAGCTTAAACAATTCATATTGCTCCGTTGATCAGGAATGTTGTTTTTCTTCAGTGTGAGCTATAGCCATTAGATCCATGTATTCATTTTTTGTGACACCCCTGAGAAACGACTCCACTGTGTTACTGCCCCACAAAGGATGGAAAAGAAGGAAGCAGCAAATATAGCAGCTTTCCCTGATCTGAGGAAATTGCACATAAAGAAAGATTCTTTATGATATCCCTAAGAGGATCTGCTGGGTAAACCAGCTTAGTTCCATATTCCCGAGGAGTTCTCCTTATTCATGACAGTAGAAAGGACTAAGATTTGGTGAAGTCTTCTCAGAAAATCTAAAGAAATACATGTTTTGTAAGCTTTGAAAGGGAATGACATTTCATTCCCTAAGCCAATTCTGTTAAAATATTTCAAAAATATTTATAATTTTCACTAGTGTTTATCTTGCTGTTTTTACTGCCACTCCTCTTCCCCTGGTACACCCCAGTTTGCCACTAAAACAATCAAATGAAGGGATAATTAGAAAAACACTAAATTTTAATTTCAAACTATTCTGATGAATCTTCTCCAGGTATGAACAATAATAATAAAAATATAATCTTCAAAATAATGCAAATTTATAATTAAAGGAAATATGCAATCTATTTTTTTATTACCTTTTTGGGTCTTAGCACTGGCAACAATTATGGCGACTGCCTCAGGTCCCTAAAGAAGGGTGATGGTGGTAGAGAGTCTCCTGTGCTTAGTAAAATGCAACACTAAAATGAATTATTTGAGTTAAAATAATGCTGTTTCTCCATGGACACTGTTAGATAGATTTACTCCTGGTTTATGTTGCCAGAGATTAATTCAGCTGGGAAGAATAAGACTGAGATGTCTCCATTAATTATTCTTATCTAGAGAAAATACCAGAAAAAAAAATAATATGTAATAAATGACCAGAAGTTTAAGGGAGATGCTTGTGAAATGGCATACATTCCTTTGAAACTTGGGAGGATGACTGATCATTGGAAAAAGTACCCTGGTCCAGATGATGGTGGATTCTGCATTTCTTGAGGTCTTCAGATTGGGGAAATGTGTTGCAACTAAGGACAAGTTACTGGACTAAGTCAGAATTAAAAAAACATGGGCCAGACTAAGTTAACTAATCTTATTTTCTGACCATAAATTACAGCAATCTCCAAAAAAGTACGAAAATCATAGGAAAAGTGTGGGCAGCAGCTCTCTCTGTCTAGTTCCAGCTGCTTCCTCTCACTGGCTACGGGCTCAGGACAGAAAACCTCTAATCCATGGCAACTAAGAAAGTGAGATCCTTTAGCCTTTTTGTTTTGAATTAATCTGTCTTTCTCTTTGAGCTTCTTTGCTGTTTCTACCAGGCTCTTTTTACATGAATAAATTTGGATTTCTTGTACAAGTTCCTCCATGTATGGCAGAAGGGAAGAGCCATGGCTTCAGCTTCATGGGGTCTACTGGGGACAAGCATCCCTGCCTTCAGTCTGACAGGAATGTGGAAATTTATGCTGAAGTATTTGTGTGAATTTTATTAACTGCACATCTAATGCCTTGTCTACACACTCTGGGGTGCCCATTTTCCCCAGCAGTGGTCACTATGAATGGGACCACTCTCTTCCCATGAGTGGCTCCCACCAGTAACATCTGCGTTACATGTTTCTGCCTGCCTGCCTCCCTAGTTTTGCTACAAGAATGGCAGTTTGGAATGATAATTTCTCCCTTTTTTTGCTGTTGTTGCATACAGGAGATAGAGTGAACCATTCATTTCATTATAGAATCACAGAACATCCTGGGCTGGAAGGGACCTTGAAAGATCATCTAGCCCAACTCGCTGAATGCACAGAGGCAAAAAGCAGCCTCTATTCCCAAAAGATTGACAGTCATACATAAATACATATTTTATATCAGCCTTTTTTCTTCGGTTCAGTGAACTAGTTGCATTCGTCAGATGTGCAGTTTAGGCTGCAAGATTGTCTCAAAGGACAGCAAGGATTTGTTTGGCCACTGTATATCTCTCAGTCAGCAATGCATGCAGCCAGAATGGTGGTGGAAAAGAGAATTGGGAAAGAACTTTATAGACACACAACTGCTCTCTTGGTCATATGAACAACCAAGAGAACAACCCATGATTGGTGCAAATGAACTTTCAATCTTCTTCTCCACAGAAATGTGTGCTAGCCACAGATTTACAGCTGTCTTTCTGTCATAAATTCCAGTCAGGTCTGCTGCTCTGTTTAATTCAAAGCAGCAGCCTGTTTCCCAGCTGGCGCTTCACAACTTAGGATCAAGCACTTCTCTGAGACCTGAGTCTGGTCCTTACAGCTAGGTAAAACATATGGTCATTGGCCTCTTAGCTCTGTAAGATGTTCTAGAATGAAAAAGGTTGCAGGCAAGCCAATTTGCCCATGAATTCTCCTTGTGACACGTATACTAACTCAAGGGTGATTTATATTTTGAAGACTGAAAGCATTTTTCCTATGCAATTTACTTACTCTTCCAAGATTTTTGGCCTCAGTGCAGTAACAGTCTGTGTATCCCCACTTTCACCTAAGCTTTCTGTGTCAACCTTTATTATTCTGCTTTTCCAAAGAAAGACATGCATTTTGATGGAGTATTCCTTTCAGTTTAATTTACTTTTATTCACATTCTTTACTATCATATGAAAACCACCCTTTCTACAGTGGTTTAGCCTGTATTCCCTGTATTTATTCACTTGTCAAAATAAACCTAAACATTAAACTGTTTCACTGTTCTAAAAGCAGTTTCTAAATACAACCTCCTTCCACCCTCCTGTGTTTTCATTCTGAATGAAACTGTTGGTTTACTTGACTAATTCCAACATTTTTCTTATTGCTTAAGAAGTACACAGTCTTAACAACCTCAAATTGAGTATGAAGCAGCAGAGAACTTCTCAGTATTTAAGCAGAAACAAATTCTGTTCCATGAGAATAAATCACATGAAATGGCTTTTGCACTCAGAAGGTCTCACTCATGAACTTTGGAATTCAAATTTTTTTAAACCCCAGAGTATTTGAAAAGCTTTATGGCCTCCCTTGAAATAAATGTAACTGAAAGAGCCTGAAGGTAAAAAAAAAATGAGCTTCTAAGCCTAAAATCCTAAACAGAACAAGGCACTATCTGAATTTCTTTCACAGAACAATCAAAAAGCAATAGTAAAGTCCTGGGTTACCTCTGCGTATGGTCTGTGGGATCAATATTTACTAAGTATCGGTGCTTTTGGGAGGTTGGTTTTGTTTTGTTTTTTGGGAGCAAAAGGAAGAGGGGATTATGGAATAAAAACAGCTGTTGAATTGTGTCATAGGTTGTAATAAGCTCCTTTCCTCACCCACCCAATCACATAGGGAAAACACCAAAATTTCATCAAGATGATCAGAATCCAGAAGAGCATTCCACAGCAGCATTACCTTGACAAGAGGTATCACAAAACAAAACTAGGTTGATTTTGCAAATAGTTCTCCCACATTTTTTTCCTGAACCCTGTGATCTAAAGCACATCAGAAGTACCCGGTTTACTCTGACATTTCTTCAATTCCTTGGAAAATTATGGCCCAGGCTGTAAACAGGTACTGAGAGAAAGCGGAAGCCAGCTGAGGTACTTGAGTTCAGACATTCAGTGCTAAATCACCTTACACTATGGAAAAAGTCAGCAGTTACTTTCTGGATCTATTCACAGTTTTCTGACTCCACTTCTGCTACAAGAGCTCAGGATGGAGGTGACAACTACGTGAATCACTGGGATGACATGTCCATCGACAAGGAAATGACGGAGCTTCCTAGTGAGGTCAAAGTGAGAGAAAGTATTTCTGGGAATTCCTGCAAATTTGATCCCCCCTTCTAATGAGGAGTCAGCCATAACTTTGATGAATAAAGGCTATGCATCTTTGAGGAAAGGTGGTGACAATGTTTTGGCCAGCTCTTCAAAGTGTTTCTCCTTTCAGCCAGACACACTTCAGTCTTGCTTGGGTTCAGCCTGAGCTGACTGTGCTTCATGTACACACTTCCCGGTGGGCATTTTGAATTGGTACAAGTGGCGGTGGTTGCATTGTTCAACAGGGGGTGTACAGGAGGGCAAAGAAGACAATTTAAGTTTGAGTGGACATGGTAACTGTGAGATAACTTATATTAAGGCAGAATTCACTTCTAGATATTTCACTAACACCTTAGCAGCATCAACAGCCTCACCATGCACTCTGAGCACTTTGGAAAAGGTGCCAACTGCTGTCTTCTGGTAGGAGTTCACTGGTCCAGACTGGACAGAGTTGTGCTAATCGGGATCAACTGGCAGAGCCTCCTACTGGAGCCCTTCTGGACAAGGCCTTGTGACACAAGGTACATCAGAAGGCTCCCTTTACTTCAGCATAGCTGTACCTACCCTGTGTTGTCAGTAGGTTATAAACAGGCTGTGCTGGCCAAGAGAGATTCCCCACACACTTCTGTCCCCTTATAAACATGCATGCAAATCACTGCATGCAAGTACAGACTTGCCATTCAGAAGGGCTGAACATCTCAAATAAATGACCATAGTTTCACAAAAACTCACACAGGAACCAGAAAGAAGTTTTCTAAACTGAATAAACCAAAACCCACTCTGATGCAAATGAGAGCAATAGGAACCTTGGACAGTCTGTGGCTGAGATGGCCCAAAGGATCTGAACTCCAGGACCAGGAGCTCTGCACAGGGCTGCCAAGTCCTTCAGAATACATCCTTCATTGTTGCAGCTTCATACTTTGGTATAGAAAAATCACCAATAAATGCCTTCAGCTATTTTTAGATTATATTAATGACTCTGAGTTGCAAATCTGAACCTGCCATCTGCTCAGTGTTCCTGCTTTCTGAGTGCTTGTGTGCTCTTTTTTGGTTCTGCCTAACACACATTCTTGGTGCCACTGAAGTCAAGAAGAGTTTCTTGTTAAAGGTGACCAGGAGAAACTACCTGCAGAAGTTGGTAAATGAAT
Organism: Ammospiza caudacuta; assembly: GCF_027887145.1. Classification (NCBI taxonomy): domain Eukaryota; kingdom Metazoa; phylum Chordata; class Aves; order Passeriformes; family Passerellidae; genus Ammospiza; species Ammospiza caudacuta. The sequence continues at coordinate 41,705,784 of NC_080593.1, read as the reverse complement.
ACCCATAGTGCAAAGATGTTTCATAATGAATCAAAGAAGAAAATCAATCTTTAAAAACAGCTAAAAATATGCTGCAATATACTGAGGGGAAGAAAGACAGGTGAAATACAAATTCTGTTACATGAAATACATACATCAATATTTAAGAATGCTAAATAAATTGATCTTTTGCTTTAGCTGAAGAATTGTAAACTGAAAATAATGTTCCTTTTGCATGAGGAAAAAAATAGAATTTTTCAAGAAAATCTGTGCAAACACAAACTGTTCCCAAAGGCAGAGAGTAAGTCACTAAAAAACTTGCTCTAAAAATCACTATGCTGATTACACTTGCTTACTATGTAATTTTCTCTTCCTGCAATTCATCCATAGTCTTCAAACTTCCAATCTCAGGATAATAATTTTCACAGTGGTTGCAAGCAGTATAGTGAGTGAGACTCAGATAAATGCTGGAAAAAGCAAGCTGTCTGTTCAGTTGTCTGGTGGGCTGAAAGTTAGTCAATTACTGCTGTGAACTTACAGTTTTGGAGGTTTCCTTTCAGCCTTTCTTTCACAGCAGAGCCTTGAATTACTGGATTCAAATGGATGTCAACAATTCATTCATTCTTAAAGCACAATTTAATACTTAAAGCTGAGACATCCAACCCCTAAGACCCCAGATAATATAAATTGGAAACCAGAACTATACTGTATCAGTAATTTCTTTTACTTGTTAATTAATACATATGTAGGCAAGAAAGAGAAAGAGGTTGGGAGGGACTGGGCAGATGATGGGGACTTTTAAACATCTGTTTCGTTTCCAGAATTCCATTCCTGGTAAGACTTTGAAATGTCACAGCTGCTGTCCTTTTGCTTGTATGATTATTTCTCCAGCTGTGTGGAAATGCTGCAAAACCATTTTGTGACCTGTCACAGAAAATATTTTGACTCAACAATCAATAACATAGAAGTTCCTATTAAATTGTATTAGCTAACTCGGTGTCAGAGTGAATTAAAAAAAATATTGTTGGTTCTTAATCATTGTATTTGGAGCTGATGTGTTTGGAATGTATTTTCCCAGAAAAGTTGCATTCCTTACTCTTTTAAGAGTTTACAACTTGGTTCTTCATATCTCCTCTACTCACTTAAGCCCAAGTTAAGGAAAGGGTTAAAAGGCATTTAAGGGAGAGACTTTATCTGCCACTGGAGATTGATTTCTGACTCTGAACTATGTGCAGGGATAAACCCCCTGCAAATCAGAAAGAATTTTTTTGCGCAATAGACTTTAGAAGTGGCTACCCAAGTATCCGAGAAAATGAAAATGGATGAGGGGGAAAAGTTATCTAAGAGAGCTGTGAGGCTGGAAAAGTCTGGGAAAGCACTACAGGGAAGTTATTCCAATTGCTTTATAAATACTTCCCCTGATGGTTCTGGGTACTATTGCAAAATGTCTCAGTTATCAAACCCTGCAGAGACACAATTCTGCCACTTCTCAGACAGGGCTGACTGACTGCTGGCCACCTCACAAAGTGGGGAGATGCTCCATAATAGTAAGTGTCACTGAGCTGCCAAGTAAAGCCAGTGATCTGCAGGAGGATGAGGGATAGAGGGAGGGAGGCTCACCAACCTCACAATAAAGAATTTTTCCCTAATATCTGATCTAAGTCTTTGTAGATACTCTCTCTCCAGCCTTTTTTGTGAGGTCCCTTCAGGTACTAAAAGATCTCAGTTAGGTTCCCCTGAAACTTTCTCTTCTCCGGGCTGAATAAACCCAATTCTCTCAGCCTTTCCTCACAGGAGAAGTGCTCCATCCCTCTGATTGTCTTGGTGGCCTCTTCTGGACTTGCTCCAACAGGTCCATGTTTTCCCTGTGCTGGGACCCCAGAGCTGGATGCAGGGTTCCAGGTGGGGTCTCACCAGAGTGAAGCAGAGGGGCAGAATCCCCTCCCTTGCCCTGCTGCCCACGCTGCTTTGGACACAGCCCAGGAGCCATTTGGGTTTGAGCCATTTTGTGAGTGCCCATGGCTGGGTCATGTCCTGTCACCCACCAGCCCCTCTGAGTCCTTCTCTCCAGGGCTGCTCTCCATCTGCTCATTCCCAGCCTGTACTGATACCAGGGATTGTCCACAGCCAAGTGATTTGTACCATCTTATGATACTGCTCCTTGAGATCACACTGTGACCTCTAAATGTTACTTCAGTCAGTCTTCAGGAGAGATCAAGAGGGAATCCTGTCACACATGCAAGTACAAGGACAATGTTACATACCTGGCCAAGTGTACATAGCTGGCTAACAACATTAAATACCTATCAGTGTTCATTATCTTAACTTGCATCAAATTGTTGACTGTGTCTGAAAGCAAGAAAGGCTAAAATGGACACAGGGGTGAGGTTTTTTTGGTTGGTGGTTTTTCTTTTTTTTTTGAGAGGAAATAAGGCAAAACTACTGCTGGTAACAACTGCCCACAGATTTCCCAGCCTGTCATTACAAAGATGTTGAGGAGGAGATTCAAAATTTGGTGAAAGAACTGATTTTCAGATAGATGCTTTCCCACCTCACAGAAGAATATCTTTAAGAAAAATCATTCAGCCCTATCAGCAAACTGATGTTATCTGGCTTTTTTTTTCCCCATAAAAAAGTGTTCCCAAAGGGCCAGTTCTTTAGACTTCTTCCAGTAATACTTGCACATGTAATAAAATCCCAGGATGACAAGATTTTAGACTGATTAGACACATTCTATGATTACATTTCATTAATTTCTTAGAAAAACATTGCATTTTCTGTAATTTGTTTCATAATCTGACACATAAGGTCAAATATTTAGCCAAATTCATGGAAGAATTATGTTAAGTGGGGTTTTAAAAGATTAGTGGGTGGAAAAGGAAGCCATTGCCACCATTTTCAAGGCTCTATTTGTCTGAAGTATTGCTGAGCTTCACAGTTACTCTTCAGGCTCTGCATGGAGCAATGGTTTGGGAAAATAAAAGAGTATCAGACTCTGGGTCCATGTTACACTTGTTGAGTCTTCCAGATTTTCACCCAAAACACCTGACTGAGCTACATTTTCACAGGAACTCATGTGGAAGACATAAAAAGAAGGGTTATCAGAGACTAGCAAGGGAAAATCATAATCTGGGAAATAAGGATTTAGTGCTACAAGTGGGATAAAATCCTGAATGCATTTCCTTCAGTCAAACCTCTTATGATAATATATAGTTATATAAATCAGGATGTAGATTCAAGTATGGGTGATAATTTGTCTGTCTTTCTTCAATATCCTGCTGGCAAATGTGGCTTATCAAGGGATAAACCTTGATGTGACTGAGTGACTTCCCCATTTTCTAGAATTCCTTCAGTATTGGAAGTTGATACTGTGAAAAAAGTTTCAAGAGGAGCAACAGCTGGAGCTTCCCAGGAAATAGATATGCCAGAGAGGAGATATTCGATGAGCTGTCTTGTGCCTACACACTGTGCATTTGTCACAGAGAACAAGTTGCAGTGCCAGAGAAGAGCAAGAGGGTTTAAGAGAGAACAATTCAGCTACCTAAACATAGTTGTGACAGCCTCAAATGACACAGGCCCTGTAATAGATTTCAAGACAGACAACTGAAAGCCTTATGGAATACCCTAAGCATTGGAAGGTCTCTGGACACCGATGTTTATGTGAGTGAATCCCACCCTGACAATCAAATGAAGCAGCAGAAGGGCTCTGGTGAGCAGAGAGACATCTGAGGTGGGAGGACAAGGCCTTGAGAAGACAGTCAGAGTATACCCACAACATTCTCTTCTAGAAAATCTATGGGATTAGACCGCTCATTATAGGAAAGACAAGAGGGGAGAAGATGAAAAGGGAACTAAAAGAAGAACTAAAGGAAAAACTTTCAGAATATGGTCAGTCTAAAAGGGGCAAAAACAGGCATTAGAGAAACATGTCCTGCAAAGGGGATATGAAGGGTTAGGAGCAAAGAGGGAGGTAGAACTAATTTGGAGGAACGTGTACAATCCACCAAGTTCAAAATACATGAAGTAATAACCCTGTTTCATGGAAGTAGTTTCCAGTACTTTTTCAGCAGTTTTCCTTGAAGAAGAACAATCACTAATTTCTGCAGCAATGTGGACGATGATCTTTTTAAACTTTGCCCAATTTTTCTATAAGACTTCAGAAACACTCAGTTTTTCTTTGTCACTTCCATACCACAGCTAGCATGTTCCCAGGCAATGAAATTAAAAATACATGAACCTGACAGTTTATAGGATAAAGGAAGAAACCACACAAGAGAGAAAAAATTACAAGGTTTTGATTTTTTTCTCTAAACAATCCAGTGGGCAAAATTCTCTCAGGAGTTTTCTCTCTGAAGGAAGGACAATTACAATGCTGTAATTAAGACAGAAAGATTACTAGTTAACTCTAATTACATTTTGATTTCTATTGTTTTTTATGGTTCATTTTTTTTGAAAGCTCTTACTCACTGGAATGAGCCTGAACAGCTGTGAGCCTTTCTTGGTGATATGGGTTAGGAAATACTATCATTTGAACTGATTAAGTGTGCACGTTCCACTTGTCTTTATCTCATTAAATTGTAATACACAATGCACTGTACACACTGGAAAACACACAGATCACACGCATAGGAGACAATCACTTGAGAACTGGAGACACCAGGCTTTCCTGGAGGCCACCTGGGATTAATTCCCACATAGCACAGTACATATCAGTTTAATAGACCTCATAAAACTGGGATTAAGATTTCAGCTCTATGTTAAGGCACATGACAAATTTTCAGCTGTTTTGAAAATGAAAGAGAGAGAGAGTGTGAAGGAAATTTTTTAAAAGAAAATGTGGGACACAATTTACATTACAAAACTCCCCTTATCTAGGTAATATAGTCTTTTGCCCAGTGGCAGCAGCCTATCTGAAAGGGTTGCATCAGGATGTAATTTTCTTCCCCTGAAACAGAGATTAAAACCTGTCTAGTAAAAGATCACCAGAAATCCAGGACATGTTGCACCTCCAAGATAGAATGTTTTACTGATGGTTATTTCAATTCTTTATGAGACAATGGTTTCCACTGCAGTTTAAATTTAAACAGAAGCAGGGAGGTGTTACCTTTTACAGATCTCTCTTTCCTCTATGATGTTGCTTCTACCTCTAGACAACACAACATGACAGAATACCTGTGTGCCAACTTTGGGTTTCCTACCCTTCTTCTTACCCTCTCTTGTGGACTACTGCAGCTCTTAGATCTATTCTTGGGAAATACAATGACTCAGAGTAATGTGTGTTTCCTACCTGAATAACAAAAAGACAAACTCCTGTTACACTCCCTTATGGCACTTGATGCTTGATTTGCTGAAGTTATAGGGGCTAGTCAAATATTAACAATCTTCAGAGCCTTTGCAAATGCCAAGGCTATTTTGCCTAAGGTCAGAAATTATCAAAAACATATTCTAAATGACAAAAATACTTCAAAATCCCAGTTGAGTGTCACACACACACACACACACACACATATATATATATATATATATATATATATGGATTTCAGGTTACTCTCCAGTGAACTGCGCTGAAAATCTCAAAGCCCCATTTAGAAGTGCCCCGCCTGCCTCTCTTAGCCTGGGTCAGTTGCCATGGCATCTGCACAACTCTAAAAAGAACCCAAAGCCAGTGTAAGCTACATCTGAGTCAGATCAGTGCCTCACCTAACAAAAATACTGTTGCCTAAAAATGGGCACTCCTAGTAGATTTTACCTGAAGCAGACTAGTTTAATTCAGACAATAACACTACTAAGGCAAGACAGTGCATGCAACAGCTATGAGCAATAAAATGACTAATTTTGCCACTGCACTTGTCAAAGAATTAAAAGGTGTCATAACACCAGGTGTCAGAGAAGACAAAATAATACACAATGCACAGACAAGCACCTAATACCCAGGGTTCAGGACTTGAGTGCTTTTTTTTTTTTTTTTTTGGTTATTGGGCATGGGTTAAAACTTCAGTTTTGTCCTCGCCTAGATATTTCCAAAAATACACAGATGAGAAACATAGGTTGGCTAGGAAGGAAGGGGGTGACAGAGATTGTGCTCACACAAGTAGTGCTGATATGGCTCATTTACCTCCAGGGAAGTGATGGAGAGATGTCTGCTCAGGAGAGGACCGTGCTCAACTCCAAAGGGACATCTGGGTTCATTTTTCAGCATGTGTGGAATCTCATTCAATGCCCAGGCTTATTATAGATTTTGTGACGGAAGGAAAAACAGCATGAGAAACAGAGGCCAACAATTTTGTCTCTCAAGTCTCTGATCAGCCCCTGTCAAACTCCTTTTCCTGCCAATAAAAGCAAAAGAGTGTAGTGCTTGAGTGTGTAATAGTGGCAGTCAGAATTCATAAACATTTAGAGAAATCCCTCCTAAGTTTCTAGTAAATACTAATGATTTTGGACATCACATTTCATGCAAAATACTGGATGATCTATTTTTAGCACAGCGAACTCTCTCTTCCTAAAGCAGTCACTATTAAACCCTTTTTGCAGTATGTGAAATAGAAGGGAAGTTTTGCCTGGCAAATTTTAATTTTTAAAAGTATCATGAAGGGAGGGTTTTAGGTTTTTTTTTGCTCTGTGTGAGCAAATGCCCATTTCTTCAGTCATTTCTGACTGACAAAATAATAAAATAAAAAGTGTACCTGTTACATGTTTAAATGAGAGTAATAGAGAGTGTCTTGGGTCATTTGCCCATGCTCCAGACTCCAGTTTTAAAAAGCAGGGACTGGGCATGTCCTGCTGCTAATTCTGCTTTCCTAACCATTTGAGTCTGGAGAGCTAGAGGTGAATGACTGCATCTGGTAAGAAACTTTCTTTTGCTCCCCAACCCATTGAAACCTCAGAAAATTCTCCTAGTCTTACATGCGGGGCTGAAGTGGGAAAGGTCTCAGATACAATCTAACCAATCCCTTTGCCCTAATCCAGGACAAAAACACCCTCACTATGCGAACACTGCCCATTTGACTCTGCCATACCCAAGCCTCCTGCACGCCTGCTAATGGAAAAAGCACACATGCAGATGCATGCAGGTTCCTTTGGAACATTCTGCCCACTGGAAGAGAAGAAATCTGCCTTTCACATGAAGTCATTTTGCCAGTGTTTTGAATAGTATTTTCCGCATGTTTTTTCTATGAGATCAGCAGTCATGCCCTACTGTTCCACATTATCAGCCTTTTTTTTTTCCACCCTGTGTTTTACATTAGCGAATCAGCCAGCTCTGAGATCATATTACGTAAGTTTCTTGTTTTCCTTTTTTTCAATTTCTGTGTTTCTCTAATTAATAGGAAGTGGCTCTCCATTAAGGCCTATGGATGACAAATGGCTTCCTTTCCTCATTTGGCACAGCTCAGCTGCGAGCCCATTGTTCCTTGAGCTGCTCTTTCCCAGTGCTGCCAGCCCCAGGGCTGCTGTGCTTCAGAGTGAGAACCACTCCAGGAGCAGGACAACAATGTCATGGATACATTTGTCCCTCACCAGCCAAAGGCCCTTGTGACAAAATACAAACGTGCACACAATAAGCTTTGACCTGTAATTTTAGCCTTTCCCTGAGGAGGATTCATCTCACTTGACATTGACTTACTGAAAGGCAGCTGTCTGAGCTATTAGGTTACTGATGCTTCCTCTTTAATCACTGGGGAGGAGTACCCAACCCGTCTGAGGTGCATGAGGATTTTCAGGAGGTGCCTACTTGCCGCTGGCTACAGAGCATACTGAAGCAGCTACTAAATTAAACATCTACTTTCCAGATGACTGAAGTGATATGATGTGAATTCCATTGTACATGGTTTTCTGCACCAGTTGAAGCCTGCTCTGAAGGAGAAATGTCTTCTTTATCCTTCAGTTTAAGACAGTACATTTTCTATTTTGAAGCTGTTGTATGACTTTTTTCTCTCTCTCTCATTAATGGAACTGGTAAATAATTTGCAACAAATCATGTACTTCAATGAAGTGAAAATTTTGGAAATAAATAGTGAACACCTCCCAGTTTTCTTTCAATGCATATGCTTTTCAAAATTTAGTGACTGCATCTTTTACAGACAGTTGGGTAAGAATATTCAATAATTAAAATTCCAAGGTTGAGAGTTAGTCTGGTTTGTATTCATTCACAGAGTATTTCTCCTCTTCTGTGGCAGAATACAACTAGAGGTTATTTGCAATAACTAATTTGACTCTGCTTGGTACTGGTTTAAAAGCATGGCAGTGGTCTGTTACAATGACTCAGTTGCATGGCATTCATTTTGAGCTGAGATGGAATTATTTAAGATGCTGAAATATTATGGAAATTATCTTGTCTAAAAATTAGGCTTTATGAGTTGAAAATATATTTTCTGCAGATGAATCCTAATAAGCATTTAAAATTCATAGCTTCTAGGAGTACTATTAGTGAATTTATTTTCTGCAATATTCCTGAAAAAATTATGTAGAACAGAATGATGTATTTGAAATACAGTCACTACTTTTGTTCAGCAAGTTAGAAGCTGAGCATTGGCACAGAGCTAACAACAGGTTAAAAAAATAAAAAGAAAATGTTGAATTGCTATTCTCATTGTATTTCTGCTCAAATAAAATGTTGAAAATTGTTTGGTTGTCTCTGGTATAAAAGATATTATAAGGGAATGGTCATTTCAAATACAGCCATTCTCACTTGCATATTGAAATCTGAAGATAATCTCAGATTTCTATTTGGGAAACAGATCCTTGGGTTCTGACAGTTATTTTTAAAACAGGCCTGGGATAGCTGGAACTGGGTGGTGTCACAGAACAGAACACATACACAATAGCTGTTTAAAGTGAGATGTCGTATTGACAAAGCTCAGCAGACAACACCCTGTAAGAAAACAGCCTGTGCTACATCCATGATCTTCTCTGGGTGTCTCCACTGAGAATCCTTCCCCAAGAGTCCTGGTAACATCACCCTTACAAAGAATCTGGAATCTCTTTTGCCTTCCTTGCCCTGTCCTCATGTCTTGCTAGAAGGTGAGTTGCCTTCCAACAGGCAATTCTAATGTGCTACTTCTTTCTTGTTCTTCTATATTTAAATTTTGTTATTCCATATTCCTCTCCTGCATGGGCTGGGATTTCCTAAACTGTCTTTGCAATGGAACAAACTAATCAGCCAGCTAACATTGTCTATCCCCTTTATTAATTGGTCGCAAAATCCAAAGAGTAGAGCATTGGACACATTTCAGTTATTGAGGTGAGTAAAGGAAATGGGATGTGTCAGAACTGATACTCTGGTCTCTGGCAGCTAAATGCTACAGCAGCACACACTGCTGAGAGTTACTAGATGGAGGATCTGTTCCACAGAGGTGTGCTGGTAAGCTGATTTAGCAGCTGTGCCTAGATACAGGTCCAAACAAACAAGGATCTGAAAGCTGGCTCCAAATCAACAGCCTGGTAACCATTCAGCTAGTCTTAAAACACATTTTGTTCCAAGACTTTAAGTGCTTACTATTTTCTGCAGGAAAATCTCCACTGAATTACAGTTATGCACCTTTCACCCAACAGAGGAAAATATGTGATTTCTTTGCATTCTGAAAGGTTGATTTAATACAGAATTCTAGTTGGTAATTTGGCATTGGTACAGACAAACTCTCAAAAATGTCAGAAGTGACTGTTCAAAGAGGGTGACAGGCATAGAATGCTTTGCAAAAAAAACCCCACACCGATAACTCAGCACATTCTTCTGTGTTTTATTTGTCAGGTTCTCTAGAAGAAGCATTTTGCAACCGCACTCACAGAAATTCCATTTGGTTGCAAGACCTTTGCCCACACTAGCGAAAGCTATGCCAGCATTGGAGTAAAATTACAGCCAGAACTGTAAGGGAAGTAAAACATCCAGGAACATTCCTCTTTCAAAAGCTACTGGTGAGAATGACGGGCAATGTCCCCTGAGTTTTAGAAAAGCTCTGAAAATTTATTTTTCTGTTTCCAAAGCTCCATTTCCAAGAGCCTGCTTGGCTGATGCAGATCTCTGAGATCACATAGATTTAAATATTTTCCTTTAAAAAGTGATAGGCATACTGCACATTCCTCAAGAGGAGCATTTCCTAGCTAAGAGTAGCAATTATCAGCAAACCCCAGAAATTAAAGGCAAGTTGTTTGAAAATATATGCCCACTCACAATTGTTAGGGAACTAAAATTTCTTTATTCCTGTCAGCAAGCATGTCTATCAATCTGACAATCAGATGCAACAGATCCAAATTCTTGTTAAGGAATCCAGAGATTTATAGGATTTATAAAGTAAATCTGAGGTTTTTAGGTCACTAGACTACATCTGTCCTACTTTGGTAATGACTAAAAAGTTAGCATCACTGCAAGTAGTGTTGTGTTCACATTGGTGTCTTTTTTTTTTTTTTTTCTGGTTAGAAAATGGTGATGGTCTTTCTCCATTATCTGGAGAAGGTAGACAGCTCCAACATAAAAGAATGAAGTCAAAAAAGAAATATGATCATAGATCAGAATGGAAAAGCCCAATCATCAGGAGCATACATAATCTGTGTCAGGACACATGAATATTCTCTAGGCTTGTGAGTCTAGTATCCTTCACAACATTAGAAAAAGTCAAAACAAAAAGGAAAAAGAGGCTGGGAAAATTTATATCCTTACCATTGTAAGCCATGCACAACACCTGGAAATGCTTAGGATTCCAATAACATCTCAGAATATAGCTTTTTTTTTTCCTACAAACCATACTAGTATTATTCATTCTATTTTTTATCTGAGCAACGTAGACTGGCAAGTAATATAAACATTTCTGGAAATAGTCACTCAAATTTTGCTTCATCCAGACTTAAAGCATTGGCATTTATTTTCTTGGATTACTCTCTTCCCTGGGGACAGAGCCAACGTCAGAGTAAATGTCACCCCCTGAGAATATTAAATGATTGATAACTAAGTTATTCTAAAAAACAAGATAAAAGAAAACTTAGCTATTCTCACTGTAATGCCTCAGTATTACTCTAGTATCAATGTGTACCACTGAGAAGTAGTTTTGTAAGTCAGACACCAAAACTAGGAATAGAATAGCTGATTCCCCTGGTTCCATTGCACATTTTCTTTGTTTCATGGTTTGATTAATTAAAACAGTTACTACACAAAGTAATGGAAAACTATTTATTAAGAACTTATTAGAGAGAAGATGATACTGCAGGCTCTCCCCTACAATATAGTATTTAACTATACTGCTGGGCTGGGCTTCCTTGAAGTAATCCCTTGTGCTTTGTTTTGGACAGTTTTTATCATGAATTCTGCCGAAAATTTCCTTTTGCTGCAATGCTCATCATGTCACAGTGCAGTAAGAGCAGGGCTGCTCAGATCTACCATGTCACCATGCAGTGTTTAGTTGTGTCCTCATGTTCTCCTGTTCATCCACCCTCTACCTCTGGACAAGGAGGTGTCTGATGCCAGGCTGCCTCTGTTTGTGCTGTATTTGCACAGGGCCTGATCCCACAGAGTCCCTGTCTATAAGCACATACCTAAGCTCTCTAACTTATATAAGATACAATATTAAAAAAAAATCTCCCTTTTACTTACATATAAAAGACAAAGAAAAATAATGGAAGTAGTCACATAGAAAATATCAATAAGAGGAGAGCTTTGAAGTTAGTTTTGAAGACAGGAGGAGTCACAATGCACTGGAGAAGCCAAGTCCCTAGAGAAGAGCCTGCTGCTAGCTCAGGCCAAGGTGAATTTTGGGTGGGAAACAGCCTCAGTGAAACAGGAAGGTTGACAGTTGCAGAGGACAAAGAAAGGTCCTTGCTAGTCCACATATTTTGTATCCAGGCCAGCTGGATTTGATGCAGATTGCTCCAAACCTGAAAACTTTGTGCCAGACAATTTCAATCGGGAAATGAAGATTTTTACAAAATGAAACAGAAAAATAGTTACCGCCCACTCTGCTTGTCCTCCTGCAGACTTTAGCACACAGTATTGTCATTTGCAGCTTACAGAGTACTGCAGGTTTCTGTCCCTGTGGCAGCTTGCGGAGTTAGGAATGAGAGAGGTGAAGGTGTTATTCGCTCACTGTACAGCCAGTGGGGTGGGTGAGCATGTGGAAGAGTGAGGGGGTGGGCACAGAGCCAGAATGGAGTGGTGTCACATGCCCAGCAACAGCTCAAGTGAAATTACTGGCAGTATGGATGCTGACACAGTTGCCTCAATGGTGGAAGGTTCTCAAGTGATAGGAATAGGTCACATCTGAAATTTTTCATTAGGCTGTCTACATATCCAGGAAAATACAGGTGTTTTGATTTGACCCAGATTTTTCTTTTTTTTTTTTCCTTTACAACTAAGAACTAGAATTGGATTTTAGATTTAAGCCTTTACTTTGGAAAACAGATTTGTGCTATAGAGCTCACTCCACAGCCTGTATCAAGGCTGCATGAGTGCAGGTCACCTGTAGCTGCAGCTCTGGTATTAGACTACTAAGAACTTGCTTAACAACCAAACATGCTGTGGCCATGCCTTTCAACAGGGCTTATTTCAGTACATTAAAGGTTAAATTTCAAACCAGCATATCCTTAGTTAATGTTTCCTTTAGCCTTTGATGTCTGTTTACTCTTCCCCATACTTGTTTCTATTTTAGGTCAGAGGGCATTTGTATGTAGGTAAGAGTACACATATCTAAGAGACTATTTCTGCAGGGATATTATAGAAGGTAATTTTAGGTCCAGGACACATACTGAGAAGTGGACAGGCTGCCAGAAGGATTATAAAACCACTCGGGTGTTTTTCAAATACAAAGGACAGGTTTCAATTAAGCAAAGCTAGGTTTGGCTGTAACAGAAATCAGTGCCAGGTAGAAAAGGCTTCTCTGATCCACCCTTCCCATTTTGTGCTTTTGGCCAGCTGTGAGATGAACATTTGCTCTGAACTTGCACAAACCCTTGCAGCATGATGCTCTATGAAAAGGAGTTCCAAGGTGAAAGGTTTCCATATAGCTGGACAGACTAGATTGGTGCAAGAGGCATGTCAGAGGCTGGCCCATTGCCAGGAAGATAACCCACCGGTCGATATTCTGGAAGTCACTTGGATTAAACAGGCAGGAAGATGCTGTGTATTTTGCCATTGTATAGGTTCTGACTCAGTGCCAAAATAAGCTCCTGAAATGGATGCATGGTGCAGCATCTAAAACACTGCACTGTCCCCACTGTGGTAAAAGGAAAACACTTCTTTCCCTGTTGCTATGTACTTTGGCAGATCTCCCATCCAAAGAATTGTGCTCAAAGTACTCTGGAAACACCTGCCAGGAGACTACTTGGGAATGTTGTTTAAACAAGCCTACCTGCCAACTTTCCAGCACTGTTGACTTTGCAGTACCAAAAACGCGTCCTATTTTAAAACAGGCTTGATGGATAACAGGAACTGGGCCATAAGGATGAAGCACAGAATGTGCTTAAAATCTGCTTGCAGTTTCTGAAGCTGCTCAAAGTATGTAGCTGTCTAATGTACAGACATTTCAATATGCAGCTGTATACATGGTTGGACTCCTGACAGGAACACGTACGTAATAATGGTATGTGTTGATGCTGTGTGAGGAGAGGAAGGATATGTTTTTCCTACAGTAATTTACTCTAAAAGGGCTTCCATGTAATTGTTTTCTGATAAGATGTCTTTTTAAGTGTGTGTACAATATTTTTAGAGGAGCTATAAAAATTTTCAGGGCAAAGCTTTAGTGTACGCCGTTTGTTCTCAGGGGAGGTCATGCAGAAACAGAGGTAAAGAGAGTAGCCCCTTGCCAGATTTGTCTACTGAAGGGAAGAGGAGGTGAAGACAAGCAGAAAAAATGTCCTTTTCCACACACACACAGACTTAGCATGCACACAAACACACTGCCATGGCCAGAGTTATCAGGTAGTGATGAAAATACAGTCTACTTCGTTAACATTGGTCAGTGCAAGACATATTGACAGAACTTATAATGGAGGAAACCGAATTTCCTTCCATCCCCACTATGCACATACTTCTATTTCTCCATACAGTGTGTTTATTTGCAGATGTAGGTAGCTCAGTGTCCAGTTAATTAAATTCTCTTTGGTCTCTTTTAGGATTTCAGAGATTTGTTCACGTCTTTCTTCTTGGCCCACTCCTAACAAATTCTTGTGATGGAGAACTTGAATCCCATAGCAACTTCCTGTATGTGGAGGTCTCTGAGGTTCTTCCACCCCACTTTCACTACCTCTAGTAATAGTCTTAGTCCATAAATTTAATCTCTTCAGGGAACTTCAGCAAACATGGCAAATGTCTTTCTAAAGGATCATCTTAGGCACAAGGAGGAGGCTCAGCCTCTCTGACTCAATCATCCACACTACGCAAGTTGAGTCCTGCAATAACTCCAAGAAGGGCTGCATCAGAGCTTTTGCTGATCCATGGATGTGTCAAAATGCTTACATCTAAAGTTGCAATTAACCCCCAAGAATATGCAGCAAATCAATGAATGTCCATCAACATGGCAAACAGCGAGTTCTTTCAAGCTCTCTCAAAAAATTTCCCACTGTTAACCCACAGCAGTGAGGATTACATGTGCCACTTAAAATGCAATATTTTGTGAACTTTAAAACTGTTCTAACCAGCTAAAATCAAGAAGCTGTCTGAAGTGCTCTTTATGTCCAGATAAAAAGAAAGTGTCTGCTGTGCCAGCAGAAGTATATAACTCTATCCTGAAATATTTACAGCCTTACTGGGCTGCATCTTTCTCCGTCTGAAGCCAAAGAAGCATTTCCCAAAGACTACTGACTTTGTAGGACTATTTATATCCAGCTTCTCTTGAATATCAATGGAAAGATTCTTGTTGACTTCAGTAGGAGCTGGACCAATGATCATATCACTGAAACCATAATTCATTAGACAAAAGGCTCACAAAATTTAGCTGCAGCTACTCTGTCAGTAATCAGGGGATAAAAATTTTGCTGACCTTTCACCTGCAAAGGCATCTGTGCTGTCAGAACAGTCCCAGCTGTTATTCAACAGTTTAGAAAACATCCACAAATATTATTATCCAACTTTTCATCACATAAAGTGCTCTGGCTCTATCACTCCATCTTAACCTGCAGAAAAGGCAGAGGTATCCCTAATGACTAGGGCAGGCTGAGTACTGCACAACCAGCTCCACGGAAAACTCTGAAATGCACAGCTCTGAGCTTGGCTTGAGGACACTTAGCATTTGTTTTTGCAAGATTCCATGTCTCATGTGCAGTTTGCTGTCAAGGAGAGAGTCTATATCCTCAAGCCAGTAGCAGACACATGAAATGTAAAAACCTCCCATATCCCTAATCAACAACTGAAATCCATAGATGTGTGGCAGGGACAAGTAAAGCCAATGCACATGCTTCAGTTATCTTCTTTGTTTTCTGTAGTGAGATTGACTTGGCTTTATATGTATTTTCCCTTTTCCAGTATGCTGTGATTCCCTTCACTGCCATTACAATCTGATAGCTCAGTACATCTTTGCCTACAGTGTTTTTTGTTTGTTTGTTTACTTTTCTACAGGAATGTTGCAGCATTTGCTTTGTTTCCCAGTTTCCCCTACATCAGAATTAATTTTCTTCTTTTCAAAAATATAGAAACCAAAATCAAAATTGTATTTGTTAAAAATATTTTTAGGAGGAATAGTGCTCTAAGGTGTTTATTTTTAAAAGCCTTATGGTATTTAAAAATGTTGAGTGCACAGAAAATAAATGCAGCACTTTGATATTCCTGCAAGGTCCAGATCTCCGACTTCATGGGAGGAAATTTTGTTTTAGTTATTATGAGCTCTTTTATCCATTGTCTAATTCTTGCTTCCTGTATTTTAAGTACAGGAGACTGAAGAATTAAGCTGATTAAAATCAGAAAAATGTTATTTTAAAAAGCTAAACATAATTTCTGAGGTGAACTGTCCTATACATAACATTTTTAAACATGAGAATTTTTCAGCACTCTCAAACTGAAATACCTTCTATTACAAGGCATTGTGCTTGCATACTCTGAAAGATGCTTGAGATTTTATCTTCTATGTGTAATGAAGCCTATAAAGCAACATGATAACAGATACTAAATTACAGCAGCAGATATGAGTGAGAGGTGGAGGTTATATTCAGGGCTGTTTGTGATGTCATATTGTGTTTATCAACAACCTGGTTATTATATTTCCTATATTAAATTTTGCTTTTAGAAATCTCTTTTCTATGTCTGAACCTACAGACTGCCATGCATTTGCAAGCCCTTTCCCTAAAACTGAGGGTCTTTTTTTCCCTAGAGAAACAATAATTTGCAAGCAGTTGCTGAATACAGCTGACAATTTATTCAGGAAAACTTTTATTCTTCCCACAGCAACACACTAAAATTTGGAGTGAAGTCTTGAAGATACAGGAGCTTGAGGACTAAGGACTTCTAACCAAAAAGCCTCTCTAATCTTACCATAGGTTTGGGGAGATCAGATTAAGAACTATGAAAAGTTCCTTCATTTTATTTTGCAGTTGACAGTTTTGCTTCATGGGAAATCCTTTGATTTTCCTTCCATCTTCTTTCTCTCTCTAATTTTAATAGTTGAGATGGAGCTACAAAGACTCAGTCATTTCATTCAAGCAGCAACTAGACCCTAGCTGCTTTCAGAATTTACTGTATTTGCCTTTAGCCACAAAACCTAGGCCTTAAATGCTGGCTGTGCTTGGCAACTTTAAAACCCTAGCAATAGGAAAAGAGATTCAGCTAGGAATTACAGAGCAAGTTGCTGGAACTTCACCAAAAATAGTGTCAGATGTGTGTGTACTGGGCAACTGTCACTGCAAGAGACTGTGGAGTTCTTTGTGGTAAATGGGTCAGAGAAGGGTTGCTAGTGAGAACTGATAACTCTGTGACAACTTGGTCAGCATGGCAAAAAGCAGGGAGTATGGAGAGTAGCATGAAGTGTTGCGGATACACAGGAATTCCTAATGCTAAAATGAAAATTTGTTGTAGTTGCTCCAAGGTATGCTATTGTTCAGTGCCTAATGTTGAACCTACAACATTTGATTTTTGAAGGATGGGAAAAATCTGCACTGGATTTTATGTCTCCATAGCAAAGAAGTAAAGTGGTTATAAGAACCGTCTACCTTGGTCTTATGAAATCTGAGGACTTCTGAATATTATATGCAATTTTGGCTGGACAGCTTGAGCCAATTCCAGCTCCCTCAGTAGTAAAAAATAAAAAAGAGCAGCAGAAAAGAACCTGCTAGTGTATTCCCTAGAAATAACAATAATAAAAAAGTGGTATGCAATGATGTGGTGGTATGCAAAAAGGAATGGTACGGCCATAGAAATACAGTGATAAACAGCAGGGAATGATATATACCAGCAAAAGTAATTTTCTTCTGCTCTATTACTAACCTCTTGTTTTTCTATTGAGGCCAAGAAGCAAGGGAACAGCACCAGGCCCAAATCAGAGCAGACACGTAAGAAGCCTTCTGGGACAAGAGCAATACCCCCAACCAGCCAGATCAGGTGAGAAGACCACACATATTAAGGGACCAGCTCTCCCTGCCCCTCCAGGTACTGTGCTTTTCCCCATCCCCTGTCTGTGCTCCTGGTTGTGATCATGGCAGGGCAGCTGTGGTGCCACTAAATGGCAGGAGAAAAGAGAGGAGAGGAAGAGAGGAGAGTAAACATGCATCAGCAGCAGGGGATCTGTGGGTCCAGGACTCCCCAGGAAGCATCCAGATGGGGCTGCCCCATCTCTCTGACTGTGGCATGTAGCCCAGGTGATGTTCTGGTGACTCTTTATTTGCCTGATAGTGTTAAAGCCTTTTGCTGGAGCCAGAACACCTTGTTCTTCTATTGAAAAGTGCTAATGAGGTTATTTGCCAGCAACTAACTCCAACTGCATTGACAATCTCCTTTTAATTTATGGCCACTACCCTGCTTTCTTAAAGTTCATTTTATTTACTAACTTGCTCTTTTGTAGTGGTCTCTATTCCATTTTGATACAAGTGCAGATGCAAAATGTAACAGTTTTATTAATTCACAGATTTTATATCTCTAACAGTTTTGCTATTCACTACACTCTGTCAGGCAATGTTATCACAGTTTAGTGGGCACAAGATACAAGTCTTGAAACAATTCTGCCCTTTTTTTAATGAAGATACTAATGAATGTGGAAAATGTCTCAAGTTAATTGGTTCCTCTCAGAGGGACTGGAATGGGAAAAGGAAATGACAAGGGAAATAGGTATAAAAATAAACCATTCTTGTGCTCTAAATTTCCTGATCCCCTGGAGTTTTTCATAAGCTGAAGTAAAGGAAAGACCTCACAGCTGGTGCATTTTTGCATTTGAGATGCATATGAATAGGAATATTTATGCTTTAAAATACCAACATAATTTTAAACCACCATTTTCTAATTGCAGCTGATATATGTTTCATGTGTTTCTTGGCGGCTTCATTTGGAAAAGACACAGGAACCTCAAAAAGTGTAGGATTTCATTAGGAAAAAAAAGCAGCACAGGCTGTTGTATACATTGAGGAGCTTGCCAAGCCTATGGGAAATCAGAGGAGCAGATAGGCCAGCCTTCTTCTTCCAAGCTCCATCTCTATGAATTAAACTCAGGAACATTTTCTGCCTGGGACAGAAGAAAGTCTTATGTGCCTAGGTAAAAAAGAACAGTATGTGCTTAGGCTAAGCCAATTGCCCAAACTCATTTTCCATAAACAAGGCTCTGCTAGGGAGACATAACTGTGTTTAATCCTGTCTGGATGACTTCATTTGCTAAGCACTCCAGAGCTTGCCATAGACCATGTGATTCACCCAGCTCCATTCACTCCAGAAAGTGGCTCTCTCTTTGACTCTGAAGCAGCAAAAAAAGGTGATTTGTCAGAGCAGCAGAATTAACACTGGGTCACGAATACCCTAAAAGGTTGTGTTGATTTTGCAATTGAAACTTCCACAAAGGTGTGTCTCTCCTTCAGGAAAAATCTTTCCAAACTGTTGTATTACATTGATTTTCATCCTTTTCTCATTGTTTTTAAATAATCTCAACCCAAAATGGATTCACAGCAATTCCAGCCACTGGAGAGCAGTAAGTGTTTCATTCTGAACATAAAAGAACTCTATGTCTTGATTTTTTTATCCATATTATATTTTAGGACATTATATAACTGCAAATAATTTTTAATTAACCTTTATGCATTTCTGGTTTTTTCTCCCCCACTGCATGGAAGAGTTTTCCCTACCCACGAAAGGCGGGTTGGAACCAGATGTTCTCTAAAGTCCTTTCCAGCTCGACCAAAAAAAGCTGGATTTTGAGTCCGTTTATGCCTTATGTCGTAACTCCCTTTGAACTAACTCAAGCATGCAGACAACTGAGGAGTAAGAACTGCCTCAAAGACAGTGCAGGTTTTGGCCCTGAAGGTGAAGCTTTCAGATCTGCCAGTGAACGTGAGGTGCCACAAAGGTTTCTCAGGCTGAATTTCTCTCCCCCATACCCTTGAGCTAGAAATGCAGGCCAGGGAGCAACAATCCCTGAAGTCTAATTAAAAGATTCTGGCTTGTAGTGTGGGAAATGCCTCCATGATGAATAGCACTTTGCTGCACTGAACAATCTGTTCTTAAAACATAAAATGGATGTGCTGATTGTAAAGTGGGGATCTGTTTTATTTGCACATAACTAAGGAGCATTTGCCTACATGATATGAATAGGGACCGGGCAAACTGCTAGAACTCTTCAAGAGTTGGCTGCAGCACTAATCAGTGAGCAGTGGCTATTAGTGTGGAAATCTGATCCAGAAATCTGATCTGGATCATAATAGATGTGGACCCTGGAAAAATCTCAAAGCCTGAACTTGTCATATGTCTGCTGCAGCAAACAGGGCCCAGATCTGGAGCAGAACAAGGCAGTTCAGAAATATCCATCACGGTGCTGTACCAAATACTGCTTTAGATGACTTGACTGCATTTTGTTAATATGTAATTCATTCATGTTCACAGTTTACATAAAGAGGCCTAAAGTATATTCCCTGTTATTCCTATGCCATTGTCAGATTCTTTTAACAGATCAGGACAACAAAACTGATGCCATGCCTGAATTGTGGAAGACCAGGGATCTCTTTCTAGTGGGAGATACTGAAACCTAGCCTGAAACAATGTTATTCTTACACTTGGACCACAAGCTCCTGGAACTGAAAAATATTTTCCAATTCAAATTTTGTCATAAATGACAAATTGTCCTTAGAAGTTTTAATTTTACCAAAAAGAAAAAAAAAGTGGTGGAAGATTCCAAACTACCTTGCAAGAACAGAACTGAGTGTGTGGATTTGGAGGACAAATTTCTCAGGAAGGGATGAGGATGGTGAGCAGATACAGGCATTGACTAGTAGAAATAATCTAACAGAAACAAGGCACAGCATGTAAAGTACTTTGCAAAATACCAAGACATGGTCAACTAGTGCTTAGTAAATGCCATAATGTATATTCATGTTGGATCTTCAGGGGGATGCAAGGCAATTTTTTAAAGAGGTGTGCTGTAGCTCACTCAAGAGTTTTTCTGTTTCTCCTGTTGGCTTAGTATTAATATGACTTTCAGAACGGTTTCAAGCTTTTTGTGATCCCAAATATTGTAAGCTCTCTTGGCTTTTGTTTGTTTGTTTATTGCTGCTCAGTTGAACTGACCTAAATTCTGGGACAGTGTTTCTTGCAAAGAGATCAGTATCTCATTTCTCCTTTTGTGGACTTGGCTTTTATTCCTTTTACTAATCTTACCAAGATTGCCTGTAAATCATTCCCATCAGGGCTGGTTTTCTCATTTTCTGCTTTTGTTTCTAGTGTTATTTTACTGGCTGTCTTCCTCTAAGGAACAATTCCTGCAGCCAGGCCAAAGAGCCTCTTCAAAAGGCACTTATTTAAATGCCTCTAAAATTGCAAGGAAGATGAAAAAATATCCAAACTTGAAACTGATGTACTCAACACAGAAAGAGGCAAAGGGAATGAGAGATGGGGATACCTGAGGAACTCAGCAGCACCACCACAGGGTCCTACCCCGCCTCACACACACCAGCCCTGCTGCCTTTATGCAGGTTGGCAGGCAAGAAAATAATACATTTGTTACTCAGCTGCCCCCTCCGTGTCACACTGGCTAACTCACTTTCCTTTTAGATTTTACAATGCAGACATCAGTACCTTTAAACAGTATAAAGCATCACACTCCCTGGCAGAGCAGAATTACATACATGTATGGATACACTACTTTTGATGACAAATGCTGTCACCAAAATTATCAAAAGAAGCTGCAGTTTGGAAAGAAAAGTATATTCCCTACTAAAATGTGAATTAGGTACTAAATCTATCTCCTGTCGCATCATGATTCAGAAGAGTTCCACACCCACAGTGTCAAAGGCTGAGTGTATTCTGTGCAGAAAGATATTTTTAAATCAGGTTTTGCAGGGAGAAAAAAAAGCCAATAAAATCTGTTTGCCTTTTTCACACCTCAAAAAATGAAATCCCTTAAAAAAATTAATAACAGATGGAAAAATAAAAGACCAGATTTTTGAAGCTAATAAAAATAGTTATGATTCCCAGTTAACCCTGCTCTGCAGTAGCAAGAAATATCAGACTTGCCTGGGCTGTTTGAAACTCCCAACTTAAAATGGTACAAGCAAAATTTGGGCTACAATCAGGTCATCATCACACAAAGGGTATTAGAGAGAGAGAGTAAAGAGAAATTTAATTTTTTTTAATTCACAGGAAATTTAAAACAATGTGCATGAGCCAATTCCACTCCTCACTGGATACTGAGACTCTCTGGTTATGAGAAACTCTTCTTCAGAACAACCTGATTGGAGCTGCTGGATTGGACCTTAAAGGACTTGCAAGAAAAAACTCTTAACAATTTGTCCCACAGTTAGCGCTTCCAAATATGTTTTCCAAAATCTAAATTTTAAGAACTTTACCTGTTCTATAGATAGATATTTTTCCTCCTATTCACCTTCTCTTACTGTTTGAAGAAGAAAAAGAAAGCAAAAGTCACTCTTTGGGCTAATGATGTGACTTAAGGATAAAGAGGGAAGATAAAGACCTATATCTTGATTAAAATTTATCTGTCACTGGGGTTGTTTCTGTGCAACTCTTGTGAGCCAACCATAAATCAGCCCAGTTAAAATATCATGCTATACATATCATTCCTTTCTACTCCCATGACATTTTGACTTTAGAAAGAATAATGTCAGCCCCTGTTATCTAGGTTTGCTTGGTAATATCTCTTTTTTTTTTGGCCTGTGTGTCTCTCACTTTACCAGTGAGTGTCTTGCTGATGGAAATTCTTGTACTTTTGCCTTTTCCCCTAATGTTTCCCGTAAATGTCTTCTTTTAATGATAGTTGGTGTTGCAAAATAAATGAGAAAATGACATACCGTAAACACCACATTTCAGTTAAAATCATGTTTCTGAGAAGAGATGGACCATTCCAAATGAAAAGCGAAACTGTCCCAGTCCCACAGCTGGACTGGATATTGATGAGACACAGAGATTTTAGCAGTTGCTGGGATGGGATGAGATGTGGGTCCTAGGCATTTTCCTAGAAAACCAGAATGGACAGCTTTGTAAGTCTGGACACACACATCCCCATCCCCCTTAACCTTTCCAATTTGCTTCATCTAAAACTAATCTGGACTGCCCACAGCATGGGGCTTTTATCAAAAGGACTGAGCAGAGACAGGGTGGGGATCCTGTTATGGCAGGGTGTGTTTCTCTGCAGTTGTAAAGACTCATCCCTCCATTGTATTTACAGGAAAAGAAAATCAATCTTATGAGCATGTCCTCATTTTAACCCAGTTTCTGTGCACACAGATAAGAATGAAATCCAGACTCCCCACCTCCCCTGGGCTTCATCTTATTGACTGTAAACCTCTAGATCTGCCATGTACTCTAACGCTGAGATATTACTTGTAAATTGGTAACAGAATTCTCAAGGATGTAAAACATTTATAAAACCATGGATAAATGTGGATAAAAGTATTATCTCAGATTTTAAAACAGTCAACTGAGTTAGGTAATAGTAGAATTTTTTTTTTTAGCTGATAGACACTATTGCAGGATGATAAGTTAAAAAACAAATCAAATCCCTACAGTAAGTTTTAGTCTAAATCTGAATAATCCTTATTAGGAACATGGAAAGCCATATCATCTCCAAAGCTTCTCCACTTGCTCAGCTCTGACACTGGGGTTATGCCCAGATCTTTTTGTTCCAGAGCTTTTCTGGCTTCTAGATGCAGTGGAAGAGTCTTGAGAGCTTTGTGGCAGAGAGGAGCAAGCAAGGAGCATATCATGAGACTGAGTTGCAAGAGTGTATTGAAACTGCAGTCCCGGTTCATTCTCTGATTGGATGCCTAATGAATAAACTGGGTGCATAAGAGCTCTGGTGGAGTGAAGCATTTCCCCAGCCCAACCTCCCCAATAAAATGTTTAAATTTTTTACTGCTAAAAAAAATAAAAATTAACACACTTATCCCAGTTTGTCAGTGGGCTACACTTCCAAAGTGCCTTACTCCAGCTCCACCAGATTTCCTTCCCCTCAGGTGTCACCCCAGATGACCCAATGGCAGGAATCACATTATCTGTGTCAGCCAGGGCAAGGCGGACCAGAGGCCAGGGACCTCTGCCAGTGACAGGATTTCCTGCTGTGCCCCCCCAGCAGGAGCTGGGCTGAAGGGTGGGCACACACCAAGCGACCCGTGCAGCTCAGCAGCCACACAAGCAGGCTGTGTCCCTGCAGAGTGCTGCTCAGATTTGAAAAGGCAGCTTGATTTCTGCACCTCATGGGGCTTGCCCCACTGGAAACCTGTCATGAGGCTACAAATTGCACAGCCTTATGAAGAAACAGAAGCCAGATAAATATGGAAAGGCTAGAATGATTCTTACTAAGAATACAGTTCTCCTGGACTGTCATACAACCATTGCAGCACAGGATCAACAGAATTCCTAGATGACAAATTTTCCTGCCTTTAGGCTTGTTATTTTTGGATACTAAAAATTATTTTAATAAAAAAAAGGTTTTAGATGTTTTTAGCTTATCCTTAATTGTCAATCCTTAAAAATTTATTAGAGATTTTTTTTAACAGTCAGGGAAACTAAAGAGAGTGATACAGAGTGATTTTTCTTTAAATGGTAGGAGAATTATGGGGAAATATCTGATATGAAACATGTAATGGTAGAGGTATCATCAAGGCTATGGAATAACACAGATAGAGATGACCATTTTGGACAGGGTATTTTGGGGAATAAAAATTTGTATAATAATTTTTCTAGTAATTTTTTAAATTATGCCTTTTCATATGGTCCCTCTTCTCCTTTTCCAAAATGAGTGATCTATATCAAAATCTGCTTTCCCAATGCTTTTGTTGAAAAAGGGTTTTGCAATCACCCACAGAACAGTTCCAGTCAAGAACAGAGTTTCACTCTTACAGCTGGTACTGTGGTGTTATTTCCATAGTGAGTACACTTAGTGAGCACAACCTTTAACAGCGTGGTTATGGCATATGGCAGACACAGTTTCACACTGCCTCACAAAGCAGCGTTCCTTACCAGAACACTACTACCCAGAATATTAGAGATAATGCAAGACAAGGGAGAAGCAACCAGGTAACTGCTGTAGAGACAGGGAACAAAGCTGGGAGGACTTTTCCCAGATGCACAGCGCAGATGGAGGACAGGCAACGTGATTGGCAGAAAAGAAGTGACTGCATTTTTTAAAGTGTGGGAGGAAGCTTACGTGAAGGTACACAGCCAAAAGGGGAATGAGAAGATGGAGGAAGTTTCCTGAGGAAAAAATGTGCCTGAAAGCTTTTAGCAGCACTGCCCGACTTGCAAACTCAGCAGCACACTGTTCAGTCCATCTCTAATGCATCTAATAGCTCTGGTGTGTACATTAGGGGCAGCCTGTGGAACTCAACCCCTTTTCTGCTCTGCCATCATGTTCGGTTAACAGATGGACATGTTTGCATAAAAAGACTAAAATGTTGAAAACATTGCAAGCATGCAGTATTTACTAGTAACTGTCAACTTTTTATCTCCTACAGCCATTTTGCTTCCTCACATATAGATGTATTTACATAATTTCCAAAATGCCTATTATCAAGCTGACTGTCATGGTACCTCTGGAGTGGTTACTGTCTATTATGTAAACATAGCACTGCTCCAATTTATAACAGTCCTGTTATTTACCCCATAGAATGTGTAACTGTTCCAAGTGAGCCATTACTGACTGCCACCTAAAGTAAATTCATCTTCAGCTGCTTTTGCAAGCGTAAGTTGTAACAACACTTAACATTTCAATAGTGCCATGCACGTTTGAAGATCTCAGTGCACCTTATAAACATTAATGAATGAATTCAGAATTAAAAGCAGTCCTATGGGGAAAAAATTAAAACTAACCCAATAATTCATAACCATGTCCCAGTTCAGGAAGAAGTATAATCGTGGGCACTGACTTCAATATGGCTGCTTATGTGTCAGAAGATTCACACATGCCCAAGTTCCCGGGTGACTGCAAATCTGCAGGGTCCATGACATTCATTTTTCCTCTCTTTCTGTTGGCAGAACACACTCAGCTTACAGTCTTAACACAGGAGGTCTCTCTGCAAACCAGTCTTAATTCCTTAAGACATTTGGTTTGAACTTCATGCACACACATTCCCCCAGCCACACAGTGAGTTCATTCTTTTCAGGTTCCCTGTATTTTGTGCTAACTCTTCCCAGAAGAGCGCTCCACCCCATGGAACAGTGCTCTCAGAAGTGCTGGGGGGAGGCAGATGGGAAAGTCAAGCAGAGCTTTTGCCAGCTGGGCAGCAAGGACACCGCTCTGCAGCCAGGCATTTCTGCTTGCTGAGGCTTTGGAGCCTTCAAAGTTGTTAACAGAGAAAATAGCTGCAGGTGTCCAGACTAGAATGTTAAAAACCCACATGTGTCCAGTGCAGAACAGAGACATACTGGGGAATAGTAAAAAAACCTCACCTCCAGTTACTATTTTTCACTTTAAAGCCAAGATTTTGAATTACTAAGATATGCCATGACCAAATGATATTCCTCTGAAGTGCATTTTCTTATGACAGCTTATTTGGGAATAAGGGAAATGGAAATGAAATTTTATATTAACTTCATTATGAACTTATATGTATAAAAAAGTCCAATTATCCTCTAAATTGTACTCTATCCTGAAGCACTAAAAACAATGGAGCTACAGCAGCACAAACAAGAAGAGAATTCTGTCTTCTTATTTAAATTAGTAAAAAGTAAAAAAATGCTCAATAAAATACTAATTGCAATGCCTATGAAAAATAGTAATAAATAAATTTAAAAGAGCTCTTAAGAGACATCATCATCTACGCATGATAGCATTTCTCCACAAGAGAAGGCATAGAGAAGCAAGTCAACCCTTTTCACTTTAAGAAATAGAAAAAGTATTTAAGTTCTAAAAATTAGCCAGGTTGCTTCTACTGAGTTATACTGGATCGTATTTTGTCCTGCAAATCTGTTTTTAAACTACACCAAAAGCATGCAAATGTTCTCTGGAGCATATGGACTGCACAACCTACTTCTGATCAGGCATAAATTTTAAAACTGAAACTCCAGCAACAAAAGTGTTCTCAGAAGCAAATTCCTACACAAGTGGTGCATGGATATCAGATGATTTACTGGGCTCCCAAGGGTGCCACACCACTGAAGGTCTCTATGGACAACATTCCAGGTTCATATGCAGTTGTGCCTTGTTAGACAGTACCTGGGAGCCAGGTTGCACATGCACCATGGATCGAGCAAATACTGTTTGGAGAATTGTCAGAAGTGCCTGAAACAGCCTTGCAACAGCTTGACATTCTGGGACTGGCAAACCAATGGGGTAAAGCAATGCATGGCAGGAAAACAACTCACAGGAAGGTTACCCTTAACCCTCCCTCTACTTTATCATATTATCTTCTATTATTTACTGCTGCCTATAGATTTTCATTCACCCTGCAATGATATGGGAGAACGCAATGTCTGGAAAATTGGTGGAAGTGACTCCCTTAAGATTAATGAACCTGGTTCTTGTCTGGCAGCTGGTTGACCTTGATGCACCTCCATTTAAATCCAGGCAGTTAAGTCATCCATTAAATCAAAATAGTTTTGATCAACATTTGTGTAACTAATGAAAGCATCATTTCCATACCTTCTCTCAAGTGATACTTAATCTTCTGTAGTGACTGAGCAAAGATTTCCCGAAAAGTAGGACTCTGTTTTTTAAAAGCTGAATTCTGGGTTCCATGAAGTTTATGACAAAATGCTCACTGCTTCTGATCTTTTCTTCTTGCTTTTCAAGGATATGTAAGTAATTCAGAATGGACACAACAAGTGCACAATCTTACAGAGCAACATTGATGCAACAGATGAATGATATACTCAAAAAATAGAGAACTTTGAATATCCCTTCTTCTGCAGATTTAATATAAGTCAGATCCTTCAATACTGTATGGATGTGGATTATATTAAAGAGTTTGAGAACAATCCCTAAGTAGTGAATTGAACACTATCATCCAAAAATGTAATACAAAAGTGAGTTAGAAATCACAAGATATGAAAGACTTGAGAAAAAATTAATGTTCATGCTCTCATAGCTCCTAATGATAAATGTCTTGCATGCAGATAGAAAATCTCTTGCCTTTTGCTTATGATGAGTTTTTCCACTCTATATAAGTGATACAGAAAAAGAGGACTTGAAATATTCCTAATTACAGGGAAATTCTGACGTGGAACATATATCTCACTTCTTTATGTTCCTCTTATTGCTTTTCTGAGAGATACATGAAGTGACAATTTGAAAATCAGTAGAAGTGGGTATATTCCAACTCTCCCCAAAGATCAGAGGTTTGTATGCAGCTGGGCCCTGTGTATTAGCAAACACAGTAACTTGAAACCTAAACATATGGGTCCTTTGTATTTCTCATGGAGTACAGCAAAAGACATGAAAAAGGTTTACATTTTATCTTTCAGCATGAAAGGTACCGCAGGACCAGGCGAAGGAGCCTCCCCCATCAGCACGGGTTATGGGGATGACCTTATTACAGCTCTTTCCTCAGCTCCCTCTGAAATGTCAGTCCTCTAAAATGGGAACAAAAGGCACAGGCAGAGGAGGGAGTGCTAAATCTGTATTTTCTTTCCCATGGCCCATTAACAAAACACACTTTAGAGAGGTCTCAATTTACAGGGGAGCCAGTCAGACCGAAGAGCACAAAAATACAGAAAAATCAAAGAGTTTTTTAAAAAATCTCTCTCTTTCTTCAGTTTCTACACTAACCACAGTGACCAAAATCAAAGAACACAATTTACACTACTGCCAACAAAGATTCTGAAGTTAGAAATTCTGAAATGTTTCTCTAGCCTTTTAGGAGCAATAGTTTAATCAGAATACTTCCAAGGGAGTCTTCCCCATTTGACTTTTTTTCTCTGTTCCTATAGTGATTATATAACAATAGATCTACCAGTGAAAAGACTCAAGTGACATGAGATTTTCAGAGCCTTTTTTCCCCATCTTTAATTTTGGAAACTATCTTCACTCATTTCAGGAAGCAAAGGGGAAGTAAAGTTCAAATGAGAATGAATTTCAAATGACCATCTTCCAGAAAACTGACCTCCTCTTACATGTGTTTCCATCATAGTGGAGAGATTTACAGAGTCTATTTTCCTTCCTCTTACAACTGTAAAACTTCACACTTAACACTCAGGCATCCCCATTTCATTCTTTCCCGAATGCCTTTCAGTCAACACGACAACTTAACTGCTCCTTTCAGCCACGTAGTTTTGCAGCCTTGCTGCCCAGCACCATTCCCCTCTTCAGAAACAGATCATGTTTCTGGATGAGAAATTTCAAGGGCATGTCACATACACTCATGAACTGTCACTGCGCTTTCTACACCTACTTTGGACACCATGAGATTTGCCTCTTGAAAAAAAAAAAAAAAAAAAATATATATACATACAGTTGGCTTTTGACATCCTCCTGAAAAGGCTATAGCTGGTTTTATTTCCACTGAAATCCAAGCATTTAAGTGAAGATCAGAATCAGAAGCATATTCACCACCTGTATTAGGTGACTGGCCTTTTGGAAGACCTTGAGCACCTCCACAGGCTGACCCTTAAGTAGGTGCCATGTCTCAGAAAAGAAACTGCAACTTTTGGTTTGATTATCCATTTGAAAGAAATGTAGTGGTGGTAATTAATTCCATGTGACTACCCACAGACTTGGAACTAATTTTCTTTCTCCATTTTGTGGGATCAGAGTGCTTGAAATTTAGAAGGACTAGTGCTGAACATATCAGGGGATAGCATTTTTCTTCCTTTTCCATTGCTATATAATCACAGAGTATAAAATTGGTGTCTACTTACCAGAATTTGAATTTCTTATTCATACAAGTCATGCTTTGTCAGTATAAGGTGCAATTGTTTGTAATGAACCACACAGACTTCAGCCTACTAGTCTTGCTCATTTAAGCACACTACTCATTTTTGGGACAAAGATATTTGCTTTATCAGTATATATTAAATCAATGTGCTTTGGATTTGTTGCCCGCAGTCTTGGCTTGAAAGCCTAGGTTGAGTTTCTATCAATTCCATTTCTTTCCTCATCAAAGTCATTAGAGTGAATAGAGGGACATGGGGTAGCCACTAAATATGAGATTTGGCCCAAAAGTCATAAATGGTTCAAGCACTCCATCCAGCTGCAGAACATGTCTATATGACAGTTTTGGGTTTGCCTACCTGGAGATGACTATAAGAAGCGGCTGTCTAGCAAAGTCTGAAGCAAAGGCCACAGTCTAATTACTTCCCATTTGTAGAAATGGCTTTAGATGAATTTATTCTTAAAAGCCTCAGTGTAATTGTTGAGGTTACAGACTTTTCTAATGAAAAGAGAAATGCAAAGGTGGAGTAGAATAACCAATTTTTTAAAATTTGGTTTTAATTTTTTCCCCCCCCCAGAAAAAGTTCAGCTGTTTCAAAACCTCTAGATTAAGGTTTACCCAGAAATCACTTTGGTGGGTTCTGAGGCTCCTGGAAAGTGGTTAAATACCTGTGGGATGGCAGAGTAGGCTCCACTCAAGTATTGAAATGAGTCAGTCCCCAGTTTTGAGAAAGGAAAGAGCCTTCTGATGGAATCCAGAAAACTTCACCTGTCTCCAACAAGTGTTGTTATTGTGCATTGACTGGAAACATTTTTGCAGAGTCCCACGGATAGGTGGCAATGAGATCCGCTTGGGAGAGATCACGCAGGAGCCCTGCAGGGGAGATCCCCACACACTTTGAAGGGCTGCTGCCCCGCAGATCATTTTGCAGTCAGGCCACACTGTGGTAATTGCTTTTGGGAACTTAAAGATGCCCCTCAAAGTGGACTGTTCTGCTCATTTCCACTGGTATTGAAAATGAAGTTTCTCTCATAACACTTTCTTTACAAAGTAGAACACTAAATGAGTGTTTGATTCTGCAAAATACAAGCTTCCTTGTGTCCCACTAGTTCCATCAGCATGGGGAACGCTCTCTAGGCTTTAATACAAATCCAAATTTCTCCAACCATGTTGCATTTACCACTTGGATTCCAAGGATTAAGCTCTCCAAACCTCCTTGGCTAACAATGATCTCTACTTTTCCTTCTTTATCAAAGTCACTACAGACAGGGGATTGCACTGCCACAGAGTCTGGCTCTGCTTTAGAGCACATCTCCTACAACACCACTTCAGCTGTTCAAAGTGTGGATTGCTGCAGCTCCAGGGGCCTTTTCAATATAAGGATGAATGCTTTACATTTTATTTCTGCTAAATGTAGAGAACTCTTTATAGATTGTACAATATTAACTGCAGTTTTGTTGTTTTTTTTTAATATATATATGATTAGAAGAGAAGCATCATCCTGTGGGGATCCTGCCAGCTAACTCGATATCTACTCTTTTTTTCCTTTAGTGCTTCTGAGACAAACATAGCAATTAGTAGGATGAGGGGATGGGGAAAAATCTAGGGTTCCATTTTGGGAAATTAGGCTCATCTCAGCTAGCTTTAGCTATCTTGAAGACTGGCAATCCAAACCAACACAGGACTACTCATTCTCCCTTAAGAGAGTTGGGTTGAATGAGTCTCAGGAGCTGCCTGTCTCTGTTCCTCCATCTCCAGAGAGGACTATGATAATTCACATAGATTAAAGGGTGATATTTAAGATAGACAAGTTTAAGATATAATTAGTATGATCCTTGTGCTGAAGCCCACTCCTTGCATGAGAGAAAAAAAGAAGAGTAAATTCTGGTCAGTAAATTACAGGGTCTATTTTCTTTTAAATGCAGGATACAATTTCAAGCATCTTTTTGTGCCCACTGTTTCTAATCCATTGTTTAAATGATGAATTCTTCCTTCCTTGTGTACCTAATAGATTTTGCTCTTATTTACAAACTGAAAAGTCTCCTGCTTGGTCCTGATATTTTGAGACTATGACATTATGATGCATGTGAATAAACACCTGAGAACCATCCTTCAGGCTGGAAGGAAAACGAAGCACTGCAGGGCTGAGGGAGCGTCCTAATGACTGAAAGAAGGCAAAAGAGAGGAAGACAATCTTAAAGATGCCAGCTAATAAATATTGCTGTGACTCTGTTAAGTGATTATATTCACTCAAGAGTCAGTACAAACCTAGGAAAAATGCCAAACAAAATTATTTCAGTTTGGGGAACAGTTTCTCATGCAGAACACAAAAAATTTAAAGTACTCCTCCCCAGCTTTCAATTTTCTGCTTCTCTGGCATCTTTACAAACAACATTACAATATGAAAATATGGTGTTTTTGTAGCCATGAGCAATACTATTTAGTTTGAGTCTGCCTGATGCTTTTCCTTCAGGCTAGAGGAAACATTTGCATGTGTGAAGACTTGTCTCTGTTTTCCCAGTGTTTCAGCTGGTCTAATGCACAAAATAACCTCTCCCTTCAAGTTTGTGGTTGCTTTCAAAAAGAGCATGCAGACACCTCTGGTGTCAGAAGTTACTGTAAAAGGCCTGGATCAATGTTTCCCTGCAACAAAGGCCAAGCAAGGAACTGAATGGATGTTTCAGTTAAACAAGCAGAGTGAAGGGCAGTGCTGGGGAGCACAACAGCAAGCATGGAATGTGAAGAGCACTTTGGGAATAACACCCAGCACCTGCAGCCTCACTAGCAGACAAATATTCAATGCTCTCAGAAATGACTCATACTAATTTGGGAGTGTAGAGGACAAGCTTTGACAGCACAGTCTAAGAGGCATCTCTCATTCCATGGAGCCAAAAGGCTGTTCTTTAGCAAACATCTTACTGAATGAAATTTTAATCTCTCCATGGACATTTTCCAAGCTTGAGAAAGGAAAGAAATCTCCGGGTGATTGGCTAATCAATGCCCCTCTGCTAATAATTGCTTTTGAAGGGCTCTAGCATCACTCACTGACAAAGAGATTTGTTTAAAAAGCTCTGATTATTCCAAGACATTTATAGAAGGAAAAGGTGACAATGGGATGCTGGGGAGGAGGCAGCAGGCACCACTTTCTGCAATTTCTGAGAGCAATGCCATTTCTTAATAGAAGCAACAGTAGAAAAATCCCAGTGAGAGAATAGAACAACACGTGGGTAAGATTTGGCAGTACAGATGACTGCATCCAAAACTCACACCTCTTATGATTTGCAGGCAAGCCTATAAAGCCTGCATCCCTACACTCATTAGAGCTATAACTTATGGTGAATGTGTCAAAGCATTAGCACTCTGCTGTTCCTGGATATATATAAAATGACATCACACAAAATGGACACTTCAGATTGCCTCCAGCTAGTTTGCCCAGCTTCTATTGCTCCTAAATCTGCAATACTGTGGCCTCTAGCATGGATATTCCTGAAGAGAACACATTAAGAGCTGGAATTTCTTCTCTGTAGGAAATCTAGACTTCTTTTTTCCCTCTTTGGAACAAAAATACAGACATTTGTCAAGAGTTTCCTACGGAAGTGAGAAATTCCCAAATATTTTGTTTCAAAATAGCTAAAATGACACTGAAACTGGAGACTGTGACAGACTCTTGCTTAATGCCCAGCTCCTTGTATAGCAACAGGGAGTCAAGGCCCCAAGACTCCACAAATGAGGCAGCAGATGAGGAATACAGGAATCAACATTCCAGCTCACTGGCTAAGATGCCCAGAGCAGGATCCTCACACAGAGCAGGATTTTAAGTTGGCTTATTTAAGTCCTGCTTTCTACATGAACCACCATCAAAAACCAGAAAACAATGTCTCAGCCTCAATTTCTTCCAAACATGAAAGCAAGACTGTTCTGGGCAGAATGAAATGCTGTAGTTTAAGGATTTGTGGTGGGTTTTGGTCTTCTAAACATTTAATTTTAGGTCATGTTAAGAAACAAATGTATTGACTCTCTTTTCCATCCAAATTATCTGTAAGTTTTTTGTATAGAAATAAACAGCTATTTTTTTCTTTAGGAAAAAAAAAAAAGGCAGTTTATTTCTGGGAAATTTCAGCAGTGTCTGCATGAAAGCGCTGAGAGGGTTTCCCAGCACGATCTCTCAGCTGCTGCACAACAGTGGGCCAAACTCCAAGTGGGACCTTAGGTTCCTTGGCCTGTGAGAGATCCTGACAACTATAAAAACCCAGAGAAGCCCTGTGGGGCCAAAGAAGTGACTTGCTGGACTCTACAACCTCCTGCCAGGAAACAGCGTGCAATGATGAAAACCTCCTTACAGTTCTCTGTCAGTTTG
The DNA here is from genome assembly GCF_027887145.1 of Ammospiza caudacuta. Classification (NCBI taxonomy): domain Eukaryota; kingdom Metazoa; phylum Chordata; class Aves; order Passeriformes; family Passerellidae; genus Ammospiza; species Ammospiza caudacuta. Next base: position 41,672,033 of record NC_080593.1, on the reverse strand, counting down.
CTAAACTGACAGAGCTCCACAAATCATTGCAGATGTGATGAGTCACCATTTTCTGAACAAGAAAAAAAAAATGGGAAAAAGGGTGGTTTGACTGGAGAATATCCAACCCATTCAATTCTTGGGATGGCTATAAGTTGTCTTGTGCTAGACACCTGTTCTTTGACCTACAAGAAAACACAGCCCTTGAGCTAAGGAGACCAGAGTAGCATGCTTCAGTCAGTGAGGCCTCCAAGCACACTTTCCACAAATCTCTCATGTCAAGGAATACCAGTAGTTTCAAGGTAAAAGCACCTTCAGCACTGCCACAAAAGCATGCTATTCCTTTCACTGTGTCTGCTAAAAATCTTTGCTCTCATAAACAGCACCAAAGAGCCCAGGTGCTGAAAGACCAGTTTATACTGAGAATTCTTCCAAATGCAGTTTACTTTTCAGAATGACTGGGTTTTCTTTGTTTTAAACGTCCCTAAATTTGTCCCACAAGTGAATTTTAACAGCAGGAGAAGCGTGTATCCGAGTCTTATTGTAACCTGGAAGAAAGTCAACAATCCCCTGACGATCAGGTACATCCCAAAATGTGAGTTTGACTATCCTGGCTACAAGTTCTCCAGACAGTTTTCTACACTTGTTAGTAAGGTACCTACCCTCCTGTGGCTGGTTAAGTGCTGTGCCTACCTGCCCATTCAGTCCCCAATAATATGCTTGAGCAAGCGCGGCAGAGCCACGGCAGCTTCAGAGACATGGAGCTCCTACCAGTGCCATCAAGGCTGGGCAGAGCCGGGCTATCAGTGCCTCCCACGAGGGAAAAAAGTGCAGTCTTTATAGGATACCAGAAAGTCTACAACATCAAAAACCTCTCTTAATGACTCCACTGTTGGTAAGGCTTAAGCAAAACCTCCTAAATTAGGCTGAGAAGTTAAGGACCAAAGAAATTCATAGTAAAGTAAGTTTTCTTCCTTTTGATGCTCACAGTACAGATAGTTTTTTCCTAATGAAGGAAAGCAACATGATGTCATTAGGAGATGTATTTTCTTTTCTAACTTCAGCAAGCCAGTCTTGGTCATTTACTTGGTCATTGTTCCTTCGTTAGTACAAAGGTTGATGCAATTAGGAGTTTGCCAGTTTTGGATAGTTACAGACTTGGAGTCAGACTGGCTGTGATAGTCTGTGTGAGACTATGTGAAAACAGCTTGTGCAGGCAAGAACTGGGATATCTTTTAACAATTCTATCAGCCAGTCTAACAAGATACCTAACACCTCCATACAGGGAGTGCTCCATCAGTCATTACCTTGGCGTAGCTTCCAGTGAATTTGAAGGAAACTTTGTAAAAACAATAGATGGCAGAATAAGTGCAGGATTTTGTGCAAAAAGCAAAATTGTCGACCTTGTTGATTCTGGTTTTGGGAAACTAGAAAATCATAATAAAAAGTAATGTTTTGAAATTTTATGAAAGATCATTGTCATGAAGTCCCCTCTATACTTTAGATGAAGTGATGGACATACTCATACCTTGCACAAAGGAGAGGTAGGGAAATGTGGAACTTCTTGCTTCAAGCAAAAAGAGGCCCAGATCATATATTGAAAATACTATTATTTTTAAAATAATTTTATCTAATTTGGAGAGCAGAATGTTTGAGTTGCTGAATGTTAAGAAAGAATAAAAACCATACCAAGATCCTTAAGTGAATCATTGACACACAGTGTAAAATCTGCAAGGGCTCAGCAGCAGTGTAAATTTGCATTTCCATAGTCATCCCTGCTGAGATGATCTCAGATGAAACAGTGGGATCCACATATGTAATTTAGTGCAGGAACTATTCAAGCCTGTTCTACTGAAATGTATAGTGTATTCAATTAGTTTTATGCATCCTTATTTGCCAAATGCTGATGCTCCTTAAAAAAAAAGGTCTAACCAATTTAGCCTTATTCCTGTCAGGAAATTAGTATGAAATGACAACCAGCTTTTCAGAAGTGTTTCTTGACTATTTTGATGTGTTTATCAGGATGATGCAGTGCAGCAGATGCTGTTAGGTCTAAATCCAAGAGAAAAAAGTAACATAACGGGGACTCTGACCTTGTGCTGTTGTTTAAATCCTTCCTGGTTTAGCAGAATGTATAAATGTTGCTAACTCAAGGGCCAATGGTTATCCACTGTATATCTAGTTCTTGCTTACACAAATCTCATTAATAATGACCAAGCATCTCTGAAATATTCATTTCACAACACACATGTCAGTGAAATATTCATTCTGACCCTGGGAACTGAAGTGTCTAAGTTTTTCTCATTTTGCCATTTCCACCCATGGGTGGGTGCTTTGCCTTAGCCAAGGTGTCCATAGTAGCCCATGGACACTGCTTTGCCTATCCACACCCAGCATCACCCAGTCAATTCCACAATGCACACCCCTTACTGCAAATCCTGGCTCCGCAGCTGTCCCACACACCTCCATTTTTCCTCTGTCAAAGGTGTTTCTAGCCCATGGCTCACTGCATGCAAAGCATTTGCCTGTCCTGTGCTCAGTATGTCAGTTTCCTTCCTTGAACCTCAGGATAGATCACTATACAGTTAGTTGATAATTTCAATGCTGGTTTTAAACCCCTCCTGATGAAGCCACTCCACACCCCTGTAGGTGATCAATATCATAGTTGTGAACTCTCCCAACTCATGAGATACAGCTTTAGGAATATTGGTGTAAATATCCTATCTTTCCTCCAGGTCCCTTGTGGTCCCACTTTTGGGCTGAGACATCTTAAATACATTTTAAAGATTCTCTAAGCAGGAGTCTCTGCATGCTGTTGCAGGAGGTCATGTCCCCATCTGTTGTTTTCTGGAATGGCAGTGGGTGACTCACCAGACTGGTTGGAGGACCAGTACCAGAAAACCCTCCTGCCCAGTGGAATAATCTTTGTTAAAATTCTACATAGCTGCTAATTTTATCCAGACAGAGACCTAGTTATCCCATTCCAGCTAAAATCTCAGGACTGGTCTAGCAAGCAGACAGTATGGTACAGTAAAGAAGGTGAGATGCTGAAACATTCAGGAGTCAGTCCCACTAATGAGCATAGTGAAATGATAGAAGATCAGTCAGGTGCTGCAAAGGATCCTGTGCAAGTAATTTAATGTCTTTTAGCTCATTCTTGAGTTAGCCTGGTTCCCCAGACTGAGTGGTCCCACCTTTCAAGGTGGCTCTCTCCAGCCAAGGTGTCTCACCAACCCAACTAGGCCTGGTAAGTCTGCCAGAGAGCACCAGAAAAAAGCTAAACCTGCAAAAATTTGCTGCTTTTGTTACCATATGGCAATAAGGGATTTGCAACAGGTGACCAGATATGGGTTCATGGCAAGCTGCTCATCAAATTCAAATTTCAGTCTTACCACTGGATTATCCTTTTACCCGGAGAAGGGGGCTTAAAGCTTTATCACTGTGTAGGTAGCAAATGGAACAAGTGCTTATCAACACACACAGAGCAAAGGTATAAAATATGAGCAGCATTGACATTTTAAGCCTTTCTGTGAAATGATCCATTACTAAATATATCTTTTCTTTTATATACCATATCAGAAAGAATGATTATGATCAAAATGTCATTTTTAATTCTATTTTCTACCCTTGACTTGGTAACATTTAGAGAAAACTCTGAATCCTTTTCCCTAAAAAGGAGAGTCTACTCTTCCCAGGTGTATTACATAAAATGAATCATTTACAGCTCCATGAGAGAGATTTCTTTTTAATTAGAGGTATAATTAGTGAATCCTTAGAGTCTGCTTTTACAAATGGTTAGTATTTTGTAAATTCTTAGAAAATTGATTTTTACATTATGATTTTAATGATAGCCATGTAAACCTGAGCAAAAATAAGCTGTTTTATAACGGAGACAGAAAGGCAGGAGGAAATTGTATACAAACTTTGCCATTATTTCATTTACGATTTGCTACATACGGTCCCACATGGAGTTCAGTACACAAATAAAAAGCTATTTAAGATGCTCCTTTAACCAATGCACATGTAAACCACAGAAGTCATGAACAGGAAGAGATGTATATGCTGTGTGGCAGACTGTGTGAACAGAAGGTGAATTCCAGAAAAACCTTTTAAAGGAAAATGTGTCACTTTCTGCCATTCAAGTATGTTAATTTTGACTCTAGAAAAGTCATACTTGATGTAACTTTATCAGATTTTTTTTTAAATTTTTATTTTAAGTAACCTGAAAGCCAGAATTCCTAAATGTGGCACCAGTGTTACTGTAACTGAACAGAATTAGATATTTAGAGTGGAATATTTTTATCTTCTGACGTAAGGACAAACTGCAGCTGTTTCAAAGGTGCTGAAGCTTTCACATCTCAAATTAAGTACAGCGGTGTAAAAGATTAAGAACTCGGAAAGTGAAGCAACCATCATCTGCATTTGCATTGCTTATATGAGCAAGGGATTCTGCTATTTTCATCTGCATTTTGGGCTTCTTAATGAAGAAAATTTTTAGAGCAGATTCTGGTTAGTTCTTCAACCTCCTTGAAGCTGCAGCACAGCTGCTTGTACCACTGTGGTAACAGAACTGCTGGCACAGAACAGCCTAGTGGCACTAGATTATATTTTAGGGGATAAATGGAGGGAGGGGAGCTATGGTCATGACTGATACAACTAAATACATCTGAAGTTAGGAACTTTTGCAAATATCCTTCCCAAAAATTTATAATGTGCAAAGCAATCAAATAATTTACTATAGCATCAGGCCTGTGAGGGAATTGGCAATAAAGCTTTTTATGTTGAGACCTATGTGATTTTGTTGGGATTTGCTCAAAAGTCTGATTGAAAACATCTTTAAGGTTACTGGCACAGTTTTCCCTCCTTTGCCAATAGCATAAAGTCTAGGGCAAGGAAGCATTTTACATTTCAATTTTTAACTTTTTTCATGAAAAGGGAATACAACAAGACATCAGGTAGAAAGCAACTCATAAACCAGCATCTTTGAGGCAGAGCAGTGACTATGATTCCATTCCTGGAGGTATTCAATGTCAGGCTGGATGGAGATTTGAGCAACCTGATCTAGTGGGAGGCGTTCCTGCCTATAGCAGGGAGCTTGGAGCTAGATGATCTCTAAAGTCCTTTCCAACCCAAACCATTCTAGGATTCCATATATCTGAAGCCAATCATTTTGAGGCACACAACTATCTACCCCAAGCACAGAGTGGCTGTCTCTGTTTATCCGGTCCAAAATGTCTAAAAGCATGGCAAAGCAAGCATGGCCTGTGACAAAGAACCATAAGGGTAAAGGTTTGCAGGAAAGAGAAGAAGCAGCAAATGGAAAAGGGTATGATAGTTTAGACTCCTAAAGCTTGAGGGTGTGACAAATTATGATTTTTTTAATAATTTACCAGGTATGGACAGATGTTTGAAGCACCTTCGAGTCAGCAGTACTTCTGAAGTCAAATTTCAGAAGATAAGGAACTCAGAACCTCATCACATTAATTCTGATTTGAATGCAAACTTCCTTTATGTTGCATTTCTTTACAAATCCAGACACTATTTTCCAGGTAGTGAAAATATAGCTAAGGTTATAATTTTTCTAAAATTTCCATATGGAGCTAACAGTCTAAACATGACACAAAATAAACCAGCTTTTATTTGTATCATCACTGTTATCACTGGCTTTGGAATTTGAAGAGATGGGCAACAATTTACAATTTTATGTGGTGTCAAATTCTATTAAGGAAATACTAATGCTTACTGCTTTGCACCTGCAAAAGGCTCTTTTGAAAAAAGTTTCTTTTTTTAATCGGTCTTTTTACCAGACAAAATGTTCATTGCTAAAATTTTCATTTATGCGACTATAAAACCAGAGTCAGGATCCAATCCATAAATTCCTTTGAGGTAGGTAAATATTTCTTCAATTACACAGAAAAAATAATGAGATGTTTAAGTTAAGTGATTTTCCCTTACAGACATGTATTTGGAACTAGAGAATTCTTGTATTTTGTTTCATTAATTTCTCTACCACATTGTACTTCAAACCAGTATTCACTGAGGATTTACACTAGGTCACATGTGGACAATAAGAAAATTTGAGGGAGAAGTTTTTTATTTTCTTTCTTGATTCTTTTCTGTCTCAACTCATAAACTTGAGTGGCTTTTATAGCTGTCAAATAAGGATGTCCAATCAAATGCTTGATGGCCATGAAAAAATGCAAATCAAGACTTTGACATCTATTGCAACTTAATTTTCTCAAATCACCTTGTCTTCAATGTCTCAATTTTCTTTAAATATGTGTGCTGTTGCATTCTTTCTTCCCCTTCCCATCTCAGTCTGTTCCTGGACTTCCAGAAATTTTTGATTTTATATGACAAGTAGGGAAAAGAACACGCAGTCATCTCCATGCTTTTGTACTTGGACAACATCTCCTTCCACTTTCTTCTTGTCTGCTCCACAGAACTGACCAAGAACAACTTGCTTGGTTATGACTGACATGAACAGAGGCTGAACACATGTTCGGCTTTATAATAATTGCAGACTCTCTTTCCTCTAAGGTGTCTTTGTATTCTCCCTTCCTGAAACAAAAAACCAGCTTTGGGTGTCTGACCATTAACTTGTCTTTTCCACCTGAAAAATTTGTGTTCCAACATCCCCTTTTAAAGATATTTCTTTCCTTTGCTGGCCATCTCAGTCCACTTGGAAATAGAGGGATGTGGCAAATTTATCTCATCAAGTTATGCTTTGAATATGTTATAGCTGAACAAAAGTTTCAATTTTTCAATGCTTACAAAGCCTTATCTCTTGCAGCTAGAGCCTATTTGAACATGTTAAGCACTTGGTTATTTCCACTGACAAGATCAATTTGGTACCAAATTGGAAACCATCTAACCTTCAGTAGTTTGAACAAAATGAGTGTTGAAGAGCTAGAGCTTGTATTTGCTGAACCCAAAGTGAAAAAATTCTAAACCCTGAATAACATTCCTGACCTCATTCATACTGGAAATACCATCAAATATTATGGGTCAGATTTTGAGCTTGTTCAACAATGTGAGAGAAGTTTACTAGCCTCTTAGAGAATTTTTCATATTGCAAGATTGATGCTTAACTTAAATGTGAAACCACAAGCCACTCCCTTAGAAGACTAGCACAGGAGTGAGTCCAAAGAAGCTGCAAAACTTCAAACATTTTGGGTGTCAGTGTTGTTTCTAAACACTGAGTGAAAACCAGCAGAAATTACTGTCCCCAGGGGGCTGCTCTAACTTCCAGTGTTGGTAATATTATCAAGGACTTGGTGTGTTCCAAGCCTGAATATAAAAAAAAAATGCAAAAGAAAAATCAAAATGTAAATTTCTAATTAATCAGAAATATTTGCAAAAAGGGCTGGAGTGGAGGAACGGGGGAAAAAAAAATCTGCATTTTGTGGAGCATGGTTCTTTCTTTTAAAGTTTTCTTAAAACATTTTTTTCTAGATAATGAACTCTCCCTTTCTTCTTTCAAGAATATTCTGGACAAGAAACTCAAATATTTTCGTGCTCAAGTCAACATTTATAAAAAAGGGAATTTTGACTGTCTGTACATACAAGTATATCTCTGTTCTCAAGAAGTCAAGTCAGATAAGGATCTCACAGTGATTTTTTTAGCCAATGTACATTCTGTATCTTTGAACACAATCAAACAAGTACAATTCATTTTTTATCGATATGATTTGGTTGCATGTTTCTGGAGCAATGTTGTAAGAATGTGCCTGCATCCTCAACAGCCTGAGTTTTACCAAATATATAGTAAAAGTACGGCTATGACTGATGCAAATGGCACCACTGTTCTTGCTGAAGAATTTCCGCAAAGTTCTTTTTCTCATGCATTCTGACTTCACCCTGAAATATTCTTTAGGAAGGGGCCTCTTTCAGAGGTGCTGATAATCCTCAGTTCCTCTGAAAATAAGTGACTGAGTGAGCTTTTTGCACATTGCTACAGTGTTCTAACATTTTGAATGCTGCTTCAAGCCATACCTATTTCAGCTGACTGTTTTCTGCACTAATTTGGGATTTGGCCAGAGCACAACATTCACATCAGCCCTATCTTGACATCAACAGTTACTTACATTTCTTCATTATTCCACTTTTACCAGCTGGCCTATTATATTATATTATAGCATGTCACAAGGGATTGTCTCAATTACATGAGATTATGCTACATCTGTGAGCATAATGTAAAACTGGGGTTGGGACAATGGTGTTTTCTCACAGCTCTGGCTAAGCAAAACGGCAGTTTTACAAGAATGGATGCTCAACAGTAAATTAGAAACCTAGAAATCCCCTGATTTATAAATTACTTTTACAAAAATGAGTTATGTTACCACGAATACATACCAAGCAAATATGCAGTTAAACTGCTTGAGCAAGTCAAGGGCTCTTTTATCTGTCTAGAGGTGCTCTGGAAGCTTAGGCTTAATGTTTGAAGTTGAAAAAAAAATCCTTAAAAGCATTTCAAATATTCTATTGTGCAAACTGGAGTGATAAAAGGTCTACTTCTAAATGAAAGCATCCTGATGGAGTGGGCAAAAAAGTGCTCAACCTCTGTGTTGACTTCATTTCACTGGAAGGGCTGTCAAATTCTCTAGGCAGACAAATCCCGAGCCAGGATAAAATGACTGTGACAAAATATTTCCCTTAAACTATATAGGGGCATTTGAAAAAAAAAAAAAGATTACTTCAACAAAGCTGGTTTAATCGATACCATCTGCGACAGGCATGTTCAAAAAAATCTCTATTTTCATTCTATTTTACAAATCATGAAGCTGTATTCACATTTTGTGAAGGTGTGGTTCATGCAGTAATACTTTTATGGCCATAGACATTATTAAACAATATAAAATATTTGGTGAGAGAAGCAAACACCTGCATCTTCTATGAGTTTGGGTACAGAATAAAATGGTATAACACATAGGAGCAATACTGTGGCATTTAGTCTGCTACTATTCAACTACTGCTGTGAAGGGGGCTTTTGAGAAACTAAAACAATAATGTTATTATTGTCACTAAACAATACTGCTCAAAGAGTCAGTGCTATATATAAACTCCTAAGAATGTTTTCATCAAGCTGGGAAGCCAAGTCTTTGTGAGGCTGGAAAGAAATTTTAGTAAGTGAACAAGTGTCCATTCTGCACTGCATTCCCCAAGGGTTAGAAAAATAGCAGAAGGCTACATAGTTTATAGCATATCAGCATTTTTTTTCATATACAGAACTAGAAAAATGAAAATATGTCTTTGTTTTTTATGGATTTTCTTTAGCCTTCAGACTACTGACCTATTCTTCAAATGCCTCTTGCTAACAAAGACTTAACATTTACCAGAGGATCAGGCAAATTCCTCAGGCATTAGAAGCATGGTTGATTAAAAAAGCCTGTATTTAGTAATTAAAACAGTGCAGCTAATCCACAACTTGAAATATTTTGGAAGCAGATCATGGGGTGAACAATGCAGCTGTCAAATAAAGAAGAGCTTTTCTCATAAGGGATCACTTCACAATACAAGCATCTCCAGATCCCCTCGAGCTATAGTGCACTTCTGCATAGTTGAAGACTTTTAATATTTCTTAATAGCTGATATAAATCACAAAATTTCATAACAGTGCAAGATTTCCTAGGGTTGGTTTAACACTTACAGAGAGCAGCAATTTGCTGTCTTATCCAGCTAATGCTTACATGCAAGTGGTTTTGATTCCAACAATGTAATTAAGATGGGTTTAACATATTGCTGGTCATCCTTTTGTAAGAGCTTTGCTATTCCATACCCTGAGTGGCTTAAAACTTTAAATTATGAGATTAGTCATGACAGACACATCAGGAGTGGAAACCCCAAAGTGATATGAAACAAGCCTCAAGGAACCAAATACAGTGAAATTAATAGTGGGAAGGGCCCCTTACTTTTTCTTTTGTCTTTCTGATGGACATGATCTGCTTTCCTCACATCTGTACTGCTTGATCAGAACAAGCAAGTCTCACAAAACATTTGTGGCAGCCTCAGTAAGAGCATCTGCTATTTTACAAGTCTTAACAAAGTCAAGGTATATTCTTACACCAATTTTCAGTCAAGAAAGTAATAATTGACTCTTATTCACAACATTTACCCCCCATCCAAATTTCTGTTGCTTCAGCCAATAAATATGCTAATCTCTCTCAGTTATGTTCCCCTCTAGCAAGCATGGAGGAAAAATGTCTTGTTTGCTGTGGAGGAAAATAACAAGGATACTTAATTTGTGTCAGGTATTTCAGAACCCATGACTGGGATCATGATCACCAGTGAAACCACTTCACCTGTGACTACCATCAGCCATAGCTTTGGTCTCCCCACACTCATTCATAGCAGGCCAGATGGAGATACTGAACCCTGAGGAGCAGCCACTACTCCAACATTCCCCCAGCAAGAGGGGAATCACAAGAGAGGGAATCCCTGGGGGGGACACTGATGTCTGAGGCAGGGAGGGGCTCAGCAGCACCCTACAAAGCTACCAGCAGGTACTCCTTTGTCAGCTCTGCTCCTGAAGTTGCATCAGCCTTTACAGACCCACAGACACAAGAGGAAAAAGAGAAGAGAGTCCTACTGCTCACATGGAATTCAATTCAAGAGATAACAAATGACTAGGGAGCATGTCTAGGTCTGGAATGATAACAAATTATTCAGTTGTGAATTGGAAAAAGGGTACAGTGCAATTTTTTATAGGTTTTACTTTCAATGTCTTTAGGCATAAAGAATAAAGAAAGAAATATATGGGAGATTTCATTTTCATTATCTCTGTCCTATGAATATTTATGTAACAAACTACAACTGACATGTAGTATCTGGTAGGAGCTCCTTATTTAAACTAATCCATGTAAATTACATGGGCTCTTCACAAAGGTCTCATTGCTGCTTACCTTTACCTCCTGCAGAAGCACCTCTACAGGTGTTCTCAAAGCACACAAGACTACAAATGCACATAATCAAATTGGCTCACACTAAGAAGATTGTGTCTGCATTGACTGAAAGGTGCTACTAAATCTGTCCAACATTCCTACAACCCTTCAAAAGACGTGAACACTCTTTTGCTGAGAATTTTTCCCTGCATTCCCAGTAATCTTCTTGGTAAGCAAGGTTACAAAACCAAAAGAAATGTAAAATATAAAGCTGATGAAATAGAGAATTATAAGACAATGGATATTTCTAAAGGAATAAAACATATGAAACACCAAACTCTTAATTGCCATTAAATTAAACCTGGTGCTTTAAGAAAAAAAAAGGCTATTAAATTTTTCCTTAAGATTACTTTTAATCAATACAAAGCCTTAATTCTGTTAAAGTACCAGAAGAGAAACACAAATTGCTTTGCAATATGTCTGTAGAAATATAAGCATGGGAGATCCTAGTATCAGACAATGGAAAACCTTAATTGGTGTTTATAACTCCAGTAGAAGACAATAGTTAATCTTGGATGTTACAGAACACACACTGAACATTTCCTTCCTCAGCATATTTGTGTGCATGCATGTCTGTGCATTATTTTGATGCTGTTAAATAAGAAATCTCTGTTTCAGAAAAAATGAAGTATGAATACATAGACACATCTGTGAGAAAATGACAAGAGGTTGATGGCTGTGGGACATCATAGTTTGTAGAGGTCCTCCCACAGCCAAACAAACTGCATCATGATGTACCTGCTTTCACACCACTAGGGAGACTACTGAGCCAAACTCTGACATCCATATTTCCTTTTCCTCAGAAGTAGTGGAAACCTGTTTCCTGTTCAGACCTGCTAGCTGGCCAGGGTCAGAGGTTGGCTGGCTGTTCTTAAGTACTTGACTCAGTACTCAGCTGCCAAACAGCCCTTTTACTCTCTGCCTTGTCTTTCCACTGTATTTGTTTCAGAAGCTGGGAGCGAATCCTTCAACTGGATGAAGTCGCAGCAAGCTTTGCTTTTGGCTCCAGTGGTGGCAGTATCCTGTGTGATTACACTGTGGGCTCCATCTCCCTTCAACTTAAAACATGTCAACACTTTTTTGCAGCTCTATAGAAAGTACTGAAATCTTTAAACAGATGCTTGTTGTAGATAAGCAGGGAATGGTATACTCTGCGCTGATTCTAAATCAAAACATTGCTATCTCTGTGAGCTACTGAAAACACTTTGGTCTTCTTCATCAGCCAAGATCAGTGCAAGGGATTCTCTGCTTCTAGCCTGAAAAACTGCCAGCCATTTGTTTCATAGAGCCAAAATTACCTATGGTTCTCTTGTAACAGTATTTGCAATACACAAAGAGGAGGAATGGAAAAGATGAGACTTCTCCTAACACCTCCACTGTTTACTCATTTTAATCCCTGAGAGCCATCAAACAAAGGAGGTTTTATTTTTCTATCTGATTCCCAACTTGCTTTGTTTTTAAATCAAATGGGTGTAACTACTTCTTCACTCTGTTCAAATCTAATGACAGCTTTCAATGCATTATTTTAATTAGGCTTCCACATTTGTTCATAAGCTGTCCAGGTCACAAGGAGAATTAAAAACAAACACTGCCAATGTATTTCTTCATTACTTCTACAGACCACTATATTTGACTTGTATTCAGAAGCAAAGCTGGCAGTATGTACATGACTGGAAAGGGCATCAGTGAAGTCTGACACGGGTTAAGCTTCTGCTCTGAACTCTGCAGTGCCTCTGTTACTTTGGGATTTGTACAAAAGATGCAGGCTTAGTAACTCTCAAACAACTCACAGGTACTGGAGCTGAAAAGCTCACCACTAAACTGCATGAAATATTTATGCAAGGATAACAGTTGTGTTTTCAACACACATAATGGATTCCTCAGTCCCGTATACTCCTCAATACCATACATTAATGATGCCTCATCTACAGATTTCATAGTTATCAGTAATTTTATCCTAATTCTAAAATTCACCCCCCACAATTCCGTCCCATCCACAAGTCAAGTTTCAAAGCAAGGATTGAAATCTAATTTCCCCTCAGCTTGTTTTTTTATAGAAAAGAGAATGTAATAATCATTACAATGTTTGTAAACTTCCAGGAATTCAAAGACTTTTCTTAGATTTAGATTTTTTTTGCAGATTTTTCATCATTTATGAGACAAAACCAAAATCCAACACTTCCTCACATGGCAAAAACATGAAAAAAATCAAGATCCATGATCCAATGGATATATTAGTCAGAGTTAAGCTCACATATCCAGAGTTGATTAGTGATTTCCTAGCAATCCATCCTGATGCTCCAATATTAGCTCATCAGCAACTCAGGGACAAAGGGACAGCCAAAGCCAAAACCAAAACCATACACACACTTTGATCCCTTCCCCAATTTTCTGTGCAAGTAAAGTACAATATCTTCAAATTTACTGATTTAAAATATTCTAAAAACTCTTGATCTACAAGAGAGATAAAAAGGAGTTTGGGAAGACAGCTATCATCCATGGGAGCAAGCCAAATAAATTTGTGGATCCTAACTATGAAATTTTAAACTTTCAGGTGTTTGATGGCTTGTGAATTTAATCTTAACTCTGAATTCCCTAGGCTTTAAAAAAATCCATGTATAAATACCTTTCTGCTAACTATAACATTCTTGCAGGGTGTTGTGCTGTAATTTACACTGTGTTCACTCTGAAGCCAAATTGCTTTCACTTAAAAAGCACCTCTGCTAAGGCATAGATCATTTCTAGTACCTTTGCTTCAGCACTTTGCTCTCCTTTTATGCACACAGAAGGCTTTAACACAAGGGTGACTGTCAATACCTTTAATCCCAGTGGTGGTACCGGCAGAGAAATGAGATTCTTCCTCCTTCTCCCCCAGGCAGCTCTGCAGGTTGGTGCTTCTGAAGTGCAGAGAGCTCGTATCAGCTGCTGCACATGATCTGTGGAGCAATTAGCAGAGGAGTTCACTGTACAGAGCAGTCCACTGGGATCTGTTACAGATCCATAGAACCATTATGGCTGGAAAAGACCTCAAAGATAGATGAGTCCAAGCATTACTTTTCACAACTCTTACAACAAACCCCTGAACACTGCAATCCAAACTCAGCTACTCTAGGGCCAAGTACTGCATGAAGTCCTGAAAATGCTACTAGAGCAGCAGACTGTGTTTCAGACATGGACTAGGGGGCTGAGGTAAGACTAAAGGGCAATTAGTTTTCTTCTCTCCCCATTTCTCAGATGCTATTGATCTAAATACAGAAGAGACTGAACACACAACTTCACTGGAAAGTGCATCCATAATTTTTTTAAAATTTACACTGAGTCTGAACCAGCAAAGAGGTTGTATTAGATTTTTTACATTTACCTATTTCTTTGGAAGATACCTGAATTTTTTTTCATAGTTTTTTTTTCCAAGTCTGAAAAGTGGTGAAAGTTTGCTATTTCAAATCATATACAGGTACAGCCTGCACAATCATTTCTGTGGTATTGACTATGAAACAGTAACCACAACATTCAATTAAATAAAAAAAGGTAATATTTTAAAATGTATTCAGCCTCATAATTGCATTACAGCAAAACTGCACTGACTTTATAATTTGTCTGCGTGGTTTCTCATTTCCTACTGTGGTATTTCCTTTTGTGATGAAATAATACTCCTATTATTTTCTCACTGTAACCTAGAGATCCATTTTACATATAAACCATAGAAACAATTCTGGTTTTTATGTTCCCTTGCTGATGAACATTCAGGATCACCAAGTTCACCCAAGTCATTCTCTGCATTTCTGTTGTATTAAATACAAGGAAGTCTTTGTAAAGAACTAAGAAACATCTTTTTTATCAAAGAATTATAGAATATCTTGAGTTGGAAGGGACCTACAAGAATCATCAAAGTCCAGCTTCTGGCCCTGCACAGGACAGTCCCAAGTATAACATATTTTTTTTTTTCTTGTGAATAATTAATTTATCAAAGAAAAATAGCAATGACACTACAGAAACTATTCTACTAGTCACAAAGTTTGGCAAAATTGGATTTTGATCAAATCCTTACAGAAGCATCAAAAATAGTTAAAAGTTCAATTTAAAAGACTTAGTTAAAAATTAGAGAACAAAGTAAAGTAGAAGAACTAAAAAGGGATTAAAAAACATTAAAAACATTTACAGACCTACCCTATAAGCATAGGAAATACTAATATAAGAATACATCCTGAGGAAATGCCCATAAAAGGAAGTAGTAGTCAGAGTGTTACTTAAATACAATTGTTAAGTATAAAATAAATACCATTGTTAATGATCCTATTTTTAAAAATAATTATATACTTTAAAATAAAAATATGTATCTTATAGCTCACAGCTCTAAGAAATATACAATGCAATTTGGTCTGCATTAATACAGTGGTATTTAGTTATTCATCCTGTAAAAATGGTTTCTATTTTTTATTATTAGGAAACACTAAGCACCACTGTAGATGAAGGAGTTACAGGATTTTCATATTTTATTAAGCAAAGATTCATAAGACATAAAACAGATTTGGAAACCCAGGGAAGAGAATTGGAATACAAGGTTAATAATTTTTTACTTTAGCACTATCAGGAAGAAATAAAAATCTAATTTTCATGAGGCTACACGTTGTCTTCCAATTTTGAGATCTCATTCATCTTTTAATCTTCCCAATCTCGAAAAAAAGAAGTATAGTAGCAGGAATAAAACAGAGCATTTTAAGCAGCAGGGGGTTTGAGAATCATACCTTTTCATTAGATTCAGTTGCAATCAGAGTGCCTAAAATGAACATTAGCCCTTAGCAGTCAATACACCATCTGTTCCTGGGATACTCAGGGTCTGATGGCCTGATCATCTATTTTATTGTGTATTAACTTACAAGGGCCACTAAGAGTTTCACATCTGCAGAAAGAAATGCTTCTAAAAAGAATTACTTTTGTCCTTTCTACTTTCATGTTAGATGGCATAACAATGAAAAGAATGAAATGGAAAAGATACTTTTTAGGGCAGAAATCTATTGGGAGACAGTTGCATGTATTATGCCTCAGCAGGGAGCTGAATCAATGAGGCTTCGTAGAACCCTCTGCTGCTGAAAAGAAACTGGTGCAGAGAAATCTGTTTGCATTGCAGCTCACTTTAAGAAGTGAGTATATAAGTGAAAGTAGTCACAAGGTGTGCCTGTGTCCTTGTTTCCCTCCAAGACAGCAAGTCCTTCTGGGATGAATTTGCTGTGGGTTGGCTTGGACAGGGGCTGTTCTTCAGTCAAGACAGGTCTCAGTGTCAGAGCAGAGCCAAGCAAAGCAGCCTAAATAACCAGCACACTGGGCTAAAACCTGGTCTTTTTGATGCTCTGTGTTGTTGAGATAAAATGTACAACAACAGGAAGAAGGAAATGGTGTCTAGAAATGCAGGGATACACAATTGCCTCAGCACCAGTAAGCAGCCATCGCAGCCATCACTCTGACAGCACTGCAAGTCATGAGGCCTACATGGTCACAGGGCCTACAGCTGCCCCTGGGAGCTGCTGAGGAAGGCAAAGCAGAGCTTCTCTCTCTCTGTGGCTGCTGCACACCAGGGTTAGCAAAGCTCAATGCCAAGAACTCAATCAACTTTCCCACAGTGTCATTATCTGCAGGCCAGCTTGGAGGTGCAGCTTGATGGAAGGCACAGAGGGAGAACCTCTAACAAGAAGAAAGTTTGCCTGCAGACAAGCTTGACTCCAGGCTAGAGGCCTTCTATCCTTTCCCCCAGCCATGGCAGAAAAAAGCAGCAGGCATAATTTTTGCTAAAGAATCTTAATTAAGTTCACTAAGTTTCACTTCCTCACACTCACTAGGGTGACAAATGTCAGCAGCAATATTTTAAGAGATGGCAGATAGAGCAAGAGTGTCAGATTACAAAAAAGCAGGTTAATATTTCCTTAGAAGCAGAAAGTTTCTTTCCTTCACAACAAATTAACTCAATGAGAATGAAAATTAAAGTAAATTAATTTGCCTTATTTTAAACAAACAAATAAATCCTCATTGACCTTTGAAATACAGAGCATAACAGGCAAAGGTGTGATTTAAGCACTACCAGTAATTAAAAATGAAATCAGAAGCTTTCTACAGGCAACCGCAGAAAACCTACTATCCTGGCTTTACAAAGGGCCTGGCTATATGAACAGCGATTTAATTGTTAGCAATTATTTTCACATGCTGCTAATTAATTCCAATCGTTATTAAAGGCAAAGGATGCACTGTGTGAATAGCTGAGTTCAGAAGTATTTTTCAGGAGAAAGCACTGACTATCTGTGATACCTGAACTGTGCAGATATGTGTTTCCTACAGGTGCTTCACATAGGAATCAACAGGTGAACAATGAAAGCACTTAGCTAATCCTAAGGCCCATGTGTCTGGGTCAAGAATCAAGTTCTGTTTTCAAAGTTCACTCATAAAACTCCTGAGCTGCAACTTCATAGGGCTGTTGGTGACTCACAAAGCACTTCTTCTGACTGACTGACTCTGTGCAATATCAAAGCAGAGGTTCTAAGAGTCTCAAGAATAAATAAGCTAGCACTTTCACTTCTGTGAAAGTGCCTAGTGTAAGTTGTAGTGCCTTTTGCCTGTTTTCAGAACTCCATGCTGTATAGATAAGCCTGATTGATATGATTCTTCCTGATTTCTGTCCATGTCACATACCAGAATAGCATTATTTCAACAAAGAATAATTTTTAAAAAGAAAGTAAAAGGTAGGCATTCTCTGAACTATTTTTAATTTTGGCCACTGTTATAATTTGTTTTTCTCTACAAAAACCTAGGATCTGCAGAACCAGCCATGAAAATCCTACTTTCAGAAATCACATTTCCTCTAGCTTCCCCTCACATCCTGCAGAGTGACTTGAGGATATTTTCTGTGTAAATACAGAAATGCTAACACATGTGAGGATTTTTTGTCCTTATTTCCAGAAAAGATTCTAACACGTCTCTCCACAGATAAGCAAATCAACTGAGGAAAAATATAGTGCAGACCCACTGATCCTAAGGTTGTAGAAAACCTCACATGACTTTGTAGCTAACTTTGGAGTTGATTTATAGGCTGTCACCAAATCAGTGGTCAGAAGCTGACACAAAATGTCTTCTGCAAGCTTTGAATCCTTATTCAGAAAGTCTTCTTCATTTATATTCTATTGAACCAAACAACCCAGGATTTCCTCTCCCTTTGTTGGATGGCTTCCTGTTCCTGCAGCTGCCCTCTGTGATGTCAAAACATGAGAGTTAAGTGCTGCCTGAGGATTATGTTGCCCAAGTCCACCAAAATAATTCAGATTTGAGCATTTAATCCTTTTAACATCTCTAAATATGTGGGTTTAAACAGCAAAGCCTTCTGTAATGAGGTAACTCCTCCCCTTCACCAGACAACTTCATGACAAGTAAAGATTCAGTATGACTTGAATCTTACACATTGCAATATACTGAAAGTTTCCTGTTATCTTTTCTCCTTTACTGTAGCAGAAAAAACACTTTTCCTGCATCAAAGTGTTATAGGATCAAATCTGACTGTATGTATAATTACATATTATTCTTCCCTTCCCATCTGATCTAAATCAATTCTTCTGGTGGCAGAGTCTGTACTCTGTATTTGAATAAAGCATCAGTTGTATTGAATGTGCTGGAATTGGCAGATGGTTGGTCAGTCATTCAGTTTGATATTAATTGCTTCTTTGAGATCTCTTCCAGAGAACTGAGGACAAAATGCATAGTGTCTTATTACATTAAGAAAAAAAAAATCACATCTGAAATTCTTTGATGAAAGATTCGTCTGCCTGGCAGACAATGTACTTTCTCCTTAAGAGTCAAAAATGACTAAAAAATTCCATTATTTAAAGATTATCTCATTTCCTTCCAGTGAGTTAAAAAAAATCAGACATTTTGTTTGGAATAAAAAATGAATTTTCTCTCTTACTATTTGAACAACACTTTTTACTGATTAAGAGAGGGGGGATCTTTTGCAGGAAGATCATGTAATTTTTTCATTATGATTAATTTTTAAATTCCTCACCACTCATTTATGCTCAGCTGTGTCCATATGTCGTTAAAGTGGCTCACTTTGACTACAGTAGCAAGCAGGGGCAAGATCAGTTAAAACAAGAATATTTAGCACTTGATATCAAACACTGGAGGTTTAGAAGATGACCTAAGCAGCTGGGGTGAGGTCTGTGGGTCTGTGTTTCATGTATTATGGTGGGTCTACTGCTAGAGCCAAATAATTTTCTACTGCCTAGAAAGTATTCCCACAAACTCCCCAACATACTTGTAATTATATTCATGCTTCACATCAAATAAATTTCCCCTTCAATATATTAAATGTTTCTGGCACCTAAAAATCATTATGTATGATTTAATCTCAGATTCATTACTTCACAGATATGTAAAATGTATGTTGCATCATTTATTCATTGGCCATTAGAAATACATAAAATAGCTGTGAGCTGTTAAAAAATGTGGCACCCATTCTTCTGATACTTATGTATTACTATTTCCATCACAGCAATTACAGCAGGTGCCAAATGGCGCCTATTTCTTTTTGATAAATGGTATCTTATGCAGTATTTAAGGAAGTACTGTGTCTGCTCACCCTAAACATTTTTAAAGGGGTGACAATCAGTTAAAACTGGAGGCTGCCTCTGCCACTGCAGCACTGTACTCGCTAAGTGAGCTAAATGCCTTGTTTCAAAGATGAGTCTCTCTCACCTCAAAGGTCACAAAATTCTTATGCCATTTCTATGTTTCACTTTCGCACTTTTCCCTCAATCCTTTCCTTAGTAATATTTTCTTTTTCAATAAGCATGCTTCATGCCCCAGTTTTGTCTTCCTCCTATCCTACTTTTGACATTATGGTTGTATCTGGACCTTAAGCTCAGACACTGCAAATCATGAATGTTTTAACTTCTGCCACCTATTTACAAGCAACTTTGAAATACATCAGTAGCACAGCTAGTGTTTTTAATTTTTAGTAAAATCTTTCCCTGAGTCTGGAGGCTTGATCCTGAGCTAGCAAGTATCACATTAGCTCCACTGATTTAAATGAATGATATAAACCTACACCAACCTTTGTCTTCAAAAAAATCTCAAGACTTCTTGGGATCTCACGTGCTTTATATGGAAAGATGCATAAACATGGGAGCAAGATTTTTGTCTCAAAGCTGAGCCTCCTTAGGTAAACAATCAAAATGGCTTAGTTGTATATGGCTGTATTTTGCTCTACAACTGGAAAAATATGCATTAACCAGGAATTATTGACATTGGCTAAGGCTATTCACTCAATATTTTATGATAGCAAAATAAATATGTTTATTTCCACATGGAAGAACCCCTGGAACAGGACTGAGAGCAGCTTGGACACTGTGAGCTCACATGGCTGCTTTGGGAGATGGACCAGTTGTGCTCAGAGCAAGGGAGGTCTCTTGGACCCTGTCTGGGTGCTGTGACCTGGAGTTACCTCTGCCCTGGTGGATATCAAAATTCAATGACAGCCCTCAAAACATGAGAATAAAGGCTGCAATATGAGCCATCTTTTCAGGTGGATTTTAAAAGTTCTCTGGGCTCAACCATCATTATTATGCCTGTAGACAGAGAGTAAAAACTGAAGAACTTGTGCTGATAGCATCTTGAGAGGCAGTTTTGCCATGCTGTGTCGTGCCTCTCTCCCTAAGAGTTGCTGTACTTTTCCCACTCAAGTCTACAGATTACAGAGCTGTTCCTGTTTTGCTTCTGAAAATGGCTTCAGTGTCTCTATCCTGCTGCCTAAGTACACTGACTCATTCAAGCCAAAAGGAAAATGGCTTTGGGAATGGGAAACTTTATTACAATGGTCATGAATTAATTCCCAGTTCTGTACAATTGGTGGGGACACACTGGAGGGATGCTCAAGAGTGCTGCTCAGACATCAAGCAGCCTCACCATGTATTCAAGAGGAGGAAAAACAAGGCGTGACCTCAGATGCTGTAAAGTTTTAGGTGGTGTGCTGAGTTTTACAGGGAGGTTAACTAGCCTGAGTTTAGTGCTGGGTTGATGCAGCTCTGTTGCTTCCATTTCTGAAGCTAGTGTCTGCTGCAGTTTAAGCTGTGTTATGTGTACAAAGCAAGTTACTCAGGGCAGCCAGGTATCTCTTACACAGCTCTTTATCTCATGGAATGCAAACCCAGAGAGCTGCATTGAGGATGACATACACTCAAGTGGGAATAGTTGGACAAAATCACAAAATTCTCACTGGATCCATTAAAAAACGAAAACCTCTCATATCTGCTAACCTGTTAATCATGCATGCAAGATGGCAAATGCCTATGTAAGGGTTAAGAGGAAGAATTCCTTACTTTCTCAAGCCTACTGTCCCATCCTTTTAGCAAAATCAAGCCAACAAATGAACAAGAACATATTGCCAGAGAGAGGAGCTGCAAGAAATATTCCAAACCAGAAGAAAACACATTTGGCCACAGCAGCAAAGAGTCAGTTGACACACTCAGCAGAATTTCTGAGCTTATGAATAAAGATGACAACTGAGAACCGAGCCAAAACTCAGAGTAAAAACTACATAGCAATATTCACACCTCTAACGAAGCCAGGGAATTTCTGGCTCTGCATCTTTTGTGCTTTAAATATGACATTTTTGGCATTTTGCCTCTTTGTGTGTGTGTGTTTTAGTAGTGTAAAGAGATCTTAACTTTATAGAACCTCTTATTCTGCTTTTTTCCAATTAAGTACCCTGCTAACAACCTCTGAAGTCAGGGCCACATGAGCATCAAAGAGTTGGGATCAAACTTAAAAAAAATACAATTACCCCAGAGTGATTTTTTTCTCCCCAAACAGTGTCCTGCCACTCACATGTTATCCTTTTTGCCTTCAATTCACTTTTGGGCATTCTGACACTCCTCCACATTTATTTCTGGAGGTACTTTAGAGCTAAGCCATAAGTGAAGTCTAAGTCACTTCTCACCAGCCCCATAAATTTGTCAGATAGGAAAATGCCAAAATAATGTGTAAAATTACTCCATCAATTCCCATTGCCTTACAAAATATCTTGGCAGGCTAATTTTATTTTCTTCAGACCATCTTGCAACAAGTTTGCTGGAAACATTATGTTTTGACAGATTTACTGTCCAAGGGGTTTTTTTTGTGCAATACTTGCAACAATTTTAGCTTGTAATTAAGAACGGATGGAAAAAAATTACACGCAAGGGTTTGTAAATAGTTACAAGGGGCCTTGCTGAGCCCTATGTCTGAGAAGGAGAACAGAATTATTCTCATCAAGTTTGTAACCACCTGTAGGAGAAAGGCATGTGGGGGGATGCAGCTGATATGCTCAAGGACAGGGCTGCATTTAGAATGAGCCAGATGGGAGAAATGAACTGTCAGAAACTTCATGAAATTCAGTCAGGACACCTGCCCTGCCATCTCTGGAACAGGCTATCATCCAAGAGGAAACAGGCTGGGATGCCTGGCTGGGGAGCAGCTCTGTGGAGCAGGGACCGAGGTCCTGGGGCGCACACACCTGGCTGAACCTGAGCCAGCAGGATCCTGGCAGGCATGAGGTGAAGGCTGAGTGCCCTGGGCTGTGCCAGCAGGAACACAGCCAGAAAAAGGGGAAAGCAGTCATTCCTTCTTGCTGGGCATTGGTTTGGCTGTCTCTGGAACACTGGGTTCATCTCTGGGCCACTGAGTACATGTAGGTTTCAGTGAACTGGAGCTCAGCAGAGTCCCTGAGGTGGCTGAGGCAAAAGCCTCTTGTGAGGAGAGGCTGTGGGAGTGGGGCTGGCTCAGCCTGGAGGTGGGATGCCTTCAGGAACCTGCAGAGGCTCAGACTCTGCTGAGGTGAATAGTGGCAGAAAAAGAGACAGCAACCATAAATCAGAATTAAGCATTTTTTCTTGAATATAAAAAAAGTGAATTTTCATGAGGATAAGCAGTAGAGAAGGAGCATATCTGGTAGGCCAAAGCCCTGAGCAACCTGTCAATATATGCTTCTTGTTGGTTGCAATGTATTCTTTTGTTGAGTTCTACTTGTCACTATATTGCCTCAGCTGCTCCAACTGCACATTAATTCCTCTGGAGGGGAGGTACCTGATGAAATATGTTTAAAACAGTTTGCAAGTAGCAATGAAAAGAAAAGCAAGTTGGGGAAGGATGCATAAAAATCTATGCCACAGTGCTGAGGCAGCAGAAAATAATCACACATAAACATATGTGCCAATACAGTTAATAACTGAAATATTTTGTACGCTGTGATTAGATTAATTGACATCAGCTTTGATGAATGTTGGGAATTTCATCTTAAAAATAAATTCTCATGAGAGAATGTGCTTGCATGGTCTATATTCACCAGTGCTGATGATTTTGCTCATTTCCTTCAAAGGGCTTTCTTCCTTATAGACATTCCTCACACTGACAAGTGAAGAAAAATTTGACCCAAGTCGTTTTGTTCCATACTGACATCTAAACCATTGGTGTGGATTGGTTTGTAGTAATTTCTGCTTTAGGAAGAGATCATGAAGTTACAGATATAGGTACCTCCCTATCACCACAGGTCACTACAGACTATTACCCTGACACTTTTGGATCACCTAAAGAGTGATAAAAGAAAAGAGGGCACAGAAAGCATTTAGAAGCTTAGGAGATTGCACAGTGGTGACAGTGGAAACATAGAGATGTGTTAATGAAGAAGCTTTCATATAATCAGTTTAATATTTTTTTCTTCTGCAGTCCACATCTGAAAAATACCAATATAAATGAGTGATACTCTAAAAAATATTGGTCTGCCATAGTATCACAAAACAGTCCATTTCATCCACTGATTTTACAGATACTTTCCCTGTGAAAGTGTAAGGCTGAACTGCTGAACAGCCTCTGCCAGCTTGTGAGGATTTTCTCTGTGAGCTGAGGAAGGACAGCTTTGGGATTTCCCCACCTTGCAGCAGAGTGGGTGTGGGCTCCTGGCTTGCAGGGGGATGTGTGGTGTCCACGGTGTACGTGCTGGATGCAGGGCCAGCATGGCAGCACACACTGCTGATTTCCTGCCTGAGTCAGCCAGAGCTCTCCCCGGGGCTTTTCCTGCACTACAACTCCTCAGCAAGCTCAGACCTCAGAGCCACACATGGGTCCTATCAGATGCTATTCTTATCAGTTGTGTGGGCCAGGAGATACAGCAGCAACATGCAAATGGAAAACCCTTGTTGTAGCTACCAATACTTTCCAAACTGTAGTTTGAACCACTAACATTCAAAACATAAAGGACCAATTTCAGTGTGGGAATAGCTCAGTCAACTTCTAGGAAATTATATTGACCTACCCAGAGATAAATTTTCCTCTAACCATTAATGCAGTTAACATAAACAGCCAGAGAGAAACTGGGTAGATAGTTGATTTTTTAGATTATTTCACATGTAAACTAACTTCACCTTCTGGATTTAATGAGTGTTGATTCAATTTTATGGACTGTTACTTCTTCAGTGGCCCTGATTCACATAAAAATCTCATAAGGAAAAAGTTCTGGGATTCCAGCTGGTAAAAATTAGCTCTATCTTCATTCTCCACCTGCTTTTCCCTTTGTTAGGATCATGTATTTTATTGTGGTTTTATCAAAAAAGTGAAAAACAATTTGATAGTTATGATTTAAATAACAAAGAACTTGTGGGTTTGGATGTAATAAACAGGATTGTCTGTAAAAGCAGAGGTTTGTGGAAATTGATTTGCTATATTCACTAAGGCTGAGCATTCTAGTTCTTACAGTTATTTAGACTAACTTGAAAAATTCAAGCCTTGTTTTCCTATTTGGAGCTTCACCTTTTTTTAGTCTAAAACATACACACTAAGTGGCCTGGGCTATTGGCAACTCTTAGTTAGTGGTCTCTGCAATCTCCAGACTCTCAGATACCAAAATATTTTCTTCTCAATTATGTTGAAGTTAGGCAACATTCTGAAACACTTGTACTTTTCCAAATGTTGACTGTAAGGCAGAGAACAATTGAAAGCCATGAAGAAGGACCTGAGTATTCACTCTCAGACAAGAACCCAGCCTCTCTAGTTACCCTTCCCCATCTTATCTAGAAGATAAGGCAGGGATGCTCAGCTATGAAGCTTGCAACACTAAGAGTCAGGAATGTGGAGTGGAAGCTAGACACTGAATATGGTATTATCTAGGTAAGCAAACGCTTCTTAAACAAACTAAACCACCTATGTGTAGCATAAAATTTCCTTTGTAACATTGGTAGAATGCTTATGCCAGATGGAAATCCATAAAATATGAACTCCAGCACAGAACCACTGAAAGGAGCCCTGCCACTGCTTAGTCAAAGTAACACTGATGTTTGAGAAACTGAACACTCTTTCCTTCCCAGAGTATTTCTGATGTTCTATTGTTTGCTGCAAACAAGGCAGAACAATATAGCTCTACAGGATGCTGCTTGCAAATTGAAGAACCTACAAAATTTTTGTGCTTTTGTTTTGTTTCTAAAAGTATTCCTATAGATAAAGCACTTGATCCTGCCTCTATGCTGCACTATCCATGAGGCATACTTTGCAAAAACCTTAACAGAGAAGTTTAGTTTCAATTGTGGCCAAGTAATTAAGAAAAAAACCCCATTCTTTTGCACAGAAAAGAAAACAAAATAACAAAGTTGTGCATTCCTGAGGTTATTTTAGAATGCATTTGTTCCTGTCCATCACTGGCGTTGGTAAGGCAACAGAACCTGTGATTTTTGACTAACTTGGTGCTGCAGTCACTTGTGTCAGTCACTTTGCTAAAGAGCAGAGGTGGATATTCAGATGTGGTGGTGATCAGCACACAGCACAGAACCAGCTTATCCACAACCATGTCCCCCTAATCTGTGCCCAAGCACTGTCAGAATCAACAAAGTATTACATAAAGGTGTCAGCAAGAAAGATCCAGTCTGTAAGTACCATTTAAAGTAAATTATGGCCAGAGGTCTGACACTTTAGAAAAAGAAGCTCTTTCAATAAACTATTCCTTTTCTCTGGAGTTAGGTTATACCATTCCTGCCTTTGTTGGAGCTATAGAAGGAATATACAGTATTTTCTCAATGGCTGCAAAGTATTTTAAAATATAACAAATAACAATTTTAAGCTTTCTCCAAACACGTGCTTTCAAAAAGTTTTGGCCTGTCCTTTTTTTCCTGAAATACTCTGAAGTCCACCAGATTTTACATCTACATTGCATTGCTGATGGAAATGATGCCTTCCTTTTCTGTGATCCATCCATTTCCTTTCTTTGTGGGCTGGTGTGTGTGCACTATCCATAAACATAAATAGATAAATATAACAATATATATATACAAACATATACATATATATATATATATATATAGAGAGAGAGAGAGAGAGATAAATAGAGATATATAAATAACTCCTATCCCCAGTTAGGGACATGAGTAGCATAAAAGTGATTTATGTAGCCTATTTGTTTCTTTGGTAGGGTTTGCTAAGGAACATGGTAGGGTATAAAAAAAACCCTGGATCAAGCAGGTTTCAGATTTCCTTTGAATACAAATGAAAGTTATTATTTGCACAGCATTGCTAAAAAGCTGAGTCATCTACTTAAAGGCAAAATTCTGGTGAGGAAGATTAATTAGTTTTCAGTGAACTCCCCCATACTTAGTGGTAGCTGTGTTCATTGCAGATGGAGTTCTGGACTGTACAATCATTACCATTGACATCACTGAAACTACTTAGAATCCATGAGCTGAAGACTGACTAAAGAATTAGACGGGTATTTATTCCCATTCTCAGACATGTCTGTTGTTTCCAGTCCCCTGGTTTACAGGTGACTTCTCTGATTGACCTGGGGGTGAGTGGGACTGACCTCCAAATAGACAGCGTGATTAATAATGACAGCACGGTGATGCTTCAGCCTGTTTCATTAAAATGGATCTTGAATTTTTTGCTATATAGTGCTCCTTGTTTCATCTGTGTCCTAGTACAGGTCTCCAGATCACTTAGTAGCTGAAGAAACAATCAGAAGCTAAAGGCCACCAGGTCTTCTGCTGGAATACAGCATCGCAGCTCCACTGAAGGCAATGGAGTTTCAGCAGTTCAGACCAGCTGAAGCTCTTCTGCTGAGCTGCTTCTCGTAAACTGGAAGGAAAGGCAGAACCCATACACCACAGAGCAGGCTCAGAATGTTTGAGATGCTTTTCCTTTGTACCCAGGGAATGTGCAGCTACTCAGGGGAAAAGAGAAGAGAAGCCAACAGTCAAATGAATGATTGTGCTGAAGGAAGAAAGAGCTGTGAAAAATTGAAGAATAATGAAATAGCATGAGGCAGTTGGGGTGGGAGGAAGCCCATGATGTTTGGTCCCTCAGTACAGTTAATTATTAGCTGAAAAACGTGAAACAGGATGCAAAAAACTCACGTGGCAAATACCAATGAGGCAACCAAGGCCATTTAGAGCACTTCCTATCAAAATTCAAACACATGCAAAAATAGAGCTGCAGAAACTCACTTCAGAGCACATGATTGTTCTTCATAAATTTTGGTTTACTCCTACTGGAAATTACCAAAGTGCTTTTTCTGCACAGAAGAAACTTGAAAGATCTGTGACTGTGAATATTTTACTCAGCTTGAAAACACTCTGAAACCTGTTAGCTGAAGGGAAGGTGCAAGTTTCACATTGCTCCAAACCTCACTCGCCTCACAGAGTTCTACAGCTGAAAATTATTTTCTCACAGAGGCCAGTGCCGCTTCTGTGGAGGGACCCAGAGACTGTCACTGCCGTCCACTCTTTGTCAGGATCTACATAACATCATCTCGGGGGGCTGCCCAGGATTATTGAGTGCCCTGCTTGCCCAGCTATCTTTCATATTTGCATGCAGCTATGCTGCTTGGGAACCCTCCACAAATGCATTGGCATGAGGGCGTACTCGGGTGTGTTTGTGTGTTTGCCAATATATTTGGCACAGACAGAATGCATCTGTAGTCTCAAAGAAACTACAGGATATCTACTCTGACAGCATTCCAGTAATGACATTGAACTGAGGCAGACATATCTATGGAACAATCATGCATTTGTCTGGTCTTTTGAATCCGAAATGCTAACTTGAATTGGAAAGGGCAAGGCCCTTTCCGAGCACTCATGAAGCAGTTGGGAGTAGGAGATCTAGAAGACTTTTTTTTTCTATCTTGTTCTTTGGAGCCTAAATATGCAAGAACAGAGCACAGCCCTGAGGGAGGCTTTGCTCATGCCTAAGCCCCTGACCTCAAAATGGAAAACTTGGAGTCAGCTAAGTCTCCCTGACAACAAAGGGGAGGGGAAATGGAGTTGGCACTCCACATTATTAATTTATTTGCATTACAATTTCATTCTCAAATGGGGAATAAACGGAATCAACAAAGAGTGGTAAAGAAGTGATCTCTTGTCTACCACAAAAATCATATACATATGTATATATGTGTGTGCGTTTACATGTATATATATCTATATCTATATATGGAATGGAGAGACAAAGTCTGCCCACCCTTGGGGGCATTGCAGGCAGCATTGGGTGTGCCAGGGCAGGAAACAGCACTTATCCTGTGACATTTTGGGGTCCTCTTTGAGCCAGGAAATGCCATCATGACCTGCAGCAGATAAGATAAAGGGCTGCAGAGTCTTTATGAGTAATCAGAGCCTTTATGTGAAATCAGTTCAACTGCTTATATGCTAGTATTGATTTCCCTACTTGTTTCTTGCCAGCGACACCATTGACATTTTCTCAGAGATCCCTCAAGACCTGAAATCTACCCTGTGTTATGAAAAAAAACCCAGCAGAAATGCTTGGCAACTTGAAGAATCTGTAAACAAAACAATCCCTCTCTGCCTTCTCTAGTTCAGATTCTGCACCTGGTAAAAGGAAGAGTTAAAGTGAAAAGAAATGGAGTATGACATCAGACCCTGAGGCCAAGTCCTTAATTTGTTTTTTTGCTGAGGCTGAACTCAAGGAAGTCAACTGGATCCTTGCCTGAGTAAGTAATGAGCAGAAATTAAGGAAGGGCTTGAAGCCTGGGTCTTTGATGATTAGGTCAATGCCTTCCATGTAATCCCAAGTGACCAAAAAGACACAGAGAAAAAAAAGAAAACTACCCCTTAGCACTTCCCATTGCCAGCTCAAGCAGGAGGACTTTGGTGCTCATAGAATTGGGATTCTACAACAGAGCTGTTAAAACCCCATGGAAATGAGAAAAAACACTGGGGCTGGGCAGTTGCAGGCATGTGGCTGCAAAGTTAAAATAGAGCCATTTATAAATTTGACAGACTCCTCTCTTCAAAATCACTGTGAAGCACAAGGCTGTACACATACATCTCCTCTGAACACGCCACAGGATTCCAAATCAGACTAGAGATACATTCTGCAAAGCAATTGTCCAAGGATGTAATCCAAATGCCTACATCACCTACATCAGTGAATTCAATGCCTGATTAATTAAGTCCAAGGACTGGGTTTGCAAAGCTTTCATTGAAACTATTGTACACTATGCAATTACAATAAAACAGATGACTTTTACTTACAGGTATAGGACATGTACAAAGCAGATTGGTTCTACTAACACATAATGTCATGCCAAAAGTTCTCCCAGAAATAGAATGATAGTGTTCCAGAAAGTAACCAATACATGACCCTGCTTGGTCTCCGTAGAACTGCAGACACCGATTTTCTTCGGTCTAAATGTTATGGCCAAATTTTGTATTGAGTCATTACTCAGTCTTATGGACTCCCATGGAATTGTACCAATCCAAATCAACCCCAGCTGTCCAACATCCTTCCCTTGACTCCTAACCCTTTGCAGTCCTATTCTTCCCACCTCACAAAGCTTGCCTTGAGCTAATTCAGTGGCAGGAGTACAAATGCAATACTGCAGTTTTATGTATTCATAGCCATAGCAGCCAGAGAGAGTCAGTAATCCTGGAATCATCTGATTAGACAGCACAAAAAGCTAAATTTAATTCCATTGTTTTGCTGCCTGCAGCAGTAGTAGGGAAAGGAAAGCTATTAGTAATCCCCTTGTGTATTGCTCTCACTGTAAATAAGTGTTTTTAGTGGATTACCCAAGGATGTAGATTTCATATTATAAAATGTTCTTATTGTGGTATAAACTATGGGTGTAAATTACGGTGTAAAAGGTAATGAATATATAACCAAGAGTGCTCAGGGTGTAAGTTCTTCAAAGGGCTTGCTTGGAGACTCAGATCACAGCACCAGTGAGGATTTATACTTATACTGTTAATCTGAAGCAAACAAGATCATTCTAAACAGGAGATAACTTAAGCAGATTAAATAAGCATTGTACAAATATGTATACAGTTCTGCTTCACCCCATTTCCTCCCATGCACATCATTTATTTGCATTTATTATATTACAGGTAGGAAAGAAATGTTCAGTTGCTTAGGATAAAGCTCACAAGGAACAGAAATTGCTGAGGTAAGTGCTCAGTGGTTTGGCTGGTTCCAGCACCAGGGAGGCAGCTGGAGGGATCCTCACTGCAGCTTGTGTCAGGAGCTGTGTGTGCCTGGGCACAGTGTGAAGGGGAATCTCAGGCTCACACCCCCTGGTGCTGAGAGACTCTGAGTGCTGAGTGTCTGTCACAGAGCTACTCTCACCTTGAGGAAGATGGGAGCCAAGTCCTCTGGGATGCCTTCACACACCACTGGCTGAGGTAAGCAAACAAATTTATAGGAGACAGCCCAGTCTGGGAACTCTGCCAGCAGGAGAAGGCAGAGAAGAGTCTGTCTCTGACATCTGTAACTAAACATGGTGTTCCTGCAGTGCTCATAGAGGATCGCTGGCAACACCACAGAGATCTAACAGAAAGTAAGGTTTAAAAGAAGTGCTACTTACTATGCAACTCTTTGCATTTGAAAAAGACAGAGCCCTCTGCAGACATTAATGCTTTCTTTTGCTCCTCTCACAAGCATTTGACATATTTTTGCTCACATAAAACTTGCCCACCAATTCCTTTGTGCCATGCTTTTAGGAGATGTCATAATAAATAATTTTTTCACTAATACTTTGCTTCTACCTCATGTAGCCCATACATGTTCTACATATACCTGGAAGAGGACAAGCATCCAAAATGTATGACCTCCCTCGCTGGCTGTCTGACTAAATATGAGGTCTACACCACACACAGCAAACAGACAGAAAGGATTTGGGAACCGCAAAACCAGAGGGGCAAAAGAAA
Organism: Ammospiza caudacuta; assembly: GCF_027887145.1. Lineage (NCBI taxonomy): Eukaryota > Metazoa > Chordata > Aves > Passeriformes > Passerellidae > Ammospiza > Ammospiza caudacuta. The sequence goes on along the minus strand of NC_080593.1, from coordinate 41,640,910 downwards.
AGGTATCCATTTGGCTTGTTGTTTCTGGGTTGCCAGCAATGAAGTGCTGGTGTTCATACACTAATCCTTCATGTACCCAGCCACATCATTGTTACCCAGCTTTCAAACCTGGGCCGTGCTGGGACTTGCTGCAGAAACCAGTGTCTCTTTACAGGAAAGCAGTGTGTGCATATATCTGTGTACAGTGTGGGATTCTGCACTGAAGGACACAATGCTCCTGACACACTCAAGAACCCCACAAGCTGCAAGTAGTGCATTTTGCCCTAGCACAACTGCATTCAGCTGAGGACATATTCCAGGCTAGGTTAGAATAAGAAAAAGTATCTGCTGTAAACACTTTGGGTTTCAAAGTTCGAAAGTCACTTTCTGAGATTACTCCCCCTGGCAGTATGCGGTTTAATGGCAGATAGATTTGCTGTTTTCACCTACATGTTCATTGCCAAAGTGAGAAGAGCAAGCTGAAAAACATACTAAAATGAAAGCACAAGGGTATTTCTTACAAGAGAAGTGGTCTTAGGTAAAGGGAAGAGATGGATATTTCCCTGCTCAAGCCAGGAACACAGATACAGACCTCATTGTAACTGCAGATTCTGTTACCAAATTCATTATAAGCTGGACATTTATTTTGTACAAGAGAACATAATTCTGAGAACATCTCCAAGAGACAGCTCTGTAAAATCCAAATTTTAAGGGCAAACAGAAATAAAAGGTTGGAAATAGGATCTTACATGTTCTGCTACATACCAAATGAGTTGTTTTTAATTACAGAATCTCAAGTGTTAAAATTACTGCATACTGGGTGGAATCTGGCAGCCTCACGCAAAGAAAGCAAACAATAGACAAAATACAGTGAAATAGTGTGTCAAAAATCCTCCAAAATAGTCTCCTATTATAAGTCAATATTTTCTGAAGCTGTCAGATAAAAAATTTTAGGTATTGCAGAGTCTGCCAGGATGGTATGGCAGATCTGTCCAACCATGAAACTCCTCAACTGGAGCTCAGCAGTTTGTCCAGCTGCAAAGCCCAGAGCAGGCTGAAGTAGACCAGGGACAAGGATCTGGCACACCCTGTCTTAACCCACTTGGCAGATCACAGATAAGCAAGCCACCATTTTGTAAGCTACAGTAGCTGAGGTGCCAACTTCCAAAAATCCTTGGGTGGTACTGCAGGCTCTAAGAGATGCAGGCAGAAGTCAAAGTACACAGGGAAATACTGCAGTGGGATTGTGAGAGATTAACTGGGAAGTCTGAAGCCTTAGATTTTATCCCCAGACCATATAAAAGTCTCACCCAGGAGCAGAGCACAGCACAGTCTGAAGTTGCATTAAGAAACCAACCAACTAGACAAAAAATAAATCCCAGTTTATACTGAAAGTAGCAATTTTGTTTTAAAAAGCCTCCTTCAGCTATTTCACCCTTCCCTTTGGTTTCAAGTATTGTTCAAATCTTTAAAATTCTGCATCAGTTCTTTAATCTTATGTAACCAAATTTTTATTTTGCAAGGAAAGGGGAACGTAGGTTCAACAAAAAAGCAGAAATTCAGTGAAGAGCAAAAGTAGTTTAAGTATTTCAAAAGGACATGCCCCTTCCAAAAATTCAATTGGAAGTGTGCAACTGATAAAGAAATCCTATAGTACTTTAACTTGGAAGCATTCAAACTGTTGAAAACTAACATTGCAAGGCTGAAGAAATAAATCAAAGTTCATTGGCCAAATTCTGCACTCAGAAAAGAACAGCTAAGATCAGAATCTCTCCCAATTGCTATCTGTTTTCCTATTTTATAATTAAATGTTGCAATCTTTCCTCAGACGAAATCATCCTCTGGGATTGCTGGCATTTTTTAGGACTTGAGAAACTTGGTAATTGGTGTTCTAAGGAGGAAAATCTTTAAGAGTTAAAAGTATACAGCTGAACTGCAAAGAACTGTCCAGAAGTGGCATGACCTCATCCCCTAGCAACAGAAATCAGTAACAACAAAGATAATATAATTACACCACAAAAAGGATCCAGAGGGCAGATTATGTCAAGTATTATGTTGTTAAGAAAGAATGACATGTGAAACAGGCAGTTTTAAACACGGATGAAAATACAGAAAATGTGCGAGGTCGATAGAGAAAAGTGAAATACGAACACAGAATAAATTAGTCTGCAAACTCTTAAAAGGGAAAGAAAATTATTCCTGTTCCTGCTTTCGCTGTTTTATTTATTCAGTACACAGAATCAGATTCCCAGGGGAGCAGAGAAAGGCATTTTATTTCACAAGAAGCATAGTGGCACAGGGAAAATAGATGACCCTATGATGACAGCCTTGTTCTGGAGCTCTGAAGACCCAGTTCATTTCCTGTTTTGGTACAGATGGTCCATACTACTCAGACAAATCATGGGCTTCCTGTTCCTCTGTCTCCCATTTGGAAAAGAGTGCCATGTATTAGGATTCAGAGCTGAGATGGAACAGATACTGCTGTAGACTGGGGATGACATGGAATTACCTACAACAGGATTCCTGTCTGCATTGGCATGGAACACACATTTCTCTCTTGAACAATGCACTTCACTTTTGCTGTTCAGGTTGCTCAGATGCCTAGAGGAGGCAGGGCATAGTGCCTGGGCAGCCTCCACTCCTCTGCAATACTTGGAGCTCCAGCACCACCCACCTGCCAGCACAGAGGGTATTTGAAAATGTGTTCCCTGATACAGCTCCCTGCCAGCGCTTTCATACAACTTTGAAACATAAAGTAACATGGGGTAACTTTCTAAGGACAGTCCCATTTCACGCAAAACTGACAGGTACCAATAAAAGCCCATACGCCTATTGCAGTAATATCCTATCACCAAATCACCCGATCCCCCTTCCCACAGTTTTGGCTATCTCTTCCCTATACCACTGCCATGTGAACGTAGCTTTCTACTCAGAGTCCTAAGCAGGCTCTGGCTTGTTGTGACCCTGCCTTTTTCAGCCATGTTCAAGTCATTCGCTGAAATCAAACTACTTAAACCATCAGAAAATCCAACAACTGCAAAAGGAACATCAGAGGCTAATAGTGGTGTCTTATCATGATTTCTACATATTGATATCATACATACTGATTTCAAGCATACTGATAAGTGGACTAAGCTACAGCTTGGTGAACTCAGTTTCTAAGTACTCAGGGATCTCAAAGGCAGAAACAAGGTGAGATGTTTAGAGTAACAAATTTTGTAGGGGGTGAAATGTGCACTAAGAGTGAGATTTTCACTTATTGCATTTTTGGCATAAGTGAAAGAACCTTCAGAATGACAAATATATGCTCATGAACACTCTTAGCAGTACAGCCAATAATAATGAAAAAACCCAAACTAGAGAGACAGAGAGAGAAAGAGTACTAGAATGTATATGAGGTGTAACTCACATTATGGGTTTTGTCTCTTAAAGAATCTTTATTTTACCTGTTCATTGCCATCCTTGTGGTACCTGGTGTGGTCAATCTTTCTACCTCTGCATCAAATTCTAAATTGATGGGGTTCCTATGTCACACATAGAGGACATATACGCAGGGTGGCACCTAAGCACAGAGATTACATCTACAGCAATAAATGCAGCAGGGCCAGGAACAGTCCTGGACACTCTGTCTCAATCATCCATGCTGTTAACTTGACATGTTTCCAGGCACAGTTTTGGCCCAAGGCTGATAGCCCATCCTGAAAAAGTCCTGGGCCCTGTTCAGAAGTTGACACTGGCCAGGGAAAATTCCCAATGGCAGTTTGGATGCAGACACCTGATTTGGAGAATCAGAGAATTTAATAATATGGACAGGTTCTTCCATGCTATTTGGTCTTAAAGCCAATCCTGGGGACATTTAATTGACTCATACGTACATTATCTGATTGTTTGTGCCTTCTTACCATGAGAAACAAGTGCTACTATTCTAAAGTATTTCTAATTATTTTTTAATTAGAAAGGTTTGAAGTAATTATTAGAGACAATTGCTTCTTTCCTCCAATCTGTGCAGAGTCCTATGGCATTTTTTGAACCTTTACAGGCAAGACCCAAAACTGGGCACCTATCCAAGACTGCTTTGCTGTTATACCCATCTTTATATCTCTTTTATGAGTAGAAGTAGCTGATATCAGACCAATTATGGTCATTATTCGTGTCATAAGATGTAAAACTCAGCACAGATGGTATCTTATTCAACCTTAACATCATGCAAACAAAAGAACTATTTTAACGCACTGTGTAAAATCAGGGGACTTTCCACACTCTTTCCCAGGAGTGCCTGAGAACTGATGATTTAGCTGCCTTGGCACCTACCCTAGACCCATCAGCCAAACTAGACTATTTTTCCTTCAGAACAATATGTTTTACAGATATTACTAAATCCTGGTGTTTTCCCCCAGCTTCATATGGAACTGTGTTAATCACAGCTCAGTGGATGGGAGAATCAGCACAGTGGATGCAGGTTTGTAAGCCTTTTTCACAGCCTGCACGGTCAGACTCCTCTAATACTGCCTGTGACAGTTCTCCCATCTGAGCTGCTGTTTAACTCATCTGCTTCTCCTTTGTATCACCCAGCTCATCTTTTCTAAATCCTAAAAAGTTTTATCAAGGACCAATCTAGTCACTGATACCCCATGTGACAAAAATGAGCCAGAGTTTTCAACCAGGACTCCCTGTAAAGTAATTTGAAGCAAGGACATTACCTGCATTTATTAGCAGTTTTTGAAGAGAGAAATACTTCTGAAGGTTGAGGTCAAAAAAAATGAAGCTGGAATGATTTAATACTTTTTTGGTTTTTTCTGTCTGGTAATCTTACAATCTGCAGGGACACAGATTATTTCTATAGTTCAATTTACCGGTGTGTATTCATGTGAAGTAAGAAGATTTTCCACATGAAGTAAGAATACTTTGATTTTTTTTCCTGGCGAGTACTGTGTTAAAAAAAATTCTGATGTTAGGTCAATTTAACAGAGAACAGAAGTAAATTGTAAGCAGGTAGAAAACATAGTCAGTACTGAAAAAATGCACAGATTGTGTCCCAGTAGTAAAGAATGTACATAGAGAATCCTGTCGTGGTGACAGGATTCATGATTATTCTGTTGTCTAAGATATTGCCATTTCTCAAGGATACTGCAGTGGGTTGTTAACTAGTACATGACATCATGGTGAAAAAGCTGATTGATCTATTTGGAGCTGTGGAGAAGAACATAAAATCTTTGCTACTTTATAATTTAAACTTATATTTAAGTTAAGTTTTAGCTCTTTGTCAATGCTAATGTCTCTGAGTATCTGAATGTCAGCTGCCAAAAATAACTGGTCTGATATCTTTGTTTATCTTTGTTTATTACTGTAAACAAAATAAATAAATTAATTTTTAGTCCACTCTTTTGAAAGGACTGCATTATTTAGACAAGCCATGTATTTTATTGCCTCTAAAAGCTCCTGGTTTGGCTCAGAACCATTTAAAAATGACACTGAACAATGCTGAGTATATGTTTATATAAATGAGCAGATTATTAGCCTCGATCCAATCAATCTTGCATTTCAATTGCTACAGGAAATGGCACTGACATGGATCAAATAACACACACAAATGATTACAGTTAAACAGAATGTAAGTTATTGAAAAATTTCTCCCTAATTGATGGAAACATTTGTCTACTTCCCTGCCCTCAGCTTCTTTCATATCTAGTACACAAGAAGGCATGTTGTTGCTATTCTTGGTTCTGAATTGCAGTAACATGTCTAGGATCACATTAATTTATAAGGAAGTTAATTAACCTATGATCTATCTGGATATGGTCAACAACACTTTTGTGATAACGTGTGAGGCAGAAACACTATAGCTTTTGGAGGTATGACTGAAAAAATGCTAATAAATATTCACTGATTTGGTGTACAGTAAAGAGTGAAAGGGTTCATGTCTTGAGTTGACTGGAGAAGTCTTTGAGAAGAACAAATCCCTGTCAAATTTAGCAATTATAATGTTAACTTCCAAGTATTTCCAGATTTGCTTAATAAAATCCCAGGTTTCATGTTTGTAGGTTTTTCCCTTCCCCTCCAAGTTAAAAAAAAATCATGGAACTATAAGAAGAATAAAATAATCTAAAACTAAAAATTATACTAATTTATCCAGGAGTTTCTGAGGAATGAAGGTGACACACTGTTTCCCAAATTGTGTTATAAAAAAAGGCAACAAAACCAAACACCCTTGCAATTGTTCAGCACATCTTCCTGTTGTGAATGCATGACTGGATTCTCCTAAAACGTGGCTGGACAATTCTGCAGGAGAAAGTTAAAAGATGTTTGTACACAAGTAGAAGAAGAGGGGAGAAACTACAAAAGAAGAATTACAAAGGGCTTAAAAGAAAAAGTACCTTTAGCCTGGTGTGGAAGATAAAAAGCGAAATCTTACTAGGAGACTGAAGTTAATAGAAATACGATCTTGGAAGAAAAAAAATACTGTAAGTTTATTTCGAATAAGGCCTTGATTGCTATAAGTGATAATGCTGCAAGTGTTGCCAAGGGGTAATCTCTTCCTGAGTATGGGTCCTAAAGAATTCTCCACGAGAGCACGGAGCTGTGAAGGGGAGCAGCCTGCCATGCCCTTCATTTCTGCTGCTCAATGCCCTGAAGAAAGCAAGAGGAGTCAAATGGAAGTGTACCTAAATTTGCCCTCAGCAGCTGCTTCTAGCAGTCTGTTCCTATGCCTAAGGTCATGCAGAGCAGTGAAGGTATTGCTATGCAAAATGAAGTAATTCAAGAAGTACATTAACTTCTACATTAAACAGGAATAAGTTTGAAATATGTGTATATTTTGTTACAGCTGTTTCTTCCTCACTGGGAAACCAAATAGAAAAGGCTTGCCCATTTTGACAGGATGGGCCTGTTGGAAGAACAGCTCTTCTTTGCCCCTTAAAATACAAAGGATGTGATTCTTGTCTGCAAATGAATAGCAGAAATAACTGCTGAAGTTAGTGAAGCTCAACAGTAATGAAAATGAGAACCACATCCTAAATGTCAGCACAGTCCCTCCAGATTTTCTGTACTGCTTGGCACTTAGACAACACTTTTTATCTGAGGAACTCAAAAGGCCAGTTCTTAGTTCAATTTTGTAATACCCTTCTGAGGCTGGTAAAATGCCCAGCTAAGGGAACTTGAGTACAGAAAGGTTAAATAATTTTACTGACAGTCACACACAGTTAGCAGCAGAAACCAAAGGCCCAAATGCCCAGACCTGTGCTGTAAATGTAACAAGCAATAAACAAATTCTGGTCATTGTCAGTAGATTTGTGTATCTGTTCTTTAACGGAATGCATTGACTATGCATCCTTTGGGGCTTAAATGCTCAGTAAATCAAACTGAGCTAAGGCTTGTTTTAAATAAATGTAGATTTCTAAAACAAATAGCAGCATTCACTCAGAGAAGTGGATCATAACTCATGGGTAGGCTGTTGTTTTGGAAAGAATAATCAGCAAAATGCAGGAAGAATTTTTAGAGTGTTTTTCAGTAACAGTTATTACTCCTGCACCATATTACATTTAATAGCAAAGTCCCTGCTGAAACTGCAATACTGCAAATGCCTAAAATGGTTCTTTGTGGAGGATAGGAATTATTACATTTCGTTTCCATGCAAAAAAACTGATGTCCATTTGGAACCTGGACAAGAAGAAGATTCAGCTAAAACCAATTTCAATTTTGAATACCTCAGGTAATGACAGTTGAAGGAAAATGGAACTAAAATGCTACTCCATTTAAGAATCTGTTATACAGTACTTTTCACAAAAACTTGATGTAAAATATGAACTTGTATTTCAGGACTTCTGGAATTCTAGACCAACATGCCACCCACAAGAAATCCTGTTTAGCATTTTTTTAATTAGTGAAAATCCAGCAATTATAGAAAAAAAAACCAGCAATATCCATATGAATAGGTACGTCATTAATAATTTACAACTATGAAAAATCATCTTTTTTTCTTTTATAGCCAATATATATTACAGGAACATGCTTATTGAATTTCCAAGTGGCATGGAGCTAGGACAAATTGTGAGTTTTTTGGAGGACAGGATTAGGATCCAGTGATCCTGCCAGTTGGAGAAATTACCTAAAAATCATAGGATGTAAGTCTAAGAGGACATACAGTTAAGTAAGACTGATGAACTGCGTAACTATATAATAGTCATAGGAAGAGTAGCTCATTAGATGGGCCTTCTTTAGGGTTTGGGGTTTATAATCCCTCAAAAACTGTGTTAACAGTGTCATGTTGTTTGGAAGAAAAATTGTAAATATGAAACCAGGGGACATATGTAAAGCAATTTTCAAGACATAGGAAGCCATCCCTCAGTTTCTGTCAGCTGCTGATATATGAGTGCTGAGTGAAGTGGTAGACCTGTGCCCAAATCTCAACTCAGGAGCCACGAAAAATAAGAGAGGGAAAAAGGAAAAGAGATTCTCAGAACACAACCTTAAAGGAAAGATTCAATAAATAGTGAAGGGGGGTGGGGTAGGGAAGAAGGCAGAGTTGATCATCTGTCAGACACAGAGAGGGCTACTAAAAAAGAAGGAAAATGCATTCCCTGTGCCTAATACAGCCTAAAGTTCCATAGGAAGGACTCAGGATGGGCATTGGGAGGAGCTTTCTAACAGCAGAAAGGAAAACCCTGCAGTAAGTCGCAGGAAGCTCTACAATCTTCTCACCAGTGGTGAGATACATAACTATCAGGAATGACACTGACATGAGATGTGTAGATGATTTCCCTGGGACTCTGATCCTGTTCTGCTAAGTTACATTTCTTCAATATTTCAGAGAAATATCAGCATTAATATCTTTTTCGTGATCAAGCATGCTTGATTTCATCCCTTGATCTAAGCTTCCACTCAGACAAAGATGGAGAGGATCTAAGAGGACCAAATGGCTCTAACCATCAGAGCCCAGTCCACAAATCACTTCTCAATTAACACAGTGCCAGTAGGCAAATGGGAAATCTGAAGCAGACACTACTCTCAGAAGGGCTCTAAGTTTCAGTTGTGGATGCTGCAATCAAAACCAGCAAGAATGAGTTTGAAGCTGATCAAATTTGACACTTAGTTTTGCTCAGAGCTAACTAGGGTGGCAAAGAGAAAATTATGGCCTGGAGCCATCTCATGCACTAAGAAGACCAAACATTGTAAGCTGTGTTGACAGAAACACTCAAATGCAGTTGAAGAGTGTTTTAACAGATAAATCATACCTGGCTTTGATCATGCATGTGATGCATCAGAAACATTTTGATTGGTGCGCCCAAGCCTATACTGCTTCAAAATTATTTTTGCTTTGCTGTTTCTTGCAACTTTGCCTGAAAAATGTTTTACCCCAAAGTTTAAACTAAGTTGAGATATTTAAATAATCTTACAACTATTGTTCTCCCTTATTTGCCTTGAAGAAATAGGCATATGGTTTGAAAGATGTGTATATTTTGTTACAGCTGTAACAATGAATATATAATGAATCCTGGCATTCATTATATAGAATTATAAAAGCTTACTGCAAATACATCCTCAACTGCCAAAGTCCACCTTTTTTTGAACTAATCAAAGTGTATTTATTACTTCAGAATTGCTTTTTATCTTTGTAAGCCTTCACCCATACGGACCAGAGACAGAGTAACAGTGAGGGAAGATGAGGAGAGGAAGAGGGGGAAGAAGAGATCAGGGGAGAGCAAAAAGAGGAGAGGGAGAGGGTGAAGAACAATCCTAACCCCAGTACCTCATCTTTATTTTTAGGAGACTTTGTGTCACAGACCTAAGGTGTATAAATAAATTCAAATCATGCTGAAAATTGCTGTTACTCTTACATTCAATAAGTTCATATAATTGCTAATAATGGGAGAATTTGGCCTCTGAGTTTCAGATGCTTATTTAAATTTTCTCTGATTAAAACACTTGAAACAAACCCCTCTCTTCATTAGACTTTATGACATTCAGCAACTTAAAGAACAAAATGTTTCCCCCTTCATTCTTCACAGATTTCCTGGGTAAATTACTGGATAAATGATATTTAGTGTGGCCTAAGGGTTTCTAGAATTAAGAACCTTGTAGCTGCTTATAAGTAAAACACAGAGAAGCTTGGGTTTTGTGTGTATACTGAATGAACCAAGGCCAGAGCATATATGTCTTCCATTGTGCAAAACTGAATGTGTAGTTAAATTAAGAACAATAGGTATTCATAAATCAGCACAAGTGCCCATGAGAAACAAGTCTTCTAATTAAATAAGAGAATCAGTGTTCCTTGTTCCGGGAATTGTTATTTGATATTAGGTAGGATATATTGATAGTAGAGAGACTTTTTTTGTGAGAAGAATTATTTGGTTTATTTATCAAAAACAGCTCCCTTCCTACACATTATTCAAGTTAATTTACACAACTGGTTTGGAGGGAAATACTATTTTTGATTTTTGAAAAGGAGCTATAAAATGCTCTTACAAAAAAAGAAATCTTTGTTATCAGCATAAAACAAAACTACAAGTAGTACTTGTGTGGAAATCATTACGATATTTCATTCTGTTTAGATTTTATAATAAAAGATAAAACCAAAGAAACCCAAACCCATCAAAAAAACCAAGATAGGCATTAGTATCTTTACTAAGGGAGAAAATTCTGCAGTGATATGAAAAAAAAGAGTTGATTTATTGTCTCAACAATACTTCAGAATTTGAGTGGAAATAATTCACAGTTCTAAATATTCTCTATTTGGTGAGTAAATGTGACTTGAGGAATGGCTTTGTAATTTTCTGATCCTGATGCTTCCCAAGAACTTGTTTTTCCATCATCTCATTAGGAGAAGACAGAAAGCAGAGAACTAATATTTTCTAACTTTGATCCTGCAATCCCAAATTTCTTCCACCTATTATGATGCCTTACAGCTTTTCAAGTAGAAAGAAGAACCTGAATAGGTTATACTTGGTAATATAGGCAAGAACATGTACATTTCAAATAATGGGGACATGAAATATCTCACTTTAACCTCCTCAAAAATAAGACATTCTAAACTTTCAGAAATTTGTCTTCAAATCAGCGGTTAAAAGAAAAAAAAAGGGTCAGCCTTTACATGAACAATTTTTATTAAGCCAGGTTAATAAATCCCATTAATCACAGACTAAGAGAAGTAACATGGCCATGTTTCCTGCACTAAGAGTAAGTACTTAGATCACCAGTTTGGGAATCAGATTCTGTTCTCACAGTTAATCTGAATTCCTTTTAAAGGAACAATAATCTCTTGTGTAGACACACTTTTAGAGACTTGAGCTGGCTTTGAAATTCCATCTTCAGTTTTACTCAAAGAGACTACCAAGTTTTACTACCCAGAGAACAGTTAATACATGTACATTCCTTTATTTTCCTTTATGTCCCTTGATGTACAAGTTCAAAGCAGGGAAATCCCATCAATGTCTTACTTTGGATGAGGCTAAAACTCAACTTTGAGATTGTCCTCTACAGTATTTCCATATTAATGTACATTAAGCTACCATGGCACTTTGCTTGCCTAACCAAGAATGTGCACTGCACAATCTGAAATACACAGGGTGTTTTGCACATTTGAAACTTTTTATCTTCACAAGAGATGATTTGAAGAACTCATTGTGTCATGGTGACTTGAATATATTTCATTATGAGTAGCGTTTTAGGGTATAAAGGCAACTCTTTGCTATAGATGTTTTTTAATAGATTTAATGAGTTTTGGGTTAGTATTTTTCCACCCAAAGAAAACCAAATGCTATGCATATGTTTTTGGTCCTGTGAGTTATAGCCCAAAAATTGTAACTTTTTAATATTTTCCTTGAGTTTCTTCACTGAAAGAAAGAGTTAATACTTCAAATTCTGGTTTGGAAATGAAAATAAAAACAGGTTTTGAACATTCTGGGTTCAAAATTTTCTCTTCTGCTGAAGCTTTACATGACATATTAGACATACGGCATCCCTGTTTCTGTATGTTAACAGTGTAGTAGCAGAAACTTAGAAATGAAGTATTGCAATAACTCTCTCTGTTATTTAACTCTGGGCAAAAGAGAAGTATGATGGGATTTCGAAAGCAGATTCTTTTCTGCTGCCATCACAAGATATTGGGGTAAGACTCTTTGAAACTCTTACCCAAGGACTTTGGGTCATGAGTCCTGCTTGAGTTCAGTCAGTGAAACAGTGGAGTGAAGGCTTTTAAATGTATTTTCCTGCTCCAGTCATGGATGTCAGAGCTGAAAATTTGTAATCAGATCATTTGCATCATTATGTGGCAACTTCTAGAAGATTCAGTAATTTTAGTCATTCAAAGCACAAAGTTGTGTTGTTGTTACTGGCATTTTGACATGAGGTAGATTTTTCCCTCCAAGTTTGTTGAAAATGACCACTGTAGAAAAATTAGTGCCTCTCCAAGTATTTATATAGATCAACCATCAAACTTGTGGGTCTATTCCATGCAGATGTAACAACTAAGAAAATGTTTCTGACACTTTTTTATGCCCAGTTGAGTGATTTTGGTGACATATCAAAAAGACAGAACCCAGAGGCACAAGGAGATAAAAGCACACTAATTTTAGGCCCAGTTCTGTGGTGTTAGAAAATGTTTGTGAAGGCTGCTTGCCCAGGGCATTGTGCTCCCCTCGAGGTTCCAGAATCCAGAACAGTAATAGACCACACAGCAGTGACCATCAAGAGCAGCTTTGCCTTTCAAAATCTTTGATTTCCAGCCCTGTAGACTATGCTATTTTCATGGCTATTGTAGGGCTGTTTTTTTCCCTGCCTGCAGCATTTTCTACACAGTAATTTCACAGGCCATGTGTGAGAATATATGAAACAATTCACATAGAAATTTGCCATAATTTCACGGAGGACACACATTGTCACTGCCATTGTACCCAATTAAAAAAACACAGGATGCTGATCCCCTGACAATGCAGCACCAATGAACAACATTTTATGAGGCAGAGGAAAGTAGTCTAAAGAAGCAGAATTTAAATGAAGAAAAAACCCCACCAAACAACAAAAAATCCACCCAAGCAAGCATACCAAAACTGAAGCCCATTACAAAGAAAAGATTAGGATGACATGATTATTTTTTCCCCCCATTGTTAAATGTAAACTAAATTAATGGCAAAAAAGCCATGGAGGATGAGGGAGGGAAGTTGTGGATGATTGCTGCATTCTTTATTACGTCCCCTCTCCATCCTGGCGAGCTGGAACACCAGTGCAATTCTCATGCCAGCTTCCAAGTAAACAACATGCACTTCCTGGCTATCTCTAATCTGGGCAGCAATGTGTGTGAAAGGAGAGTGCTGAGTGATCTGTGGCTGTGACCAGGTATCCTGTTTTGACAAGGGTGTTTGTCCTTTACCCAACATGTTGCAGAAGTTATTCTTGAGATTTTTGTACTGTGTTTTATTGGAAAAGACCTAATTAGGTCTTTTGGGAATGATTTATTTGGATTACTGGGAAGGTTAGAGGGCCAGAGGTAACAATTAAAAAACAACAACAACAGAAAAGCTTCACTTATAAAATGTCTATTGCTTTCAACATTTTAATTAGAGTTAATTCAAAGATATTCTCTTTCCTCTAATTAATATTTACACTATATATTATCTGTGGTTCAAAACCAAGTTTTAAATTTGATTCTAAAATGTTTTGAGGAGCTAAAGGAATTGTTTTTGTAGCTGGCTCACACTTCCATTCTATAAGTAATGCCGTTCACAAGTTATTTTCAGCAAAAGACTTCTATTTTGGAAAATGTCAGTTAAGCAAACCCCGTGGCCAATAGAATGTAATGGTTCTAGTGAAGCTCTGCTGGCAACAGCAGAAATCAGAAACAAATTTCAAGATAAACGAAGATTGGTGTAATTAATTATTTGGTACTTGGATGAGATGTCAATCAAGATCCATGTTTTAAAGACAGTCTCCTGAGTGAGTGGTCTATTATGTGGGCTGAAGAGAATTCTGTAATTTTACCCAATGAGTCCTTAGATTCACCCAGATGAAAAGTGTCATCCCCAAGAGAGGCTTAAAAGAGGCTAAACACTACCGATAAAACTTTGACTGGGGTTTTTCTTCACAGTATCTAGTACAGGCTTATGTTTTGGGTTTGTGCTGAACACAGAACTGGCAATACAGAGATGTTTTTGTTATTCCTGGGCCGGGCTCATGCTGAGCCAAGGCCTTTTCTGCTTTTTGTACTGCCACACTGACGAGGAGGCTGGGGGAGCATGCGAAACTGGGAGGAGACAAAGCTGGGACAGCTGACCCAGGCTGACCAAAGGGATATTCCAGACCTTAGGACATCATGATCAGTATAGAAAATGGGGGGAAGAAGGGGGAAGTGTGGAACGTTTGGAGCAATGGCGTTTACATGAGTAATTGTAATGGGGCCCTGCTGTCCTAGAGATGGCTGAACACCTCCCTGACCATGGGAAGCAGTGAATTAATTCCTTGTTTTTCTTTCCTTCCATGCACAGCTTCTGCTTTCCCTATTAAACTGCCTTTGTCTCATCCCAGAAGTTTCTAGTTCTACACCTCCAGTTCTCACTGCAATCTCACTGTAAGGGGAGAGATGGAGCAGCTGCATGGGGTTTGGCTGCTGGCTGGGGTTAAACCACAAGAGTCACACAGCTGACACAGAAAGTGTATGTGGCTGCTCCTCTCCCAACTCATGTAGAGAAAATACTTGAATGGACAGTTCTCATATTCCAGCTAGTTGCCAGAACCATCTAGATACTGGCATTTTTCATGGGGAAAAATCCTCAAACCCTATGGTTTTATAGAGAAATACTCATAACATGGTACTTTTGTTTCCAAGTCAGCTTGAGTAAAATACTCCATAATATGGATGAGGAAAAGAAAATAATAAAATTTACATAATAAAAATTGTTTACATGCTAGTCCTTTGCACACTGAAGACTTTTATTTTTTCACCTCCATGATTCCTTTGCACTTTGGACCAATCCATAAGCTGATTTCATTGGAGCCTGGTTCACTGAATAAGATAGATATAACCATCCCATTTGTGGGCCCAGTCCTAAACCAAACAATGCTAAGGTAGGCTTGTCACTGACTTCCATAGGAGATCACTGCCCCTTCCATAGGAGTGGAATGGATACCCCCCAAACCAAAAAGCTGTCATTTATGAACTTAAATATCTTAATTAGACCTAACTCAGCTACAGATTTTACTCTGATAAGTAGTGCTGGCATCAAGTAAGGGAAAGGTGAGACCAAACAAAGGCAGGTTACTTGTGTTAGAGGATTTAGGCAAACTCTGAGCTGAGAGGACATTTAGGGGGGCGACAATTTATCTGCTGTGTCCAGCAGGCACAGAATTTGCCCTTTCTCTAACTAGCTTTCTCAATTTCCTACATTTGATGACAAGAAACATTAACTTAAAATGGCTCTCAGCTACAGAACCTGCTTAAAATGTTGAATATTCAGAAAAACTTAACACCTCAAAACAAATCCCCATGATGCTACCTTAAAGAAAAAAACAAGTTATATTTTCCTTTTTTTCTTTTGAAGATGAAGTTCATCTCTGAATATCTTGGAAATGTCCAACCAGGGAAGGAAAACTAGAGGCACACTTCTCCCTGAATTCATTCCAATTGCACAGGTGTGACCTTGGGATGACTTTGACCTGTAATTTTATCATTCTAGAGTTTTGCTGGATAACTCCCCCTGCATCCCAAATTGCACAAATCAAATGATATATGAATATTTTGGAATTGTTAAGAACCTACTGTTGAGTCCTACATTTATAACTTACTTTTTTTTTTTTTAGAATCAAATATTCATCATTGATTTTCTATCACTTCATTGTAATATTTGAATAAAGGCAATCCAGAGGCACAAATTCCCATTATATAAAAAACAGCAGGACATTTAATAGCATAATATGCAGTTAATATAGGGACTGACAGGGATGTTATGTGTTGTTGAGAACTCGGTGTCAATGAACTTAGAGCAGACCTCATTAAACAGCAATAATTTGCTTTTACTTTTTAAGGCAAAATCCCAGTTCCACAAGACATTGTAATGGATTGTGATTCCAGAAGTCCATCTGAGCACAATGCTCACATAAGGACCACTGGAGGGAACTAGTTAAAAGGATTTACTTTTAAATTATCTGGTATGAACTGAATATATTAGAAATAATGAATCATTACAAGCTGATGCCTTAGAATGCTAAATCCTCATTTTAGTTAAATATACTGTAACTGCACAGGAATGATCTTGGAGGGTAATGAAAAGCAAAATAATGACAGATTAGCCAGTTCACTAACTTCTCTGATTAAAATCTTTCTCCATAATGAGCAAGCCAAATTAAATGGAGGCGTGAGGTAAAAATCTAAAATATACTTTTTTTGTTGAAGTTTCAAGTACTTTAGCAAATTTTGTGGACAGATTTCAGATTCAAAGACCAGAAATGTAACTTGAAGTCTCTCCCTACATTTTTCTTGGAATATGATGCTGTGCCAGTGGTAAAGCCTAAATGAATTAGACAAGTAAGACTTATAACACAGAAATTCACAAACTGGGACTTGAAATCAAGACTTAGAGTTAATCCCATGGCTGAAGAAAATCAATACAGAGATGGATTTTAATCAGGTAGAGCTTCCCCAAGACAGCAGTATTCTGGAAGCAGCAACTTCCAAACATAGAAATCAACAAGTCCAGCCTTGATACTACCTTAGATTGATTTTTGTTTTAAATTTGTTGAACACATACTAATGCAACTAATTAGTTCATTTGGGAAGCATCATTAAGAATCCAGTTCCCACTAGAGAAAGACATGGTTTCCAAGGAAAAGTAAAGTAACCCAAGAATTAGTTGAAAAAGTCTGAAGCTCTAAGCTGTCATGCTCTCTTGCAGCTCATATGGTTTACCTTCCTGGACAATCCACCTTGTAAAATTTGTAAAACTAGTGACTCCAGTGCAGTCTTTATTATTCCACAGTCTAAAACTAGCCATATTTTAATTTCATTTACTCTGCTGTCAGTCCAAATAAATTGACTGGGTAGCATCCTGAGGTTTTTTAAGTCAAGGACAAATTGTCCATTTACATCACTGAGAAGAGTTCTCTCTAAATTTGGTGGTTACTCCAACTCATCTCTGTGCTATCAGCTCCATGTCTCAGCTTTTATATCCTGGGGTTACAGCATAAATAAGGGAGCGATTAGAGATGCAAACCAAGTTTCAGTATCAGTGTTGGAAGTGGAATGTGTCACACTAGGAAAATAGAAATGTGAATCCCAAATTATTTAGGCAGAGCTGCCAAAGGGAATATCTAGCATTTCCGTAATGGAAAAAGTGACTGTTAGGTGGAAAGCATAATTGGAAAAGTACAGCAAAACTTGAAGCCATATGACTGATTTATATAGAGCGTAGCTTAAAGTATGTTCACCTGTTATTCCCTTTCTAAGGTCTTCAGAAAGAAAGTGTTGGTCACTTTCCCAGGGGTCTCTCAAATACCAACAGATATGGGGAGAGCCTTATATAGATGCTCTGGTTTTGAAAATTGTTTTGCCACCATCTTTTGTTAAGCATGAAACTCTGGGAAAATTTCACACATTTCTAATTTACTTTACTTGTTTGCATTGCACTCATTGTCTGTGGCTATTCTAAGACTCAGAGTCAATAGAGAACAAGTTATTTTAGAAAGGGAACTCAAGAAACCCAAGACATCTTTTAGCAAAACTGAAAAGTCTGCCTATATTGAGTCTAGCCAAAAAGAATATTGGTTTTCAGCTTGTTAGGAGAGCTCCAGATTTCCATGAGTGGCAAAAAGGTAGCCTCTCCAAAACTTTTAGCGTCTGGGCAAATTTACAGTTGGACTTGATGATCTTTAAGGTCTATTCCAGCCTAAATGGTTCTGTGGTAGGTGAATCAGTGGATGATGAGTTTGACTGGCTGCATGCAGGCTGGAGGAAAATTTCTTCCAACCCTCAGCTTTGTGTGCTGTGCACAGGCAGTGTGGTTGTGTTTCTCCCTTATGCCCTGCATTATGAGAGGCAGGAAGCCCCACTAGCTGACTGTCATATTTGATGTGGTCTGGAGCCCTCATTATGCTTAACTGCTATTACAGACCATCCTGGAGCACACCTGAACCAAGAAACATGGACAGGAGTGGGTATTTCTCAGACAGTGCACTTCAGATCCCCTCTTGCTCAGAACTGACCTGAAAGGCCACAACCTGATCTTGTTTTTCAGTTTATTGAAGAAATCCCTAAACTCAAAGATGTTAGAAGGTTTCTTTTCCTGCATTCTGGCAAACTAAAATAAATGAGAAACCAAAACCCTATTTCTAATAAAGAAAAAAAAAATATTAGAGGTGAGTGAACCATGACTTTGACTGGGTCTTTTGGCATATAGGTATATGACTGAAATAGCTCTGAAAGGGACTAGTAATTATTAGGGAAAAAAAAAGAAGTAAACATGTCTTTTAACTTAAACCAAAGTATACATCACCTTCAAGAGCTTAATTAAATTTCTCAGCAGGAATTAGCTCAAAAAGAAAAAAAAATCTTCAACTTAAGAAGGCTTCTATAACACAAAACTTTGTGCTATTAAAGGCATTTCAGAGAGGAAACACAGTATGAGCTTTACAGGCAGACTGACAAGAAACTAAAAATCCTCAAGTGGAGACATTACAAAACCTAACTCTACTTCCTTCTCACAGCAGATAAATCTGACTCATCTTTTTAATTAAAAAAAATTAATGTCGCTCCATCTTCTTTAGCTAGGAAATCAGTGCCTTCCTGATACATTCTCAAAGATTTTACTTTCTACTAACTTCTCTTCACTTGTGTTTTCCTTTTCACATAAAGCTTGGTGCATCACAGGCTACAGTTATGTGCCCACTCTGCACCCTCCACAGACAGCTTGGTCTGCACTTTTGTCATTTGCAAGATGGTTTGTGTGAAAACCATTCAAGTGCCCTCTGGTGACTGAAACTCACAGTAAATTTACAGCTCAGTACAGCAAGCATGAGTATTTGATGGACCCAGTAATAGCAGTAAAGTGGATGTGGATGTGTTGTTGGCATTTCCCTGTTGGCATTGCAACACCTCATAAACAACATGCCTGCAAGCCAGAGAACAGAAACCACCTAATGAAGGGAAGATAGAAGCTGTGATGAAAGGAAACCACATATGTTTATTACTTTGTCAGTCTTAGGTCTAAGACCCAAAAGAAATAAAAAATAATGATAATCTATAAACAGTTTATTGCATTATTCGTGAAGCAATTTCTGCTACTTTTATTACTCTATTTAACAAAATAATGGTAGAAAGGCAACGCACTAGTAGTGGTAGGCAAAGTTTCCATTTTACCACAGGCTGGAAAATGGATTGTAAAATTTATGCTGTGTCAATTAATTCAGATTTTGAACACTGGGATGTAACTGAGCCACAGAATAACACCTTATTCCAGAAGTGCACTATTTATTTATCTATCAATTTATCAATTCACCTAGAAGCTTAGCCTTTGGCAACGGAGAATCATATAATACAATACATGTAAATATTAAAGCCAACATAGCTTGATAAAGGGAATTCAAATTCTAAGCAGTAAAGTATGCAGGAGAAAAGCATAAGATTTTAATTTCAACCATTTATGACAATAAAAAATGGCAAAATACATGGAAATAAAGTTTTCATTTATATTTTAAATAGTAAGTTAAATAAGGGCAGCAAGCCACATCACAGAGGCATTTTGGCTCACTAGAAGACATCCTGGTTGTGTGGGTTAGTATAATAAATGTAATCTGCCTCAGAAATGAAGTATTTACTGAATATATAGTTCTTAGGAAAATAGCAAGAGATACTCAACCTGCCCATGCCGTCATGGGCAAACTGTTTTTTCCTCTCATACCTAAAGGAGATCTACAGTTCCTTTCCATGCTCACATTCAAAGCAAAAAGGGGTATTACACTGAATTAGCCAAGGAAACCACAGTTATTTATCGTTCTCTGGCAGTTCCTTTACACCAGGATAAGTTTGATTATGTTTAAAGATATGTTTAGACATTAAAGCCAGCTCAAATTCTGTGAAACGTGAAGAATGGAGAAAGTGATGAAAATTCAACAAAGGGCAGTTCTGGGGTTTTGTACTGGTAAGGTATTCCTCTGCATACGCTAGGAGGCCCTGGTATTACCACAAATTGAACACTTTGGATAAATGCATAGTGGTTTAGTCAAAGTATGCCACTCTGCAAATTCTTGTTGAAGTGGGATAGTCAGCAAATAATATGTAAGCCAGAATGATCACTTTTACAAGGTGTTTTGCACAATTCCTCCTTTCTTCATGTGCTTCAGTTTTCCTGAGTTATAACAATAAATACTGATCCATGTGTGGGCTTCCTTAGAAGTTTTTTTTACTATGTGCTTCAGTAACCCCAGAAAGCTCAGCAAAAAAAAAAAAACACTGGCAAGCACAGCCTCATGCTTAAAACCAGAAACAAAAAGTTTCAGTGTGTGTTAGGAGAAAAAGGATCTGTTAAAATCCACTACACAACATGACAACAAATCCTCTACAAGGGTGGCTGTTCTCCAGCTTATCACTACTGTTCTGAATTGCTGTTACTTCCCCTCCTTTTACCTCAAACTTTCTCAACCTGCAAACCATTCTTCATGTAACATTTTAATCCTTATTGTCCTTTTGTTGTCTGCTCTATTTCTCCTTTGTCAGTGTCTCCCTTAAAACATTACCTGCAATATTATTTTTTTGTATTCTCATTTTCCTTTTTTTGTCCTCCCCTCTCACAAAATGACAAAGATGTTACATTGCAGTTCTCATAGAATGAACGTTCCTGAAAATAAATCAAACCTAAATTTAAGGTTGAAGAATAAACCCTAAAATCATCCAAAATTTCCACTGGTGTTCAAGGGTCTCCACCTTTCTAAAAACTCCTGCAAGAGTGGGTTTTAATAGGGATGTTTATTGTTTTATTTATTGGAGCAGTCTTCTTTATTGTGGTTTTATTTTTCAAGTTTGCCTTAGAGAAAATCTCTTAAATGGTTTCTAGACCTCTTGAAGGTCTCAAAAACAATCTCTCTGCACTACCAATTTTCTTTTAGCAGCAGGACAAGTTTGCCTGCCAGCAAGCCAGTTCTTTGTCAGAATGAAGAGCTTCTCATCAGTAAATGGAACATCTTCAACACTGTATTTCACTCTCTGCAGTAATAACACAGCCCTACCAATGACTTGAAAATAATTAGCCAGCAGCAGCATTGATGTTTTCTTCATTGCTAGCACTGCTCTTCAAAGCAGTAATTCGTCTCTCTTCAGGAGCATCAAGCCCTTCAATTGAATAATGATGGACTTGAACAAATACCAACATCAGCAACAGAATTCCTACTGTGGAAACTTGTAATCCAGTTTTCTTGTGCAGTAATCTAGTGTTTTTAGAGCTACCATCAAACCCTCCATGAGAGTGATATACTTGTGTGCAATTAAAGTGAAGTAGATGAAATCTAAGCTTCTGAGGGCAGTGTTTTCCTTTCAACACACATTTCAAATAAATCTGCAATTCCCAAAATTCTCCCATGTCACTACCACGTTCACACATCCCAAACAAATTTGGTGAATGCAGTGACCAGTTTGCTTTTTCAGTCCTGAGACTACAGCTAGCAACACTGTCCCTTTTCTATCAGCATGTAAATCCTCCTACTGAGCCTCTCTGACCAAGAATTTGGTCTTTTGAACAATCTGCCTAATCCTGTACAGACACAAAGAAGTCCTGAAGCACGTCTTGTGTCCCCAGTCCAGCACTTTGATTTACACTGTCTCAGAAATGCACAAAAAAAAGAGCAGCTAGTTCAAATGCAGGCTCTAGAAACATTTAACCTTCATTCTCACCAATGTTTTTCCTTTCCCTGTGCACACACTACTTTTGCACATGGGAAAAGCAATGATGCTCTGTATTTGTACTCTACTGGGACTAAAAAAAGTGCTGTTCACATTCATCCAAGCCTGCAGCCATACTCCAACAATTTAGGAATGAGGTAACCCCCTTTGATTGAAGCAAGTCTGATTGATAGACAAATGGTAGTAAAAACAACCTCTGGGAGGGAACACATGGTCAGATTGCTCAGCTGGATGGGTGGCTTTGTCTGAGTAGCCATAAATTCATGGAAGAAGCAGGTGAGGGCTCTAGAGGCTTTGCACAAGCCTAAAAACAGTAACAGTTAGTCAGTGAAAAAACTGTTTAGGTGAACTATGAAAATGTAAGTTCTTCCTGTGTTTGTCAATCCTATACCCTGAAGTAATTTTCTTTAATGAGTTAATCCAACTTCACTTTTTGTTTGGAGAAGGTTATTTTCTTTTTGTAGAGTTAATCCAAACCACCAGACAAAATGGCTGGATACTTTTCTGGTATCTTTTTTTAAAAAAATCACTCGAGGTTGTGTGTTTATTTATGCAAGTGTGTTAGGAATATCAGCTGTGTAAATCAACAGTTGATTTCCCAGTTAAGCTGACTGGTAGCAGCAATTAAGGCAGCAATAGGTGGCCTGTAAAAGTATAGTCAGGAGGCTATCTCCATTTTCAAATTGAATAGATTTATGTATGCCTTCTTAGTAAATAAGCAAATTGTGGTTTCTTTTGCTACAAAGTCTGTTTTGGTTTGATTTGAAAATAAACCTCTTTTTCCTCTGTGCCAAGAAGAATGTCCTTTGAAGCTAGAAGTGAAAACTCCAGACACAGTCTGCACCATTTCTAATAATCAAAGAGCTCTTAACCGAGTACCAACACACATTCCTCTAAACAGGGCATTTTCTCAGATCTATCTGGCTGGCTGCACAGCCCTCCTACCTCATTATCTGCATTACTAAAAGCTGCTTGTCCTCTCCATCCCTGCTGCTGAACATCTCACTTCTATTGATATCTAAGACATCTAATATCCTTTTCATTCCTCTTGAGATTCCATTTCATTCTTCTATTCCTGCTCCAGTTCCTCACTGTTCTTCTCTGATGATCTGACAACTCAGCAAAACTACCTAAAAATTTTCACCTTTAAATACCTGTGTTTTGGAAAAAAAAAATTCCAAAAAACCAGAATGTTCTGTCTACATGTCTACATGGCCTTTTCCTCCCTTTCTGAACCCTTGATGTATTACCTCTGTGCACATGATATGGAAAAGAAATTGTTAGGATGGTATTCATATAAATTCCATCCATGTTCAACACTTCCTTTTCTACACTTTGCTCCCTGATAAGTAGAGTTGGTCAGAAGATTTTCCAAGGAGGCCTAATCACCAACAGGAATGCTGCCTGAAAAGATCTGTCCCAGTCATTTAATCCCTTGTTTCTCTGATACATTTCCAGAATAGCAGTGCTTCTAGCAGCTCTGATTCATGTACAGCATTGTTTCAGTTCAAGGCAGCTACTGAGGCTCCCACAGTCTGCTCACTCCTCTTTGGGCTGCTGAGTCAAAACAGAAACTTGTACCCTGGTTTGCTTAAAAATGCTCTGTGGAGAACTGCTGCTGCCTCGGGAGTGAATTCCTGAGCAGCACTGCCATCAATTTAGGTAACTCTGTTAGCTATTCCCAGCTATGTCCCCATGAAGAATACCTAGGGTGAGAAATTCACTGTGGCACAGCATGTAAGTAGTTGGTCTTGTACTTTTGCAGTTTGCTTTCTACACTGGCCCTTATGGGCCTTATGAAAAGGAAAAGTCTGCACTCTAAGAAATGTTAAGAGCAACTGTAAATCAGTTCTTCCTGCACTTTGTCTTTAATTTCTGTCCAAGCACACAACTCCTGAAACGTAATTAAAACCTAAAAAAGATCTAAATGATTCCTAAATGTATTAAAAGTGGAACATCTGCTTAATTTGCAAATAACTCAGAAGTTTAGGACTATTCACATTTGCTTCAAGCAAAACAAACAAACAAACAAAAAGTGCAAGCATCATAAAACTAGGAAAATATTATGAAAATGCCTCCAACCACCACAAGCTACACATTTTGATACCATTCATTCCACCCACAACTCAGCAAACCAATGTTAAATAAATAGAGAAATGGCAGATTCACTTGTGCTGAAGTAATTTGAGAGTTCTGAAGTAAGCAAAGAGAGTTGTGCAGGAAAGTGCATGGAACTACAAATTCACAAAATGCAAGTTGCCATTGCTTTTCTTGCAGTTTTGACTAATGAGAATGTAGGCAGGGGAGAGTCTGGGAAACATTAACCGAAAGAAAAAATAAGGCACTGCTAATAATATCTCAGGCTCCGCTTCCAAGTTTATTATTTTATGGGGAATTACATGGCTAACACTATTAATATTTAGCCTAAGTGAAAAAAGGCAGACAAATTACAGGCTAAGCCCAGCTGCACAGAACACATACCCCATCTTTCTCATGTGCTTGTTAAAGACAGCTTAAGCTTGAGTAAGCTGCTGTTTGTTCCCTTACATGCTCATCTTCTTCCATTAACGCTTTATACTAATTGCTGTTAAATTGACGTTTACCTTTTAAAAAATCTGAAGCAGGAACTAAGGTTTGGAAAATAAATTTGTGTCAGCTTAACTGCAGAACACATCATTCTTTGGCAGTAAAACCATAAGATACCATTTTTTTATAGGACAAAAGGAGCAGGTTTAATACTTTTGTCTTTAACTGAGGCTTCCATTTAAAAAATTTTATCAAAATGATCTTGCTCATAAGTTCTTGTAACTTTTTTTACAGTCTTCAGAAAGTACAGATGGGTAATAGAGAAATAATTGTCTGCTAACAGGCACTCTTGGATAAGGATAGGTTTTAGCCTCTAAAATTTGCACAATAGACACATGACTTTCATGTCTTTGAATATCTGTCCAATTCAAATCTCAACAGCCTTGTAGTCTTTCTAATGCTATTTTTTATACTTTTTCAGTTTGTTTGCACTACATGACACTGTTTTGTTTTTCTACTTAACTTTTCAGTTTTGCCATAACTGGCACCTAATTGCACTTTATTATTATATAAGACCAATCAAAAGTATGTTGAAACCTTACATGACAGCTACAGGTCAGTTTACATGACACTGGTGCAGATTAGGCACAATGTAGGGTTTTAGTCTATCATTCCTTACCTAAACAAAATTTGTGTTCAAGGAAGTGGAAACATTGCCAAAAGATTTACACTTATATTCTGCTTCAACTCTGTGCCTCAAATTCTATTCAGAGAAAACCATATTTTCACAGCATTGGCAGTAGAAATTAGAGAAAGAACAAAGAGATCAGTGGAAAAGAGATTCATTAGCCTGAAAACATGGGAGTATTCAAGACAAAATTAGAGTATTTGAGAAGCACAAAGAATTAATCCCCCAGCACACTTCACAAATGTATTGGGAACACAGTGAGAAAATAAAGCAAAGCTGCAGTAAGATGTTAAGTCTGGAAAGCACTGGAGAATAGAAAAAATTAAACAGTTAATATCTTTACCATAAAGACAGCACAGTAGGCCATTTATATTATTCAATTCCAGATGGCTATTCTGGTTTTTTTTTCTTTTTGTAAAACAGGGTGAACTGATGCAAGCTGACCAGAAAAAAAGAGTAGTAAAATTTTATCACTTCAAAATGCCACAAACTATGTACTGCAGATATTCATTTTGCACAGACAAAGCAAAACTAATCCTCTACTCAAAGAATAAGGCGATCATTTCTCAGATAAGGTGACTAGCTGCACTGCACTCATGCTTTTCTGACTAACACTAAGGCAGACCCAGGAAAAGCCTATTGAGTGGCTGCACTGATGAATGACTCACTGTGAACCCTGATGCTAATCAGGAAAATAAACAGGGAAGTTCTGTAAAATGCCCTGAAGTTGCAGTTAGTCAGAAGAAGGTGAAAACAAGATCTTGACAGCTCTTCCCTGGAATGGTTGGAGGTTATCACAGGTGATGCATCAACAGCTCCTTAAGATAAGACTGCGGAGAAAGTGAATTAGCCAGGCTGACTTGCTACAGAAAATGACAAGCCATCAAGGAAAGGCACCGGAACTGCAGTGCTCTGCTGGAT
Organism: Ammospiza caudacuta; assembly: GCF_027887145.1. NCBI lineage: Eukaryota > Metazoa > Chordata > Aves > Passeriformes > Passerellidae > Ammospiza > Ammospiza caudacuta. Next base: position 41,614,925 of record NC_080593.1, on the reverse strand, counting down.
TTACATGTGCTAACCAGAACCAGCAGCTTAGCAGGACTGCTGGCAACATGAAATTCCAACTATTTATCCTCTGGCACATATTTTTTAACAGTGATTCTAGAAAGTGAATTTGTTCCTCCAAAATGTAGAGTGCTTTCTGTTACTATTAAAGAAAATTTCAAAGTCAAATGAGAAGCTCTGTGGCATTTATGTCCTCAGGATATGCCTGTGGACAATTAGTACTGCTACTAGTTAAGATCTGAGAATAGACAGTCACTGTGTATCAAGTGTAAAACACAGAAAATATGGTCTCTTTCTAAAAAAACTTTCAATTCAGACTGAAAAATTCAAAATGGAAGCTAGGTGTGATAGCAGCAGGGCATCCAAGAAAGCAGATGACAGACTGATGTATTGAAAGGATTTATGTCATATGTTCTGAGAGTCACATGTGAAATCATTTGGCAAAAGTTCTGTCTCTTATCTACTTGCTCTAAACAGATATATTGAGGGTGGTAGATCAAATAAGAGATGTAGTAGCATGCAAGTAAAACATCTCATGCTTAGATGCCTGCTCCTTCCAAAATATCCTCCAGGCTCCTGCTTGAGCACTGGGACCCTTGTAAGTGATGTGCAGTCAGAATTATAGCCCTGGGCATCGAGATGCACATGGGGCTTTCTGGACAGAGTCAGCAAAAAACACCAGACCCAGGATCTGTCTGAAATCCTGAATCTCTTAGGAGCTTTAAGGCTTGAGCTAGAGTTTGGGCAGATGTCTGGATTTCCTCAGGATTAAATCTCCTGTGAGTAGGTGCTTATAAAGCTGTGTTTTTCTCAAGCAAGTGAGCAAGGTTCACTTTTGAAGATTCAGCTTCTGAAGTAAATAAATAGTATGAGCTGTCAGATTTTAAACAGATTTTATAAAAATTAGAGAACTCAAAGAAAACTTCTGGGCTTCTAGAAAAGCACCTAGCCCAACAAAGTGTGGGAGAGAGAGGAATGCTTACCTCCCCCTTTCAGGGGTACCGTGTCCCTGTGCAGGGTTTAATAATGATCCCAGGGCCAGGAGAGAAGCACAGGGCTCTGTTAAGCTGCTGCCCTGCCTCCCAAGTATGTTAAAACTGTAGGAAAAGGCCAGTTTTGAAGAAGGGTCTGGGACTGCCCACAATCAACCAAATCCCTTAGCCATGGATGCATAGGCGACCCCCTCTTTGTGCAATTCAGTGACTGCTTTGCAGATACTCATGTTTCAAATTGATCTACAAGCACTATCATCCTTTCCCTTTCCTTTGGCAACAGCTTATAGATTGCTCTGCTACAGAAAATCCCCATGACCATAAAAAAATGCACCAGAAAAAAACTTCAAAGCAGGCATCAAAACCAACAAAGAGTAGCATTTTGCTGAACTGTTTCACAGCTACTTTGTCCCTAGCCCTGATTAATGTAAATAGGACCTTCTGCAAATGCACCAAGGGGAACCAAGGCCACTACTTAGTGCCTGGAATTGTAGGGTTCCCATTTCCTGCTGCAGGTTCTTTCCCGCACAGTCCCAGTAGAAAGGTCTGAGTCAGTGCTGAGTCACTGCCCAACACGATGAGAGGGGGTCAGAGGCCACAGGCTGTTTTTGTTGTTTTCTTGCGCTGTCTTTTGAATATAAGCATAAATTTAGGACCAAAACAGTTTTAAAGATGGGACAGCCCACTATGCTTTTCACACAAGTATCTATGATGTTTGCACCCCTAAAGCAAACAGATACAATATCCTGCCTCCTGTTTAATGTTGCCCTAATAGCTAAAAATCTGCAGATCCTACTGGGGAAGTAACATTTCAACAGTGAATAGGAACAGCAGGAGAGGAAGGGTGAGCTCATGCTTCAGTATTGGTCAGAGGCTTGAAACACCTAGGTTTGAGTTCTGAAGTGAGAAGATCAAACTTCTTTTGCTTAGGTATACATTCAAATGAGGTGTTTCATGCCTAAACATCGATCATGTCAAAACTGTAGTCCTTAAATCCATGATCTCCAGCAGGCCCATCTGCCTGGAAAGGCTAATTCTCAGAAGACCCTCAAATACATTACATGCTGCAGAGAACACCAATTTTAAAGCTGCCTGTGGAGAAAAACTAGAATTTTGTTTCTCTAGGTAATGATGACAATAAATTAGGCAAGACAATGTTCCAAGTTCCAGGTCTTGCTCCAAAGTCAGCACATACTTCATAGCTGGTTTATGTCAAATTCAAACCCTCTGCAAAGCAGTAACTTAAACCCAGTCCTTTCCTTTTCCCTAAGTATCCAAAAATTGTGCCGAGTATCACGTTTCCCCTCACTGGCCCAGTGAACGTGCAACATATTCCCCTTAAGTGGAACAGCTTCAGGAAAAGAAAGCACCAGCCATATGGAGGTCTCACTAGCCAGCAGCCATATGGAATGCTCACTTTTGCAAGATGTCTTCACCAGTCAGGCGAAGACAAGAATCAGCTGCTGTCTCCTCTGTCCTAGGTCAGTGTTCCAGCCACTGACATTGCCCTACTGCAACAGGTACCAAGCTGCACTTGAGAGGAAACATTGGCTCTCTCTTTATTGCCTGACAGGCTGCAGGCAAGCTGCCTTGAAAAGAAGATACTGTGGGCTGCAATTCCCAGGAGTGAGTCTTTTGTCTTTGTGGAGTTATTTGGATGGAGGGGGTAGGTTTTAAGTTGCAACACAGCAGTGCAGTGCATAGCCCTGTTAGACCAAACAGGTGACTCTCTGTTAACCATTCTGGTTCCTAAATCTCTCAAGGCATCCAGTCTTTCCCAGGCAGTGTTTGTTGGGTGCTAGGAGGAACCTAAGCACTAGTTTGTAACTCTCAGCTTGAGTTGTGTTGGAGTCAATGAACACAATGGGCTGTGCTTTGCCCAAGGCTTGTGGCAAAACTGTGACTGCATTCATAGTTTGTGAAATCCTCAAGGGCATTTTCAGGACAAAGCACTATACAAAACTCAAAATACTGTTGGACTGATATCCACACCAGAAAGGAAGCAAACTGTCTCCTACCAATGCCACTGGCAAAATTCCTTCTTGTCAGTGACAGCAGAAGGAGGTTCCAGATAGCCAGAAAGAGATAGTGAGGAATACCACTGAGCAGCGTTGCATTTTGATTTATTATATCATTTGTACTTTACATGGAAGCTCTTTCCTGTTTTATAGCCCCTGGTCTAGAGAGCTGAGGTTGTGCATTCACTGCCCTGAGCCAGGAATTGCCTCCATGTCTTGGAGGTGGTTTTTAGTTTGGTGCACCACCCTGCTGAATCCACTGGCACAGGCAGACAAATAGCAAAAACTGAAAACCTAGGAGGGGTAGGGAGTGAAACAGAAGATAGCTGCACCACATTTTGCAGCAACCAAATGACAGCTCTTTTTTAAAGTGGGGAAGATAGCTCATCTATCAGTCTCCTCTCTTTCTGACTTGTATGTCACACCCTTTTAAAAATTAGTTTCTCCTACTGCTTGTACACTGACCAAATTGGCAGTGGTTAGTAGGAGGCTCTGGACATCACCTTGCACACCAGAATATGGTAGCTTTTGTATATAAAGAATCTTCAGGGCTGTAATTTCAACAGTGGCCTGTGCATTGAACTAGAAATGGCTTGGGAAAGCTGCCTTACTATAAAAATAGATAATTCCTCTTTCCCCCCAGCAGTGGGATAGAAAATATAAGAAGCAACATTGCCAAGATATAAATTTCCTTCTGAATCCCCTAAAATTTTTGTTTAGTCCCTGGCACAAATACTAAGTGCAATTAAAAAGCTGGAACATACATGAAATTGGGAACTAAAGAAATGGCAATGATGGTTTAATTCTGAATGTGTGAAATTCCTGAGAGATTCCTCAATGATATCCTCAAACATTAATGACTTCATCCATGAATGTAGATAATAAAAGGTACTGTAAACTACAAATATGCAGATATCTACAGCAAATTATTCTTGTTCTATTGTACTATTCTATAAAATGACTTAAACTTTTCAGAAAAGCAGACAGATTTCAGCACTTCAGAGAAATAAGAAAGCCCTAAATAAAATTATCACAGAATGAAAATTCATGCTAATTCACTAATTTTAAAAGGGCACGCATCTAGCAAAGCATTGAAGCTGCTTACTAAAACAAATATGTATTTTTGACAAAATTCATTTTTCTAACCAGGCTGAATGTGAGCTTAACTCCTTGATGCCAACAGAACCTAGGAGGTTCCAAGAATAAATGTTGACATCAGCAGCAGGGCAGTGCAAAGCCAAAGGCTCAACTGTATTGAGTCACATTTTGTACTGATATGAGTTTTCACACAAATGAACTACAAAGCCCTGCAAAAATATATAAAGTCCATGCTGACAGACCAATAACAATCAAGCAGATGCTAGTCTAAAAAATAATCTACGGGAAAGAGAATCAAAACAGATTTAAAAGAGGTGTGGGTGAGGTCTTGCCCATCTGTCAGAAATTAGATGAAATATTTAGATTTTGTGTAGGCTCTCTAGTTCAGTATAATTTCCTAAATGCTTAATAGAAGACATTTCCCTGTTAACACACAGCAGTAGGTGTTTCGGCATAGGATTGATTGAGCTGTGTTTTCTAAAAGCTGAATGTATTCATTCTGCATTTGCCATCATACGTTGAGAATGAAATGATGGGGGCAGGAAGCAATTAAAAGTCGGAAGGATAAATTTGTCTCCCTCCCTCCCTCCAGTCCAAAGTTTTAAACTATGAGATTCAAACTATGCTTTATTGGTTTGTTTTTTTTTTAATCCTAGTACTTTTGAATTACAACATTTTATTCATGAATTCAGATATGCAGAAGAGTTCAAACACATGATTTTTAGGTGTTACTTATGAGAAGTCTGACCCTTATCATGGCATTTTATTTATTTAGTAATTTTTTACTCCCACTATAATTTTATTGTTTAAAGATAAAGACACTCACTCTTGTCTCCACTTGCTTGTCCCTTTAAGTTGCAGTTTTCTCTCTTAATAAGCTCTGAAACCATTTGTTGTTGAAGCAGTTTTGCCCACTCTGCAAAATGCAAGTTGTTGGTTTATTTTTTCCACCTAATTCACAAAATGCTTTGGGTATTATTAAGTGCGTACAGCTATAAATCACAAGTCCTGTAGCAAATTTATCTCAACGCTCTTACTTCATGCATCTCAGGACAGCCAGCACCATCTGCACTTTGTGCAGTATCTGTTGCTTTGACAGGCAGCAGATTTGGATGCAGTGGCCCAAACTGTGAGGCTGCTGGCCAGAGAGGCAGCAAGGCAAAAGTGCCAAGGAGTTGTAGCACTGAATGTTTCCTTTCATGACCGTGGACCATCACTACCTCCACTATTCAAAGCAGCTTCCTGAAGAGTCACTCAAAGCAGCCCTCCAAGGTCTGACCACCCCCAGCCACCAATACTATGCCATGCAAATAGACTACTTTGATACTCTGTGTTAAAACAGCAGAATTCCTCTTGAGGAAAAAAGCATTAAGAAAGCCTTATTTCCAGAGTATCCCCATACCTTCTTTCCCCTTCCACCTTGAAGTGAGCTACAACAGTGGTCTTGGGGTTGCATTAGTATGTGGTATTATCTGGGATTGTTTTCAAGGGCTTAATTAAAACATTTGACAGTTTTAAGTCAACAATCACAATAAGTGTGATGTGGAAGTATGGAATTTACCTGGAATTCAAGACTTTAAAAAATTTGGAGTCTGTTTCTGGGAAGCATATAGTTCCTTGTGAATTATCAGAAATCTTACATTTAAAGAGAGTTGAGATTTTTTTTTTCCCTGAAGCAGGTACTACAATTCCAGTTATCACAGGTCACTGTGCCAGCTGTGAACAATTAGCTTTCACCTCCTTTTAAAAACCTTGTCGACATGCTAAGCTAATTCAGGCCTCCATTTTTTCTGAGGTTTTGGTGCATGACCAAAGATATTTACAGTAAGATCAAGTTCAGCCCAAGCCTTCTCCTCCAAGTCGTTTAAATCATGAGTTGCTGCTTCAAAATTGCCCTTTCTGAATTCTCCCTGGTTTTCTGTCTCTGCTTCAGAAACCCCTTAAAACTCCATAAGACCAGTAACACTCTTTGGATGGTACTGCTCTCTTTTTATGACCCATATAAAAGATTGTTCCTCTAGGGGAATGGATGCTTCAAAGCCGGAGTTATTTCTCTCCTTTTGTCCAGGACAGACTATTAACTTCTCCATCCTTGTACGTTACCAAATTTGCTCTTCTCACCATATTAGTGAGAATAGTAACCCTGGGGATCAGAGTGACATTGCTGATTTGAAAGGAAAAAATTTTTAAGAAGGAGAAGAAAAATATTTTACTTTTCTGTAGCAGTTGAACTACATCTTAGACAAGACTGAATATGGCTGCCAGTACACAGTCAATGCTGTCCAGGTTCTGTTTTATATAGTGCTTTTTGAGCCACCACATCCTTACATAAAAAAGGGCCCTTTAAAAAAGTTTTTTAACTGCTTTTTCAGTGCAACTGTTAATTTCTTACCATATTTTTAATTTTCAGAGTACTGATTATTTATTAAAGCAAAGACCAGCAGAGCTGGAAGTAACTATAGTCCATGCTTTCTACTTTTAATTCTACAGTACATCATCTAAATGGAAGTCCTCAAAAGATAATAAAATTTATCCAATATGAATGTAAGGGTTTGAAGGACACATGTTTTTGATTGACATTAAAAGTTCACCCAAATATACATTTTCTAAAATTTTTCAGCTCCATGACCTCTGGGAGCACACCTTTGTAAGCACACATATCTTTTTAACCATCAACAGCATTATTAACAATAGCAGGATCAGTAGACACTGCTGCCAACTGGAAGCATTCTCCATAGAGGTGTTTGAATCCTGAACGGGATTAGAAAACCTCAAAATGGAGCTGATTTATACTTTTAGAGAACTGAGAGTTAACTGATGTTCACCCCTGTTCTTGCTGCTTTGTGGCAAAATTTTACCCTTTGTAGTCTTCAGTCCACCACCATCACCATCGCTTAAGAACAAAAGCGAAATATACAGAAACTGGCTGATATTATTGTAGCACTGTTGCTGTGGTCTTTGCAATGACCCCGTTACTTCTAGAATGATCTCTCAAGGTCTCCAGAAGGTTTTCAAATAAACTATTAGAAACACTTTTCTTTCACCCGTTAGTTGTCCTTTCAGTACCTAAAGGAGACCTAAAAGAGAGCTGGAGAGGGACTTTTTACAATGGCCTGTAGTGACAGGACACATGGGCATGGCTTCAAACTGAAAAAGGGCTGGGTTAGACTAGAAATTAGGAAGAAATTCCTTACTATGAAGGTGGAGAAACAATGGCACAGGCTGACCAGAAAAGCTGTGGTTCTCCCATTCTTGTAAGTGTTGAAGTCCAAGTTGGATGGGACTCTGAGCAACGTGGTCTAGTGGAAGTGGGGAGTTACAATTAAATGATCCCTGAAGTCCTTTCCCACCCAAACCATTCTATAAATACCATCACTGTTTTTCATTACTCTTCTAAACCCATACCATAATTCTATGACTAATGCCTACTTGGGATTTAACCTAAAGAGAGTGGTGAATGATTCAGGCCTCATGAGTCAAAGACAGACAATGTCCACAGTCAAGGAGAAACAGTTACAAAAGCTACAGTCGGTAGATGGTCTGCTTATAGTCCCACAAGCTTGTTTAATTCTAATACCAATAAAATACCACTTCTGCTGTTCATAGTAATTGTAAAAATAAAATCTATTCATTGTTCAGCTATAAAGACAGACAAAAATCTCTCCTCAAGACAAATAAAGGCTAATTCTTATTGATTCAATAACACTCTAATTAATAGACTACAAACTCCCTCAGAAAAATACTGCTACTTCAACAGTGATGATGAAAGTCTCCCATAGCTGGGAGACTTCCAATGTTGGAAGTTTCAGTTTTTAGAGCACCTTTCCAGATAAATTAGTGTGATTTTAGCCACAAAATGATGGCTAGAAGTGTCCTAGTGTTATTTTTCATGCCCGCTGTAGCAGCACTCTTCTCAATCCCTCATTGTGTTGCATAGTGTCTATTTAGTTTTGCTTACACTGCCAAAACAAACCTCTCTTTGATTCTCTGAAACATCAGAAAAAAGATAAGCTGTGAGTGGGACTTTGTTAATGGGTAGTGAAACTAAACCACACTGAAAAGATTTGACTGGCTGAAAGACATAGCAGACTGGTATTAAAAAGCCCCAAACAACCATCACCGCTTCCTTACACTCTTCCACCCTCAAGTATTCATAAAATGAATGAATGTGTTCAGTGAAAATTGGAAGGTATATTATATTTCTTATAAAACACTTACAATTTCCCACACACACTTATGAACTCTCACTTCAAACCCACATTCATTGTTCCAGCATCCTCTGCCTACGTTTCAAGTACTTGAACTCTCACTTCTCAACTTTTACACAGGACAAGTCCAGCTTGGTACAAAAATTATCTTCAAATTTCCTTACACTTCATAATTTATATTTCTTCCAGTTGTGTCATGAAAAAGAGATTTGGAACAACATAAACAAAACTATTTAAATATTAATAATATGTTAAAAAAACAGACAACATTGATTAATTCATGCCAATTCCATCAAACTAGACTTGCAAATTTCACAGACTGCTGAGTTTCTAACACAACTCTGATTAAAGAAGCTGACAAACTTCGTTCTGTTTATTAAATAAACTTTTTTCCCTCCTCTGATATTTATAATTCATATAAAGCCTTATAATTTCTGTAACACCAGCCTATTTTTTTCAAAGGTTTCATATTTAGGCTTAGGCAATGATCATGGTAAATTCCACTATAATCTTGCCAATGCTTTTTTCTTGGTGATTCCCAGTGGGGTTCCACCTGTTGGTATGTGGCGTTGCACAACTCCCTTTTAATCTGGGCATGACATTTTTCAGCCTGCCTTTAGTGCTTCCTCAGAAACTTACATGCTGCATTTTCACTTAGGAATTTATAACAACTCCTGCCAAGACTAACTTCAGACACCACAGCGGCAGGAGGCTGCTCTGCCAGTCAGCATCAGCACTGAGGGATGAGAAAGCTGAATTCGTGGGGTGGGGTTTTGAAGAACTCTGAAGTGCTCCTTTACAAAAATTGGTATTTGGGGCATTCAAAAGAATAATAAGGCAAACAAACAAAACCATAGCTTGGCTATGAAATCAGGCTGCTGTGATGTCAGGGAAGGTGAAAGCAAGCAGGGCCTCTGAGTTCTTTCTATGTGCAGAAGTGCAGAGAGCTGCTTCACTCTGGGGCAGGCTGTTGGCACACCGAGGTGCACGCACTGTGTTGGAAGCAGGACACAGCTGTGGGAGCATTTTGCCAGCAGTGGTGCTGACATTTGCCATGGGAACTGCTCCCCTGTGCTGTTGACACTGAGAAAAGCTCTTGCCCAAGTGAGGAACCCCTCCCCTGTCTCTTCCAAGGCCCCTAATAGCCAAGTGTACTTCTTCAGCAACGAGGTGGAAAGAGCTGAGCAATGTGCAGCCCATGACTAGCATTGAGAAAGTACTTCTGCCACTTAAGAACAGCAAAAACATCAGAACAGTCAAATGTTTTGCAATATCTCATTGAAAAGGTAAAAAGAGCCTTGCATCAACAAATTTTCCTGGCAGTTTTTATTCCTCTCATTCTTTTGTACTTTTTATTCTTACCATCACCAATGCTTTTACTAATTTCCTCCAGCATGAAGCAATTTTAAATAAGTTCACACCTTTGTTTGTTCACAAAAAGTGGGGGTTTTTTGCTGTGTGTGTATGTAACTCATTTTAAAAAGCTGTGCAATGAGAATAAAGCTTTCAAATAAGCTCATGTGGAACATTACTCTACTGGAAGCATAATACCACAGAGACAATTTCCAATTTTACTTTTTTTGTACTTGCAGCAATTTTCCACATTTAGTTTTATCACCTATGTCTTACAGCATTGCCAATATCTGTAAAAGAATCCCCTATACCTGCCAACAAAAGAAACCAAAACCCAAACCAAAGCAAAACACAGGCAGAATGTTTCTTTGGAATTCTATTTATTTCAATTTATTTTTGCCCATTCAACTAATAAGCTGTAGGTACAAGTAAATAAAATTTCATGCTCAACTTTTGTCATGGACCAAGAAAGCTATTTTATTACCAGAGTAAAAATCTTGGACTAAATACGTGAGTATTTTTATAATCTCATGTCAACTTTGGATTGTGCTAGAGGGAGATTTTTATTTTCTTGCTACTTTATGTTTGATTTTATAACACTTTCTCAAAGGAAGTCAGAATTTTTTTGTTTAGCTCTATACATACTTATTCAGAAAAATCCTTTTGTTTAGCTTTGTACACTGGCTTGGCCTTATGAGGAGGGCTATGGAGAGAGTGTAGAGGGTCTAATCTTCTGATTTCTTTGAAAGGAAGAGATGCATGAAATACCACAGTTCAAGCTTTTTATCTGTGGTTAAATCCCACTTCCCCCCCCCCCCCATGTAAAAATACATTTATACCCTTCATACTGTTATCTGCTGCAGACTCCTCATGATTTCTATCATAGAGAATATAAGACACAGCAGTTCAGATATTTTGCCTTGTAATCTCTCCAAAGGTACTTTTAGGTCCAGTTATGTAACAGTAATTGTTGCCTTGCAAGACAACATCTTTGAAGAGTTGAGAAGAATTAATAACAATTTTCTTAAAACTGATGTTTTGTAAGGCTTTGGGACTAATCAAATTTCCTTTGTAATCAAATAATAGCATTAAAAGAATCAAATAAAACTATTTGGCAGTGTCTTGAAAATGGTCATTAGAGACAAGATAATCAGTCTTGTTTTGAACAGCTTGGTTGGCTAACAAGCAAAATTTACAGTTCAAGAAGGGGAGGATTTTCTAAGTAGAGAGAAAGCCACACCAATGCATGCAACCACTAAAATTATAAAAAGGCTAAGTATTACGAGCAAACAGTGATCAATGAAATCTCTCAGATGACTGGAAGCCAAGTAGTATGAGAGAGCGAACAAAGAAATGAACTTTTACTGTATAAATTGAACACTTTGGGGGCATAGAGTTGACACACACAACTTTTTAAGAGGGATTTGGTAACTGATCCACATGACATAAGGAAAGCTTTGTAGACTTTTATGAAACTATTTTTAAAAAGCCAGTTATCACTCTTTCTTAATCAAAAAAATTAAAATTGTCATCAGGTAAGCACAACTTTGTGTCTGCCCTGTGTACGTGCAGAAGCCTACAATTCTTTGAACTACTTAAAGTCAATTCTTTCTGGTCAACTGTTATCAAATATTCTTGGGCCTACTACAGAGTGGTTTTTTCCTCTATTGTTACTAAATGGGCAAACATTTCTCCACCACTCCTGTTTCTGTAGTATCAGTAGAGAAGGAAGATGATGGTTAGCTGTGCATTGCAGCAATGATTTTGGCATCTGTGGCTTACGAGTCAGTTACATCTTCTGTGGAGGGGGACCAGACCATCTCTGTGGAAAGGGAACAGTTTTGCAGGTGAGAGGTCATCGCTGCTGAGATGTGTGACTGTCTTAAAAAAGAAACTGATGTCCTCCCTCCTTGAGGTAAAGAAAAATTTGAACTTTCACATAGAATACCTACTAGCTAGGATAAAATGTTAGAGCCAGCATGTAAAGTTATGCAATTTTACTTTATGCCACACCTGAATAATAATTAGATTAAAAAGATAATATTCAGGCCCAATATTTCTTGGCTGGCTTCCCTCACTCCTTTCTCCTGCGTGTTTTTTAATGCAATAGATTAGCATGGAATAGACTGACATGGAATTCAAATAGGAGGAATTTAAAATAAAGTAACACTGTGGGCATAGCAATTACTTTGCTAATGGTTAATAATCTAATCGTGCTCCTTCCAAACAAAATTAAATAAGAGGATTTGGTGTACTCTTTGAATCACAGACAAATTTACAAATCTGTCCAGTAGGACTAAATAATGAAGGATGCAGAAGCCCAAAATCTCCAATTTATTTTAAAGCGGTCAAAACCGTCACTATGTTCCTTATGCTTGTTAAAAATGACAACAAAAAAGGGCTATTGTTATGAAATAAAATGCTACAAATGCAACTGTACTTGGTGTAAAAAAGCCATACAGCTATTTAACTTTCCTCCTCACCATTTTGGCCCTACTGTTTCCTGTGATATAGTAAGAAGACAGTTAAAGTTCTCAGCAGTAGCAGACTCATCTAAATTGTAATAGATTCCCAGAAAGGAGCACTTCTCAACTCCATCTTCCTGTCAGAAAATCTGTGAGGAAGCCAGTGCTTTACTAAGTAGCATATCATCTTTCCTTGTGCTGGTTGGCTAAACTGGGAAAAAGAATGTTTTAAGTTTGCCCAAATGTCCTGAACTGGGAAAATAGCACCATAAACTTAGTGTTAAATATAATTCTGTACAACCTGCTAGAAGGAATAGAGGGAAGAAAGAGTTTGGTCTCAGTGGAGAAACGTGAGAGATAAATCTGGCCAACTATTTTCACAACAACGTAAGGAAAAAATAGTCTCTCCAACCAGAAAAAAAGAAACTCCAAACCAAACGTCAAATAACTCTTTCAATAGCTTTTAAGTTTCTAAGAAAAATGACTGTGCTCCTGAAAGAGAGACCCCTGGTTTCTGCCAAATACCAACCAATAAAGAAATCTCTATTCATATCAGAAGATCAAAAGTTCTCAGAACAAAGCCATTTTATTTCCATTTTTGCCAAATATTAGCATGAGTTTATTTTCCAGGGAAACCTATCCAAGGCAAAGTACTTTTCCTAGGAAAAAAAAAATTCTTCTAACTCACGTCAAACAACAAGGAAAAAATAACAAGCAAATTCCTGAACCTTGACTACCAGCTCATAAAACTCAGAGGAGGAGAACAGATTCCTCAAAACCAGAGAAAACTGTGGCAGACTTTCTAAAGTCTTTCTGTGGTGAGAGCTTGTGCGTTCAAGACGTGTTTGTACAACGTGGGAAAGAAGCAAGATTAAGCAAAAAAAAAGTGGCTACTCCAGGAAAACTATTGTAGAAAATATCTGTCTTCATAGTTCAGCAGGTGACCCTGTGCTTTAAGAAAGGCTGTGGCAGAGAGGGAACGGCAACAGCACTGTGTCTTATGAAAGGACTTTGCATACCTGAGCATTCAGGAGTGTCTCTACCTGCTCCCCCTGCATGCTAATTCCTTACAGTTTATAGTTCAGGACTGAAGAAACTTCAGAATCTCATCCCAGGATGTTTCAGTGCAGTGTGTAAACACAAGAGATGTGTTTTAATTGGCAGGCTCCAGTGACCTGTGCTCTGACAGTGCAGGATGCAGCTGAACGTGTCTCGAATACAGAACAACAGGTTCAACACTCACACCATTGTGCAGAGACCACATGCCTAAACACAGAAATTTAAAATAGCTCTTGAGTGTTTTGAAACCAGGCAGAACAAAATCTGCTCTTCACTTACATGAGTGAACTCAGTTAGCAGAGGATGCTTCCCATCCTTACTCCCATCCCAGGGAATCATCAAAAGTCATTCCAGTTTGAGACTCCCCAAGTGCTAGGAAGGGGTTCTGACCTGGAAGTTAGCTTTGGAGGTTTTTCAGGCTCCTAATTCTGCCTCCAGTGCTGTGAATTAGTATAAGCAAATACCTGCTAGCCTACTGTTTGTTATGGAAGACAGAGGCTGTTTTATTTTCCACGCTTCCTTTAACAAGAATGTATTCCACCATAATCCACCACTCCCACACCTTCAAGCAGCAGAGAATGGCAAGATTATGAAAATACTTCCAAGGATTTGTTTCCCTATCACCATATCCATCTCCTGTGATTAATATCAATCAGGATAATTTTCCTACGTATACATTACGTATACTAAAATAAAAACGAACACTACAAAGCACAGACTGTGCTGGATAGGACTACTCAAGATAAGAGCTATGAACCTATGCTCAAAAACCATACTCATCCTACTGAAAACTATTTACCATTCAATATACATAATTTACCATTCTTTACAAATGGAAGCAAAGAAAATATATGATATATAAAGTACAGTGTTTACAGTGTTTACTGCTGCTTTTGAGATATAAATTTTCTTCATTTTTTGGTTTTATTTGGCAAATCTCAACATGGCAGAAAAACTAACTGGAAAACAAGAAATGTAGTTCTGTTTAAATTAAGATGGCAAAATACAAGCAATTTTTATACAAAATATCAGAGTTTTACTGAGGTATTTATTTTTCAATTTTTACATAAAAATATAAAGAAAATTTAATGACCTAATGCTTGTAATTTTTTTTGTCAAAGAAACCAGACAATTTCAGAAGGAATAACAAACATGACCTAATAAAGTTATGTACATTAAAATACTTTTATTTTCTTTCTCAATTAATATTATGACTCTCAAAAAGTTTGACTGAACAGGTCCATATGCAACCTGAAGTTTGACCTTCTTTGAGCAAGGTTTTAAGTTCTCTGCCCTTCAGAGGTCACTTACAATCCACATGAGTCTCAATAGCATGGCTATTTATGTTTAATCCTCTATCTAAATTAATTGGGTAAAATTATCCAGCCAGGTTCAGAGTAAGGTTGAAACATGTGCTTACTCCCAGCGTCAGTGTGACTGTAATAACCTCCACATGATGCTGTGTCTCATGCTGGGGTCATATCCTTGTTTTCTTTCCTGCCTCACCTTCACATTTTAAATTAATATCTATTTAATTCAAGTTGCTAGTAAGACTGGAAAGAAAAGTTTGATTTGTGAAATATTAATTATTTGTATCTTCTTAACTAAGGACTGAAAAATGATAAATGCAAGCATTTTGGTTCTTTCAACAATTGATCACTACCAACTACATTAACAACAGCTATTATTCATTAAATTTATAAGATTAATATTTATTTCCACATTCTGTATTGATTTATTGGGCTGAGACATAGCTTCAAAATTGTGAAGAAAAATAATCTAAGCTATAGGAAATGCTTGCATGCTCAAACTAGGAACACAAAGCTAATTAAGCTCTGGTGACTAGCACATGTTTATGCTTTTACTGACATGCAGTGGATATATGCCAGCACAGCTAGTTTTGTTTTGTTGGGTTTTTTCCTTCACAAACACAGCTGTTTGCAATGAATCAATTCTTATAATTTCCCAATTGACCCATAATGAAAGAGAGCAGCCTGCTTTAAAGTGCAGTTGTTAATATCCTTTCTCAATCCACGTTTGTGGGGCTACCTTTGTAGTGTGCTTTGTGAAGGTGAAACTGGAAATGCATGTGTGCAGGGACACGTGTGTGTGTATGCATTCCTTCTACAAAGAAGAAATTCTGAATGACATCAATGACAAATACATGAAAATTATATGACAAACCATCTCTGAGTGTGATGTCCTGCCTTGGTCACATAGAAGTCCAATCAATGGCATGATGAACATATAATTATATTATACTGTCCACAACATATTCTGGATATAATTCAGATCCTAGGAATTTAAAAGCTTTCTGAAATTATACTTCACAAATGTTTCAACTGATATCCCAGTGAGGACAACCAGGTCCCGATATCCAAATGCCACCAGAATAGATAAGAGTGAGTTTATTTTGTTGTTTGGGAGAAAAAGTGCTTGGATATTTCATAATATTTCATGCTATTTGACATCATACCTATTTGTATCTTCCTTAGACCATGATAACTATCAGGAGAACTGAACATCTGAGTATACAGAAAGAGGCACACACAAGATTAGTCTCTTTTCTACCTTTCTCAGCTGGTTTAGTACAGACAGCTGATACATGATTAGCAGTTTTCAGCTTCAGCTCACTACTCTGACAGGATTTTCTACCTAGAGAAGTGAAGCTACTTCTGCTGTATTTAACAGATAAAGCCAGAGATTGACCTCCTGATTAGATGAAGCAACAATAACAATACATTATTTTCTGAAGAATGTCAATGCTTTTCCTGTGATTAAAATAAAGCTTTTCTAAAGTCATCTATAGGCAAAGGCTATTAGTATATGCCACAAACTCTAACAACTTAAACAGACACCTGAGTTAATGAAATAGATACACAGATGCTATTTTATGTTTGAAGTACTAAAAAGGGAACATCAGCCAATGTACATCAGCCAAAAGACTCATGTATGTGGTATGGCCTTCATGGCCAAGCTAGAACACAAAGAAGTTGTCCAGCCTTTGCTTGAGCTTTTGCCTGTGGCTTTTGATGATCATGGACAGACATATTTCCTAAAGAACTTTCCCACAGCAGCTTATTTAAAGGAACACCATTAATTATTTTGCAGCAAGCTGTAATGTTGTTCCTTTGAAGCAGCCAGAATTCCTTTGAGAATTTCTCTTCTGACAAACTCTGGATAATCACTTGTCATGCTGTTTAATGATATGGAGGCCAAAGAAAGAAAAACACACCTAGAAAAGAACTATGCAGTAAAAAACTATCAGGCCTAATCCACGCTGCAGGTCCAGAACACAGCATGTAATCAGTCTTACAGATAATTAATAATGTTCTTGGGTCCATTCTACTGTGGTGGAAGCAAGGAAATTTACCTTTTAACTGAGGATGCAAAGAGATCTTTTGGAAGTCTGAGTAAGAAAAGTTGACTATACCAAGAATTAAATGGAATACATTCTATGAGAAAAGTCATATATTTTTAACTGCCCAAATACTGGAAATTGATTGTTAGCATTGGAAGTGCTATAAAAAGAATGATACTGTGAGTGTCTAAAACATATTTGGCTAATAACCATTTTTTAATATATAACACATAAAGTGTTTTTATTTAGCTCTGTGGTAATGTGTTTTCTACAAAAGAGCAATATACCTCAATAGAGAAGCAGTGCTTTATAAAGGAAAGAGTTCCTTGACAGCATCAGTTTTACTTCTATCTGCATGTTTTGGGACATAATACTGAAACAGAACCCTGCAAGGAAAACCTACAAGCCTAGGCCCTACATTCCTATGACATGGCCTCAAAGGTGGCAAAAATATCCATGAGACTTCATACATGGAAACCAATTCATGCTGGGTTGTTAAAATTACTGTGTGGAAATCCTGTATAGGGTTTCCCAAGTAAATGAAAGTAGAAGATCCTTTATTTTGAACCACTTTAATAGATGGATTGGAACAGAAAGAAAAATGTAAGAGGCACAAAGAGGTCACTTCTCTCCAAATAATTTTGACGAAATTCAGTGGTAAGAAATTACTTTAATTACTTCACATATTTTAAGTCAGAGCTGACATTTGCAACAGCCTATTAATGGGCGACCTGGGTTGTAACTCAGTAAAAATAGAAAGGAAAAAAGAAAATAGCTACTTTCCAATGTTTCTTCTCTGTCAGTGTAAGCCATGTGAGATATGAAATATTTCTTTCTACAACTTCAGCTATTTTCCAGGGAATCAAGAAAATGAAAAGTAGCCTATAAGTAAAAAGGGATTTTTAGCAGGCAATAACATCTCATTACCTCAATGCTACAATAAGGTAAAGTGCAATGGGACATAATACTCCTTCATGTGAAAATGCAACCATGTACACTGTAGTCTTCAATCAAGGAGTTGGGGAAAGGCAGGTGGTGGGAGTCACAGTCATAAAACAGTTATACAAAACCATAGATATCAATAGATATTTGTTTACATTAGATTTGCTTTCTGATATTTCAACATGCATTAAAAGAAAGACTGGAGTTGGAGAGGGACAGTAAAGATAGATAGAAAATGATGAGTGAAACTTAACCTTTATCCCAAAGAAGAATTCTGTAAGAAAGGCATAACATATTCAGAAAAGCCATTATTTCATATCAACAGGGATGAATTAGCTGTGGATTATATGGTTGGTTTGGTCATCAGCTGCTGTATCTGCACTATTATAGATCTTTTTTCACAGTATGGGTTTAACAAAAAAGACATGAATGAAGGTAGTTGGAGTTTTATGATTTTGGAAGTAAAACAGTGAGACCTAAATTTCAAGGGGACCACCTTTCTATGAGCTTCTGGAAAAACAAACTCGGAACACTGACATGAACCAGAGAGAGCAAAAACTGCTCATTTCAATCCTGCAAGAGTCCACTTATCTCCCCCTTCTGAACAGATAAATGAGTGACTGCAGGGATGATAAATTAGTTCAGCTCTCAGCAGTCACAGTGACAAAAGCAGTAGAATTCACATTTAGGATTATTTCATATAAGCAATATCGTGGACATTTAAAGAGAATGAGTCTCTTTCATGGTGATTTGATCTGCTTGGCACGCAGGGTGCCTTGAGAAGCTGCAGGCTGCTGCTGGCAGCTGTGCTCCCAGACACTCCTGCTGGACTCATGGTGGGTGCTGACAGAGTTTTGCCACCCACAAAGTTATACCACCTGCTATATGACAAACTAAGCCACCAAAAATACCTCATCTGTAACAATGATTTTTCCGGCCACTGGATATACTGGATTTTCCCCTTGCCCTGGCTAAGGACACAAGGTCAAAATAACTTTCCTTTATGTCCACCCTTCTGTTCTGTCTTCACCACAAGCTAGTACAACTGTTGAAAGATAGAGAGCTGTGAAAACAGACTTCTATCTTCTCTGACCCTTTTAGAGGACTTGGTCTTGCTGTGAGCTTTCAATAGGCTTTTATATATGACCAATACTTAAAAAGTAACTCCCTTATTTTTCTGACAGGAAGAGATGGATGCAAACACATTCTGAAAAATTGGATGCAGCTGAATCAGAATAAAATGTTTTAAGACCCAGCTTCACCCGCAGTATTCTGAGTCTGTGTTATCCCAATAATGATCTGAAGGCTTACTTTTCACATTTAGTGTTGGTGAGACATTTTATTGAGCTGGATATTACAATACTGACATACTAGACAAGGACAGAGTTGTGAAACATTCTCTTGCATTTATTTTACTGCAGTGGAGAAAAGAAGTAGCAGGCTTTTTTATAGAATTAATTTGAAGGTACTATGCTATGGATCACATGCAGTGAGACAAACCCACATATTAAAAGCTACAACTCTACTATAAAAGTATTTTTTCAAAGTCTAGTAATAATTCAAACCATATAACCAAATGTTACAGTCCATTTTGATCTAGTTCCATCACACATTCCTAAGCCATACTGTAAATCCCACCCAAAACAACTAAAACCACAAAACAAAAAGCTCAAAAAACCCCACCAAGAAATCTGAGGGGAATCACTTTGCAAGCTTTTTTATTTTGCCATAAAGTTAAGCTTTTGGAAAGCTTTCAAGACAATGCTAATTCTTGAATAAATGCCACTACAAACTGCAAATGTATAGGATAGGCAGACCAATTTCTGGAGAGAGAACGAGCAAGCATCCAGCTGAACAAACCACACTGCCCCCTTGTCCCACTCATATCCTTTTTCTCCACACAAAAGCCAGAAAACAAATTTCATCTGGATAAAGTTAATGCTGACTGACTTCAGGTTGGTTGGTTTCTTTTTTTTTTTGTTTAAATAAGTTTGCCATCTAGACAAAACCTGCTCATTTGCTCTACCTCTATCTGCAACCAAGACTGCTTTTCTGAAACACTTTCAAATTCTCCTTACTGCCAGGATTACTGAATGTTTTACCTATTAGGTTTGAATCCCCATGACCATGGCATTAATCAAATACTGCTGATACAATGGTCTCTGCATACAGCTGCTCCTGCTCACACATACCATTAGGATTTTTATTGTCACAGCTTGTGAAAAAAAATTACATAATCAAAGGAAATGTGCTAACACCTTAAGTGTCCAGTATCGAGTACTTCATCACAGCACAACACCTACAGGAAATGCCTCTGACATCCACAAGTACTAAATGAATCCATTAGGATTAGTGGTGTTAAAATGAATACCAGATGCATTAACAAGGGACTGCATAAAACAAAATGCTGCACAAATGTTTGCATCCCAATCCCAGCTTTCAAATAACATCAGCATATTACCCTAAAATCATTACTTTGCTATTCTAGTTCCTTTCCTAGGGAGCTCTAATGATAGTTCTTGCCCTACAGTGAATTCATATTGCATCTGGCACAGGAAATTTGGCATTTCAATTTACATAACTGTTTTCAATTGCACAAATTTGCTGTTCCCTAATTCTCAGCGTATTTTGAACAACAGTTTTCAATGCTTGACTGAGAAAGAGAAAAACTGAGCCAAACAAGTTTTCTTTCCCTCTCTCCCCTTCTGTCAGTAGGTTCTTGTGCTTTTTCAAATGAAGACAAAAGAAGGTTGAATGTCATATTTCAAAGAAGATAATTTGTCCACTATTTTGCCTAGTTTAATTTGGATAGTTGGGGCTGACTGATAGAGACTGGATCATGTGTTACAAGGGAGAACTGCAGCCTGGGTGAAAATCCAGACAACAAAAACAATGACATTTCCCAAGAAATAGCGTTCTTGTTTATGTCAGATGAAAAGAGACAAATTATAGTATTTCTGTGAGACCAAGAAAAATCAGTACAGATTTACTACTGACTGAGTTTGAGCTGAAGCTGTGGAAGGCAGATGTGCTTCTCTAGGGTATGTCCAGTTCCAAGGTCTACATTGCTGCATGTTGAAGGAGTAAGCAATGAGTGAGCAGTGATAATGCACTACACACCATCCATATTAGATACTAGTGTGGGATTTAGGAGAAGACAACAAAGGTGGACTAGAGAGGAGGAGATGTGACACATAAAAATAAATCAAATCAAACTTTAGGGGCTGCAGATCCTCTCACCTGATCTAGTGGTACCTGAAGCCCTCTGAGTGCTTGTAAATTAAGGGGAATACCATTATAGTAAGACCCAGGGTTTCAGCTCACACACTGAAGCTATTTACATTTATTGAGAGAGAAACAAAAAAGCTGATATGGTGAAATTGCAGAAAAGTACAGCTGTGGAAAAGAAGAGGCACGCTAATCCCAGTTCTGTTGCCAGTGTCTCTGTTATTAGAGGCAGCAGTGATAACATTATCTCTTCCAGTTGTCATTGACATCCCTAGTTTATGACCATGTTTCTCAATTTCCCAACATTGGCTGCTGAGATATATTCCATTTCTGTCATTACCCTGCCTGTGGCAAGGCACCTAGTGTTTGTAGAAGTGCATTCTTCACGTGGGATTCCGGTGTCTGAGACAAAAAGAAACAATTTGGCTTCTCAACAGGATGTGTCCTCAGTAAAGTAGGACAGTACCATCTTCATCCACTCAGAAGACTCTATTGATAGAAAAGAAAAAGCCACAGAGTGTGGTCTCTCCCAGCAGCTCCCAATGAGATATGTTGTTCTTCTTGCTGAGGCGAGAACACAGACTTGACAAGCAACAGAGCTCAAGGGAATAAAGTTTGCCAGAGCTACACTCTCTCTATGTGCAGCACGTCTAGTGCCTCCTGGCCTTTTTGAGGATGGAAACAGCAGCCACAGGGTGGGCTGGGGACACAGAGACAGCAGGAATTTCCACACAGAGGAGAGAGGAGGAGCTGAGGTCAGTCAAACAAAACACAATCCAAATTTCTAAGGTACGTCTAAGCCACAGAAAAGACAGGAACCATTGGTCTATGCAAGTCATCCTGAAACCTTCTTGGCAGCCTGGCTCTTCCTATTCTTTCTGCTTTCATTAACTGCTGCCACCATTCCACCCACTACAGCTGTTTAGCCATCTCCTGTTGCCCACTCACTAGTTTGTCCCTGTCCCTTCTTTCTCCTGGCCTTTGCTGCTGCTTCGCACTGCCCAGAAGGAAAACACGCCAATCACCAGCTCAACAGGTTTGGGGAAGAGATTAGAAGGGCAGATTTGACTTTTCAGCTCTTATGTGGCAGAATTAGAGAGAAAGCCACCGACCAGTGATATGTTGGATAATCATAGCTTTTACAGATTTTACTACTTGTTTTTTCCCAGCTTGTTTACAAATTCACTGCACAGAATATTCCAATTCCATCCTAAAGGTCAGTCAAAGTAAACAGTTTTAAGAGCTCTTGAGATAATAATTTTGAAGAAAAAAATACCTTGCTTTACTTAGGCACCCTGCAGAAGGTGGTAGAGTATAAACACATAGAGATTTCTCAAGTTCCCAATAACTGAATGTAGAGTGCACTCTGGAATATGTACACAAATGCTTATGTGTGCAGTGTTGTGGACTTACTCTGCTCTTTTTAAATAGGTACAAGTTCCAGTTTACATCAGAGAGGTCTGATGGCAAGAGCAAAATATTCCACCATGAAAGCAAAATACCACAAAGGATTGAAGCTGTATTAGTTGTTTTATCGCTGTAGTTAAAAACAAGAAAAATATATCCAAACCCCAGAGTCTGTGTTGAGTCTACTAATGTCACTGCCAATGAGAGTTAAAATTTCAGTTCCTATGTTTGTCTTTTTTGGATACATTTCAGACTACATTTGCAATATGTGGTCCGACAGGGAGGTCTAAGAGAGTTGCCAAATTCCTCTTCCTCCATACTTACAAAATGAATAATCACCTCTCCCTTAACCCTCCCAATTTTTTGATATTATGGAAGTAAAAATAAATTAAGGAATTATTAAAAAAAATTTGAATAGAATTGAATGGCATGGAATAGAAAAACTGAAGCAGTTGTCAAGTGTTACCATTGTCAGAATCACTAACAAAAAATTGAAAGTTATGACCATTTAAAATGGCTGTGGCACTTTGAGGTGTGGTTCTATACCTGAAATTAATTTCCAAAACCTTCTGTAACTCCAGTGAATTCAATAGGATTTGAATGAGTTTGTTGCACTACATTTATAAAACATATGAACAATGACAATACTGTCTACCATTCATAAGATTTTTTTACAACTCTAGCTTAAAGAAGCATGGGGCTTGTAAAATTGGAAAAATACCATTTACAAGATTTCATTAGTTTATGGATGCTTTAGCTTTTTGGGATTACGCATCTCCATGTCACTTCATATTCAGGAAATACAATTCTATACTTGACCAAACGCTGATTCAGAAATGGCAGAGAGAGAATCCACTTTAAAATACTTAAAATCCCCCTGAAATGATAATTTCGAAGAGAGCTTGATGAAATAATCTGTGTTCATGCTAACTTTTTTGTGTAGAAAGAGAGAAGATTAAGCAATCAATATTTTCCTAAGTTTAAAAGCCTGTGTATATGAATCAGTTACATAAATGTTGTCATAAAAGGCATAGTATGCTTTTAGGAATGGATTTAAATGGCTCACATCAGCTTGAATGTAAGCTGTGCCAGGCACTCACAGGCAGAATTGCATGGGGAATGGTCCTCTTTTATTTTTATGCCTTGTGAACAACAGCTACAATCACACAAACCCCCCCCCCCCTTTGAGTCTTTACACGTCTCATACTCAGACCTAAAACCCGAATGTCAAAGAGAGTATATCACAAATCTCCACTGCATTGTTTATTGTGCTCTCTGTAGAAAACAGCTGCTAATAATTAATCCATTTTGGTGTTACCAAAGTGTCATTTCTGCAGCTCTCAGAAGAGCAGCATTTACAGGATGCTTAAATAAGGGGTTTGTTCAGGATGAAGGAGAGGGTATAGTTTGAAGGGCACTAGACAAGTCCTAAGCCAGTGAAAGACTGTGCCCTAGACCAGAGCCTCAAGCAGACACTACCAAATATTGTTGGTTTCTGGTTTTGTAATACTGAATAATTATGGCTTGAATTCTTCCAAATGGAAACAACATCAAACACTTTATCTTGCTTTCAGAAGGTTTCTATACTGCCTAGCAAAACCATTGCATTGTGTACACTTCACTGGAGTCTCATAAAAAAAAAGTTGAAGAAACAGAAAGAAATTCCACACTGCTCTCTATGTTTATTCACTTTTGTTCGTATTTATTTCATCACCATAGCTATTATTATTATCACTTCTATGTGAGCATTGTCTTCTCCACCTCCTACCTCAGGTTACTGTAACAAAGTGTTGACTGACGGCTGGAGATTTCCAAAATTAACCCCAATGAGCTGAGCATCTCCAAGAGCATGACTCTTGTAAAGATTTTCAGCAGGCACTCAGATTATCTTGGTGAAACAAAGGGCAACTTTTGACTAATCTTACCCAGAATGAAGCTCTTCAGTGAAAGTCAAAAAATTATTTTTACTGAAGAAGCATGGAACTCTGAATATTTAAGTTAATTCTGATTATAAACTACACTATTTTCAGGTGAATATTTTATCGAAGGAACACTAAAATAGAAGATGTCATTCTAAACATGAGCTAAACAACCACCCACCTGGGGTACTGCTTGTTGAGACTGCTCTCATACCAATACTGCCCTGTAATGATGAAGTACACTACAGGGTGTATAAAGTATAATAGTACTCATACCAGTACTGCCATTTTGGGAGGTTTAATGCACGAGGAGACTGAAGACAGGTGAAGATCAGTTAATAAAAATCCAAAACAATCAACAACACAGCAATAAGATGCAGAGGCTTGTGAGACTGCACACTGCAGAGATTCAAAGACTAAAACTAAACATGCAAAAGAAAGTACCTGGTCAACGGACCCCATCAACATATTTGAGGAATTTCTGCCCTTGCATTCCTTATGGGCAGTCAAAAATGCCCAATCTAAAATATAGATTTTATATATATGGCAATCCGAAGTTAAGGACCATTCCTTGAAGAACATGACCAAAGAAGGACATGATGTTGATGATCAACCCCACATTTAGATTTGGAGAGAACTGCATCAAAAGAGATGATGACTTCAGTCATAGAGTATCATATGCAACATATTTAACACTTGCAAATTTCATTAGCTTTGTACATTAACCAAGCTAAATTGCTACAACTGTTCTTCCTGACATAGTGCCAGTGGCTCAGCACAATGCTACAACAGAAAGCAGCAAACAATGCAAAACTAAGTACCAACAACTGCTTTGCAGAAGAAAGATGAAAAAATCTTCAGAAATTTTACTTCCCATAATCCCTCCCAATCCCAGTAGAGAATAAACCTCTTTTCCACACAAGGCTATATTCACATGCCAAAATAATTCAAAAGAAAAGTTTTGCACAATCCCTTCAATTGTAAAAATGACATAGCTGCCAGCAGATGAAAGAATTAAATCAGAAAGAACAAATTACTAGCAGCAGACAGTCATGGAGTAGCAGAACACACCCTCATGGTAAATAGGGCAGCTGTTCTAGTGCTAAACACTTTGGGCACAAGGATCTCTTGCTTTTTCAGTCTAGACCTGCTTCATATTTCTCTTCCTCAGAAATTTTGAGTGCATGGAAAAAGAGATGCATTAGGGCAGCTCCATTAGCCATCAGATATCCAACATTCAAAGTGAGTTTTATCCACAAATCAAAGTGATTTTGGCTCAATGTCCTTAGATACCTTCTTGATTACAAAGAGGCCTTGACTTCTCAATCTGTGCTCTTTAAAGCTCCTTCTAGGCGCTCTTAATGGGCAACAAATAACAACAAGATCTATTTATTAGCATTAACGTTATAATTACCTCTTGGGTGATTTTATCCTGGACAAGGAGAAGCAATGATCCACTGTAGAGAACTGTCTTAAAATTTGCCTGTGGTTCTTATTAAATGCTACATTTTAAAAGATTATCTATGTTTTTCCCAACAGTAAACTTTTAAAAAAATTTACTAAAGTAAAATTGCCTCATGCCTTGCACCTTGATACTTCTTTATTTATATTAATCCCCAAATGCTCCTCTTAACTGAAAATCCACAGAAACTCTTTCAGTGTTTTACATATTTCAGTTCTTTTTTAAATGTTAAAAAGCTTCTTGCCATTTTCTAATTCTTTTTACCATAAACAGTCATGTTTAAATATTGAATACTCTTTTGAGATTTTTTTTTGGTCACTTGTGGTTTTCTATTCCAGCTTGTGAACAGTTTTGCAGATGGTATTCATTTTTAAGCTTAAGTGAGGTGATCTTTTATATTAACAGTGTTCACACTTATTCATAACTGGCTTTCTTTCAACAAAACAGAGTATTTGTGTGCTCTGTTCCACTAGTACATAATGTACAAGAATTTTTCTTTCTAAGAGTCAGGAATTCCAGCCAAACTAAGTCTCTATATAAACATTTGTCTGCACTGTTCTGTTGTTTATCCCACTCAAAGAGAGATGAGGTGCAACTGGTAAGAGGATGAAATTAGACCATTGCATATGAATTAATTAACCAAAACAGAAGGAGTGTGTTACAGAGGATTGTGTTCAAGTGAAGGATGATGTTGAAGTGAACATTTCTCCCAGAGATATTGAGAAACCTATCCAAGGCAAATAGCTTAGACTACCAAATGACATAGGTGCTGCTGTTTTAAGCAAAACAGCAATTAAAAACTCAGTGAATCTATAGGTGTACACAAAGTCAGCCTTAGGAATTCAACTCTATCCAAATTCAGAGCAAATCCAGAAAATAAAAAACGCTAACTACAGTGTGGTCAACCTTTAACCACAATACTCTGACTTAAATTCCTTAGACTTGGGATTTGTTTTTTTACCAATATGAAATACATGTGCTAGGGAATTCAAGTGTGATATCTCTGCATTAAACAGCTCAAAGGCCAAGAAGCTTGAGTGAGAAACACTTGTCTTGCCAGAGTAAGGTGTGCTATGGAACCAATAGAGAAGAGAAGATGAGAGTCTAAAGATACCTGATTTCTGTGGAGATATGGATGTCACCTGGAAACTTTATGGAGTACAGAATCTTCAAGTGTACTTCATCATTACAGGGTTATTCATTATTACAGGGGCCCCTACTTTCCATGAGTTTCCCCCATAAGTACAGTGCAAAATGAGCTGAGCATTGAGTGCTTGAGTGTGAGCTGGAGA
This sequence comes from Ammospiza caudacuta, assembly GCF_027887145.1. Taxonomy (NCBI): domain Eukaryota; kingdom Metazoa; phylum Chordata; class Aves; order Passeriformes; family Passerellidae; genus Ammospiza; species Ammospiza caudacuta. The sequence goes on along the minus strand of NC_080593.1, from coordinate 41,588,121 downwards.
GGGACACTAAATGCACAAAGATATGATAAATATTTTTGGTTTCTACTTTTCCTGGCTTCAATCTCAGAATGTTAGTAAAGTCTGCATTCCTTGGGACCATTACAAATCACTTTTTTTTTTCTTTAAAATTCCGTGCAGGTGGAAATGTTGTAAAACCTCTCTGCAGATCTGAAATCCAACCAATTTTTTTCTAGAGCCATTTGTCCACTTAGCATCTATCCATTCTTAGAGGAGGTATTTTAAAAACATCATTCTGTTTCACCTTGAAAATAGAAAGGCAGCAAGCCATGCTAGAAGTCCCTGAGTGAAAGGTAAAATGTTAAATACATTATTAAGTACTATTATTCAATAGGAAAAATCAACATATCAAGAAGTACAGTGTACTGAATTCACCTATTAGTCTGAGTTACAGAAGCAATTGGAAAAGTAATCTCCTGGGGAAACCATTCCATTAACCTCACATAACATGGCACAACCTGTCTCAATTTTTAATCCCTAACTTTGAGGAAATGTGGCTCCATGATAGCAGTAAATGTTTGTATCAGAACTAAAACTAAACAAACCTCAGTGGAGCTGAATATGTTTCAATTTCCACTTCCTATTAGCCTGGCTGCTGAGGGGCATGTGCCTGCCTGCAGTACACAAGCCTGTTGCTATGCTTTAAATTAACTCTTTTTTTCCCCCTATATTTAACAGACTAGCAGCACACCTATGGTTCCATGTTGTATTTGAAATAAAGTAGGGAATTTCCAACCCTTTTAGCTTTTTGCATCTCACACAGATTCTAAGTCAATTAAATTTGTTCATGCTCCTGAGCGTCTGTGGGCTTTCTTATGTAGACTTGCTCATGTCACTGTGCTGTCATCAAAACATAATTACACAGCATCTGCACACATTGACCTTGTTTTGTCCTGTGGCTGCTCTAGGATATAGCAAGCATGGAAATAAAGCTCCAGTTGCTTGGTTGGTAGGTTACATCAACACAGACTCCTTAAGATATCTTTGAAATCGGTGAAATTGGTTCTAGGAAACATAGTGAAGTACAACACTGTGCCCCACTCATGCATCAGTTCAGTACTTTCAGAGATGGCAGAGAGAGCAAGGGCATGCTTTGTTAGCTTAAATTTTTTTAGAAGAAGAAACAGGAGCTTTTGCTTTGAATTTTTACTTTTCAAGGTCATACACTTCATGTCTTGTCTGATACTTGATATTTTCCATTTCATCTTCTTGACCACGGCTCTGCTATAGCCTGCCTCCTCCCAGAACCATGCTGTGAAGGGAACTGTCCAACTTGATGGCACCCAGGAGACAGGATGCAATTCATGATATTAGAAACATCAATGTTGATGTCAACAGAAAGTCAGTGCTAAGACAAAGCTGGCAGATGGAAGCCAGACAAATCCAAAATTGGAAAATACTACAGTTGGCTGCCAGTGTGAATTACTTTCAGGTGGTCAGGTTCATTCCTAATTAAGATGGCACCCTCAGCAAGCAATCCTAATGAGCCCTCAGCAAAGGCGTAATGAGTCCTAATTCTCAGCTTGCATAGTTGCATTTCTCAGAGAGGGCTGGTTACTATGCAACAAGTGAGGCATAACAAAGATCTTGCTTTTGCTAAGTGAAGTGGGAGTCAGATGAGATTAAAAATTTGATTAGTTCATTTATGTGTGCCTGTTTTAAAATAGTCTTTGAGAATGAATAAAGGTAAAGTTCACAATTTATCCTATCATTATGCTGGGGAAGTTGTGTGGTTTACATGGAATTTATAACATTTGAAAAGACAGAGGATGCACAAAGCTTCCTGTATGTCTTGAGTGTTTTAATATCAGAACTCAAACTAGAAAAAAATGGACCCTCAGCACAGTTGTCTTGCAGTTGAGTGAGGTTTATAATAAAGCTTTAATAGGGGACTTGGCAAGGTAGTATAACAGTTAGGTCTCTTGTAGGGATGTCTGGCTAAGGGGTCATAGGACTATCAAGAAGATCTGGCCATTCCTGGCTAGGCCACAAAATTGTATCATTGACTTTAGAAAAGCTGTTTTTCCTACTGCAAATAGAACCAACTAAGTAAAAGTACCTATGCAGCCTCGTTTCTGTTTACTGTCTGTAACACCAGAATAGATTCCACATCTCATGGGCATTTGATGACAGCTGCTGTTCATGACATCCTAGAGCAAAGCAGCATTCAAAAGTGTTGAGTAACATGATATGGTTAATCACAGTCAATTCTAAGACTCAAGAGTTTGTCCATAAATTGACCCAATACTTTCAAAACAAAGAACTATTTCAACTTCAAGTCCCATTTAAGAATCATAGATGCTACTGTATATGAATAAAGAATTAAATTATTATACCTAAACTCTGTGAGTAAGAAGAGTAGAATGGTTACCTTCTCTGAAAGTATAATAGTAATTCACATAATGATAAACACAACTGATTTACCTTATCACATAACAAGTGCCTGAAGTAGCACCAGTAGTGTGGTGTCCTCCAAAATTCTTGTTCATAGGGCCATAATGAATTTTTACAGGCATTCAGATTACTATTTACTCAAATTAATGGGAGTATTTGGATCATAGGTACAGTAAAACCTTAGAATGGTCTTCATGCTACAAAAAAACTTGCTTACATTGCTTGCTGTGACCATAAGATTGATGACATTGCACTTTGTCAAACATGTTGGGCTGGTTCTGGTTATCACTCATTAATATTTTCTTATAGGTACCAATAGTTTAAGCATTTGGGGAAACAACTCAATTTGGTGAATAATATGAAGTGCCAGGTATTCACCTAATGTGAATCAAGATTGAAGAAAATTAGTCTGGCCAGGCTGGTGTGTGTAAAGATACAGAACTCTGCATAATAGGGCATCATATAATCATGTGTAGGCTGAAAATAAATCTGATTGATTTACGAGAAAAGATTCCTCCTTTTCTTGTCTTACCCTTCCCCAGTGCCTCAAGAAGCTGTCAATGCAAGATATAAATGCCACAAAGAGTTTCTGGCTTTCACAGTACCCTGACCTCTCACATATATGCTGAATTTCCTGAATTGCTGGATAGCAATTTAAGAAACCATCAGGTAATATTTTGGCATAGACTGATCTGACTCAGCTGTTTCATCCTCCTCTCCCCCTACTCAGCTGCACATGGATCTTTCTTGACATCCTTTTTCCTGGGTGCTAGACATTGCTAGATACTAGCACACACTCTTTCAGAAATTCATATCACTGTTAGACTTGGTTGGGAATTTTATGTGATTTTTTTTTACCTGGGAAATATTGAGAATAAACTAAACAAGTAATGGGAAAGTCAGTTTGTAATGAAAGATCAAGTTTAACCTATGTTACACAGTTGCAAAATTATCTTACTTTTTGACATTTTCAAAAGCAGTTCATTTTCTTGGTGAAAATGACTCCTAGTTTTGAAATTAGTGTCTCTCTCAATTAGAGGGTTAGTAAAAAACTGCAGGGGGGGAGGTTGGTGTGACAGGAGTGGGGTTAAGTGTTAGACCACAGGAAAAAAACCTTCCTGTGATTATCAGAAAGACTTGTGACTGTGCCACATAGACATAATTCTGCTTACAATAAAAGCATCAGATGGGAAAAATACTGCCAAAATGGTAAGAAAAGTTTTGTATGGACAGAGCACCAAAAACTCAGATTCTTGTGATACTCCAGCTAGAACTGGATGGTTTCTCAGAGGCATTTTATGCTATCCCAAAGATTAGAATAAGTGTGCTTGCCTAAGCCTGAGATTCATTTCCCACCTGCTCTTAAGAGCTGTCAGTGGATGGCAGCTCTCCAGGGTCCCTAGTGATTCCCATCCAGTCTTCAGACATCTCCAACTCTACAGACACAGATTCTAACAGAACATTTTAGCTATGCCAGGCCTTGACCTTAAAAATTAGCCTCAGAACTGCTAAGAAAGCCTGAAAATTCATTGCAGATGTCTTCTGAGCCTATACTCAAACTGCACAGTCTGGAGGGTTCTAGAGGCATAATAGCTGCTAGGACAGTGCATTGTTTGAGGATAATTTATAAAATTAACTAGTCCAAGTGTTTGTTTGTTTTTGCTGTTGCTAGGAGCAGCCTTCCTCCTGGTGAATGACACTAACAGAAAACTTTGGTGTGATAAGACAGCACAAGACCATATTTTCTGTTACAGCTAACTTTTGGTAAGTTCTCTTAACCAAGTTGTAAAGACTGCTTCTTGTACTGCTGTTTTTCCCTTGATGAAAGCCTCGCTTTGTGTTGTATTCATATTGTTGTTATCTTATTTCTAGAGTCCCATACCTTCTGGGTGGTTTTCTCACGAGCAGCTCTTCACAGCAGTGTTGTTTCTGCTTCTTCATCAAGGCTCTCCCTGACTGGCCAGCCCACCCCCTTTTATCCCAGTTATCATCATTAGCCACAGCTGCAGCCCAATTAAGGTCATCACAGCTGCAGCCCATTTAGAACAACTAGGATTGGGGCAAGGCCACTTACACAATACATACATTTTATTAGGACTCCTACTATAGCTTTGCCTGCTCTTGGCAAAGATAGTTCTGCATTTTGCCTCTGCCTGTTACTATCTAAGCAATAGGGAAACCATCTAGCTGTGGATACACAGCTAGAGAAGGATTGAAAGGATGGCTTGGGCACAGAGGCAGCACCACAGGAAAAGCCTTGTCCTCTGCCTCACCTAGACAGGATCACAAAAAGCAAAACTAAGGCTGTTCCTTCTGTCAAAGAATTTAGAATGAGTGATGTAGCAGCTACTGCAGGGAGTTAATATCCCACCCCAGCAGCAGCAACTGTCTCCTATGAATCCATTACACTTTATCAACAGCTGGAAAAATAAACTTATTTTCTATTTGTATCTCCAGTTCATCTTATCACATGTCCTTGGCTATGACTGAAAAGTGTGCCTGTCATCTTTAAAACAATAAAATTCAGTTTTGCCTGTACCACTGAGTGTATCTGAGAAAGATCTGCTTTGGAAGTGAAGGGGAAGAAATGCCAGGGTGAATGCCAGGGTAAATAAACACCAGGGTAAATAAAATTAGCCAATTTCAGTTTTCTATAAATTTCAGACAAACCTAAAAACAACCTGCAATAACACCACTCTTCAAAAGCGAATAAGTTTCTGACTCTGATCTCCTAAAATTAAAATTATGTAATTATTTAGAAATATCTATCTAAGGAAGCCATTTAGTTTTTATTGCTGGAGATGTGGATGAGCTTTATCATGTAGGTTTCAAAAATTAATATGTTTCTCCATGGGTGTGCCTCTAATTCAAAGTAGACCTGAATTCCACTGAATGACTAAGGATGGTGAAGAAAACTCTCCAGTATTCTTGGAATTCCAAAAGTTTGTAATAGAGACATTTTATTAGCCTCCCCAAAACTGCTTTCTCCCAGCTGGATGTTATAAAACCAATGTGGAACCCACATAATTGCAACCTCAATTATTCATACAGATTAACTACTCTGTTAAAAGGTTATTTACTGTTGGAATGATTAATTAACAGCTGATAATATATTTATTTATAAGTAGAGAGAGGAAAGCCATAAGGGGTTTCAATTTCAGAAACTGCACACTCAATCTTATCTTGGTTTTGCCACCTGAGACACCAAGCTACCCAGGAACAGATAAAAACATGAGGAGTTTGACTGGTTCCAGTTTTTCTTTATTGACCTGAAGTATTGCTTCCCTTTTAATTTTTGTTTTACCTTTAGAAACTATGACAAAACCTGAAATTTTAGCCATTGCCTCATAATAATGTGAGTTGGAGGTTTCAAAGCATCAGTGTTGCAGCAATATATATAATGAAGAACAGTGTGAAGTTTGGTAGTGTGTATGCCAAATGCTGTCATCAATATTTCATTAGTTCCAGATTAGGAAAAATCAAGCAAGAAATTGCTCCCATACATGATAGAAATATTAATTGCACACAAGATCTAGTGTCCCACTACAACTCTTCCATTTATACCAGGGTAATTGGGCCAGCTATTCACCCCATGAGGCTCAAGAAAATCAAAGCCGCTGTTAAACTTCTGTGCTGGGGATCATACCTCTCGTTCTCATACTTCCATGGAAGTGGTTCTTTAAGTGAAAATAAATGCAAGCTCAGAGAGCACACAGCGTCCCTTAAACAGCACCATACATTGTCTAAAGCAAAATTAACAATCCAATCCCTCCTTAGCAGCAACATGGAGGGCAACAACCCTCGGTGTGTCCACATTGCTGACCCTGTGATAAGAACAGTTTAACTATGGGGAAGAGCAAAACAATCATCCAATGGTGTCCTTAGAGCAAAGCAGCCTGGGAGAGTGTATTATAACCAGAATATGACAATTACCTTCTACTCCACATTTCACTACAGGAAAACATTCAGGGATATTTACTTCCACATAATCATAAACAGTTTGAAAGTCAATTTATGCACCCACATAAAAGAATCACCTGGAAACTCTATCACCACTCTAGCACGTACACCCTTGCAGCAGCTCTGGCAGCAGTGAAATTTAAACTGTATCTTCTTCTCCAGATGAGCAAACTTTCAAAGGCTCAAAAGTATTGTTGTAATAGGAGAGATCAAAGGCCTTGTAGCAGGTGTTTAAGCAGCTGTTCCTGTCCAATTTCTGCCCAAACAATTCACAGCTGGCTACAAAAAGACCTGCAGAAGTGGTGCAGAGAGCTACTCAAAGTTAGGGGAAGCCTTATTTTCTCTGACTTGGTTTGTTATGGAAGAAGTAGATTATTATTAGATTATATTTTCCATGTAATATCAGGAGGAAGAGCTTTTCTGTTAAACACCTGGCTAGCTAAGGACTTAGACTCAACAGCTGTGCTGAATACTTCTGAAAAGCATCTTTCTGTGTGCTCATAATGCTACAAACACCTTGCAAGAAATGGAGCTAGGTGCAGAAGTAGGAAAAAGAGAAAGGCCAAATCCCTTACATGGTGTGGGACATCACAGCTCAGTTGTAATCAAAAGAGACTCACAGACAGCCTGATGTTAATGTAATGGGGTATTGATGTTATTGTAATGGGGTATTGTATTGTATGGTAATTGTAGCAATAAGCAAACATATGCTGAGTACCACAATTTTCCCACTGCTTGTTAATGCCTATTAAAAAATTGACAATGGTCCAGAAAACAGCATTACAGAATGGAAAATAAACCATACAATGAAAGAATGTATGTCCCTTTTCAGAGGAAAGGGACTTAGTGGTCTGTGGTTTATAATATACAGAAAAAACAATTCATTATGAAGATGCACAAAATAGGGCGTGTGAAAATTAAAGCTAGACATTTTATGTTGGAAAAAACAATCAAATCCCTATTTAACAAAGAGGTGACTTTTCCATTGTCTGTCTGACATCTTTAAATGAAGAAGACGAGTGGTTTAAGTTACGTGCTCCTGCTGCTCCAGAAGGTTTGGGATGCAGTAAAACATTGGGCTGAACTGCCTTGGGATGTGCAAATGAATGTATTGATCACTTTACATTTGGAAAACTGTTTATGTTGCCATAAGAAAAGCAGGCAACTGGAGGACGTGCACAGTGCACATCTGCTGCCACAACCATCCTTAGGAGACCAGAAAGAGCGTTCCCACTCACTGTGGCTGGAATGCCATCACATTGAGGTAACTGATGTCACCCCAATGCACACCAGACCCCATTGTGAATTCATACCAATGTGATAAACATCAAAATTTGCACTACAGCTATAAATATCCCCAGATTTTCTATTATGGAAACGATTTTAGTAGTAAAATATTTGCTCATATTTCTATTTGAATAAAAAACAAGCAAAAAAACTGAGCTAACACAAAACCAGAGGATTTCTCCTAACAGGATAGAATTTTCCTGAGAAAATTAGGTTCTGATCCAACATGTCTTTCCTATTTAAAAAGTTTCATTTTGCATAACCTTTGAAATATTTGTACTAAAAATTGAAATACTGATCTGAAAAGAAATATTAAATTATTTCACTCCCAGCAATGTCAGCACCATTGAAAGTGCGAGGTACAAATTTTCCAAAATGAAGTGTCATTCAAAACTTTGACAGAAGGTTCTGATTCAACAAAGTTGCTTTTTCCAAACAGAAGAGAAAAAAAAAGTGTCAGAAAAATGATTAACCCAGCTTTGAGACCTCTGGAGGCAAGTTGTGGGGTAAAGTCTGACTGCAACTGAGGAAATTAAATACAGTCTACACTCTAAAAGGCAACACCTTTAAAAGTGCTTTTTTTTCCCCTTTGACTTTTATCCAAGCATATTTAGCACACCTGCAAAGAGTCAGGGGGACTGTCCTGGCTGCTGACCTCCTTTCACTAGAGAGCAGTTTGAAAGCAAGGAAAAGCAGAGTTTGCTTCCTTTTTCTTTCCTTTTCTTCTCTTTTCATTTTTCTCCACAAATTTCAAGCAATCCAACCCTCATCTGGGTAGACCATCTGCACTTATGAGAAGACAGCTCAGCGTCCATCCCCTTTCAAATTCTTGGTCTAATTCGAGACACACAGAGAATTTTTCATCTCCTTCCAATGCAGAATGTTAAGAGGGTACTGGAGTTCAGTAATTTTAAAGCAAACGAGAGGAGCTGGCAACAGAGTAATGGAACCAAGAGTGAAGATAAGCCTGCTGACCTGAACAATCCTAAACTGAGAAATGACTGTAAGGGAGCTACCAAAATCCTGCCAGTGAATGCTACAGTCAAGGACAGGGATTCTATCCCCAACAACACGATTTCCTAACCATGGAAAATCCTGTAACCACTTTTAGAATACTTAGTCTTGCAGGTTAAGGTAACTTCACATGCTATTATGCACTGTTATTGTAAAATAACAGATACCAGCCTGAGGTTTGCATGAGTTAATGTAAGAGATTTATTTTTGTATTGCAGGGCACCCACACTGTAATTAAACAGCTGACCCCAGGCAAACAATTTGAGGGAATTTACTCTTCATCAAAGTCTTCAAGTATGTCACTCTTTTGAGAGGTTAAATAAGAAACTATAACATATGAAAGGATAGCAAATCCCTATTTAACAATAGCAAAGATATCTGTCTTACACAATGTAGAAAATTTACTTCTGGATTTAATCCATGCATGCATACAGGTACACAGTTATATATACTTTTTTTTTTTCCTAGCACATTTGGAGGAGCTCAAAGGGTTTTATAGTTTTATATATATACAACACAGACTGTTTGAGAGGTTTTTTTGTGCTCTGTAAACAAAGTAAACAACCACCCTTGAATTGCTTTTTAAGCCAAAACCAAACACAGAATTTTAATATTTAAAAAGCTAAAATGCGTGCATTAAGTAGGGCATGGAATACAAGCATGCACTGATTTTACAGAGAAATAAAGGGGAACATTAGCCTCTGCTCCCACTTTTCTAGTAACCATTGCTGGGTGTGTGGCATGAAGTCTGTGGCAAATAACTGTGTTTAAATAAAAGATAGAAAAATAAACAGAAAATAAGTGTACTCCTGCACTGTTTTCTTCTTCCAGCTTCATCATTATAACCAGCCCTGCTCATAAAGTGTCACAGACTTCCTCCTTTTTATACATAGAGATATATGACTGAAATAGGTCTATACTATTAATCATACTCTCATATTGAAGGTAAGACCAGAATGTTGAGTGTAAAAGCTGAACGCTCCATCTTCTTCCTTCAGTAGCTAGTGAAAATAAGTTTGACTCTTTCATTCTCTTTTTCCTCCAACTGTTTCACCATCTTATCCCATAAAAACTACTCAATAAATATTTCAAAAGCTTTCTCTCCCACCCTCTCCCTCAAATCAATTTACTTTGTGCATTAAATTAATTCTGCTGAATGGGCTTCACTGCTGAACAGTGATGTCAGGAGGAAACATGGCTAAGTTATGAGTACTGAGGCTGTTCAGCCTGTGGTTCTGATCTTGGCCAATGGTACACACCAGTACCATTTCCCATTGGACTGGAAAGAGCACAAATCCACATAGTTTTCTATCAGTTACATAAGCCCAAGCACCTTTAGCATCCTGGACCTTTAAATGCATGGCTGATCTGGTCAGGAAACTCGTGACAAATTAATAAAGCCCTGTGAGATACTTGGAGCAACAATCAATAGCTATGCCAGTGACATCATTATTATTATGAACTTATTGCAGTTTGGCAGCATTGTGCCCAGCAGAAGAAAGAGAGAAGAGAATTATCTGATACACAACTATATTATGACCTGAGGCATTACATGTGCTACCCAGCTGTCAAATTTTAGCAAGTGCTAGTTACCTGCAACTCACATTGAAGTCATCTCTTGTGACTTGGCTTAATTTGTAAGGAGTATGGAGCTTGCAGGGTTGAGCAACGAGAACAGGGTTGAATGAGACAAACAGCAAGATTAGAGCAATGTGCAGAGAAATGAAAAGCCCAGTGCATCTGCAGACAGCTCTAACAACACTTTTTCTTCTACAAATCAAGCTTAGGGTTTGCTTTGTTACAGCTCTCCAGGAGTATGTATTTCACAGCTACTACAGAAAGCACTAGCTGCCACAAACTCAAAAGGAATTTGGTTTTGTTTTGGTTTTTTTTTAACCCAGAAAGATGATGATGATGATGCACAAAACTGATACATTAGGCACATCAAATCCAAAGATGAAATATTTTCAGGTTCAAAGCTCAAACTTATAACTGGTCAGAAAGGCTCCTGGCAGTATCAAACTGTAGCATCAGAGATTTCCTCTGAAATCAAGCCTTGCTCACCCACTTCTCCCCTCCACAAGGCAGCTACTATCAATATTAGGAAACACAGCTTCATAACAGTCTGTCTCATTCACATGAATTTCCCTACATGAAAGCAGATATCTGTAGCCAGGCATTTAGCTCTCAAGTGCAATCCCCCTGGGGGTTTATCCTAAGGGAATGAATCCCAGCCAAATCAGTCTTGCTAACCTTTCCCACTAAGATAATGGGGTTCAACTGACTTCATTACTCAAAGAAAATAGCAGGAGGAGGAAGGAAGGCAGAGCAATGGCTTAAGCTTCCCTAAAATTATTGCCAGTGTTCTCTGTGAGTACATTATCTAGCTTCATCCTGACAAGGTCATCAAGCATGAGACTGAGGGGGAAAAGATGTGATGAGATCAGTGATGCCTTGCCTCTTTCTGCAGAGATCTTGGTGCAGGAGAAGGCTTCACTGAATCCCTTGCTACCACTCAGGCTAAAACAGGAGTGTGTGTTGGGTGCAGTCCTACAATCAATTCTTAACAACATTCATGTCCAGTATGACAAAGGGAATCCATCTCAACTCTTTGATATCCTCGTTCTTTACTTAATAAACAGGCCTTTTATTTGAACCCTCCCTTGCCTGTGTGTTCAGTTCTGAGAGTCAGGATTGAGCTGTTTTCCCAGGATACCTCTAAGGGCCTAGAAAATCTCATTATTTTAACAGTTCTACATTACTGTTCTTGTCCTAAACTATGGCATCAGGTCACCTGCTAGAAGAAAATCCTCCCTAGGCATTTATTTTTTGCCTTATACTCAATACTTCAAAGTCATCCAAAGTCAGCATCTGCTTCTTCTATAACTGCAGCAGCAAGAATGGGGGAAGCATTACAAGCTTCCACTTTACTGCATCTGGATTTAAAATACCATGCACAATTATTAACTGCCTCCCCTGGAAATTTCCTTCCTTTATTTTGCTCAGGCAAGCAGATTTTGGAAACTTGAGGTTGAGTAGCCTCAGCAGCACGAAATGGTCAGTGATTTATTAAGACAAGCTGTAGGTGCAGAAATGCTCACCAGGTGGCTAATAAACAGGCTTTGTGAAATAAAACTGAGGGGAAAAAAATCAGTGGCCTTTTCTTGGGATAGTTTCAAACATTTTAAATATGCACGGGGGAAGGCACACTTTTTTATATTATTATTTTTTCAAACAGTTTGACATGTTCTTTGAATGTTAAACAGACTTGGCATTTTCAAAGCCAGTATAATTCTGCAGTGAAGAAGGGGGAATATATTAATATATAAATAGTCTCCCTTCTGTGTGGAACAGCATTTAAATCTCATTGTGAAATGGTCTTTCATAATGAATTACTGGTATAATCCAAAAGCCTAAGAGGGCTTTGATCACACTTCAGTGTGCTTCCCAATCTGTGGTGACACAAGGTAACTGAGGCTGAGGAAGGCTGCAGACAAAACTCTTGGAGAAGTTGAAAGATAAGCCTTCTTCTGTTTTTTGTTTGTTTTTTTTTCTTTGCTAAATTGTGGAACAAGAACATGTTCCAAGCCATGAGATAGGAGTGAAGATAAGAAAATATGCTCTGGGGTGATCAAAATAGATATTTCAACAATAAGAAGATAGTCTTTTCAAGCAAGTTATGTATCTTGCATATATAAAAAGGTTAGATAGGGTAGCCTCGATAGTTTGGCAAGACAAAGGTGGATCCCAATTGCTTAAATATTGATAGTCAAAAAAATGTTGTACAGTACTTAATTTTTTTCTAGAATAATAAAAGATGAAATCTTGTAAACATTTTGTTGGTGGTTTTCATCAGCTTGAGGAGAAAAAGTCTTGAACTAAAAAGTACATTGATTATAGGAAACAATTTTTTAAAAAGTGCAATAAAGAGAACCAACTGAAAAAATACAAAAATGGACATTGAAAACAGATGCAAATTTTGATTCCAGAAATTAAACTGATTACATACAATAAACTGTAATTCCATCACAATAAAGTAATAAGAGGATTTGTTTTTACAAGCATCACTTTATCCTTTCTTTCACACTTCTTGTATTAGTTTCATTGCCACTGGATATTAGCTGGTAAACAGGTTGGCATAGATCAGCCCCTGATGAGTAATTTAGAATAGACACAACCCTTTTTAGCTGGCATCCAGTTTTACATCCCCCTCTTTGTCCATGGGCCAGAACCTTTGTCAGAATGTGACCTCGAGAGATCATTTGTGTAAATAACAGAGAGCGTGTGTCCAGCCAGAGTATTTCCATTACGAACCTTCCACCCATGTTTTATGTTCTTTGCTTAACACCACTGAGAGAAGATGTAAAGACTGCCCTGTGACCATCTCTATATTATACCTTAAATGAACTGCACAGAGGCATTTCCCACAGATTGGGACCCAACAGCAGCATTCCAAAGGAGCACATGCAGAAAGCATGGCTGGTTACAAAAGGAGAAAGATCTCTTACTGCATCTATGAATAGGCCACTGAATTTGCCAAGCCATGAAATAGGCAAGCTTTTGAAAACTGAAACACTTGGGATCCATAGTCTTGCTAGGCCACGCAAACATCAGCCCACTCCAACATACTTTTATTCACTTTAGAGAAAGAAGATCCTGCTTTTCTTTTCCTGCCACTTGTACTAATTCAGTGAATTTCCTCAAATTGCATAATTACTTAATAAGAACAAACCTGAGCTTGAAGATAAGCAAAATATTTGGTTTATTGTTTAGAGCTTCAGTCCAGAAGCACATGGTTGCAACTATCCAAATTCAGGTTAATACTTAAACATTTACTGAGGTCAGACCAATCTCAAGTACATTAAAAAAAACTTAAAATGCCATCCTAAACGTAGGAGGAAGAACTTCAGGCAGGAAGAACTCCTTGTAAGAACATCTCTCAAACTAGTGGGAGACCTCCACATTTCTGAGAGGATTTCCAGCTGTACTGGGATTTACCCACCTGCTGATCCTTTTGAGAAAAACTCTTGCTTTAAGTAGTGTTAAAACAATATTTTAAATTTTGCCCTCAGGTTCCTAACCTTGATGGCCATGTAAGTCACCATAAAGATATCACTTATGAAAGGTGACAGATTAACAGACTTGCAGTAGAAACTGTTCTGTACCAAGGATTTGTGGAAATAATAGTGAATCTGTGGTACACCCAGGCTATAAATTCCAATGTAAAGAGTTTAATAATGTGGAATGACTATAAGTGAAAGAACTCCCCACATCAGAATTGCCTTCCTTCTTGGCCTCCACCATCAGCTGTCAAAGGAATAATGTTTCCCGCTGATGTGCCAAGCAATGATCCCATCCCCCATGCCAATTTCAAATAAGGAATATTATCAAGTAAATTGTCTAACTTTTCAAATGTATGATGCATGGTAAAACAGTGCTACCTTCTGCCCTTAACAGTAAAATTTCAAAGAAATGGGTTGTCACAGCTGACAAAATTTCTTTTGAGAAATGGCCTCCTTTCTATTGAAGAACCCAAATTACCGGTCCCAGTGGAGACCATAGCATCACCCTGGAGATGCAAGACCATCAGGATAAATAACCAGACAGAAGGACACTCATCTTAATTTTCATGTAATGCTCTGTCATCTTCTGAAACTTGCTAGTCCTGAGAGACTTAGAGTACTAACCAGATAAACTATAAAATATGGCAAGAAATGATCTACATTGACTTGTGCATCTTTCTCAATCCATAAATAACTTTATATTTTATTTCTGGCAGCATGACAAAGCAAGGAGGTAATGAGCCATTATGGAAAACCCATCTGTTGCTCATAAGGGGAAAGGCTTTGTGCTGGTAGATTTACAGAGGAAAATTTTCACTGCAAGTCCTGTTATTCTTAATGAGAATTGCACATCTAATTGCCCACACTAAAAGTGTACCCCATTATGTTCCTTCACTATTTAGATGGCTATTGTGTGCTCCAGCAACAAGGCAAAGTTATTATCAAAGGAAACCCCATTGTGAAGTGACAGTGACACTCAGGTGGTGGGGGAAAGGAACATAGAACAGGGGAGGGAGGAAGAAGACAAGTACAAATGTACCAGTCAAAATTTCTGATATTATAGCAAAAACCACTAAAGAAATTGTTTTTGCATACACACAGAGAAGTGTAGTCCACTTGGTCTACTCCCAAGCCCATGTGTTTTTTTAATTCTCTCATTAAGTTTCTTGACTTCACCTTCAGATTTCTGGTTAGAATTTTAACCAGGTATTGTTTTACTTGAACATTCTCCCAACTGCTCTAGAGAGGGTGTTCTAGGCAAATATATCCTGCCTACTCAGCAGGGTTTTCAGGCTTCTCCAGAGCACTGGAGACTGTCTCTGCATCTTGAACACCCTTGAAGATCAGGAAAGATAAGGCCTTCATCCTTCCTTTGGCCCATGCTTTGTTTAGCTCAGGCACACACACTGGACCCCATCTAGCAGTTCTGCAGCAGAATGTGCAGCCCCTGCATCCCACAGCAAGTGCAGCAGGACAAAAGGCCAGGGGAGAAGCCACTTGGACCAGAGGTTTCACTTAGACCTTTGGCCTGTAAGCATTCCCAACCCTTCTTCCATGTCTGTCTGTCTGTCTGAATCTGCCAGTGCCACAGGACAAGACAACAAGTGGTCAACCACAGGGGCTTGACCATGCCAACAAGCAACTCCTCTTCCCAGCTCCCAGACTCAGCCTTGTAGCCACAGACACACAGCCTGTGGTTTCCTGCTCCCATTTCTTTGGTATGGGATCCAGGGCCTGAAGAAACAGTCAAGAAGCCTCATAGAATATTATGAATTCACCAACACCACAAACCATACAACACATGGAAAGAGAGCTTTGAGGAAGCAACAATTAACAGGTTTCTTCTAGTCCTAGCAACACAAAGTTACTGTGGGGCAAAATAACTTTACCCTTTTCATTTAGAGAACTCTGGCTCTGAAGCCAGCCTGAAACAACATGTTCACTTAGCAATATCCAGATATGCAAAAGAATTCAGTATTAGGAGAATCTTCTCTGGCTGCAGACCCCCAAAAAGGCCTCTACTCCAAACGAAGTCTGTGTCAAAAGCAGTGGGCCTTAAACAACAGAGAGCTCCTAGTTTACCTTTCTCAAACATAGCTACAAAGTTAATCCACCACTTAAAGGAAGACAGAATCTTGCAACCATTGCCAAAGTTTTCTCCATTAATAAAGTAAAGCTGATGAGCCCCCAGATACGTTCTGGGTATTCTTCTGATGGCTTGATGACCAGGGAAAATTTTATCCTGCTGCAACTTCCCAGTGTGGATACAATTGAAGTTACTTCTGAACTAAGCAAAGCAGATGTCTGAGCATCAAAAGCAACATGACAAATTATACAATGCTCATATTTGAAGAACTGTTGTTCAACAGCCCTTCCTAATGGGAGGCCTCAAGTCCTGTACAAACATGCCTTTTCTTTGCACCAACTCAGTGAGGCTGAGATGACATTCCATATGTTATTTCTGAATCACTCACATCTGGAATACACAAATTAGTTTGTGAAGAATCCCAACAGAATACGCAGAGTGTTGCTGAAATTGTAGGAGGAGTGTAAGTAATCAAAATAAAGTCAAGATTTTGGACAGATAACTATGACATGAAGTACCCTGTGGATCTTCTGTAGCCATCCGCAGCAATATTAGCTATACTAATTTTCTCAACAGAAACAGTTAAAGAAAGAAAAAAATCTCTAAAATAATTACTTATTGATTCAGCACTACTTTTGGGGGGTAATTGCAACATCATTTTTAAATATCCTCTGTCCAAGTACTAATTCAGACTATTCCTTTGGGAGCTGGTGTTTAGTATATCACGCTATGACCAGCTCCTTTTAGAGATCTTAACTAAACAAGGAGCTTCTGGAATCACCACAGGAGGAGGACTGTGTTGCTTTAAGGATTCTCCAGTTGAAGAATCATACTCTTTTTCAGCCTGTGAAGTCTAACACAAAACTTCATAAGTGTGCCATCTGCAGTTTTGTGAGACAGTTTTGATAGAAATGCTATAAAGAATGAAGAGACAGTTATTTTAGTTTTATGTCTCAGCCTGTGTCTATGTACACCTGCAAGCATGCACAAGCCCTGAATTTATAGAAGCTGGATCTTGTCTCAGAGATCTTTTGTTGGGATATGTTTTAAAAATTAGGATAAGGGCTTAAGAAAGGTCAGGACAGCATCAAGGGTAACTAAAGAAAAGGTGGACCATCAAAACCAACACATTAAAATTTAACAGAAACCACCTTACAACACTAAAAGCAGAAAAGAATTATGCTGTGTCCCCATAGCACATGTATAATATAACTTTAAAGAATGAAATTCCTTGGGGAGAAAAGGAGAAGCATAAAAAGCCCAGGCTGGGCTGCAATGTCTAACATCTCCATGTCAGCAAGTTTCAAATAGCACCACGAGACCTGGCACACACTTTATATAATATCCTGCAGAACTACTGTGGACAGAGGAGTACACCTTTTCCTGAAGGCACAAAATGTGCCCTTGCTGCTTGGACAAAACAGGATGGGGAAAATGTATGTTTAGGTGACAATCTAGCTGCAGGGTAAGACCATGACTGGAAAGGGCAGTCCTTGCACTTCAGCTGGTCATGGTACAAAGCTCTGTAAAATTTCCCTTTCCTTCCTGAGTCTGTATATCTGTCCAATGTCTCCATGCTGCCTAGCTCTACAAAAGGCAACAGGAAGAGGCATTCTGCTGGAAAATTCTGTATTTACAGATAGCACATCCATAGCAAAATAATTTCCCTACTTATTAACGCTTATGTCACATCTAAATTTATGTGCTAGAACATCTATAGAGATCAGCAAGTTCTTTTGAAGAAATACAGTTATAGGAACATAAAAGGACAGATCATTGAATTTAAGAACTGCTTTAAGATGCTTTCTAGCATAGGCCACAATGCCCACAGCAGAACTTGCTGCTGTAGTTATACCAGTGTAACTGCACCAGCAACCCCCTTCAAATCAGACAGGACCTTATTTCACCAGCAGAAGGCCTAAAATTGTTTTTCTCAGAAGACCTTTTCTCTTCTGCTGCCTGTCTCTGTGACGAGGTTCAACTGCTGTTTCCCTGGGGACGGTGGCGTGTACGGGGTTGTTTTCTGGTCTCCACAGGCCTTGAAAGCAGCATGATCAAATGCATGACTGAAGAGACCTGACAGGCACACAGCTGTGTGCTGCAGCTCCACTGCCCCCTGACTTCCCAACTCATCTGTCTCTCTTGTCTCACAGCATACAGACAGGACAGAGCAGGAGATTAAAGCCGCACTACACGTTACTGAATGACACCGGAAGGAAGGCAGATATCAGCAGAGGACAGAGATAATGCTCCCAAGTAATAAAGCAGACAACAAATTCTCTGAGTCCCTATTCTCTAATTGAAATGAAGCCTCCATTTCATTCTCCCCTGGCTCTTCTTGGGTATTCTTGAGGTTTTAACAATTTTAAGCTCTTTAAGGCTAAAGAGTTTAGTTCTCCATAAAAAAAAAAAGTAACAGCAGAACTGACGTGATTATCTGTTTTATAAACATTATAAACAACCTTCTGAAACACTTTTTTTTTTTCCCCTGAAGAGCTCCTTAGGGTAGATCTGAGCTGAAGAAAACTGTGAGCTAATGACATTTCTTTTTTATTTAAACTGACTTACTCAATACCACACAAAACTTAACTGTTGTAACTTAACCTACAGCAGAGCATCCATACAGGCCTATTATAACTGCAGAATGTTCAAACACTGTTTCCTTGGAAAGTTTTGGGAAGATACCATAGCTCTTTGGCTGCTTTAGAGAAGGGAATAGATAATTGCACATACCTCACAAGGAAAATCATATGAAGTTAATACTAAGAGAGTTTAAAGCCTATGTCTAAGGTTTCAGTGTTGCTCTGTATGTCATATTTCAGCTTCCATATCTGAAGGCTGTCCCTACAGAATTTAAGACTGCCCTGGATTTAAGACAGCTAGACTATATTTGAATGCACAAGAGAGAAGATGAGGAAGTACCTTGACAGTGAATCTTAAAAACTTCCTGAAGAATCAGAAGAATTAACAAGACAAATTATTTCATTGATGTCTTTGAGTGCAGTGTACTGCTTTTGATTGCACATCTGTACCTGCACAGGCAGCTGAAGGACACACAAGACTTCCGCACTCACCTCAATAGTTGCAATATTTGTGTTCCACAGACTTGGAACTTGGTTTGGGGCAACAACAGGTGGGTATCCTTGAGGCTCACATTAAACTGGCAGACTGGGGGGTTCCAAAACCCCTCTCTCTATCCTCTGTCAGGCCATCAGAAGCAGATGACTAGTTTATTCCATACTTTTTATACCTAGAGAAAATACACTCACATTTGGTAGGCCAGCTCATAAAATACATATCTCCTTCTATATTCACAGTAAAACCTTAAGCAGGTTACACTTGTCTCTTCTCAAAAACTAAACAAAAACTGACAAATAGTGTATGTCTCCTTTGCAAAATGCATAAAAAATGGCCCACAATTTTATTTTCATTTTGTAGATGGCATGGGTGTGATCATAAACTGGCAGTATAACATGCATAGTGGCTTATATAGTATGCAAAAACCAGCATTCCTGGTAGAAATCTGTAAACATAATTTATTTATAAGTACTTTATCTCATTTAACTCAATGAAAATGAGGGAGAAAAGGGTATCTTTACATAACCAGATTTGAATTTATCTTTATCTAAAATCTATCTACACATTAGAAAATACTTCATTACACAGTTGATTATCATTTGATAGCATAAAGCTCAGATTCATCAGGTCCATAGAAAAACAGATCGACAGAAAAAAAGCACAAAACAATTTGGACCCGCCTGCAGAAGTCTGGTTACAGCCCTGCACAGTTCAGCAAGGGTGGGTACAGCCCTGGACTGGGCTCCTTTCCTATTCACAGACTCAGCTGAGCCTTCTGCAGGCCAGGACCAGGCAGCATACATTCCACTGGTTAATATGTCATACCACTGTATTTACCAGCTTGAAAGAAACTTCTTCATTAGCGCTCTCTGCCTTTGATATCCTAAGATTTTAATTAAGCACTGTCACAACAGGGTGTGCATTAACAGAGCATTGGCACATGCCTTTGGAGCATTGTGAAGCACTGGACCAGAGACCAATTACCTTCTACCACCCAAGCAGTACAACAGCAGCCCATTAATGCACACCCTGGTGTGGCCTGTTTCAATTAAAGTGTGTTTGTGAAAGGACAGGCAGTGTTGGACCACTGAGAAAATCAGATGGTTTTAGGCTAGGATCCCACTGATTATTCAAACTTTTACAAATGTACACATGTACACACTGAAATTCAGTAAACAAATTTCCCAGCTTATTTGGTTACACTGCATAGTAAAAAACAGAGCTATTAAGAGAACAGAATGTAATTTCCATCTGAATGTAGAGAAGGCAAGGAGGAAGCTGTGGTGTCAGCACTTCTG
Organism: Ammospiza caudacuta; assembly: GCF_027887145.1. Classification (NCBI taxonomy): domain Eukaryota; kingdom Metazoa; phylum Chordata; class Aves; order Passeriformes; family Passerellidae; genus Ammospiza; species Ammospiza caudacuta. Next base: position 41,567,923 of record NC_080593.1, on the reverse strand, counting down.
CTCTCTCCATTCCCCCAAAGGAGGCTCAGTTTCAAGGCTCTGGCAGAGAAAACATTGAAGAGAAATAGGCACTACTCACTCCATGACAGGGTTTATCCATGGATAGAGTTCATCCAATTATGTAGCACAGTGCAATTCACTAGGAACTTAATATTCTCTTTGTGTCTTGGTTTGTGGTTTGTTGGGTTTTTTTGCATTTACTACAAAGCTAATTTTCTCCTTGCATAAAAAATTCATGCATGGCTTCAGTAAAAGACATATACACACTTGGCAAAATATATTTTAACTACACATCTCATGCACATCAGGCAAATCTTGCTTTCTCACAGCTTTTTGTTTCCCTTTTCTCTCTCCAATCCTTTTCCACCTATGTATGTATGTCAGACTCTAGGGTAAGCAGGAGCCCTTCTCAGATGCTCATACAGCCCCAAATATAATGCCTTACACTTTAATGGCTTTCAGAAACTTTAACAAAAGTCACAAATAAAAATAAAGCAGTGACTTGTGGTCAACTGGCAGACTATAATTGCATGTTACAGGAGGGGAGCATTAAGCTGTGGGTTTGATCACCACACTCTAATTCAAGTGCATACCACCAAAGGCCACAACAATACAAGTTGCAGAAAGCACAAAATTGGCAGCAAAAATTCCTTGGTATGAGTCTCACTCAGTGTCCATAGAAATCAACTCACCCTAGTAGGTTAGTATAAAACTGCACTGTAACCATTGCCAAAATTCAGGACAGAATAAATCTGGCAGGAGCATCTAATCTGTAAGGAGCCATATCCTACCTCACTACCTACCAGGGTAGGCTGAGAGATGATGGACTAGATGATAGAATATGTGGTAACTGGAAGAACCAGAAAGAGAACTAGTCAAGCAGCAGAACAGTGTTATTACTAGAAAGCAACTAGGAATGAAGTTAAAGTCATGTTCTGAATGAGATCTTAAAATTAGTTCCCTGAAGGAAATTAAGATGGGTTCAACTAGCCAGAGCATTGAAACTGTTCAAAACTCCAAGTAATCTTCTATTAAGGGGAAGCTGGCATTCGTAGGAGGATGAAGTGGATGGCACAGAACTGCTTTTTCTTCTTAATTTTCCTGTTTTTAAATGAGTCATAAGCCTGAGCATGTAATGAAGTGAAGTCATATACATCAGCTGCCTTCTCCCAAGTCTCACAGGTGAAGCCTGATACCTCTGCAGTACAGCTAGTTAGTCACAGGGGCAGCATTAGAGCCTCCAGAGATTTCAACTGCAGAATTGCATGCAGCAGTTGGACTTGCTTCTGTGTTTCATGACCTACCTGAGCCAAGTTTTAAATTAAAAACAAGCCATATGATGAAGATACATTGCAAAATGATGAGATATTGTTCCTCCTATTTTGTTTTCTTTCTTCAGGGTATAGTCTAATAACTCTAAAAAGCAGATGTCATCTCATGTCAACTACTCTTCTTTCTCTCTTGTTGTAATAATGAAATTCGCCAGTTCTAATTTCAAAAATGCTGTCTTCTAATCTTGAGTCACTATCTAAGAATTAGGAGAACAAAAGCTTTTGTTCTGCAGTTACCCAGTGAGCTGAATGCTGTGCCTATTCTCTATTTTGTGTTAACAAACTCCCAGTGCAGACAATATGCTGCCAGAGTGATGGATATGGTTGAAATATTGACAATTAGATACTGACTTCTAAGCAAAATTGCAAACATCAAATGCATTTCCAGCACATTTGAACTGATGTCACTGTTTCTCCAGCTACCAATTCTTGCGGCCTCTTATCTGTTTTTATGGAAATTTATTCTGGGGTTGACAGAAAATCTCTCTCCCATCTTTTAACTTTCTTTGAAAGGAAAGATCAATCTTTGAATCCCAATCAAAAGGTAGTCAGAGAAGATTGGTAAAGAAGCATCTAAACCTTTAATTAAAAGCAGTAAGATATATTTATTCTATTTTTTTCCTCTACCATATTAAACAGGATGCCTTGCAGGACTTTCAGGGTAACTTAAGAATCAAGTTTATTCTTTCTCCTCTTTTCCAGAGGGGATGATCTTATCATTGGCAATTGCTCTTTAGATTAGTATCTTATCAAATATTAATCAATTAAAGTGTGTATATATATAAAAAGTATAAAGGCAATATATAAATACATTGAATACACATAAATATATAAAGAGATATAAAGCAGGTATCAACATAGATATGTATATCAAATATGTGTAATATTAGAAATTTTAAATGTCATTCCTTATTTAATTTCTTTTTAAGAAAGAACTCAAAACCAGCACATCCCAGATATGGCATATATCTTTTCTGATGAAATACTATAAGTCAATTCATTCTAGGTTTTCTAGAAGCCCTGTACACTGGTACCTACTGAAAAAACATTAGTGCAAGTCTGACTGAGACTAATATCTAGATAAAACAAGGTATAAAGCATTAAAATTTAACCCAGAATATTATATTGTTGATTTTAATACTGATTTTTTATATTTTTCTATTTTATTTCTAATACATGGTTGCTATGGATAAGATGTAAAACTGTACAATCCTTATCAAAGGTTAGTAATATCTTGCCTTTTTCTACCTTTGAAAGAAACTTGGAGTAAATTTTTTGGTCTCTCAATAGGTTTGTATTCAGAATTGCAGTAAACATATCTGATTGAGTCCTGCATGTACATCTTGCCATGGAGATCCAGTTGAACATTTATGGATAACTACTTCATTCCCAGGGTCCTGCCTGCTTTCTGCAAAGTTTTGCACAATTGTGAGATGTTACCAACAGGGATAGCAAGTAAAATAGAACTTATCTCCCAAAAGAGAGCTAAGGGTGCTTTCCATAAGCACTCACTTATGTGCATCGTGTATGCGTGTGTATAAATATATGTATATTTAATTTGCATAGTTATATCACATTTAAAATACCGCAGTTATTTTTAGAGATGTCTAGACTCTTGAATTGATTCCATTTATCATTTTTCCTAAAACTTCCAAAATAAGACAAGAGAAATAAGGCATAAATTAATCTCCTAAATGAGCCTTTCCTAGGTTAACCCCTTATATTTCTCTTAACAAAAGTAAATTGCTAACAGTCAAAATGAATGGTTGTTAATCTTTGTTGATAATACTCTTTTCTCAAAACTGTGAAATATAGAAGTTTAATTAGTTCTTCATGGTTCAAAGACTACTTGGTAGAAGTTAATATCACATAAAATGATATAATGGCCTTCCCTGACAGAAAGGGGGCATAAGGACATTATTGGTGTAGGGGTACTACTTTACAGGCCTAGAGGAGAAAATTGTTCTTCCATAAGGAATATATTTTCTCAGTTGCTAATAATTGATTTCTTGCTTTAAGTCACCAATTTATTGCTGCACTGCAACTGTTAAAGTTGAAGACATTATTCCAACAAATAGGAAAAGCTTTTAGGTTCAAATATTGCCTATTGTAATAGTTTAAATAAAATATAAGGTAAAACAGAGTTCCTCTATTATTTTCTATGTATTTTGTTGACAACACTCTTACAGCTCATGAAAGATTTGTAGGTTTCATGAAAGATTTTGTTTTGTCCTGTCACTTCACTGATTTTTTTTTGCACATCCTGCTAAGAAGGCAGGGAGCGCTAGGTTTCCATGTGTGTTTTTAAACAGCAGCTCATGAAGCTGATCACTAGTTGGATTGATTTATGTTTTAATTTTATGGATGATATCACACAATTATCTCCAGATGGAATAATCGGGATGAAGCCCTGCCAAAGAACATTAGACACTAAAGAAGTCAGCCAATGCAATCCATTCAGTGCTGTAATTATTTTTGTTTTGGCTTCAGATATTTCTACAGAGGCGCAAACTTACTCTGGTAGGGCCTTGTTCAGTATCTGCATAAGTCAATGGAAAGACTTCCACAGATGAAAGGAGGCTCTGGCTCAGCACCCCATAACCCTATATTCCCTCCACACATTTCCCTGTTGTATATCTCAGAGATTCCTTCACTGTGTTTCCTTTCTCTTGCCTTCCTCTCTTCTGGAGTCAGCTCTTGCCTTCCCACCTTGTGCCCACTGGTTGTTTGTTTTTCCCTTCCCAGAAATCTGCAGCTGATATTCAGACTCATTCGTTTTGGTTTATTAAACATAGACAAATGCAATCAAAACTTGTTCAGCCTGGGTAAACCAGGAGAGTTTTAATTCCTATAGAAATCTATATATAGTTCTTATTTGTATGCATTTATTGGATGAGCAAGATGGATGACTTTGGATTTCTTGGGTGTTGAACTCAACCAAATATTTCTTCCTAGATTAAATCAAACAATCTAAGAGATAGACAAGTTTCTCTTTTTCATTTTCTTCCTGGGAAAACAGACACTGTCTTGCTTAACAGGTCCCATTTTACTCAGCATCCAACATTTCAACGCATAAAATTAATTTTCTAGGAGTGAATTTTCAGAAAGCCCTGCCTCAGCTAGCAGCAGAGATCCCACTAGAAACACTCAAACTATATTTAGAAACTTAAATAAAACTGAAAAATTGATTCTGAAATAAAAGTGTAGACTTAAGGCTGTGACTATTTTGGCTGTGCTTCCTACTGCAGAACCCAACCAAGCACCACAGGGGAACACAGCAGAACAAGGGAACATGGCCCTCTTAGGACACATCTGCATTGGTGAATGCACCACCATAGAGATATCAGCTACCTCAGGACCTGGAAGCAGTATCCCAACACCAGTGCAGCTTGCTCAAAGACAAAGATAATTACTGTGTATACAAAGTTCTACCAGTGTCTTTATAATGCTGTCAGGACACATGCCTTCCATCATGGACTCTTTCTATAGATCCACACAGAAGTAAATCACATTTCTATAAATAAGTCTGACCTGCCCATAGACCTGAATGAGTTACTTTGTCTTCATGATTCACTCATGCTACCTTAAGTATGTTTGTTTATTATCGTTGCTTGTGTCTGGCTGAATGAGGCATGACAATCTATATAGTGTCATATTATGTAGAGTTCTACTTGCTTATGTTCCCAACCCAATGAGTGGAGCTTTCAGGCTTAAGGGTCTGAGCCAAACTTTCTGAGTTACACAGCCTTCTGCAAGGTTTTGGATCAGCTGCATAGGTTGTGATTGAGACTGGATAGTAGTTGAACAGCATGTTCTTTTTATTCCTATAAATATAAACATACAAAGGTTTTAGTGTACGGTATCATGTCTGATTATTTCAATTAATTCCTGAGAATGCAAAGGGGAATATTATTTGGTGGGTTTGTGTCACACCTGGGAATCTTTAACATCATTTTATTAACCTCCACTATAGACTTTCCCCTTAGCTTTTTCTGAGACATTCTTTGTAGAATATCACTGACTTAGATATCATTAGGAAGTATTGGAAAAACAGACAAAATTTGCCCTTTCTCTTTGCACTGGTTCAAAAATAATCAGATAGCTGTAATGACCATTTCCTTACAAAATTCTTAAGACTTTTGGTCAACAGCCATACAAAAGAAGGGTTACTTGCCTCTCATTTCATAGAAAAGAAATGTATATTTAAGTTTTTTGCCTTAAATCTAAGAATCCAGGATATGAGTTTACAGTTTATGAGCTACTCCACAAAAAGTGCCCCTCTGTATGGTCTGTGGTGGCTTATCCTTTCACAGAGCAGCAGAAATCTGTCTCAGAGGGTAGATCCTCTAGAGCAGCTGTCACAGATCTGCTAATGCTGTGTGAATTCCCTGAGCTTGCACCAGGTAATGCTGCCACGTGGTTATTTCTTCTACTTCATCCCACAACTCAGGTGACTTCTCACTTCCTCTAAGTACCTTGGCAGAATAAATCTCATTGAAAAAGCTACTGTGTCCTATTGCAGTGCATGCATGAGGCATAAGAAAAGTCAACAAAGCTGGGATCTGAAGCACACAGACACCATTGGCTAAACTGCAATACCTTTCACCAGAAACCTAATGCTGAGTTCAAAAGGTTCTTGCTGAATAAGGTGCTAGCTCCAGCCACAGTACAAGCAGGCATGCTGACAAGATGACAAGTGAATTTATTAGGCTGGCATTGAACCTGAGCAAATAAATCTTCTTGGAACCTCCAGAGTTGTACAGAGATGTTCAGGTGGCACTCAATAAGCCTGGCTGGCTTTGAACTGCCTCTGTGCAGCCCCATTCCTTGTGGGAAATAGGAGCACAGCACTGAAGTCTTCCTGATGACTCCACAAAATGAGACTGAGTCTTTGGGGCTATTAGTTTGTGTTCTGAGACACAGTGTGGCTGAACTGCTCACAGAGCCAGGCTGGCTGGGAAGGCAGCACAGCTGCCTCTCTCTGGCATTGGGCCTGAACTATTAAATATGGGCAGCCCAGTGCTGGCTGGGTAAGGGGAGAGCTCAAGTATTTCTGCTTCCATGGTATGATTAACCTCAAACTGGTTAAAGCATCCACAGACAACTGAGTGTTGATTACAAATAAGTTCAGAATCACACAGAAAGCATGTGGCAGAGCCCAGGGCTCATTCAGATCAACCCCTCCTGCATCTCAATCCTGTGCCTAGGAATTAGTGTTCATGACTGTTTCCCCTTACCAGAATGTTTTCAGTCATGTGTCAGTAAGTAAAAGGCAGCTTCTGTTAGAGCCTGACAAAATCATAACTAGCAGAAGACACCTACAGCAGTGCGTAGGTTGTGAAACAAAAAGAGCACTGGAACAATAGTTTAAGAAAAAGGAAATAAAAAGATGCAAGTGACCATTCCCTGTTCTTGATAAGCGAGGCACAGCCACTCTGACCACAGGTAGTCCCCCCTGTGACAAATTGCTTATGTGAAAACTGCAAATCATTTCTTACTGAGTGCCCTCTAGTCCCTACACAGCACCAAGACAAAATTACCAGTGAGTGGTTTTATTTCAGTCTCTGGATTCAGACTGACCAATGTGATTACTGACACTGCTGTAATCTATCACAGTTTGCAGCTTTAAGCTGAAGCTGGGTGTTGCCTGAGCACATTATGAGATGCTTGAGGGGTAAATTCTGCTGGCTTTACCTTGACAAATCATAAGAGAAAACACCACCAGACACATGGCAGCCTTAGACACTCATCTTTCTGGGGAAAGCCCATTGAGTGTGCTCTTTCACACAGCTGTACCCACAGCTTAAAAGCTGTGGTATATTGAAAGCTGTGGTTGCTTAGAAAGCCAAGCTGTGTGACCCAAAGCAGAGCTGGCATGGGGAGGAGTGCAGACTGGCACTAATACTGACAATCCAGTATCCAGCATGAGTGCTCTCTGGGCTCCTTTTCTTGAAGCATGCACATTTACCTTGATGTTTACAAACTCAACTGTATAGTTTCAAAATAGATAGAATTACATTTAGAAGGTATTTCTGTATCCCAGGAGTGATGGTGGACAGAACATGTGAATATTGGCACTACTCAGTACATATTTCTTAGACATCAAAATAAAATAGCCTTCAGTTGAAAAGCTTGCTAAAGTTAATTGCATTTCCATCCTAGCAGTGTGCTTAGTGCTAAGAGAACTGTCCTAGGAAGAGGCTATAAATATCTCTTTCTCCCTGTGCTCTTCCCAGTTACTAAAAGAAAACACATTTGATGGTGAGGGACATAACTTGAGAGAAAAAAAAAATAAATCAGAACTTCACAGAAAAAAGGAAATGCATCCAGCATTGTATTGTGATCTCCTTGTATTTGTTTGTCAAACACATTGAGTTTGTACAATACAACAGCTGAGAATGAGAGAAGTCACCTTTGCCTCCCCCTAATTATTATCAAAGATTGTGCAATGGATTTGAAAAATTCCATTACTGGCTTGTGACTTTATTATTTGCAATAAAAAGAAACTGTGCTAATAGAGATAAGAAAGGTAAAGGAAATGGAAAAGCATTCTGCATGGATAGCAGGATAGAAGTCAAAATTCAGCATACAACATCCCTCCTAACCTCTCAGTGAGGATCAGTGGCACTCTGCATTCACAGACTCCTGTTTCAGAGGAACACAGAAGAAAGAATGCAGAGGTAATAGAAATAAGATTACAATAAACTCAGCTAGCCCCCTTTGATTCCCAGATGAAGGCAGAAAAAGCTACATTGATGCAGTCTACAAATTTGATATCCATCTTGTGCTGCATTTGAGGGAGCATATTCATGAGCACTAATGGAATATAAAATAGCAGCAGAAACAGCTGGGGCAAAAAGGCATGGCAGACATGTCTAGTGTTTGGGAGGTGGCAGAGGGTGTTGGTAATGCCTGAAACTGTTCCATGACCAACATTTTGCTCCACTACCCAAAGCAACACGTTGCTCTGTAGAGTAGGGAAAGTGACAAAGTAAACAACAACTTGTGGATTATGCTAATTCATAAATACCACTACAAACCTTTTGTCTTGTAACATGTCCTCCAAGGACAATCTGAATCATGGCACGTAGTCACAAAATAAAAAAAAAAGCAATTGCTTGTTCTTGAGATTGTGGCACTATCTTTATTATAAAAACATGCTCTTAAATGATGTATAACTATTTAGAGATCCTAAAATTGTCCAGTTAAAATATGTCCTGCCATCTACATTTCCTTCTATGCTACAGTGACTGCCTTGTGGCTGGAATGGGGGGTGAGGGTTAAAAACTCACTAGAAAAAGTATATCTTGATTTTGATATAGAATTTCTATCAGCAGTCTATGAAACTAAGTAATGACTCCATTACAACACAGTGGGTGAAAAAAAAAATAGCTTTGGCTTCCAAATGGGTTTTAAAGGATGCACTCTGGGCCTGACTCCACTCAATGCTTTCTTAATGACCAGAATGAGGTATGAGAGCATATGTTTATACTCTCATAATTCAGTAATGATAATAATTGGGACTGCAAAGGAGGAAGTTCATCACAGTGTTGATAACTGAATATGGTTAAAATAACAAAAGTCAAAAACTTCAAAACAAATGTAAAGTACTACAAGCTGAAAGGACAGATCAAATATAAGACATGAGACGAAATATGTAAGCTGTTTTACTGCAAAAGAGAAGCTAGGGAATTGAAGTAAGTAATAAATAAATTTTGAAGCCAGAGCATGGCATCACTTTTCCTCAGTGTGCTGTATTTAGTACTGGTGAAATTTGCCTGGTGCACCTTTCAATTTGGGACATGAAAAATTGAAGAAGGGAAGAAAATATGAACAAGAACGGTGTGAGAGCTAACACATTCATCAATTAAGAAAAGCAGATTGATTTGATGAATTATTCTTCTCTGAAAAAAAGAGAATGAGTAAAAGCAGAGTTGAAGATACACAGTGCAATACTTTTCCAGTACATATAAGGGAGAAAAATCAAAAGCTACTATAGAAAGCCTAAGAAAAATTCTGAGCTTCTGAGTGTAATCAAGAATTACAACTAGAAAATAACTAGCAAAAAGTAATTATTTAGAAATATTTTCTATTTGAATTAATTTTTTTTAGGTTGCGCCAAGATAGGCTGCTAGCTTATTAGTCCTCCATCACAGTAGGGGAAGTTCTCATCCACAGTCTCTGAAGTCCCTCCTACTCATATACTCTTAAAATTACACCTAAATTTATTCTTTATGACAACAAAGTTTTAGTACAGTGCTCATGTATAAATGTGCTCAGAGCTCCACAATAACTCTCTTCTGTGCCTTTTAGATGTTTGTGCTAGGACTCCACAGGAGTTTAAGCAGACAAACACTTCTGTGCTTCAAATGATATGTTTACCAGAAACTGGGAATCTTGATCTAACTATAGTGTTTACAAAAATTGCGTTTCTGGTCTGCATTTCTGTTTTGCTTTTCTTGGTAACAAGACATAAGGTACGGGATTACACTTGTGGCAGGTGGTGGGAGTTCAGTGCTCTAATGAGTGCTTTGACCATCCAGGGTAGACAACAGCAAAAGTCAAAAGCTGGTTTAATAAAGCATATAGTTTAAGGAATCCATGCCTCATGTTAAAATGAAAAGAAGGTAGTGGAAGTCATTTAAAGAAACTTCCTATGCATTAGAGTTACTCCTAAACAAATCTGCTACTGACATATCTGTGTGTCATGAGGCCCATGCACAAAGCTGTCTGGACCTCTGAAGTGTTATTGGTCAATTCATTAATTGCTCTAATTCTAGGAAATCTCCCATTGAATATTGAAATGAAAAGTAGCCAAAAGGAGTTTGAGAAAATGGTATTTGTGATGTTTTGGACTTCATGGACAATAAGCAATTCTTTGGTGTGTAGTATGAACTGTTTACCACAAATATGATCTCCTAGAAAATAATCTTCAACATGTAACTTTTGTGAAGCTCTGTTACAGATCCCCTTTTCACCTATGACTAAACTAAATTTGCTTAATCTGCACTGACTTTCTCCCTGTCACTCTGTCATAAATGGCAGTTTTTTGACTAGTCAGTTAAAGGAATGAAGAATATCTCCTTCCCATGGCCCTAAAAGTTTGGCTGGGTATAGAAAACAAAGGCAGGCCAAGCTTTCTGGCATAGGGTTTTAAATTGATTCACTTCCCCTCCTTAAATCAAACAATTTCATAATGAATGCCAGTTTCAATATTGCAATAAAGTAATTTATATGGCCCAAAGGAGAGAAATACTTAAAAAAAAAAAAAAAGCCCTAAGAATCTTACAGAACAACATAAACTATTGTCAACTGAACTGTAGTATGGCAAGACCTGTGACAGCTGTCTGTTGGAAGGAGAAGATGTTTCATCTAAGAAATTATCTCTCCTTAAAGGTAAGCTTTACTCTCAGTGGAAATAGATGCAAAATGTGAAAAAAATCACCACAGCTATAATTTTACACCCACCTATTGGGAACATAAAGTCTGTCTAGCTCTGCCCTGGCACTGCCCCAGTTCCTGCAGCAGTACAAAATATACAGCTCTCTACTCTAGCTCACCCTGACGATCCACACAGAATAGGAAATGCTTACAAGGGTAATTTAGTTTATCTGGCCTGTGTAAGGCTCTCCTGACAATCCTGGATGCTGTGCCATGTCTTTGAATAAATGAGAAGCATGCCTCTCTTTTTTTTTTTAATTGAAAATTATTTCAGAGCACAGATTTCCATTACCATGCCATTCCCCTGAGATTCTGCTGAATCCAGGTGATGACAGTATTGCCAGTACCAAAGTTTATTTCTCTGCAATCTTGCCTAACATTGCCCTGTTTGGAAAGAGTCCCCAAAAGGACTTGAAAAAGGAGCTGGTCTGGATAAAGAAAGCAAGCAGACTTCAAAATCAGAATTCTGACTGCCTACTGCCAGCCAGTCTGAAACACTGCCCGATTGTCCAGGCTAGCCTGCAATCATGCCAGGATACAAAGCTACACTTGTAATCTAGACAAGCAAATTGGCTGCTGTTTCCTGCACAAAGATACAGATTTAACTGGAACACTCTCCACTGCAAACACAACTGAGGTAGAATCCCTTAGCAGTATCAACCAACAGCCTGGATTTTGTTCTTTCTTCTTTAAAGGGACAAGTACCAAAAGACTAAACTGAAAATGTAGATGTTTAAAATTGGACACACGCCTATTAATATTCGAAGTTCATCTGTTTGAACCTCATTTTAAAAGGGTGACCAATAATTAGGTCTTCTCTCTGCAGAACCGAGGATGTGATAGTCACTCTTTTGGTCACCTACTTAAAATGCTAGCCAAGGTTCTCCTCACCACACTCTCTGCAACCTAGGCAAATACAAACATGCCCTACACTTAGCCATTCAAAGATAATTTTCTTATCTCACCTTCCTGTTCATCTTATGGTCCATACCTTTTCTAATTCCCTCCTTGATTTTCTTACTCTACTCAATGTAATCCAAGATGCTTCTCTTCCCTTTTTACATGGGCCACAGCCTAACTTCAATGTACCTGTTATTCACAGTGGAAAAGCTGACTTTTACCTCACCATCCATGCTTGCCATCCTTGCCCTAATTTGCATTTACAACTGGCTATCTAAGATGCAACACTAAATAAATTGGTGTAGAAGTCGTCTTCTAGCATCTATAAACATGAAATTTCATTCAGTATAAAAAAATCTCATACTACAGAGATGTAAATTATAGAAAAGAGGAATAGTCTAACACTCTAGAAATGTCCAGGATTCTTCTACTGACCTACTGGGCTTCATCTTACAGTTACAAAAGATATAGGACTGAGCTTACTAACCTCAATAATATACTTAATAATTGTCAACCACTCCAGCTCCTCTCAGTTAACCTCACTGTCAGTGTGTCTATAGTCATTATCAGTGTGTATATAGTCACTATCAATGTAGCCCACAGACCTGACAACGCGTTCCTGGAAAAGCCAGTTTGCCATTTCATCACAGGTGTGGTCAAAACCCACACCTCTGAAAGCAATAGGCATCAGTTGTAGATTGCACTTCAGACTCAACTTTCATCTTCAGCTTCAAGGACCATCATATTTTCTAATTATTTTAACTTTTGAAGGGTGAAACCTTTTAGCTAAAATTCTTACTTTGTCACTGGGGAGAGTGGTGGTATAAAAATGAATTGTAGTTTTTCTTTATTTCTTTTAGAAGGAATACCCAGAAAATGTGGGCCCTTGGAATCTCTCCCTCTCCCCTATGTATATAAATATTTGTATCCTTACATATATATGTTTGTCGCCACAATCTGAATCTGGATTTTTGCGAATGGAATGGGTCTGAATTGTTGTTTTGTGGAAGTTTTCTGGGAGATACAAGAGAGAAGATTTAGTATGCTGTTATCAATCAAATTAGACTTAATAGATATAAATATTCTTCTTTAGATATTTATTTAAAATTTCTGCAGTTGCAGAGATCACAGACTACTAAGTTAACAGAAAACCTAATATTTAGTCAAAATCATTCCCACAAAATGCTTCTTTAACCTGTACTTAGAAACAAACTTTCCTTTGCCTGACTGGGTAGTCACCAGCTGTTAAAATCAGCATTCTCCTGAGTTGGAAAGGAAATCTCACAGAAAAGAAGAAATCTCACAGATCTCACAAATCTCACTAGGCGCACTTCTTGTCTCATCTATCACTGACAGGGAAAGCAAAGACTCTTTCCTTCCTTGACACAGCACCCTTTTATATTTTTGAAGGTCTCTACATTGTGTCCTCCCACTCATCTGATGGAAAACCTTCCCAGATCAAATTTCCCAGGTGTCCAATCGCTTTCTCAAGACTGATGACTTCTCCACATCCCTTTGCAACTTGTGTTTGCCTCTGTAACAGAGTAGCTGCTGTGGGGAGCTTGACATGCATTCACCCGAGTCTGACAGGCATTTAGACCCCTATTTGTCTTGTTTTGAAGTTTTTGGGACTCCTCACATTGCCTTCAACAGGGGCAGTGTCAGATCCCATTCACAGCAGCTCATGCATTCAGCTTGATTACTACAGGTATTCTGAAAGATATGAGAAGGCCAAGGTTCTCTTCTGAAAAAGGATCACACTCATTCTGTAATTCCCCTTAGAGCTGAGATAACCCATGAGAACAAAGCAGTAATCTTGGCTCAGACACATTCTGGCTTTGCTCTTTGTGCTACCCTTCAATGTTCCTTTTCTCTCTGAGCAGTGTTTCACCAGCGCTGCTGCCTCTCTATCAGCGAGGCTCAGACAAGTCATCAACTCACAAATCAAACCTGCTTGGAGATCTGATTTGCAGTTTGTCCAGAAGTATATATAAGAGTTCTTTAGCTGATAAAAACCTAGTTTACACAATCCATGAAGTCAAAAATTTACTTACTATCATTGTAGCCTTCTGACAAGGCTTAACATCTATCAGTACAGTATATTTAGGGTTGAAGATGAAAAATAATTTAGGAAAAGCTCAATCAACCTACTTTAAAGACTTTGTACTAATCAAAATATCAGTGATTTTCTCCCTATTTCTTCATAAATACATGTGAAAGGCAGAAAGAAAACCAAAGATAAGATATGGACAGGATAGCAGAGAAAAAAAAAAGTGGAACAGAGCTATAAGCTTTAACTTTGATAATGCACATGAAAATGAAACTCATCCCTTTACCTGCATACAAAGGTTAATTAAACAAACACCAAAACAACAAACAAACAAAAGCAGTAGCATGAAATCCTAAAATACCAAACTGAATGAAAAGAAAATCATTTAGTAGTGACCATGAATGAACACTGAAGTGACAAAATTTTCAGATGCCATTTGGTAAGCTACATGAATGAACAATCTTAGAATATCATCCTCATGGCTTTATATGGTTTTATCCAAATCTGTAGTGGAAGAATTTGGTGGAAATAGAAAGCAGCAAATAACTGCAATAATCAAGGAACCAACAGAGTCTAATGAGACCCTTTTCTTAGCTTGAAAGGTGTTTATAAACACTTTCCCTGTTCATTTATTATATACTTTCTCTATGTATTTTTATGCCTCAATGTTGTTTTTCACCTGCAGAATTCATCACATACTGCATGCTGCAAAATAAGTTACCCATACTGCACCTGAGACAGGAAAATTGTCTCATTTCAGCTGGAGTGACAGATCAAAATAGGTGAAAAGTCTTTAAATTACTTGGAAAAAGAGTTCTGACTTCACGGGTCAAGATCCTCCATCTGTGTATTCTCTTTTGAACCATTTCTATGCAGCTTTTTGATGCAGCTTTTTTTTCTAACAAACAGGATGATTTGTTAGAAAGTGGTTCTAGCCAATAGTGACTGCAGTCCAGGATCAAACTTAAATGTATTTTCATGATTCATGGTGGAAGGTGCTGCAGTCCTGAATACAGTTTAAGAGGACAATTGGCCAAAGTTATTTCCTGCAGAATTCAACACAAACTGCTATGTTAGGTTTCTATAACTAAACAGGTATAAAAAGGATGGGCTACAAGCATATAGAACATCTAAACCACTCCTTCCTCTGAAGCAGAACATGCTGGCAAAAAACTCATTTCCCAGACTGGGCAGCAAGGCCAGGATAGGATCAAGATGGACAGGGAAGGAACAGATTTATCAGGTTTTCACACTGGCTTTGAATGAAGAATTATTCTGTCAATCCTCATGACAGAAACTGCTGCCCAGAGATGTGTTCCAGGAATTTTAGTGTTAGAAACTGTCTTTAGTGGGAATATATGCTGCCTAAAAATGAGAACATGCTGCCAACACAGACATTTGAAATTCCTTCATAATTAGATCAAGGGAGGTCTCCATAGTACAGAAAAAATAGTTTTAGTAGGATCAGGACAACAGGGCAGGTTAGAGGAATTATTAGCATATTTGGATAAAATTCAGCACATACTTTAAGAAAAGAATGCTGCAGTCATCCCTTTTGGCAAATACAAACAAAACCAATTATTATTCCTTCAAGATATCATTTGCAATAGGATGCAGTGCTACCATGTCCCTTCTAATCCTGCTTTAAAAGATAAGAGAATGGGGGTCAATTTCCACCCATAGCAGCTTGGGGTAGGGCCTCAGTGAGAGACCTCTTCTGATTGAGCTGTACCAAAATGAACATCTTTCAAACTTCCAAAATCGATGTCTTTCAATATTCCCAGCTAAGAACTTAAACTTCACCTATGTGTTCTGATGTGTTGGAACAAAGGCTCCCAATGGCTCTAAAATGGGAGGTTGCCATCACAAGCTGTCTGTACACTGTTTTTCTTTCTATCCTAATGAAGATGTGACAGGTGATTTAGCTCTAAGAGAAGAGGCCCACTCTCTCTGTAAAATATTTTTGCAGTGGCAGCACAACTCCTTGCTCCAGTAACACATATATCAGAAGGAATGATGATCAAAATTCCAGTTCAGAAGACTATACAAGGCTGCCTGTGATATACTTGCTTTTACCTTTAAGAACTGATTTTCCACCATATTTTCTTAAAATATATTCTAGCAGGATTGTAGCTAGCCACTCTCCACTCTTCATTGCTATTCTGTCTTCTGAAGTACTGCAGGAAAGAAGGGACCTTTCTGCTTCAAAATATCTATGGAATTTAGGTCAGAATAGCATAATACAACAAATGCTATTAGATTACAGAAGGCTTGCTTTCTCCACCTAGTGGCTAAAATACAAAGCTAATATCCTGTGCAATACAAGCACCCTAAAGTAAAAAAGGCAAAATAAAAAATAAAATAACAGTACAAAGGATAAAAGATAAATCCACTGATTCACTAATACCTAGTGGGTTACTTGTATTGAAAAAACTGACAAATTTTTCCTCTTCCCTCATCCTCAATAAAAGCATATTTGCTTTTTCAGGCAACTCAAAGTACATGGGTTTTGCCCTCAATAAAAGCTGCTGGAATAAGGTCCCAAGAGGTTCAAAATTCCTGTTTTTTCCATGGAAAAGGCATAGTGCAAACCGAGGAGACAGCTATTGTGACACTGAGAGCTGTCCAGATGCTGAGCAACGTGACAGGAAGAAATGCAAAGGAACTATTTTTCTTACATTTGTGCTTCTAAGCTCACTGTGGGCAAGTTTTCCTGACTGCCATAAATAGAGCAACCCAAAAAGGGAGGAAAACAGTTTTTTCTCTGATTACTTTAAAGTAGGACCTCACCCAAGCCTGGGCACCTCAAGGTAGACTTGTGGTTCCCCAGGGCTTTCTTCACAACCACGGGAGATGAGCAGGTGCCTGCCAAGAGTGAATCCTCTGGCCTCTCTCAGAGCTTGGCTCAGTGGGAGCTGCACTGGCTCCTGCAATGCTCATCTCTTTAGAAGAGACCTCCTAGGAAAATTAGCTCAGAATCAAACCATTTCTAATAGGAGGTGCTAAAGTAGAGTAGAAGATTGGTACCTAGCATAGTAGGATGGGAAGTTTTAAAGGTTACATGCTTTACTTTTCAACCTGAAGAGGCACTGGCCTCTCAGGCCTCTCTCTGAGTGATCAAGGCTCCCAGCGAGCACTTTGTTTTCAAGATCATACGTTCAGTCAGCATATTTTTCACTATTTCAAAATAGGATAGGGACAGAAGAGAGTTTTCTGTTCATATTTACCTCCCCCATCAGCTAGCCATGTAAGCTAACTGGCTCTAAGTTTCACAAAATTAAGAAACAAGAAACAGACGAAATGCTGAGCTACATTTTACCACTTTCTAAAGGCTAATTTCAGAGAATTCTGAGGTATTGCACAAATAATCTGGCTCAGCAGCCACCACTGCTTATTGACATACTCAGATTTGTTCAGAGATGACAGACCCTTGCCGACTGTGTCATAAGAGGCGTAGTTCAGAAAAAAGCATCTCAATCATCTTTCTGGTAATGAGAAACAACAGAAAAACCTTCCTTCATTCTTGATGTCCAATACATCCAGGCCCATCTAAAAGTATATCTTTGCACATGTTCTAAAAAACAAAGGGATTCAATGTGCTTGCATCTACTAAGAAGAGAGCCAGACTAGAGTCAAATTCTCCAAGCAGAATGAACTTTGTAAAATAATTACAGTTACTAAACCCCTGGTTTTGGTTGTGGAGAACACATAGGGTTGGTTTGAGCTAAATGATATTTTTCTTGCCCTTTCATTTAAGCATATGCTTAAGAAATTTCCTGATTAGATGTTGATTTAAATCTGCATTTAAGTGTTTTTGCAGATCTTTTTACATCAATGACAGTCATAAACAGAACCTAAGAGAACCATTTTGATTTCAGGAATGTCAACATCACAGGAAAATGACAAAAGTCAATGGGCAAAAAAATCCCTAAACCTGCAAAACCCCAATAACAACCCCCTACATCCCATACATCAGGAATAATAGGCTATTTTTTATGGTTTCTAATGCTATAGGAGATGGGAGGAAAATTTTTTATTTGTTTGGGGATTGCTGTAACATTTACACTGAGAATATTCAGTTTATATGTAACTATCTTCATCAACGAGTCATCAGCATGAAAAGCTGGACTATAGGAAAATATTATCATTTATGTTATCTAAAATTAATCTGAAATAGTTGTTTAATAACTCTAAATGCCCTTTCAGAGTTACAATACCAGAGGTTTCTCAGAGGAAGGCACTTCCTGAACAATATATTTTAAGAATTACTGACCTACTTTCACTCTTCTGTTCAAGCAGTGAAAAGTATTGAACAGATACTTGCACAGCCATGAAACATTGCAAGTTTAAAGCAATTTAGGAAGAACTGACACCCAGCAGCTTAGCACCTAACTTTAAATTGATAGACTTTTCTCCTTTTCTAATTAGTAATGGTAGTTCATAATGTATATCACTATAGTAGTGTATGATATAGTAGCACACATTAGTAATGTGATTTTTGTATCGTACATCTTCAAGAACAACTTCTTCAGCCTACCTCTGATAGCTTGGAAAAAGCCCATGGCTTCTACATCTTTCACTCTGCTTCTCTGAACAAGCTTATTACTTAGAGATATCTACTGCATGATTCATTCACCACCTTTTAGATTTCGTTTAGTATACTTTTCTGTGACAAACTGAAGGGAAAGCAGCATATTCTGCTTGTTTTCACAAACCAGTAGAGGGGTCAGAACAGCCTTTTCAGCCAAAATAGGATGTGGTATTATTTCAGCACTGCATTACTGACAGTATTTTTCTACAGTGTGGCAAGATTACTGTAACATGCTAACATGATAAAATTGCTAGTCACACTGCTTTTCTCTCCTCAATCTATCTTAGCATCTCCCTTTTCAGTCAAGGATAACAGCAACCCAATGATGTATAATAGCTGACATTGCTAAATCTCCTTTTCTATGCTGTGAAGACCCATGGTGGAAATCTTGAAGCAGCTCCTTTGTTAAATCCCTCACTAGCAGTCTCCAATTTAAGTTCTCTCTATCGGACCGAAGGGATAGAGGCACAGATCAATAGTACTGAGAGATAGAATAGGATGTCTCTTTCAAGAAATTCACAGCCTTTCAGGAAGAATTTGCAATTGCATTTCAAACAGAGTCTAGAAATACCTGGGCACTGTGAACTTTGTGAATTGTTTTAATGGCATTATCTGAGCAGAAAATGGATTCTTTGACCTGTCACTCAGAAAACTTGTGCTTTGGATGAAATCTACTTTGTTAAATGTTGAACTTCTGCCCCTAGAAGAAGACATCCCAAATATAAGCAAGGACATTCACACTTTCAGCTAAGAAATTACCCAAATATTTGGAATCTGGTACAGGTTGACAGAAGTCCCACAGACAGACTGAAAAAACTAGAGCTGTTTGCATTTCCCACTCAGACAAAGGCTATTTTTAGACCATACTGGTTCACCAGCCAAGCAAGATTTGCTGCTATCCTAAAGGTGAGATGGAAGGGCAGTACAGCTCTTCACTGGCTCTGTAAAAATGATTGTTACTTTTGCAAGCATGAGAGTATTTTGCCTTTACTTTTTGAAGATGTTTTTAATATTCTCTGAGTTAATTAAGGGGGGAAAAGGCATTTTGTTTCCTTTTGCTTTTCTGCAAGGATTGCTTCATATTGCTTAGATACACAAGTTATATGTTGCAGCCAGCAAAGGCAATCATGCATTTGTGTAACACATTTCCACTAGGAAAGACAATATGTTGGTGTTATAAATGACAGCTATTTGCAGTGCTTGGTCTGCAGACCTGGCAAAGGTCATTAATAGTCAGTATGTACCAGAAGATTTTTTTGCCTGTGCTCTTCTATAGTGCTCAGGGGACTGAAATAATGAAGCTGTCAGTGAAATCTCTTTAAAAGGTAATTGCAGGCAAAAATACAAGCAGAAATGAGAAATAAGTAAAAAAAAATAAATCCCTGGCTACAGTTAGTGAATTACTTGGGTGGTGGGGGAGAAGAAAGGGGAGAAAATGCTCACTAGCACAAAGCCTGATTCTCACTGGCTCTGCTCCTGCCCACTCTGTCCTAAGCTATTTCACTCTGCTGAAGCAATTTCACATTGTAGTGATTGGGACTTTCAGAGGCTGATTCCTCATCACCACACACCTTGTATTTCTGCTGCAGTGTAATTTCATTGTTCAATGTTTTACTTCAACTCTGCTTGAGCAGACAATTAAATACAGTACCACATTAAGCTTATACTCCACCACTTATTAGAAGGAAATCCATATGAAACATAGATTTCAAAGTAAGTTTCTGCAAATAAGGAGCAGTTTGCAAAAGTAGGAACTCCAGATAAAAAATTACTGTTTATACAAACTTGTTTTTTAAACCTCATAGTCTGTATTTGAGCTCCCTGAATTTCCAAGAGGTTCTGATTTAGACTGGTACTTAGGGGTGGGGCCCCTAAGCTTCAGTTTGGATATAATCAAACTAAACCATACTTTCATTTAGATATGGTCTTAAAAAATCCATTTCAGACTGCCTAACTATACATATTATTTTAAATTAGACACATTTTAAGTGTCTTAATGCAGTCCACATAGATGACCTCCACCACACCACATTTTTTGTTGCAACTGGGGTAGTTTGAATGAGTCATTTTTCACTTGTGGGAACTATTTATCCTTCAGCTCCTGCCTAGCACAAAGCCAGTTGTAATTTCCAGATAAATCTCAGGAGACAGACTGACAGTTGAAAGAAAGAGAGAAGCCTGCAGCTATGCAGTGCACAGTACATGACTGGCTCTCATCTACAAACTGCTCCTAAGCGTTGTTTAGAGTCATAGCAGACACTGATCTGATGGAAGACCTTGCTGTGTGTTTGTGGGTAGGGATTATTTCTTTTTTTTTAATCATAAGCCCCACAGAGTTAGTGGGGTGTTGTAATCAACACTGTAACATGACTTTTTAAATTAGTATCTCTCATTTATCACACTTCACTCTGACTGATGCTGATGCTTTCCAGCTTGTTTCACACTTGTGTTCACACTTGTGTTCACACTTCATACTTGTACAGCACTGAAGCATCTCTCAAGATTTGCTCTCATGACCTCTGAAACACTTGAAGGTTACTTCAAATCCCATTGTTGTCTCCTTCCTCCCCAAGCAGACACCTAATACCTAAAGTTTAAGTATGTACAGGTCATGCATAAGTACATTGTGTGTGCCCACCAGTCCTGCTCAACAGGAATCCTTGGAGGGAGCAAAGGAGCATTTATTCAATACATACACTCAAGAATGTCCAGGACATGCTTCTCTGTCTTGCACTACAGACAGAATCTGTTACCTAAAATTCAAAGGATGTGCCAGATTCATGGCAGGTATTCTTTCTCTGGTGTAACTGTGTTGCTGAAACAAAGGCAGTAGCTTTAAGTTAAAATTTCAAAGATGTAGAGTCCTGCTTCCTCCCTTAACCAGAGTGCAGAGCCACAACTGCTGGTTCCCCAGCTGGTCCCCTGGTGCTCCATCTTCCTACAATCCTGCTGCAGTATCAATATCAGTGAGCTCAATATGAGCTCCTTGGCCTCAGTTATGCCTTGTCCTCTGCCCTCGCCAGCTTTCTTATATCACCCTGTTGAAGAGGTCTCACTTTTTTACTGAGACACTAGGAATACACCATGCACTCATATGAGCTGCTTCCTTACAATCTGCTGTAAGTAAATATTTTCAGTTTGAAAAAAAACTCCAAAAAACAAACTTAACCCAACAACAACAGTGCCAACCAACCCTTTCAAAGCAAAAACCTCCTCAAGCACAAAATACCAAAGAAAGCAAAAAACAAGATGCACATAACTAATCCACCACCCCATACCTCAAGCCACAAGGGTGAGTGAACATAAATAATCCACGTGGTTTGGTGTGGGGATTTTTTGGGGGGAGAGTTTTGTTTTAACTATGGAGATTTTTATATTTTCCTATTGTTTTCTACCCTTTTGGATCTTTTTTAGGGGAACAAGGTATTCCTGTTGTTTAATTCACTACAGCCCATAATTTCTGAACCTATTGGTTAACTTTACCAAATCTAAGAGTGAGACAGATCTCAAAGTAACAGCATATTTTTTTAATACATGTTTTTTCCATAAAAGGGGCAGAAGGGAAGTTCCAACATGAAGCAGATGAAGCACTGAAGGGCTGGTTAGCCTAGACAGGCTTGCCTTTTGGCACTCATCAACCAGGCAGCCAGTCAGGCCACATTTAGCTGTGACCCAGTTATGGTATGATGGACTTCCAGATCTGGAAGCCTTGACAGGGGATAGATTAGAGGTTTTACAATGAGAGAATAAGAGCACAATGGGGAAAACACGAAGACATGCAACAGGAAACTCATAGGGAGGTAGGGAAGTGAAGATGCAATATCTAAATTTGTAGCAATTCAACTGCAACCAATTTATTTTTCTCAGTATTCCTGTTTGGAATTACAAAAGACAGCTTCATTTGTTCTTCCTGCTTTGCTCATTATTTCTGCAGGAAAGACTCCAATAAAAACAAGTACAGCAGCAATGAATTAAGCTTTTTACAATTGCACTCACACAGACCCAAAATCCTTCTTCCACCTTCTCCCACACCCTCAGAAGTACACAATTGAAGAGGGGCTGAGAGAGCTAAAACCTGTTACTTCACATGGGTCTGTGGAAGTGTGATATCTGTGTAGTTGCTCTCAAATTCCAACACAACACTCTGATATGCTTGCACTCATAAGAAGAATAAAAGATGGCTTAAAATTAATCTTAGTGGGAGAGATACTAGATTTCAGTTAAGAGGGCATATTTCTCAATATCTTCATTTTCCTTAATAGCTCCAAAGTAGGCAGGCAATTGTGCTGCAGCTATTTTGTATAAAACTGATTTTATTTTAAAATTACAGCCCTATAAAAATGCAGCAACCTCAAGATTCAAAAGCAGTCATATATCATAATTTTATCTTAGAATGCACACCGACTGTGTTTTATTTCTAGGAAACACACCCTTGAAATAACACCACAATACAGTACACACATATTAAGTAAGCTCAGGGAATTATTTCTCCTCTGACATGAGTGTACAGCTTCCACTCACTTCAGGGACTACACAAGGCAGGCCTGGACCTCTGTTTTCAGTGCAAATTCAAATGAAACATTGAAAGTCTATAAGCAGTAAAGCAGAGACAAAATAAGGCTGCTCTGCCAGAAATAAAAGGATAGGCTATAATTTCACTCTGTGTGCTTAGTTTTCAGTTCATTCATTAAGAGATACTAAAATATAACCATGCAACCACTAGTTTAGTTAATTACAGGCCAAGAATCTCAGTGGATGATCTGGCACACTTCTGCTATTGTTAATGAAGCAACAGTAGTTGATACCAGCTGAACACATGGTTTCTGTTATCGCAGAGAAATAACTGGCCTTGCCCTTGTACACTTATGGAAGGAGAAGGAATGTAGAATAAGGAGGCAGAGATCCTGAATGCCTTCTTTGCATCAGGCTTCACTGACAGGACCAGCCCTCAGGAATCTCAGGCCTAGGTCCAGGGAAAGCCAGAGGTGCAAGGAAGAGTTTCCCATGGTCAAGGAGGATAGGGTTAGAGATCACCTCATCAAACCTGGCATCTGCAGCTCCACGGAGCCTGAAAGGATGTGTCCACAAGTGCTGAGGGAGCTGGCAGACAAGAATGTGCTCAGAAGCAATAAGCATGGGTTCACTGAGGAGAAATCCTGCTTGCCAACCTGATTGCCTCCTACAATGGCAAAACTACCTGGATGAATGAGGGAAGAGCAGTCCATGCTGTCTGCCTGGACTTAAGCAAGGCTTTTGGCTGTGCCTACCACAAGATCCTCATAGGCAAACACAGGAAGAGCAAAGGGTGAAGTGGACTGAGAACTGGCAGAATGACACATCCCAGAGGGTCATCATCTGTGACACAGGGCTTACCTGGAACCTGTCACCTGTTGGTGTCTCCAACAAGAAGCAGGCAGAAACTTGTTCCTTGTTGCAGGAAGTTCCACCTGCATGGGAGGAAGATCTTTATACTGTTCAGGTGACCATGCACTGGAACAGGCTGACCAGAGAGGGTGTGGAGCCTGGACATATTCACTGGAAATACTCAAGATTTGTCTGGGCAAAATCCTGTGCTGTGTGCTCTAGGAAAACCCTGCCTGAGGAGGGGGATTGGACCAGAACACCCACTGGTGGTCCCTTCCAACCTTGGTGTTCTGTGACCTGGTAATTAAATACAGAGTCTATTTATTATTATTTATCATTAATTTATTAATTAATTTGTTTTTTCTGAGAAAGTTACATTTCAGATTGTAACCTGTAGCTACCTAGAGAAAATTCTTTAGAATAGGTTAAAAAAAGGGTTTCATTTGGTTTTATGGTTTTGGCTAAAAATGGTGTTCACCTTTCTGCCAGGTTTCTTAATGCATCAGGGATTCATTCATACGAAGAGTTGAAATACACTGCTTTAATATTTATTCAATACATACACTCAAGAATGTCCAGGACACGTCTCTCTGTCTTGCACAACGCACAGAATCTGTTACCTAAAATTAAAAGGATGTGCCAGATTTCGTTCTATGATTGGAGAAAATACCATGAAAGAAAAGGGCTAAATCACACCTTATTCTAGCTCCAGAAATGCTTCTCTCAGGTACAAAAAAAAAAAATGTAAATGCAAATTCAGTAATAATACATTTTATGGTTAATTAACCCACTATCTTCATTTTGACTTCACTTGAAATCAAATCCTGTGCTGCATACTCATTTGTTAACGTGCTCACCTGCCAAAACAAGCTTTCTGGTCATTAAGTCCTCAGCCTCAAAACAACCTATGAATAAACTCTGAGAAAACAAAACAAAGCAAACAAAAAACAACCAACCAAAATAACCGAAGGAAAAGGCAAAATCTGGTAGCATTCACTGTCGGTGTTGAATTACTTATCAAGAAAAAGAGTTTTATTTCCATAGGTTTGTTTGCTTTGGTAATTGATGTCTCTTCCTCTTGTGTTTTAAAGCTGTCTTTAAGAAAATGACAGCTTAAAAGCCCTCCTTATTCACAGCTTGAGGATTAAATGGAATCAAGCCAGAGCTGGAATGGCTTCCCAAATTAGCAAGGGAACCTACTGTTGAAGTAGACTATTACCCTGCGTGTGTTTGTGCATACAGCCTTGTTTCTCTACCCACAACTGGGCTAGCTATCATTTACTCACCTCACAAAGCTGCCTCCTTCCTGTTCTTCTCAAAGAATTTAGTTAAAACAAAAGAAAAATCAACATAAAGTCTTTTGTGCTTGAAAGCACTTTTCACTTCAAATGGCTGAGCAGCATCAAATCATTTAGGAAATAAAGAGTCTCGAAAGTGCTCAAGGCAAACACAGTGGGCTGCAGTTTCAAAGGGGCTGTGCAGAGGCTCTGAAGGGCTCATGTCTCATGAGTAGTTACACAGTGTAAGTGGTACACAAAAAGCCAGGGCTACAGTCAACCAAAGAAATATGCAGTGCAAATTGCATAGATCACCTGGCTTGCAGGTCTGCTGAGGAATCTCTTAATGCACATGCAAAGATAAGGCTTTTTTTGTTGAATTCAGCCTGTGCCATACGTTTTGAGGGGACCAACAGATGCAAGGCACTTTAGAAATGGGAAATCTAAGCCACATAAATGCACCAAAACATAAAAAGAAGACCCTCAAAGAGTTAACCACAAAGACAGAACATGTCCTTCCTGATCCAAGTCTCCTACCCTTGCAAAGAAGAATCCTGAATTTTAATGGAGATTAACAGAAATTACCTAGCTATTGGGCTGGCTTGCTTACAGGTATTAGCACTCACAAAGCAGCCTAGCATGCTAAGATGATGGGCAATGATTTCCCAGATGTCTCTTGATCATTTTCCCCTTGATTTCAGTTTGCACTGAAATCCATACAAATCGCCAATAAATGTGCTCCTTACAGAGACACTCCAGAGCACAGGAGCAATGAAAAAGGGCAAGATGAACAGCAAAACCACTCCACAGCTTTTGGGAGATAAAGGGAAAATGTCACATGCAATCAGCTGTGTATGTCTACGGGCTGCAGTCAGAGCACTACTGCGCACTGCAACCCAAGAGCCCTGTGCTAACAAAGTTTAATTTAAAGGAACTAAAAGTAAGAATTTCATAAGTAAGTAAAGGGCACATGCAGAGCCTAAAACCACCAGCAAAATTGCAGCAACAGCAAAATGAGACCACATGTCAAGAAAACTGAAGAAACTGCTGACTATGATAATGAACTACCTTGGAAAAATCACAACCTTATTCCACCTTGCCAAGAGAGTTGGATCACACATTAGTCCTCAAAGCAACTTAATTATTACTCACAGTTCACTTTCTCAGCTGTCCTGCTGCACTCCTTGGACTCAAACAATAACCATGGGAGAGAGCATCATACCGTCAGCTCTGCTGGGTCAGCATCAAGGGCTAGGTAAAAGAAATCACACATGATTTCAACTGCCTGGTTGCTTCCCTCATCAGCTGCAAGCACTTCTATTTGGCTCTCTGAAAGAGCTAATTAGGAAAATATTTGAAAGGGGGTTGTAGCCAGGTGTGGGCCAGTTCCTTCTTCCAAGTGACAACTGATAGGAGGAGGAAATGGCTTCAAGTTGCATCAAGAGAGTTTTAGATCAGATATTACAAAAAAATTCTTTATTGAAAGGCTTGTCAAGCATTGGAACAGGTTGCTAAAGGAAGTGGTTGTGTCACCATCCCTGGAGGCATTTAGAAGGCCTGCAGATGTGGCACTTGGGGACACAGTCTGAAGCGGGCTTGGCAGTGCCGCATTGATGGTTGGGGTCAATATTGTAGGTCTTTCCAATGATTCCATGATTCCCTGGAAAAAGTGGATGCAGCTAGGGTTGAGTCAATTTTCCTGGTTTAGGCACTCATCCCCAAAACCCAGGTGAAACTCAGTCTAGCTCTATTATCTGCTTCCAGTGAGAGGTGGTCAAAGGGGACAGCATGGGATGGCTGCCCCTTTCTGCACAGCCCTGAAGGTGGAAGTGTGTGCACTTCCTCATCTCCCTGCCCACAGCATAGCCTGGTTTGCAGGGCATTCAGGTGTTAGTTTTGGTAATAAATCCCAAAGCCAGGCATATGTTATTGTGCCTCTGGTATTTCACTGGACATTTTTTCATAATTTTTAGATGGTTTTTTTTTGGAGGCTAACCTTTCTTCCTAACCACAGATCTTTCCTTTACTTAGATTATTGGAAATGACACCGTTTCAAAAGACACAGAGCAGACAGGGCCTTGGAGGTTTTTTCACCCTACATCAAAAGATAAGTCCCAAATAGCTTCATAAAATCTCAGTTTTTAAAGCAGTTCCCTACTTGAGTTTGATTATCTCAGCAAAGAGTCTACCCTGGGATCAGAGATTAGTGGTTTGAGACAGAGGAGCTGTAGATGAATGTAGAAGCAGCAAGGGCAAAACCTGGTCCTGCCCAAGCTCACTAACCCTTGTGAGAAGACAAAGGTATTTATGTTGTGAAAGGCCAAGGCTTCTGAAGAGATGCTGGAAAAGAGATGTACCCACGGCCAGCCATGGCCACTCAGGGTGCTGCTCCCTCACACAGCTCAGGGGCGGCCTGTGCTGGCCCTTGCACTCAGACACGTGCATGCTCTTCAGTCACTCTGATGTGAAAAGGATGACTTGTAACAGCATCAAGCTTTTCCTCCAGTCTCTCCAGACTTTCTGTCCCATGTTTTATGCAACATTCCCATGGCCTGCCCAACCACAGTCCCCTCGTACGTGCCCGGCTGTGGGATCAATACAATTTGACTCTCAAAAATATTCTCCTGATGGGACTTAATGGAGTCAGAAAGATGAGCTGGCAAATGGATATTCAGCATTGATCTTAGTGGCCAGGAAAACTTGGAATTTATGTTTTAAGATAGGAGAAAGTCTTAATGTTAATATGTTTTAATATTATGTAAAATGAAAATAAAATAATTTTGTGGGAAAAAATTTCAGATTTTAAATACATTGAAAAAGAAAACTTCCTGTTTTTCTAGCTTTTTCTTTCAGGTATTCTATCATGCAATAGAACCAAACTTCACTTAAAATATATGTGCCAGTGCGATGTATTACTGTTTTCAGGGGACCTACTTTCACAGCAGAGTGCTACCTGGCATGAGTGAGCCCACGTGTCATATTCTGCCAGTCTGAAAAAATCTGCTTTGTTTTGGGTGTTTCATCAGTATACCAACAATTTTAATATTCATGGCTCTCTAGCCTTTGTTCCCTAAGCTAGGGCTCTCCCACCTTTCTTCTGTTTACCTCCTCCTCTATTCCAGTACCTCCTTCCTTTTGCTCGTTTCTGTGCGTGGCAGCCCTTGAATCGCACTCCTGTTGCCAGTTTGTCCTCGGTGGCGCTGAGCGGGGCACTTGAGAAGGCTGCAGGTCTCCTTCTCAGGGAGCCAGTGCTTGTTTCGCTCCCAGAGAGGAACAGCCATCCAGCACAGCGGGGAAATTACGGAACGCAGCCTGGAGGGGAGGCCGATGGGACAGAACATTTTTCTGGAGCTTTCTGGCTCCATTTAACCTCTCAATATAAGTAGGTTAGAGCATGCTGATATTAAGGACTATGTGAAAGGGAAAAATGGAAAAAAAAAAAAAAAAAGCATAGAGAGGGGAAGGAGGAGGAGAAAGGAGCTTTTGAATAGGAAAAATGTCCTTGCAGGTAATGCACATAGAATTCCTTCCTGATGCACAGTATAAAGGAGGGGATTATTATGTTTGGCTCAAGAGTTTCCAAGAGTGACTTTTTTATTTACCAGAGTCAGATCTGAGCTGTCACAAGTCTAACCACACTTACTTCTGCATCTGGGCTTGGTGGGGGAGAGACTGAAGAAGAGAGGGTAGAAAAAAATATTGTCACTTACAGTTCATACAGGCAAATCTAGAAAATAATCTGTAGTGTATTCTTAAAGAAAATGAGTGTCTGAAGATCCCAGATTCTTTGCAAACACAATCATTTATGCTTTCAAATAGATGCTGAAGTGCTGAGCAAAGACTTTTACTCTCATTTCTGTGCATGGGGAAACTGAGGAACCTTTCCCAAAAGGTAGCATGAGACAGCTCTGGACTGACCAGCCACAGCTGAAGGGGTGGGGACATTGCCATTAAAATGAAATGTAAAATTGCTTGTTAATAGAAAACACCCAGAGGACCATGAGGAGGCTACTTCTTTAACTTCATTGCAATTTCTAATGTAGAGTCATAATGAGGGGGTAAAAATAGATCAGCAAGCCAAGGCAGTTTTTTATCCCTGAGTTATGATGGATAAAGATGTTTGAGTGAGGATTTTATAATACATTATTTCTGTTTTAATCAGGCCCTATAAAGCAGCAACAGGGCTTATATACTTCGCAGACACTTTGGATTATTGAATGCTCACAGTAGGCTAAAAGAGTGCTTACAGTTGTTCATCAAATTAAGTAAAAATATATAAATTAGGTGCCATCAAGCACACAAGCCAATGCATCTATGAGGAATGAAGAAGGGGAAATAGAAGAGATTTAAAGGATGAGGCATTAAAATGTATTTTACAGTATGCTTTTAAGAAATTACATTCATGACTGAAGAAACAATTAACAAGCATCTCAGTCTGTTTCTGTCCGTTCTGTGAAGCTAAGACCTATTTCTGCATGTCTCCCATGTCAACTATCCATCTTCCCTGACCAGCTATCTATCTTCCCTGGTCATTGATTATTGCACTATTTCCAAAGAGCATGATTTATTGTCTCCCACACATGTTGCAGCTTATATAGCACACCTGTCATGCGAGGCAAGCTCAGCCTGGAGCTTAACATCTGCAGCGTGGATGCAAAGCTCAGGGTCTCACAGATAGAACCTGTTTTGCAGGATACCATGTGGAGCAAAGGCTCTGATATGCTGTGAGATGAAATTGCAGCCTTCTGCATGCAGAGCAGCTTTCCTGTCTCATAAAAGCCTCATCCAGATTTAAGGATCCTCGGAATTTCAATACTTCTCCCTGTCTCTGGGGTCTCAGAGAGGGCACCCAAGTGGGGAATCTCAACTTACTTTGTGGTGCTATGAGTTTGCTGGTCAGTCACTGCTCCTCTTTGCTGCTGGTTCTGGCACCCATTATAAATCAGTGATGCATTTTTCCCCTGGTGGTTCCCATGCAAGTTCCCAATACATTCAGGATTGCTTCAGCTCCTAGCTAAGACTGCTAGCTAAGACAGGCTGAAGATTCTTCTGCAGGAACAGGAGGCAGCAGATGCCAGCCCATTTCAGAAAGGGCTGCAAATTAATGTCTTAGAGGCATAGTGTGAGAAAAGGGCAGTTTCACCTTTGTGACACCTAATCAGGAGGGAGGGAAGGAACAGCTGGACATGAACAGATGGAGGAAAAATGCAACAAACCTTTTTTTCTTCCATATGCACTAAAATGATATAACTTCTGTTGTGTCTTTTACTGTTGTGATAGATTATGACAATTGCCACAAAGTAAAGATAACAGCACAAGTGAAGATAGCTCTTTAAAAGCATGGAGGGAAAGCCATCAGGATTATGAAAATGTCAGAAATTAAAAAAACTTGGAAATTAATCACAAACCAAAAACCTTTATGCATCTGATAAGCTCTTTGTAAACAATAACCATATATCTTTAGTCTACATTGCAGAATGAAATACCACCTTTTCAGCAAGAACTTTACAGTAGCAATTAAATATAATTGTCCTCAAAACAATTACTATTATTTCTCATCTCTACAAAAGCAAGACCTCAGACATTTAAGTAGACAGCTGAAAATCCCCATTGAAGACTTTTCAGATAAAAGGAGAGGTTTTGTTTCTAAAATAAACTGAAACAACTGAGGATTAATTAAGAAAAAAAAAGGGGATACTAATTAACAACCAAATTTGCCACCTGTGTTTTAAATACTAACCTGCTAGATAAGGAAAATTTTATGAGTATTATTTGCCAGTTTCTTCTAAAACTGTTTTTCTGTGTCCATTATCAAATTCTGTTCATCTTTCAGATTTCTACAGTATTCTTACAGGGAACATGTTAGATGAAACTACTGAAGAGCCAAACTAAGATAAGGGAGGTAACCAGTTAAGATAGACAGCATTCCCTTGCCATTTCCTACAGAAACATTGGGTAGGCAGCCCACATTGGATATGGAAAGTTGGATTGAAAAGATTTCACATTTGGATTCCATAAAATAATCCTTCTAAAACTGAACTGTATATGAGAATGACCATGCAGTAGGCCTTTCAGTTTAGAAGAAAGTGCCTGCTTTAAATTGTGCTAGAAAGTAAAATTCATAAAATGCACTACGTCTTTAATAACTTTTATTTTAAATAGTCTGGGGTGCCTGTACCCTGAAAGTGTCAAATACAGAAGCATTATTTCTAGCTTGGTCTCAATGCATGGCGTTGGTTGGTGTTGCTCCTCCTTCTGCCTTGTGAGGTAGGATAAGAGGCAAGGAAAATGAGTTTTTTAGGTGTCTAGTACTCGTGTGTTTTCACCAGCACATACATGTCTGTGGCTGCGCTCATGTGCACATCCACTTATACAAATATGTACACGCACACACCTATGGATCGCGGCTATGGCTCGCAGTCTGTGGTGCCATCTGGTGGAAAGAAGTCAGCAGCGGCCCTACCGCCGGGAAAATAAACGTGCCAGTGGCCTTAAAACAAGGAAGGAAGGAAGGAATGAAACGCCAAAAGAAGGAAGGTCTGATCACATGATTAGTGGAAGCCACAGCGCTCATCAAAACACAATCAGTTCCAGTGTGTCTCAACACCGAAAGCTTCTTACCTTGGCTGTCAGACTGTCACACTCATTGATACGGAGCAGCAATCATTGATGAGCATTTAAAAGCACAAAAAGCTTGAATATGTAATGGAAAAAAGAGAGATACTCCCTCACATTTCTAGCTGTCTCCTCTCCCGATTCTGTCTGTGTTAGAAGGGTTGGAGTCCTGCAGACTTCATGGAACAGAAGATATCTTCAATGTCTTCAACCTCTGCATCTCATAGAGAACCTTTAACAGTGAGCAAATATTTACATGAATGCAAGGTTTGGGGTTTTTTTCCCCTGATGCCCTGTCAACTTTACCTGGCATGAGTTGTCTCAATTTCTATCAGTAGATGCAATTCTTGGGAACAAATTACATGCCATAACTTCTAGACAATAAGAACGATCATTTGTTTTAAGTATTTCTTGGAGTAATGCTTGCCATATAGTCAGAGAAAGGCAGTCATGTTTTATATGAAGAATCTGGGTTTGTTTTCTCAAAATTCTTTTTTTTTTTGTTTTTTTTTTTTTTTTTTTTTTTGTTTTTTTTTGTTTTTTTTGTTTAGAAGAACAAAAAAAAAAAAAGGATTGGTTACTTTTTTAGAGAAATACATTATCTTCAAGGACAGCACTCACATCAGAACAGATCAAGGCCTGAGGGAGCTTGCCCAATATGAGTAAAGTCTAATTCTTCACTAGGTTATGCAAAATTTGGTCATTTTGGAATATTCTTTTATACAGAGTTATGATATACTTCTAACTGTGTGCTCACAATTACACTGAGGACTAGGGATAGGCATAACATTGTTAAGGCTTCCATGGCAGAAATACATGCAGCAAAACCAATAGTGCAGAAAAACAAAAAAGAGTTGAAGTGTTCATTGGTAAGGGTGGTGACATTACATTGTGTTCATATTCTTATAAAGTAGCTTTAAATAATAAAATTTACCTGAAAAATATAATCTTTCCTTTGTTCAGATTAAGATCCTGAAATGAATCAGTGAATTAAAAAAATGATCAAGGTTGTTTCTTTAAAGGCTGGAAAGTTTGTCAAATGTACTGTGTCTCATAAAGAAAATACTCTGGAAAGCAGAGACTTTAAGTACATAGCTGAGCAACCACAAATGCATGTCTATATACCAGCTCTAATCCATTTCTGCAGCTGAGGCAAATGAGCCCCCTCCACTTCTTCCTTCAGTTTCTTTCCCCAGGCTCCCTTTTTCCTTTGCCCATTCAGTGGTTGTATATCACTTCTCCACTTAGTTCTCAGGCTCTCTTAAGGCTCCGTTCACCTCTCTGACAGCCATCAAACCCTCTCAAAAAAGTAGATGGAAATGCAGTGGGGAAGAGAGGTGATATGACTAAATAAAAATCCCATCCCTGCTGAGATAGCATCCTAATCCATTGGCAGTCTTTCTTGATAAAGAAGGAGAAAAATCTTGGATAAGATTTCAGAACTTGAGTTGTGGTTGAACCATCTTTATAGCTGCCAAATTAAATATATTCCATGACCTTCAAAAGTCAGCATTGTCAAAATGTGTTCTTAAAGCTCACTCAAAAAAGAAGAGTTAAAATGTATGAGTCCTCTTTCAGCTGTTGCCTTATTTCTGCAATTCTTGCTTTTTGGTCTTATGTTCTTTTGTTTCTCACTGCTTATATTATGGTGTCTGAATCACAGGCTGCTTCTTGTATCCAGTGAACTCAGCAGAATAATTTGTATTGACTTTACTTGGTATAGAATTGGATTTACTGTCCATTGCTTTAATCTGCTAGATTACTTTTCTCCTGCTATTTCTTTCCTGTATGTAAATAAACAATGAATATAGAGAAGTTGTAGTTATTGGCTAATGTGGTTGTTGGAAGATTGGAAACTAAACTAAAGAAATGGCTAGTTTTGGGAATAATTTTCACACAATTTTTTCAACAAAATATTTGTCCACAAGTTTTGATTGTGAGTTGTTTAAAAACAATCTTCCATTTACTACAGAAATGAAGCATTTCCTAATATCTATAAACCCCCTTTCTTCCTTCCTGTAGCTGGCATTTTTCCTCACCACCATCATTCAACAAATCCATTGGGAAAAAATTATATCTTTTTTTCCTCACAGTTTTTCTAACAAAATTTCTTGGTTTCTGTGTAAGCTTGTAAATAATTACTGGGAAGGGGAAGGTTTCATTTGTAGGACAGTTCAGCAAGTTCAGTGGTGAATGCCTGGAAGACTCTGTGATGTGCATTGTTACTATGATTAATGACTCTTATTATTGATGCAGAACCATAAATTTATACAGGATCTGTCTAGAATAAGTAAGAGTGCAATGTGTTCTGCTATAAAGAGTTACACCAGGAAAATAGCTAAGATTCATAAAAAGCGAATCTTAACAGATAAACACAGATATAACCAAACTGTGAACACGATATGCTCCCTTTGTCATTCTTGGAATATTATCTTTTCTCTGAGATGGGAGGCAGACTGGGCTCTTAGTAGATATAAGAAAAGCAGAACGCAAAAAAGAATTTGAATTTAACGAGGGAGCTTATTCATTTCCTCATAAAACCTTGAAAAAGTTATTTGAAGACAATTTGTTTACAGACACACACCCAAACTGATGTCTGAGTGAAGAAACTGACAGTAAATGGGATGGTGCCACAATTTTGAGGAGCAGGAAAGAGACCCCCTTTTCAGCCCCAGTGATTTCTTCAAAATGCAGATTCAA
Source organism: Ammospiza caudacuta (assembly GCF_027887145.1). Taxonomy (NCBI): domain Eukaryota; kingdom Metazoa; phylum Chordata; class Aves; order Passeriformes; family Passerellidae; genus Ammospiza; species Ammospiza caudacuta. The sequence continues at coordinate 41,533,654 of NC_080593.1, read as the reverse complement.
AATGGGCATTATCCCCTGTGGTCTCAAGGTGCTCTTTTCTCTGGGGTGGTGCTGCACATCCTCACTCAACAATAAACTCTCTGCGCAGGTAGTGACACAAAATTGTGTGGAAAGTAGGGGCTGATAGTGTCTGGTAATCTGCAAATTATTTAGGTTATCAACAGCCAAAAATTTACACCCTGGGATTTGCTATCTGCCTTGTTTAGCTATTCACCTCTACCTTGGGCCAACACAGGGAAGCCAGAGTAATTTCACCTGAGGCCTCAAGAGCTATCAGAGAGATACAGCAAAAAAACCCATCAGGGAATTGTGAGTTCCATGTTAAAAGAAAGTATTCTCATACTGCAGGTCAAGCTCACTTTCAGTGGTTTTTGGTCCTAAAATGGTAGGAATATCATCTATTTTTGTGCATAATAGAATGCATCTCTGAAGTGATTCTGATTTAAAAAAGAAATAATATGGAAACAGTAAGACCTAAGCACTTGTAAAAACCTCCAAAGTTTGTATTTGGATGTAGAGGTGAAATCTAGTATAATGAAAGAGCACAAAAATGGGAAACCAAGTGACATATGGATGTTGTATTGGCAATTTGTAGGGAAGGAATGGGTTCACATGTGTTTCAAAGCTGAGGAAAGAGGGCACAGGATTGGTATTTCCTCCTTACCTCAATGTCACAAGAATTCCTTACATAAACACATGCATCACAGTTCTGAAATCTCCTCTGTCTTTCTTGTTCTCATACTGTATTCAAAAGCACAATTTAGGCTCCTTCCATGCTTGATTCTTCTGGGTTGCTCTTGTTCTCTCCATGGTCATATTCCATGAGGTTTCCCATTTCATGTCATGTTCAGCACAGGGGCTCCTTCAGCTGGCACCTCTCACACGCTGCCTCTGGCTTCATTCTTGGAACACCTCATAGGTATTTCCACTGCTTTTTCTGAGCCTTAATTACTGAAAATGTGGCTGGGCAGTATCAACTGACACTAAAATGATTTCCTCTTTAATGTCAATTGAAAAATGAGTTCCGTTTCTTGCCCCAAACGCTACTTTCATGTCAGTAATTTCACGAGGCCCCTGAGAGTTTCGCTGGAGCAGCCAGCTGCCACGGTGGAATCGCGCCGTGTCGGACCAAGCCCCGCCAGCACGCACTCAGCTCTCACTGGCATTCTGCATTTAGAGTGCTCAGTACTTACAGGAACACCAAGCATTTTGAATAGATCTGCACCGGGTGGGAAGTGGGGACGGAAGAAGCAATGAATTCTATTGCAAGAAAAGGAGGATTGAAGGCTTCTTAAGTAAAGCTATGGAAGAGGACTGAGAGGGGTTTTTTGTTGCTCATTATGGTTGAAAAGATTCCCCTGCTTAGGTCTTTCTCTGACTGCTGCACGGAGATAATTTTCCCTGTCTAGAGTCATGGACCTCCCTGCTTTTTATTCTCTACAGACTACATCTCTGCTGTGTCTGTCGCACCTAATGGCATCTGCAGCCACTAAAGGGAGGGTGGCAAAAGCCCAAGTTGGCACTGGCACGCAGTGGTGTGGATCAAACAGACAGGCACGTTTTGCACGTGTGCCTTTCTACCAAGCAGATTTACTGCTGAAAGTCTTGCAGGAAGAAAGAAACAGGTTGTCAGCTCTGTAGCTTGCTCTTTCATTTGAGATCTGAGGATGGGTTTTGGGTTAAAGAAGACTGAGTATAATGCACCATGTAATTTTATCATATAAAACTATCCCAGATCTGTTCATGCACAGGTACATACATTCATATCCACAGCACAACGCCTTTCCTAAATGGCACTTCATAAAGGGGCAGAGGAAAGCATGACTTTGCAAAGGATGGAAAGCAGACATCTTTCTTGACTCTGGTCAGCACTTTAGCCTGCAAAAAAAGTTATCACACAAATGTGAATCTTCTGTAACTCTTTTTGAAACAAGTCTGAAATACTCAGTGTCTCTTCCTGCACTTTTGATAAGGTCTGTTGGCAGGTGTAGCTGTGCTGATTAAATGTCTCTATGTGATGGGTTTGAGGGCAGGCAACAGGGACCTGAAAAAGCAAAGTGACTGGGGCCTTTTTTTTTTTGGTAAATAATTTATTTTGGATGATGTAGATATCAGTACTGGAAAAAGTAATCCTGCTATAAAACTTTTCATCCTGTGTTTCTGAGCCCTTTTTACCAATAAAGTGAAAGCTTGCTTGTGCCACAGTGAGGAGGAGACAATTTTCTGAGCCAGATGCTGATGTCTTGCTATTTAACATTCAAGTGTCCTTGTTCCCTCACAGCCTGTGTGCACCTCAGCCATCCATGCTTCCCTTTAATCTGTGCACAGAATTAATCAGAATTATTTGTTAATTCACTCACCAGGGTAGCTCTTGGTCACATATCTAAACCTTTGTAGCAGCCTCCAAAGGAGAGGAAAAATTGGATAGAGACTTACTAGCCTGCCAAGCCTAGGAAGATTCTTTCCTACCTCTTCTCTTTGGGAAGTTTGTTTAGTTTTTCACATTTTTGTCCAATTATCTAGAACATCTAATACTCCTACACAACAGACAAACTGCTTCTCTCAGGTAAACAGTCCACACTACCACAGTGAGCTTTGATGCTCAAGTCTCTACTTTTTAATTAGAATTCTTTCCAAGCTTAACAAAAAATTATATGCTTTGGGAAAAAATAATTGAAGAATTCCCAGCAGAGAATACAGTGTGGTTTAGCTTGTTGAAGCTATACTTTTTGAAGGCTTCTCTTCAGTGCTGTGTAGGCAAGTAATAGAAATCACCTCAGAAAGTTAAACTCTGCATGTCAGACAGGATGTGTCATAGGGAAGGGAGAGATAAATCAGCTTGAAGTGGATTGGGAGGAGCAGGAAGTTCTAATAAAACCAACTATAATTTAGCCAAAGAGCAGAGGTTTTTGCTGTTGCAATTCCCTGATTCTGGGTCTCCACAGCTGGAGGAAGTTTCTGACACTTTTTTTTTTTGTGGAGAGGAGACACGAAGGACTTGTTCTCAGGACTTCCTGTCAAGAAGAGCTGGCTGCAAGAGCTGAAACATGTTTTAGTAATAAACATAATTCACACAGGCAGGACTGGCAAATGGTCTATTAGCTGCAGTCCAGGAAAGGCCTTGATGTGAAAGAAAACCTTCATTGTCCAGGGGCCTCTCATGTCTCTCTGCAGGGACAGAGTCCTTGATGCCTTGGGTTTTAGCTTTTACATTTTTTCGAATTCTGTACTGCTTTAGTGGGCAGTTCTGAGCTTCATATAAAGGGATGGTAAGCTCTCTTCACAGAGCAGCTAGACAAAACAATTTCTTCTCTAGCTTGGGACCAGGGACAAATGATCCAAATTTCAGGCCCAAGAGCATAAACAATGGTGGACTGAAGAGAGAAAAACAAGAAGGATGGGACTTCATAACCTAAAACTATAACTGGACAATTAACTCAAATATGCAAATGGACCGGAACTTATAAAAGCAAGAGATGTTGTGACTGGTTGTCCATTTTTGTGACCATTTTGGGTTCATCTTGGGTGTAGCCCTGGCTGGGGTCTTGTGCTGCCCAAGGTGTATCCATTGAGGCCTTTTAATAAATACCTACTTTATTGTTTAACTTTGTCCAGCCTCTGTTCTAGGTCAGCCTTGACAAGGCATCATCCCCACTAGAAATACAGACACAGTTCCCAGCACGCTGTGAGCATGGAAAGGGTCACTTTCAAAGGGAAAGCAAGGAAAAAGTGTCATTTTCAGAAAACACTTCTGATGCAAGCCCTGTCCCTGGTGCAAAAGACAAAAGAAGGGCCAATTTTATGGCCAGCTCACTGTATAAGACATTAAAGTTATGTTCGGGTGAGGTGCTCTTCTACAAAGACAAACCAGTTCCCTTGTGTGGTAGAAACAGCCCTGCTGTGAGCATCCTGTCTCAGTCATTGCTACAGACAACACTCATCACTAGCCAGAGCACGCTCAAAGCTTTAGTACCTTGTAAAGGTCAGTCTGGCCGTCTTTTTGGATTGAAGAAATATTTCATCCTTGCCATACAGGTCTGCACAGGGGTGAATCATGCACCTCAAGATGATTTTGGTGGCACTGAAACTACTGGGTAACTCTATGTTTTTAAGCAGTAGTAGATGTTTCTTATGAAATTTTTTTCTTCTGGAAAAAAAAAAAGAAGAATTGGATGTTCTCCAAAAATCAGCATCTGCAAACAGCTGTTTATATCCCAAAGTCCTCACAGCACAATCAGTATGTGAAAAGGATAACAGATTTTGGAAAGCAGTCCTTGAACTCTGTGTTATAGCCAGCTATTGCTGTGAAAAGTAACATGAAATACCAAATCCCACTAAACTCAGGTGTGTCAGAGGGTCTAGCAGAAATCTGAATCACTGAATAGATTAGGCAGATCATTTTTTCCCTCCCTCATAAGCCTAGCAGAACATGTCTTTTCTTCTGTGTTTACATGGCATCCAATGGAGACTGAGGCCACTGTGTGTTACTGTAATAAATATTTACTTACTCATTTGGAAGCATGCATGGGACATAGTACTGAAGGGTCACAGCCGAGAAACAGGGGTGAAACATTGCAAAACTAATTTTTTTTTTTTTTTTATGGTAACTTTCTGTGCCTCTCAAAGACTCACCTTTAGAGCAAGAAAGCCAGGCTGTCAGAGTGCTTGCTGAGAACCTGGAACTTGCAGCACAAACAGAGAAAGGAAGCCCTGGGTCAGCTCTCCACTTCTCCTGATGGCTTACTCAGCTTGTTGTGCAATGGTTGTTCTTTTCTTCAGCTAAGGATTGCTGGGTCTTTGTATCAGCTGAGGAGATGTGTCTACTTGCCTGCTTCTGCCCCTTCCTCTGTACTAAAGAGACTCAGTGGTGGCAGTGCAACTTTGCATGTCACCAAGACTAGAAAAAAGCAAGATGATGTGTGAAAAGCTCAGAGGAGCTCCACTAAAGAGTATTTCATACAAGATTAACACCAGGCAGAAGTTGCTCTACCTGAAGAAGAGACCATCCTAGTCAGCTGCCGTGTGATGTAGCACAACTGTTAATAAGGAGGAAATGATTTCTGAGTGAAAAACATGGAACTCAATCCCACAGGAATTATGCTCGGGGAGCTTACACAATTTTCAGTTGCCTGCATGTCAATGGCTGAATTCCACAAAAGATAATGTACTGACTGGTAAAAAATGGTGAAATAAATCAAATAATAAGTGTAAATAAAGGTTTATATCTTTTTCTCACACAGTTCTATTTTTCAGCAGCATTTCCATGCAGCAGAACCTAGGGCCTCAGCTAGCCACACTATAAACATAAGCCCATTCAACTTTTAAAAATACCTGCATAATTTTAACTGCATCGACTTTCAGCTGCTCCATTTAAAGCAGTGCACATATCTAGTAGATTATTTAGCATTAATTTATGCTCCTTCAAGTAAGTTCAGTGAGGTACCTGTGCAAAGCATCTGCTAAAAGTGAGCACACCTTTGCTAGAGGTCTATACACAAATTTTGAAAAGGAAGGAAGTGGTTTGGTCACAGGACCTTGCCAAAAAGTGGATTTTTTTCAGGAACATTGTAACATTGGTAAACAAACCTTGATGACCACGCATGTGTTTCCCCAAACTGACAGGCCCTGGGAGGGCTTCAGTGGAGGGATGTGCTGTGTCCTGCCTGCCTCCCATCTGCGGAGATGGGAGTCATCCCACGCCTGCCCTGTGTGCAGAAATGGGCAGCTGCAGCCTCCTGGATGTGCTGGGCAGCATGTTCCCCTCCAGGCAGGCTTGTTATCTGCCTGGCAGAAATCCTCCCATTGCCTGCAGCCTCGGGAGCACTTCTGTAAGCCATTAATTAGCACCATGCTAATGCTGGTGCTGGCCTAAGCCAGAGGGAGACCTTTGCCCAGGGCATGGTGCTCTGCTGAAGATCAGATTGACAAGAATGGGGCAAGGAGCTGAGGCACAGAAAAATGCCACAGCAAGTTTGCCAACAGTTAGATGGACACTTTGGTTTGAATCATGGCTTGCTTGCTGCTTTCAGTAACTTCTGCTGCAGTCCTGTCTGCTCCTGGCCCTTTGCTTCTGGGTTTGCTTATCATTATTGGCACTCTGAGACCTTGGTCTTAATGAGCAAACTCTGGTCATCCAAAATATTAAAATTAAAATTTATGTAAACTTGCTGATTGTGGAATTGTCCTGAATTTATGCTATAACAGCTATTGATTTGTTTTCTCTCTTCCCCTCTACTTTAAATCTCAAGGAGTGACAATCAAAGGACATTGCTTTCTCCACATGGAAGTCATGGACATCCATTCCAGATGCAGACTACTGATAAAAACGGCTTCTGTCCTTTGGAATAAACACACCTCACACATAACAATGCCCCATTTGTCATTATTCTTTAATTCTAAGGCTAAGACAGATACAATGATATAATCTGCCAATTAACTTTTTTTTTTTTTTTTTGGACACTGACAGTGGGGCCAGGAGGATGAGAAGAGAAAGCCTTCTTACCTGAACTTCTGTGGAAACTGATGCAAACTCCCCTTAGACTGGCTCCATATGCACACAGAAATGGAGACAGACAATAAAATCAAACCCACTAGTGCCACAGTTGTTAGCAATTTCATTTTAGTAGAGCTTGCAGTGGAATGATCTTGGAAATGGAGCAGTCCTGGCAGTGACAAACCTGACCCCAGAACATCAGCTATAAACCACCTCTGCACCATCTGTGTTAGTGGAACACAGTGTCCCACTTTCTGCTGATCTCCCCAGGCTCCTCAGCCACCACTCAGAGTTCCAGGCAGGCTGCACCTTCAGCCTCCTGCCTTCCTCCTTTTCTCACCATCATCACAGCCAGAACTAATGCACATTTCAGTACCGGTGCACTTGCAAAATCCCCTCTCACCTGCTTCCTCATCTTATTCCTCTAAGGATTTCTTTGTTCTTTCCTGATAAAGCTGAAGGGAATTAGAAGATCGTCAATGCGTATTTCATTGGGCAAAATAAAGAGAAAAGAAAGTGTGCAGGTGATCCCACAAAACATGTATAGGGCTGAGGGAGACAGGCACATTCCTGGTAGGTAAAAAGGAGCACTCAGTGATTCCCAACCTGTGAACAAAGCCACTTTGTTTAGTTGGGGAGGAGACTGGAGCTGGACCCTTCCACCCCATTCTCACCTTTCCCACAGAAACTGCCTGGTGGGAAGAAATGCACATGGCAACAAGAGAGCTGCTGAGTGAAGCAGCCACAGGGAATGCACCAAATACCTTGCTCCCTGTGAGATATGGCTGAGGAGGCAGTTTACTTTCCACTTTCCTTTCAAGATGAAGTATGGCTCACTCTACCATGCTTAGGCTGTACTTATTCCACAAGTAAAGATTTTCTGTCTTCCATGTGGCAACTTTTGCCCTGAAGTCACTCTTTAAAATAAACCTCAGAAGCAGAGGCAATGTTCTTCTAGCAGGTGCACAGCTGAGAGCCTGGACAGCAGATCCCCACCAGCAGTGTACATTCAGTCCTGGTGGGAGAAGCGCTTCCTCCTGGATTTCACCTCCTGGCACGGGGGTGGCTGTGCAGCAGAGCTGTCCTGTCTCTCTGATTCCTCCCTTCCATTTGGTGAAGGTGCAGAAGAGGCAGACTTTGCTGCAAAGCCTTTCTGCTCCCTCTGTGCTCAGCCACAAGAGTCAGAGCCTTGGGAAGCCTCTCCAGAAAGGTGCCACAAGAACACAGAGTCACCCAGCTCTTTTCTTTCTTTATTTTTTTATTGAAAGCTTCATCAAAGAAAACAGAAGTTTAAACCTAACATCCACTGATCTACAGAAAGCCCCAGAAGTGGGAAAATGGCAGCTATTTAGGACTGTGTTACAAATGGAAAACATAAAAAAAAATCATAGCAGTACAGATCTTTCAGAGACATTCTGAGACATCAGCACACAGATGCCCATATAAATAAGATTCATAATTTAAATGTATCACAGAGGTTCTGTATTCTACATTTTGGCTGCATTGAAGTCTGTAAGGGCTGTAAAGAACCTCTGACCCATTTTTGTGATACATGTTTTCTTGATAGGAAGTTCATCTGCTTTCAAAGCTGCTTTGATTTTTCTTACAGATAGAATCTATTCATTCTCCTTTAAAAAGGAAAACAATTAAAAATTCCAAAATTAATTCTGTATACTTCCTGGTTTTACATAAAATTGTTTTGCCTCAAAAAGATAGTAGAATTTTCTTCTACTCTGAAATACATCATATTTAATAATACTTCAATTACATAAACATCATGTTCTCTTCTTTAGGCTGTATTTTTGGGCTTTTAAAAATATAACTGACTGTAAATTTCACCAAATTCATAAAATTATTATCCAAGAGAAAGACACTTAAAGGCAGAAAATTAATGTTGGGCAGGTACTCTTTTAAGGACAACAGATCCAGATATTGGAAGGTGCTTACACTTGCAGGCTTTGGACCTACAAGGAAAAATGGATTTGTGAACCTGTCAAGGGCTGACATTTTCCACTTCGTTACACATTTTTATTAAGGTGAAAGAACTCAGCTGTCACTGTTGGGGAATTAACAGTTGAACTGAACAACTTCAATAAACACAAGAATTTTTTCTTATCATGGAAACCTGAATCAGTGCTGGGATTAATTTCTTTTACAGCTTTACTGTCATAATTTTTTGTTCAATTTTAACAAAGAGCATGTTAATAAGGGGGAGAAGAAAGGGTCTCTTCTGCCTGCTTTGAGGCACAAAGGTGAATAAATCTCTGGGGTAAATACAGAGCTCTAGCCTATTTGGGTGACAGGAGCAAGATAGAAAAAGTTGGTGCTCTTTTTGAGAGGAAAATAACTCTCCTTACTCTGCATCTTTGCTGCTTGCTGAGATTCTGGAAATCTGCTCCACTGAAGGGGAGGAGAATTCTGCTGCTCACTCAGCCCTCCTTCTGAGAACGTGTGCGTGCATGACTGTGGGTATGGGTATTAGAAATGAAAGGAGTCCTCGTTACTAGAGTCAATTGTCATTAAACAGAAAAGACCAATGCACCAAATGTCAGCAGTTTTGTTGTTTTCTGTTTTGCATTTCCATCACACCGTGACTGTTTTCTTGGTTCACGTGGGCTACCGGGAAAGACCAGGAAAATCCCCTACCCTAGGGCACTTCTTTTATATCCAGACCAATTTCATGTTAAATAAAGTTTTGAAAGGAAATGTTGACCACGCGTGTATCAAACATTACTATCTTCAACTACCACATTTGGTCTCATCACTAAAAATGGATTGATTCATTACTTTAAGCACATTATCACTCTTTAGCATGACTCTTGCTATAGGTGGAGTTAAGTGAGTCTGCCTAAACCTGTTTTGCTCATGTCAACCTCAGCATTAAAATGAAATGGCATGAGGAGCACCATCAAGCTTAAAACCATGAAGCATGGCAATTTTTTAAACACTTAGGATCAGTCTCAATCTTCAGTACCATAAACAACATAATATAGATCCAAATACTATGACATATTAAAAATAAACTTTATTACAATGCAGGCTTCCTCAAATTTGCTGAGTTTTGGTACACATACATACATAAATAATACCCTTCATTTGATTTTTACTCGAGTAAAAATCCATTTGAATGCTACAGTCCAATTGCCCGTTGAAAGTTTAAGCCCTCACTTCTCTAATGACCAGCCTTTATCTTCCAGGTTTGGGCATGCATCCATAGCAGAAGATGATACAATGTGATGCAATTGCTCTCAGATATGCCTCATTCTGCATTACGGTGGATTTCTTGACCAACACAACCAAGGCAGTCTCTTGGTAAACAGAACTACACAAGTAAGCACAGGCTAAGGACATTTCAAGAGTCTGTTTCACCAGAAGGCAAAAAGAGGACATTCACAACTTGAGGCCTGACTGTCACAGGTGAAAAGTGCTTACAAAACCAGCAGTAGAGCCAGATAGGAAGAAGAGTCCCTCTGCAATCTCAGCGGGAACAGTGAGATTTTTTCAGTGCCCTGATCTACACTCGGGTCAGCACCTGCAAATATAACACTCTCTTCAGTTCCACTGTGTTTTTTTTTTTTTTTTTTCTTTTTTCCCTCAATGATAAGTGACAAGTCCAGGTATTCAGAATTTTCTAGCCATAATTCATAGTTTTCTGACACCCCTTTTGTATTTCTCTTTTAAGGTAAAAAAAATTTACCAAACCTGAACATCCAGATTTGATTACTTATAAGAATTCAGGTGTGATGGAAAGTACGTACGCAGTTCAGTTTATGGATTTGATATTACTTCTAGACCTCCGGGCCAGGCACCATTGCCTTAGACATCTAGAGTTGCTTCTGCAATCTTTCAGGAACTCTCCTGATATTTAAAGCTAATTTGGCAAGACAGACAAAGATATTGACTTTACAAATTCAGGTCTTAAAAAAAAAAAATGGAAACCAGAAACTAAACACAGCATAACTACAAACCTTCAAAAAACCATATTAGCCAGAACAGACATAAAGAAAACCAGTTTAAGGTTTCAGAGGCCACCAAGTGACAACACCAATGCAGCAAGTGTGCTGCTATTTCACTGTTCACTTTTATCTCATTTTTAACTTTTAGAAACGAGTTACGACCTTCTGAGCATTTTGTAAGTTCCAAATAAGCTTTTTTCTTACCTTATGATCTATGACTGTTTATAATCAAGGCTCACAGTGTTTACAATTCATAGATTTCAAGTACCAGTTCACTTTTTTTTTTGGGATCAGTAAAATGATGAATTATAGTTAAGGGGTCCATTTTCTTTCCTCTTCTTCTTCCTCTACTTCTTTGTTTTGTTTCTTTTGATTTCAAACACTATTGAACATTATAGCATGGAAAAGAAAGGAAACAATTCTAATACAGAATGCACTTGAAACACTTTAAAGTGAGTGACAGGCACTGTGATATCATGTTGCCTGCCTAGCTTAATAAAAAACACTGAGATTGTTTAACTTTGCTGAAAAAAATAAGAAAATGTTTCTGAATGTATAAATAAAGCAGCAGAGTTTTGAATAGAAACAAGAAGGTACCTCAGCATATTCATCAGCCACATGGTAGCTACCTTGTAGCCTCATTGTTGATAGTAAATGAGACTTTTTGTGTGTCACATTAGAACTAACACAGAAACAAATGTCTTTATTTCATATTTAACTGACTTGTGCCTGGGGTTATCTCCATTTGTACAAATAATTCAGAGAGAGACAGAAAGAAAGTATGTGTAGAAAGGAAGAAAATAAGGCTAGATTGATTTTTTTCCCTCATATGCCCTCTAAAGAAAGAGGGAACCTTTATCCAAGGACAAAATTCAAGTGCCCCTCTCAAAAAGCAACAAGTGATGAGACAGCACATGAAACAGAAAGAGAGGTTTGGGGTTTGTTTCTGAATTAAAAACATGTTGGGGATGATGTTGTTCTTTTACTTTGGCATTATCTGGTTTTCAGAAGTGCTGAATACCAACAACTACTTTGGAGGAAGCAGAAGTTTTAGCACTTCTGAAAATCAGGCCCTCTTCCTACGGTGAAGAACCATGAGAACTCCCATTTCTCTCTTTTCTGTGTTGCACACCTAGCAGCATTTACTTGAGAAACCCCCTCCCCCCTCCCATTATGTTAAAAAATACGATCTTGTTTTATCAATTTAAAAAAATAATTGTGTTCTTTTCCCCAGAAAAGTCAGGTTAGGGAAACACAGACCTCTTTTTAAGATTGGGCAGCTGAATCAGATTGATCCAAAACATATGTTTTCATTTTCTTTATTTTTAATGGATACCCTGTGTCTAATCCACCACAGTAAATGTGATGAGCCTTCCCCTCTCTTCTGGATGGAGGAAAGTTTAAAAATGTTTGGTTTAATATTTACACATAGATATGTGTGTATGTATGTATATATGAAATGCTGCTTTACTTCTGCCTCCTTAAGGAAAAAAATCATCTTTTGACTTCCTTCTCACCTTTTTCATTTGTCTGTTTAGAAGAAGTAAGGGCCATAATAAAGATTTATATATGGAAAGTAATTGTCATTCCTAAAACAGGTTTTGGTGGATTAAATTTAATTTTTTTTTGCCTGATCATACTAATTAGTGATTGTCAGCCAACATATTAAGACAACAGAAATCATAGCAGAGAAGAACAATTTTTAACTTCCCGCCTGCATGACAATACGACGTAATTTTCAAAATTTCCGCTTGTATGGGAAAGCTAAAATGAGAACAGATATCAAGTTTGCTTTCTCTTATATCTACCTGGCAACTCAAATGCAACACTGAGAAATAAATGCACAATTAAGGTGGCTATGCATGCTGGACGATGACAAAGACTGAGGTGAAGAAATGAATTGGTATGTTAGAATTCAGAAGGAAGACTGTTGTTTCAGTAGAAATACCAAAGATCAGGTAATTAAAGAGAAAAACTCCCCAAAATTAAAGCCTGCCTGGACAGATTAGTTGGTAGCCCAATCCCCCTTGCTTTGGAATGTTCTCCAAAGCACATAATCAAAAACTTGGACAGCTTCTGATACCAACTATTCTGAAATTTCCACTACAAACATATGCAGTATGTAAATCACCAGTGGAAGATAGTTTAAACAAACAAGAAAGTAAGAACTGGTCCGGCCATGTAGGTCAAATAAAGATAAAAAAAAAAGAAAAAAACCCTCTATCTTCTGGACTGCGTTAGGGTGTCACTTCATCTTTGGTATAAAATAGGCCATCCATAGGCTGCATTTGTTCACAACTAGGAAAGACTACAGAAATTGTCAACAATTTCTTCTATCTATTGCTTTTTTTGCACTTTTTTTGACCATAAGCTCCTATCTACTTAAGTTTTTTTAATGCTCTTAAGCTAGGTTTTTGCAATGTGACAAGCAAAGCAGACTAAAAACTTCTTAAAGCTCATAAAAAAGACTGCAGATAAAAAGCACTAATGCTTTTGCTAGCGATCACGCTTCGTAAATAAAAAAATCTGCATTCTGCAAGAAAAAAACCCTGCATTCTCTATAATGCAGCAAGTTTTTTTCTCAATTCAATAACTTTACTGTAAAATGCTTTAGCCTTCTAGATTTTTTTTCTGTCAACACTTAAGACAAAGTTCATAAAAGTCCCAGCATTTTTCCAATCCTTTCAGTTGCCACAGTTCCTTTTATCATCAACTTTTCTTCAAAAGAAGAAAATCATTTTCTTTTAAACTGTACAGTTTATTTTTTGTTCACCCCAAAAACTCAGTCTATTAAACTTCTGCACCAGCACCGGTGTGAGCAGTTTCAATTCATTCTCGGGTTTTCTAACAAGACGTTGACAGCTTGCCTTGAGAGCCTTTGACGTCCTTAAAATTAAGGCAATTAAGATTCAAGATAAACCTTACCTAAACATTTCTTTTAAAAAAAACCAAAAAACAAAAAACCAAAAAATACTCTAGATTAAAACAAGAAGAAAAAGAAAATTAGAGAAAAAGAGTAGCTTAATTTTTGAGGAAGACAATTGGTTTTCATCGCAACTTGCTCCCTCTTGACATCATCAGTTTTTCTGCTTAAAAAAAAAAAATCTAGCTACACCTCCAGGTAAATTCTGAATTCAAATGTTCATCCAGATGAAATGTCAACCCAGCATTTTTCCTCTGGGTTTTTCTTTTAGTTGAAAAAAAATAGCAAAAATAAAATTGTCAGACTACATGACGGAACCATTTGCACAGCACATAAAAACACTGTTTTGTTTTCGTTGGGAAAGGTAGAAAAAAAAAAGCATTCATTTGACGCCTGTGCAAACTGGAAGCCAACTTCTTGTTCAGTGAAGTTTCTCCATTCAAGGCAAAGATTTCAGACCGACATTCTTCAGTCCTGTTTATTGTCTGTAAAAACAATTGAATTAAAGTGATCATTAAGTCAAAACAACTTTGAAATAGCCTCCTCTCCTTTTTTTCCACCCAATTCCCTTTAAAAGTTATCCAAGCTAAACTGACTTTGCAGCTGTTTAAATATGATACCACCACTAAGCTGAAAATAGTGAGGCAAAAATAGGGAACTCCTACCTTGGGGACATTAACACATCTTAAGCAGATGAATTTACTCTTGGAATGCTAGGCATTAATAGGCAGTCTAACTGCACCAAAATGAGATGAATACATGGCTTAACACTGTGTAAATCTTTCACAGGTAATTCAGTAGGAGGGTGAATATTTTCATAATAACAAGTGCCACTATTTATTTTGGGTATTAATAATAAAATGAAAGATAAAATTACAATAAAAGAATACAACCAGTTTGCTAGAAAGAGCACATTTTCTGATGGCAAGAACAATTACACTGTGGAGCAGTCTGCTTAATGAGCCAGTTAAGGCTAACTTAGCAGAAACCTTCAAAGCAATATTAATTAGAAAAATATATATTTTTTATCATCTAGTGTAACATCTTTCTTAATTTATCACAGAGAATAAGGAAAATAATAAATCTTCTTCCTACAGAAGATACCTCTCATTTTATGTTTTTGATGTTTCATGTCACTTAAAGATCTGTCGCATCTAGCTTATTTGAAAAAGACTGTATAAGATCTTTAAGAGAGGCCCAAAACCTACATAAAAATTATATTCTGTGTCTGGGGCTATTTGTAAGGGTCAGCTGTTACCTTTCCCAGAGTCTTTAAAGCTTACATGGAAAAAATCCTTTCCTGACCAAAGTTCAACACAAGAAAGTCCAGCACCTTTCCTTTTGCAAATATTAATGCATTTGCCTTGCCTAGTTTAAAATAAATTTTAAAATTAGGAGTTAAATTTGAAGAAAGTTGATGACCTAACATTTGCCACAGAACTTTTTGTCTGGGAGTGTAAATACAGAACTACAATTTTAAATATTAAATTTGCCAAAGGGCTTTTTCATTGCATTCATTAATATTTTGGAAGTTAAGAACAGATTTATGTGGAATGCAACAATTAATTATTTTCTTCTGATTTTCTATGCATAATTTCTGGTAGGACTACTCCAGTTGGAAGCTCATCTCCTGAGATTTTACTGCCCCTAGGGGTCAAGTGGCTGCCATAGGTGTGAAAGTCCAATATCACCAACACAGCACAAGCCCTCTAATCTAACCTGGCATTGAGTTTGCCTACAAAAGGCTCTAGAAAAACACATTTCTTTCCACATTTAAAATCAGAGTATGTTGTCCAGCAGAGTTTTGCTTGGAGGTAAGAGAATATACTTTTTGGTTGCAAGGATATCCATTGATCTCCACTTCATAGTCTTCATGCTTTAATGTGCAAAATTAAATATTTACAAGGAGAAACGGGAGTAGGGTCTAAAATAATTAAGGTGATTTCCTCATCAAGTAGATTCCTCTGCTCAGAATCAAGGGCTTTTTTTATCTACACAATATGTAGCCAGGTTTTTGCCATGAAGTTGCCATTTCTGAACTCTGTGGGTGGGATCCTCAAGTACAGCATTCAGCATATTAAATAAAAGAACACGTATGCTGATTAGAAAGTGGAATTTAAATTCCAAGTTTCATGGTTTATTTTTACTTACAAAGAGAGTACAGAGTCCTTATACCACCCAGTTCATTCTTAGTACATTTTCTCTCCTTCGTTGCCTGCAATTTCATGATTGTTGCAAAGAAAATAAATGTAAGGAAATATACCATTATAACTTTTCTCCTGACTGATCAGCTCCCAAGAAATAATTTTATATAGTCTGCCTGTTCTTTTGCCTATATCTGCCAAAATCATTATCAAGTCATGTAAATTATTTTCTTATATCTCACGCTGACAATCATCGTTTTGTATCTGGCATGATGTTTGTTATTAATAAATATGCCCTTTGAAAAGCAGAGTAATAAAATAATATTTTAATTACAAAACAAATTCACTTGGTTTTATATTAAGAGTCACTGGAATATTCCATCAGAAGTTAATTTTTAAAGACAAAGATTGTGTATATTTTTGGTTTTTTCTACAGCTTCCCACACTGCATTTCTGTCTGCAACTGGCAGTTATAAATAGAGGGCCAATTTCAGACTAAAAAAAATACTGAAATAAGCACAATAAAAAAAAAAATATCTGTGGTGGATCTGCCTGTCTGATTAAAAAAGAAAGAAAGTCCTCTGAATATAAATGCCAGTGCCATTACAAGTATATTCATCGCTGCAAAAAGGCTGTAGCTGACAAGGAAAGATGAGGGATCTCATTTTCAGGGAATTCACCACACGAGCAAGAAACACAGCATCCATTTCAATAAAGAATTGCAATGTAGTTTTCTCCTATGCTGGAAAAATGCCAGAATCTGCAGCTCACAGCTATGTTATGAGGGCTTCTAGACCTAAGTCCTTTTTCTTTGAGATGTAAGAGAAAGGGAACTGAGACACAAAAATCATCAGATCCAAGTGCTACAGAACACACTCATTAAAACAAGTCAACAGGATGGTACAGACACATATTTCTCTCTTTGCCTTTGATATGCTGTAAGTATTTTGCAATCATTTATTTATAGGTGCTAGAGAGACTGGCAGCTAGAAAGGATAAGCATGCATAGTGTGTGTCTCCAATTGGGTAGCTTGTGATTGATTGTTTTTGCAATATGTACATACAGATATAGGCATGACAATAAATAGTCTTCTCTTTTATTGTGGTCAAAACCACATAAATCTGAAACCATTTGATACTCATATGGTAGAAAAACAAATGCATCTTTCACTTCCAGAGGTCAAAAATGAAGTAAAGCAATTGACAAATTGTTATAATTCTAATCTTTTCTATACCAGCTTGTATCTGATGCCTCTGTAAGTACAGAGTCATGATGCATTGACTGACATATCTATCGTATTTCTTGTCTGGCTATTTCTCTACTTTCTTCCCCAAGATAAAACATGTATAATTCTATTTTCAAAGTGATGCTGGTGTTCAATATACATGTATTAATGAAAGACTGGATTTGTGCTTCTTCCTAGAATCTGACCAACATTTATCAATCCCAGTGAGCATCCTGTCAATATGAAACCTTCCCTTTGTGAAGATTTTTATTGTAGCAAAGAGAAGTTGTGTTTGAAGAGATTATTCTGAAGATGAAGGGACTCTTTAGAAGTTTTAAATACAGCTGTCAGTTTATAAAGTTTGAACTTTCCAAGGTATTCCATGGGAAGTAAACAAAGGGAGCAGAAGAATGGAGACAGATTGAGCAGTGCTTCTACCCACCTCCTTCTTATCCCTCTTCTTCCATTTCCAGGTTTTGCCTATTCCGTATCTGCATGGCAGTTTTGCACAATCACAAATACCAACTTGGGGTAATTTATACTGCTTCATTAACTACACTTTCAGAAAGAAACCTTTACATGTGCCAATGTGCGCTGTGCCAATATTTTCACCCCTGCAAAATTTAAGCCCTTTTTAACCTCTGATGCCAGATGCTGCTTTAGCCCAGCATGATGATTGTTAACACAGTTGTTGAGATCCTTCTGAGTCCAGAAAAGCAGCAGACAGTTAAAGAGCATATCACTGTGGGCAGGAGCTCAAGGACATTTTGCCAAATTGAGGACGTCAGCCAAAACCTTTTGCTAATTACAGTGCTATATATCCAGAATTCATCAGAACTTAACAAAGCTATTCAGAATTTATATTTCTGAAAGAGGGAGTCAAATTTGGCCTGCTATAATCAAGAAGCAAACCCTTCTGACTCCAAAGCCTATGCCTACTTACTTAGACTGTTGGTAAGAATATGCAGGCGCATGTTCACTGGATGTTTCCACTGTCATCTGTTGCTGTTGACCACTGGCTTCCTGTGATGAAGATGCTACTGTCTGTGGAGAAGTATCAGCAACAACACCCTAGGGAACCAAATGAGAAGATGAAAAACTTAAAAATTTTGCTCATGGCAGTGAATTGCGTACAAGAGTTCAGCACCAGCTCACCTTTCACACATTTCTCTAGAGATCGAGAGAGTTTGAGGTAGCAGAACCACATGCTAACACAACAAACTCCATCAGTTTTAGAAAGCTAATTCAGCAACAAGAAGATTTCTCAACCTACCAGCAGAACTTTGCTCTCACAGGTTGCAGCAAAAAACACCCTCCTCAAGGGCAGTTCCCTGCCCATTCAAAGCTAGAGGCAAATCTTCTGATTTTGGTGGATTCTGAGTTTTACTTGGCTTTTTCACAATGTATACATACCTCTTCTAATTCTTGATTAGCTAGCCCAACTTCACAGTGAGTTCACATTTATTTTGTTTGGTTTAAAATGCAATAAAGGCAGAATCTAGACCCACCACTTTCCACTTTACTACACATCCAAAAGAATTTGAGTCACCTTAGAAGAATGTCCTCTTCTACATACTGTCTCTATACATGTTCCCTTCAAAAATAAATTTGCCTTACACTAAAGACTTTAATCTGTTAAGTCAAAGCTCCAAAGAAGTTTTGTTTTGTTTATATATTTGCAAAAAGTAGATAAGTAAATACATAAAAGATTATATTCATGAATGTAACATTATGCACAATTTCTTATCCTATTTAGACAGTCTGAACTTGGTTTAAGTTTTTTGTATGCTTTCAAAGCAAGATACATTTTCTTTCCTCTACTCTCATGCTTGGTGTGTTGGTCTCATGAATAGCAAGTATCTTCAGGGAACATACTTTATTACTCTATTGCACACAACAGAGCCAGAAGAGGGAGCACAAAGCACTTGCTTTGTTTTTATTTGAGCCTCGTGTAAACAACAGGTAGTTTATTTTAAAGCATCTGTTAAAATATCAGTTTCATTTTTCAGAAATTCTTTGTATCTACTGCTTAGCAGACTGCCAGTATTATTTTTTTCTGTCTACTTCCTTGTCTTTATCCTTCTCCTTTTGTCCACCTCATCTTGAGATTGTAAACTCTCTGGGGCAGAGACTGTATTTTTTGGTCTCTGCTTGTGGAGCATCCAGCATGGTAGGGTCCTGGTTCATGATGCTACATGAATACAGATAAACATTAACAATAATCATCATCACTGGATAAGAGCAAAACAGGCTATAGATTCAGATAACATTTTGATTATTATAGTAGATAATTATGACATTGAGTTACTTTAGAAGGCATGACTGCACTAGCAAGGGATAGGGAAGAGGGCTTGACAAGTAATTCAAATTAACCTTAATTCTCATTTGGACAGGTCAGCATGGTGTGCAGACAACCCCATGATATGAACCACTCTCTCTCCCACCATCTCCTTTTAATTCAGATTTGTATCTGCCTGATTTAGACTTAAGAATGGCAATTGAAAAGAGGCACTCACAGTGCATTTGCAAACAAATGAGGTTTAAGGCAGAATCATACCGAGGCAAAAAAGACTGAAACATAACTAGCTCAGTACAACAGAACAGCAGTAGCCTTTCCTGTGGGACCTTATCTGGGAATAATTGCAAAGAACCAGGAGGAAACAGGATAAGCCCACTTGACTGCTGGTGAAGCCACGCCAGCAGTACCACTAACTCACATCCTCAAAGCACAGAGTAGTAATAGCACAAAATCCAAAGGTCACACAGATGAAGACAGAAGTACAGAGACCCTGGCACTCCTTGCCTTACCCCAGAGTAGGGCAGAAGTTGTTAATAAGAGAGGGTAGTGCCAAAGAGAAACACACAGGGAAGAGGATGCCAAGGCTCCCTCCTCTCGCTGTGCTCAGCTGCCCTTATGAAGCTTCACAGAAGTGGAGGCCAAGCTGACGCTCTCCCAGCAGCTTGTGGTCTACAGGGTTGAGTAAATACTTACTCATTAGACTGTCATCAGCATGACTCAGCCCCAAGGAGGGAGGGAGCGAATCCTTCCTCAAGGATGAAAAGCACTCAGTCAGTGCAGCATCCTCCACGTCTGTATATACAAGAGGAAGGTTTCCATTGCTCAATCACTTTTTCTGGTGGCTAAATGTTTCAGCAATTACCTATGCTTGCTAAGGACCGCATCAAACCCTCTTGCAATCTTCTCTTCTTGAAATCTCTTTTGGTTTCGTGGTCTGCCTGCTGGGTTTGTTTTCCTGTCTCTTCCCATCTCCCTCCCAAGTACATGGGGAAAAAATAGTCATAATCACTGATGTTTTTATTCCATGTCCTGCTGTACAACAAAACAAATGCAAAACAAGAGCCCTTGCAAATAATTTAAAAAATAAAAAAAGAGGGGTTAGAGAAAAGAAGGAAAAGGAAAGAAAGAAAACAAAAAGAGAAGTGCAGTCCTCATTTAATAAGCTGGAAGCTTCCAGCTACCACTCCATAAAGAACCTTTAGGCCCCTTTCAAACAACAGGTGCACAAAGACATAATAAGTAAGAGTTCTGTTCCCCCTTCACTCTGCTTTAATGGATGGAGATAAACTTACTTCAATAGGGACAGCTGTTGGAGGCACAGGAGTGTACTGGGGAATGTAGGTCCCTTGCATAGGTGCAGCAGCAGTCATATACTAGAACAAATCAAAAGCAAATGAAAAGTAGAAAACCACAATTAAGATGCACAAAACCATGTTAGAAAAATGACATTCTTTCAATTTCCCATAGAGGGCTTTTAATAAGACTGTAGCATATTATTTCTTTTAAGTAAGGACTTTGGGTACAACTTACCCAGCTATAAAAAATCATAATCTTGAACTTCAAACTCAGGTCATATCTAAATATAGGCAAGTAAACATCTCACTAATAAAAGCAGATTGTTCTCTAAAATTAAGAGACTCCTATTTGCACTTACAAAAAAATCGGTGGAGACATGATAGCAGTATACATACATACATATATATCTATATATATCTATATATGTATATATATCTTATCTAATGACACCTACAACATCTACAAAACATGATGCATGAAATTTGAGAGGTTTATTCCAATCTATATTTACCCCATCAACAGCAGAAGTTGGGTTTACAGGGATACAAAGCTGCTGATAGGTGCAATCCAAGACAGGAGAAATAGAGCAAGAGCAAGATCCGTCTGGAGTTTCTTCTTTTGTACACAGGTACCTTAGCTAAATTCTTATGGCTTATTCTTACTATCCAGGGATCTTTCCTATTTTGAAACTTGTGCAAATTATTATAGCAACAATTTGTATTAGCTTCTCTGAACGACGGTCTCTCCCAAGTACTACAAGACAATCTTTTTTAAAATTCATGTATGCATGTGAATTTTGTCATTGCTATGGCACTGATTTCTTTATATACAGCACTTCTCAAAAACCTCTTGAGCTGAATGCAGCAGTCAATGACTGCTGATATTAAGTCCTTAGATCTATATGTACTTTTCTTTCTAAAATCCAGTCCTAACTACATATCTTCACTGACGAGAATCTCAGAATGTGCCCAATCCCCCAACTGACTGTATGACACTTCCACTACATGTTATCTTCAAAGACACACCAAAGATCTGAATCAGCCCACAATGTATTTGATGAATTTTAAAATGAGTTAAATATAGCTTTGCTTCCTGGCAGAGCTAGGAAGTGCTTGCAAGATTTTATTCCGCTGTTTATAGTAAAATTTACATTTAAAGCACTCTCCCACCTCAATTCTAAACTAACTGGATGGTTTGATATGCCTGTCACAAACATGCATTGTGAAATTGCAAAGTGGGGTGAAGACTGCAGCAGTGCTGGAGAAACGCCTAAGGGAATGACAACAGCATATGTAAGAATCTTACAGCTAAACTCTGAAATAGTCTTTCAAGTAGAAGAAAATAAAAAGTATTTAAGTGAAATTGTTTTCTATTAAAAAACTAAGTGAGGATCATATGTGACATAGAAGGCATACTTGCAATATGAGCAGCATATGGTGTTGAGAACCACCACAGTATTTTTTCCCAAACTCACAGTGTTTTCCTGAACTTGAGCAAAGAGAGAGGAGTGCCCTCAGTGTCTGTGTGCCTGTATCAGGCCATGTCTTTCTGCAGCTCTTTTTCCTTGTTCTTCAGGAAGAGAATTGAATTCAATAGTGTTTTATACGAAGGTTAACCCCCAAAAAGCATTAGGCCAACTCTCCCTATTGTACTCGGTGCAGTTGGGCTGTTCTCCTGCCTCACAGATCAACAGCTAATGAGAGTGCTACAGTGGAGTGTTGCAGAGCTCCTTCTGCTCCATTCATTCTGCCTTGTAACATGCCCTCACATGTTGGGAAGACATCTGTTGTGTAGCATTGTTCTAAATGTGTCAATATTTAACATTAACCTAAAGCACACATTCTTAGTGCTCTGCAAAGACCTGCAAGGGTTCTAACATCCATGCAGTCCAACTTCACTTGTACAAATATATAGAGAGTTTATTTGAAAGTGTTAATTTAAATAATTAAGTGGTATCATTCAACTTGAACTTCCCCTGTTGTCTTCCTTGAACCTGGCGGAAGAACAACATTCAGACTCCTATAAGATGCAGTTGTCTGCCATTCCCCACCTTACACACAAACCCATCTGACTTAATATACAAACAATTAACTACTCAACTGCCCGTTAATTCAGATCACTCAGTTTTTGCAAAATCCTTTGGCACTGTGTTCTGTACAACAATAGAAACTGTCTGGGAATTACTGATGTCTTTGCTGTCTCTAAAAGCACTGCTCTCAGTAGGTGTGCAGTTTCTTACTCTATTATTTTTTATCTCTTGAGGCAGATCCTGATCTTACTTTTCATCCTCCTTCATGTTGCTTCTTTCACTACCAGACAGTTTTCTCTAGGGAAAACTGTACTGTTAACTTGAGTGTCACTGGTGGCCCTGGCCAAAGCCTGCTTGCCCTGGTCTTTTCAGATACTCACACCTCCTGGTTTCATTTTTTTTTGCAGAAGTTTTAACTGCATTCAGCCAAACAGCGATGATTTAAAGCACTGGAGACCAAAGCTATGGAGTTACTTGCCAGACTCCCTGGAGAACTGTAGGAGAGTGACTACTCCACTGTATATAACACTCTGCACGTCTAAATATCTGTACTAATAGTGGATCAGTTTTTCTGAAAAATCCTTAGAGTTCTATAATTAAAAAGAAAAATGTTGTTGGCCAAATTAGTTCCACCAATGGCACAAATGAAGTCAAAGTACCTGTGGCAAAGATTTTGGTCACAGGAAAATTTAGCCAAGCTTCAGTGCTTCAGAATACTGGTGCTTTATAAATGGCCCTGGATCACACAGCAGCAGTGGTCTGTATCACTGGTACAGACATGGTGCCCTTCAGTGGAATGTCCAAACATATTTAATGCCTTCCTCTTTACAAATGTAAAGATACACTCACCATTTCAGGCAAGAGTTATTGGGCCAGCAATTAAACATGTTATGAGGGTTGGAACTGGTTCTCTGTCTCCAGGGTCTCACTGAAGGGTTCACTGAGGTTCTGTAAAAATCTTTACCAACCTATAAAGGACAAGTATGACTTTGTTCTCAGAGACACATATTTGGTGTCTAGTATCTGAAGTCCCCCTCACATGCAGCACAAGGGAGTCCCAGCTGAGACCACATGAATTTGGAGGTGTCTGCCCTGCTGGATCAGTTTCTACCATGGGAAGTAGTGCTGGGAAGCTGCTTCAGCTTAGGTTGTTTACTAACAGTGTAATGAAAAAGGAGACAGATTAATTTTTTTTTATAACTGACACTGGCTCAAGCAAGTTTACATGTATTTCTTTCCTTTGTGAACTACATAATCCTAATTCTCTGATCTCACAGGATAAATAAAGATTACACAGTGCTAAGGCACAATGTCAGTGTTGATACTTACAACGATGGGTTTGGATAATGCAAGAGTTGAATTCCTTGTCATGAATATTCATGGTTGGTTGTTTAGCAAAATGCTTCCTGAACACTGCTGCTCAGCAGCTTCCATATTCAGCACACAATGAGCCCACTGGAATCTATGTCTCTTCCTGGGTCCCCCAGACACTCTGTCTAGCTATTCTATTAAAAAATGTGCTCTGGATCTTTTAAAGTGAGTAGAGTCCAGGCTAGGAGGTGGAAAAGGTATTCAGAAATTATTCTGAGATTTAAAGAAAAGTTAAATATTTTATATGTACTCAGTTTAAGACCACCCAGGATGAAAATTCTAGTCTAAGGATATCCTTGAGCTGAGGGACTCTGTTGTAATGCAGCTCAATTTGGATTACAGCTCCTGTAAATATACATACTCTGCACATGGCTTCCCATCTACCTCAAGAACATCATGTAACTTGGAAGTAGGCAGATGGCAAACACAGAAGACATCTATGTCAGAAGGCCACCACTGACATTTATTTTCTCTGTGAACCACACTCAGTACTTGGATAATTCTTTATCCACACATATGTGTGAGACAGAGACAGCATGACTCATATGCTCAGCTCAGCAGCACCCAGCACCCAGCTACATCCACTAAATATCAATGTTATGAGCATTGAAATGAGAGAATCTGAAGAACCCAAATGCATCCTTTCATTGTCATGTGTTTCCATCAGGATTAAAGATTCTTGTGCTGTGATGTGATCAGTCATTCAACAAGCTATGTGCAAGGCAGAGGAAACCACTGTTCATTCTTCCACAGCTGTACAGGCTTTGTGGGTCTAAAAGTAGAAGCTGCTCATTTCTGACAGTAAAATGAATAGTGACTCTACAGGCAGAGATGATGGATCTGGAGGTTATAAGGGAGCTTTTCTCAGCAGTCTGATCCTTTAAAAGCCAGTAATTTCTACTACAGAAAACAACTACATTGCTGGTGGCAACAGGCTCCTAATTTGCTTGTAAACTATTGTTTTCTTCATACGGCACAGAGAATGAAAGTTCTCAGCACTGAAGATGTGCAGTATTATAATATGATTCATGCTTTATGATGCCCAACTGCTTAATTCAGACTGCACTGATCAGGTACCAATTTAGTCTATATGCTACATTAAGAATTCTACTCATGTCTTTTCCGATGGGGTTTTTGTTTTTTACCACTTTGAAACAACTTAAATGTGTGGAAAAAATACCTAGCTAGAAAACAAGAGTGTTGATGCACACTTACACCTCTGTTCTTTCAGATACTGCCCTCTGTGACTACAAAGAGTTAAATGCCAGGAGGTAACAAATGAGGAGGTGGGTTGAGGGGACAAAATGAGATCCCTCAAGAAGGATCATGTTTAATTCAGAGAGCAACATCACTTCTTCGAGATCTGCAAACAGCAGGGTGTCCCAGCCTGGCTCCAGCAAGGATCCTGTAAAGCCTGCAGCAAACACCAAACCCATAAAGGTGACAGGCACTGGGAAATAAAAACACAGGAGGAAGACAGCTGCCTGTACCCAACGGAGTGAGGGAGCATGCTGCAGTAGGATAATAGGATTTACCCATCAAAGGTGGAGCTGAATCACCTGCAGGGAATTTGCAGGAGCTTTTACATTGAGACTGTGGCACAGGTAATGTCCATTTATTCATCTGCCCTAATAAGCTCTTAGCCTGCTTTTCTCAGGCCCAGGTTAATGCAGAGTCAGGCATCTGCCTAACAGCTGAGGTACATAGCAAACACCCCTTACACCAGCCATTAGTTACTGAGTTTGAGCTGAGACACTGCCTGAAAGAGTGCCTCTTGCAAGACCAAACTATTTCATTTACATCACCAGAAGAGTTTGGCTGCACATTCTGTTTAAATTCTGAAGGCCATCATTAACAGAATGTATAAGAAACCACGCTAAAGTTCAGTTCTATTTATAGGCCTAGTTGCCTATAAAATAACACAGCTGTGATTAGACAGAGGCTGCTGCAGATGCATGAACTCTCTTGGTCACTATGAGTTCTGTGGGATTTTAGAGACTGACAACAGTTAATAATCTGATCAATGTTGAATAAGTTTCCTGGTATAAAGAAAACAAAAAAGAACTAACAAAATGAGATAGTAACAGATATGTTGCAGTAAATCTGGAAACCTCAAACAACACTCAGAATCAATAGACTTGCTAAGGACAAATGGCAATGAGCAAGGAAAAAATGTTTAAGAAGCCTTTTATACATTCCATGTGCAAATGCTTTTTTTCTGGTGTTTTGCTTTGTTTTATGCCAATGTATATCTGTTGCAAGAATCAAAGATCTCTTTCCTTCTATCATCAGCCTTGATGTTCCTGAGAAGACAGGGAGCCTTTTCACTCACGGTGAAAGCCAAAATACAGAAGCCTTGTACCAGACTATGCTGGTAAGCCCTTACACCAACCAACACAGCCTGCTAAAGGGAGATTAAACAGGATGTCTAATGTGAGCAAATGCTAAATCATGTATCTGAAATAAGACCAGAATCTGGTCTTCAATGACTATTTGTGGCTTCCTATCACCACATGAGCTATAGTACAGTGATAATGACTTAGCTTTTCAGGATTCCCAGAATTAATGCCAGGGTTTGTTTCTGCCTTTTTTTTTTTCTTTTTTTTTTTCTTTTTTTTTTTTTTTAATCTTTTAAACCATCTGAGAAGTCTAGACACTGCATCACTAACAGAATTATGTGAAAACATTTGCATTGCTGGAAAACTGAAGGAAATGAGTCTGTTGGCTGAATTTCTGAATTTATTTTTACCTTTTTTTTTAATCTTTTTTTTTTTTAACCCCATGAAGGAAACGTGCCCTTCCACTTTCAAATCTCTTTCCCTGCAAAGAACAAAAACTGTGTCTCTCTTTGACCATTGTCAGGTGGTTATAACTTTAATGAAATATGGAATAAAACCACTGCTTTTTTCTCTCTGGTTCCACCTTCTCATTTGAAAATACTCTGTTCTCCAATAGAAAAGAACATTGTCTTGCTGTGCCCTCTTATCCCATAGTCTGGCATGGAGATATGGGAACTCAGGAAGAGAAAAGGACCATCTAGTTCATCAGTGCCAGTGGCAGTTCAATGAAACACAATATCCAGCTGCCACAGTTTTCACTTTAAACTTAAAGTATCTTTTGCTACCCAGAAGCATTCTCATTTTCCAGCTCAATCCTGTACTTATTCAATGGCTGTTATTAATTTCACTTTCTCCCAATTAAAGAATGGGAGAATAAATGATATGAAGTTTTTGCATATATTACAATAATTTTGCTAATAATTATCAGCCAGGCCTAAAATATAATAATATAATTCCATTTTACCACACAATTACCATAGTCCTATCAAGAGCAGCTCTGTCATTCAACAGAATACCACTGCTGGGCCACTGCACTCATTGTTCAGGCAGAGAATAGAAATCTTCACCGGATTTAACATTCCTTCCCTGCTGCTCAGTAATACAAATGTATTTAGGAATGCTGGCTATCAATTCCCTTTCAACCTTCCTAATGAGATGTTACCTAATTCTCTGAGCAAGTTAAATGAAGGTAGAGAGAATAATAACTTCAAGAACTATATTTGCAAGCTAATCTCCTTTTCTCTTCAGGAGTTCTAAACATCCTTCACAAATCCCTATCTGTGGAAATCAGAGTAATACAAAGGTATAGAAGAAAAAGTGCAGATGAGCTAACCCCCCCCATAGCTAACAGGTCTTTTCTTCTGTCTGAAATTCAGTCCTGCTACTAAAGCACAGTGATCAGGACTAATCACATAAAGACTATTTAGAGTAAATAAATAGGAGAACAGTCAGATACCCACATACAGCTGTGCACCAGCTCTCACTAGCATACACTTTGTAACAACTGTAGTGAATGCAAGCAGTATAAACAGATAAACAAAAAAACCTGGCTCATTCACTTTAACCACTTTTTAGTCTAAAGGCTGACACTAGAAAAGAACTCAGTAACTCTCAAACCACCTCCAGATATCTCATCAATATAAAAGGGCAAAACCAGAGGAAAACTCATCAGGATGTGAAAACAAATTTCCATTCTGATTGCATCTTTCATTAATTGGAAACTTCCTTTAGGAACTTGACCTGAGGGTACCAAAGATCCTTGCAGTCCATGTGGGTGTACCAAGGCCCATGATAGTTTCACTCTTCCTTGTGACATTGTAGGTGGGGATCCATGCAGACTGTATAGAAATGTAAACTGATCCCCATGTATGACTGCATATATGAACAGCCCCAAGATGTGAAAAATGATTTTTTGTATCATTTGAATAATGCCATATGTCTGATGGATGCATTTGCAAGAGAGGAAGACTTCTGTGCTTAAAACAAAGAACAAGACTCTGGCAATTTGCTGTATTTTCATAATTGTTCAGTTCTTACATGTTTCGCTGGAAGAGAGGTTTTTTTTTTTTTAATACCCTCTATGTACCTGTCCTATGAATGCACATTATGAGCTCTCTGGGGCAAGTTTCTGAGCACGGGTTAGTGCCTGATTTATTACAGTCCTGTCTGCAGTGCCCCATATAAAATCACGGTATAGTGACTGCATCATAATCATACTGCATCATTTTTGGTCAACCAGAGGTGGCAATCACTGAGATTCTATGTGAAATTCACACATTTATATTCTTCTTTCAGATCCTGTATACTGAAGAATAAAAGGGTGGTGCAGCAGAATTATAACTGTGGCTTCTGATACTTAAAAATTCCCTATGCACCCCTTTAGTTGGAAACTCTTAGACATTTCCATTTAACTGCAATTCTGCCAATTAGTCCCTGATGAATGGCTGCTAGTAAGATGAAGGAAAATTGATCTGTACATTTTCATATTTTCAACATAAGTAAAAAAAAATAAAATGTGTTGGTGAATCTCTCAACATATAAGCACGCTGAGCTATTATTAATAACACATCCATATATATGAAGAAATAATTGTTTTCTAGAGGTAAACATGTCTTCTAGATGTTATTAAATCTCCATGAATTTGAAGAGTCTAAAGAGAAGCAGACTGCTGTGTGCAAACGTGCTGTATGGTTGAAACAAAAGGAGAACTGCTTAGACTCTTTAAATAACAGTTGCTCATCAATCATCACATGCACTTTCCACGGCTCTTTCAGACCAGGGATAAAAGTGGACAGCTCATGGGCCAGCTGTCCAAGAACGAAACAGATGAAAGCCAGGACAATTAGCTGGAAGCTAAACCAAACCAAAAAGAACAGTAAAAACAGACAAAAGGTCACATGAATGTTAGTATTTCCAGTTTTCCTAGAAACAGGAAGAATTTCAACATCTCCTTCGTGAAAAGGCAGTCATGCCTGGCAGAGGAAAGGTAGTAAGATAACAGAATTATACCACCAGTGTACACCTTGGACATTGTTAATAGCAGCTAAAGCATGATATTCTTCAGTCCTTTATCTCTAAAAGATCCTTAGAATCCAAAATATTTGGTCAAGTATGAAAGATATCACTGTGGGAAGGGAGGGCAGGGCAGGGACCATTTCAATACTTCATGAAAAACACTGCTGTTCACCAGTGCCCTGCATGCAGAGATGGAGGAGAAGCTGTCGGTTCAGTGAGCCTGAAACACCTTGCAGACACCTGAAACACCACTTCCAGGGCAAGTCACCTTCTGGGGCTTACCCTGGAAGCCAGCAGTGGCATTAGGGATGCCTTGCAAGCTGCCCTTCCTGAATGGATGGTGAACATGCCAGTCCAGGCTTAGGCAGGGGGAAACACATTCCCTCTGGGAAATGCTGGGCCTTGTGCCTAAAGATACGAGGAAAATCAGCCTGCTCATGGGTATGTGTGGATAAACATCCCCCAAATCATGCACTCAGGCCTTCCAGGCAGCCCAACACAGAGATGATATGGTTGAGTAGGGAGTTTACAAGACCCAAGAGCCCTGCTTCATCTCAGCCCTCATGTGAAGCTCTGGGATGCCCTTACCTCTTCCCACACATCTGGAAACTGGCAGTACCTCTTCAGTCTTCAAGCCAGTGCCCTGCTTTTTTTTCCAGGACAATCCCACCAAGGTGCCTCACCAAAGTAACATTCCTGGGGTTTTCTCACTTGGCTGCCAGACTAATCTGGCCCTCAGAAAGCAGACCTGTAAGCTGACCCAATAGGAAGTCTGGAAGCCTGCCCACAGCGTTGGACATGCTGAGGCTGCTCTGGAACATGAAATCCTGGGAGTGTTTTGCAGCTGCTGCCTGAAAACTGACAGAAACCAAGATGGACATTTAAGCCAGTTGGCAGCTGCCAAGGTCTTGCAGACTAGATTTTGTATTGGGAACAACATGAGGCATTGTTTCTGAAAATTAAATTCTGTTTGGAATTTCTGGCTCAAGGGACAATCTTTCTGGTTTGTTCTGAGTTTTCAGAAGATGAATCAGAATGAAACCAAATTTCATAAGATTGATTTCCCACAAACTGGAAACCATGAGTGTTGCTTGGCCAACTCTTCATCTATCTGCAACTTCAGCAAAAGATAAGCCATATGCGTATTTGGATAGGGTGGGGATACTAGAGAATACTAACCTTTAATGGCTGGTGCCAACTTCAGTGCACCTAAAGTATTTTAAAGTGATGCAGTACAAAATATTGCTTCGCATTGGCATAAAAATTGTGTCAAAATCTTGAAATGTATTTACATGATCACTAGCTTTGCTTACATGGCAGGGCTGTGGAAAGTGGTAGTAGTGAGCACTTCTGGGGAAATCTTCCCTTTCCACTTCCACAACTTCTTGAAATTCTTGTGGAAGAAGGATCACCTTAAAATTAAAGTCAATGCCCTACTTTGAATGTGACTGTAAGAATATTACAGTCTGCCCCTCGGTATGTTAACTATCAGCTGTGGGAGGAACTCTGAGACACATTGGATCATATCAGCAATAGGGCTACAAAAACAAAGGAGAAACCTTGACTTTTAGCAGAGTGGACTGAACTATACTGCTATGTCATCAGCTTATCTACCATGTAATGATATGCTAATAATGTTGAATTCCTAAACTTGCGTGATAAAAATTACACAGAATCTCTCCTAATTTGTCATTGTTTCATCCAAAAGATAAGGGGAAGAGGTAAAGAAGATACCAAAAATTTTTTAAAATATTGAAACAAACAATGAAACAGATAAAACAATGAAAACCAACAGAACAAAACAGAAAATGCAAGAAGGAAAAAAAAATCCCAATACTTCAAAAAATAGCCATCCCTCCTTGCCATAAGCCCTCCTGTTTTATAATCTACTTAGTAATTCGTCTCCTAGAGAGAGGTTTCTTTAGAATGCCTCCCATTCTTGACTCTTGAAGGTCTTTCATACTATTTCCCTATAGTATAGTATTTTTTCTTAACCTATTACATTTTTTTCTTAACCTATCACTATTACCTATTATTTTTCTAAACCTATACTGTTTTGTTGGGGAAGTGTGATCAACACAGCTGATGAACCATAAGCAAAGTAGCCAAAATCACAAGCCTGATGCTTCAGCTTTAACTCTCACTTTGTACAGGTGAGCAACTTAACACATAGCAAACATGAGGTTTGTTTGAAAAATAAAAAGGTACAAGTACTCATTTTTCAAAAGACACTATTAAATAGAGCTTTATGAGTATGCTTAGTAGTTATTTTACCAGGAATAACGTGAGCAATGCTTGAAGGGGCCAGTAAAACAGATGCGTCTTAGTGCTGGCAGAATAGCAACATTCCAAGCCTGTTCTTTGGGTTCTTTCACTGCTAGCTTTCCAAAGGAGACAGAATCACCTCATATGCATTCAAATTTTATACAATTATCATTTGGTATGGATTTGTGCTTTAATACCTTCTTACAGTTCTGGAAAATACAAGCACTGAAAGTTTTCAGTGCTGATGTATGAATTTTAATAATTTCTATGGCTAATAGAGACCTGGCCAAATATAAAGCAATTCCCATCATTGGAGAAAAAAAATCTCTTAATCAGTCTTGTCCTTGCCCTCACTGTACTAAATGTAAATAGTTTTAGACAGGGCTAAAAAAAGTGTAGCAGCAGTCTCAGCTTGATAGACGAGTATGCTGAAATGGTTGCTCTCAATACATTTTTTCAGTTAGCACATTCTGTGAAAAATGAGAAGCAAAGCTAAATAACAAAATCTTCACAATTTCCTCCCCTCTCTCTAATTCTGATAGAGATTATGAGGACAATAATCCAGGAAGGGAATCAAGATTGGGGAAAAGCCAAATACATATTCAAACACCCATATTTCCTCCTTAAGAATGCCCTTTCTATGACAGAGATGTCCAAACAGCACTTAAGGAGCAACAGCAAAATGCCTGACAGACAGGCATGATAAGTAATGGCTCAAAATGTTTGCAAGCCAGACAGAAAGGGTGACTTTTTCTTTCTTTTTTTTTTTTTTTTCCCTGAAAATCCTTTAAGGTAAACTCACTCCCTGTCTGCTGGCATGCAGCCATTTTCCTATAAATTCATATTACAGTGCTGTATTTCTAATGGATTGGGTATGGTGCTTTTCCATTTTGCTAATGAGAAAAGCTAAAGGCCATTACTTGTTCTGATTAAGATCCCAAGGGAAGAAATGTGATGTGTATATCACCAGGCCATACCTAAAGGAAGTATTTGGCATTTCCAATCAATCAGATGAAGTGTAGACAGAAAAAGTCTTATCCTGTGACGGCAGAGGAAGAAGATATAGGGGGAAAAGAAACCATAGAAAGTGTCTTTAAAAGGTGACTTACAGGAATCAGTTATAATGATATTAGTGTGATCAATGACTAGGGCTACTATCTGGGAAGGATGTAATTACCAAAATGAAAACTTTCAAATGGGAAGCCTGATCAAGGGCAGAGGTACTGTCATATTTCTCAGGGCACTGTCAGCTCTCATCCAGGCAATGTATTACGGTGTCACTCACAAGCACTGCGAGGTTGTGCCTCCCTGGGGTGGGAGCAGACCTGGGAGTGAGGGATTGAGAAACTTTGCATCCAGCTCAGAAACGTGCCTAAGTCTGGCCCCAAAGGCAAATTCAAGATAAAGAAAGATAAGGCTGGGCAGAGGGGAAAATAGAAAATTCCCAGTCATGACTGGCTCTAAGGAAGGTTTTTCAGCAGTGCACATTTAAAAATCATTTCCAGAGAGAGAGAAAGGAAACGCTGTAGACTGATGAGCTACTTGTCATAAAGGAGAGGAAACAAAAAAATGTACCAAGAGATGCACTGCTCCATTTACAGAAGGATGGTCTGGAATATCCTCTAAGATGTTTCAATATGCAATTCCTACATGTTTAATCCTGTTGTCATAGAATTTTTCAAATTTATATCTGAATGAAATACAAAGTTTAGAGACAGTTTTTCATCCCTTTTTCAGTGGCTGCATAGTAACAGCTTGAAAATGGTACAAGATAGATGCTCCAGATGGCAAATAAATGAATAGAGCTTGGAGATGGATGTTCTAAGAGAGAACAAGATTCCTTGACTGTGTCACAATGCACAGTCAGAGGTGTAGATATACTGTAAATAATATATTAATTTCACATAATAAATCACTGTGGAACATGAAAACTGACAAAAAATCTACCACACTACATCCCCTCAAATGGAATTCCAGATTCATGGAACATTACTGTCAATGACAGCAAAACTACAATAACTGATATGGTCAGCAGGAGAGAGCGTCCTGTACTCTCCCAAATCTGTATTAGGGCATTTAGCTTTCCTCTACAGGACACCACTGATTCTTTACAGACACTTGGGAATGCTTCAGACACTGCCACTTGGAAATAGAAAGAAAGGCTGTAACACTTTCCCCTCCGTGTGCTTTTAAAGAACATTTTCAACCCCTCTCTTCATCATGAGATCAGGAGGCAAAGGTGAGAGATGTTATTTCTCTTAAATATTATTGGTGACAAGGCATGGATGAAACATACAGTGCCAGAAAAAAATAAGAACCACAGCTGAGAAAGCCCATCTACATTTATCAAACTGAAATTCAATCATCTTCAGCTTTCCTTAAAGGCATATATTTAAAATATTCCACACAGGCCCTAACAGGAGTCCTCAGTGAGCTCTTCTGATCCCTCTGTTCCAATCATGCGAAAAGGAACAAATGCTGCACAAATGCACCCCAGCCTGTACAGGCAAGCAATTCTGGCCTGTTCTAAATGCCAGCCTAGTCAGGGAATTGTTCTTCTCAGGAGGATCTTGCAGAGTATCTATTTCTAGGCTAGGTTATCCATTCTGGTTCTTTGATGCACTTCTGGCTCTGGCACATGGACTGACTGGAAAGCTCAGATATCTTCATTCTGCACTGGCACGCACTGATCAGCATAATGTTCCCTTTCTCCTTTCCTTTTATACACAATATATGTGAAAAAAAAAAAAAGATTAGGTGCTGTACAAATATTTGCACAAAGTCCTAACTGCACCACAGACTTCCTTGTCCAAGAATATGACAGAGATGATAAAGTGGCCATTTTTCTGTCAAATAAATTTATATCAACACTTTAAAGCCACAGGACTTTGCATGATTCACCTTACAGAGAAGGATCGCTGCTGACATACAAGTGCTACACCGAACTCACAGGCCACACTGCTGAAATACAAATTAGCAGCATTAACACTTAGAAAGTATAAAATTGGCTATTCCTGAAGCTGAATAAGGGCATTTGCAGATTCCTCACACTTAGTGGCTGAAGTCAGGGACAACGAATTTAATCTTAAAATGAGAGGGTGTGTGCGGGGGATGGTTTGCCAGCCTGCCCAGCTGTAATATCCCCTAACAGCCTGGAAGGAATGGTAATTGTGAACTGAAACAGCATCTGCTTAACTGTCATCCTTGCCTCAGGACTGGGACTTTTTTTGTTTGTTGTGAAGATCATGAGAAACACTACATGGAGCATGAAGATGAAAACAGAGCAAGATTAAAAACATTAAATACAACCACCAAGACACAGCTGTCCATACTGCTAGTGAACTCAGGGAAATACAAATGCCAAAATTTGACATTCATTATATAATTTGGTATGGGAATTTAGAACACTGAGTTAAATGCAAAATTCTATTTTAAAATATTTTTCATTATTATTAATATAGAGGACAGATTATTACACACTATTCAGCAAGAAACAATTAAGATTCACTGCTAGGCAGTAAAGCCAAATCTAACTTCAACTGGCAAAATCTTCTCTTTTCTTACTGAGAAGAATGGGCCAATTAGTTCAGCTGCCTTGACCAGAACAGCTTATGGCAGTCCATCACACTGAGATTTTGGGCTTTGCCTCAAATGTACAGCTGAGCATCCCTGGGCTTGGAACAGGAGCTGCTGTCCATACTCTAAGAAAGGCTACACTGTACAGAGGTAATTTACCTCAAAGGGAATTGAAGAACTTGCATTAATATGATTATTTATTCAAGTGATGCTATAAGGTTTAATTAGTATTTTTAAAACACCTTGATGATATAAAATGCTTTATAGGTGCTGCTGTTGCTATTTGTCAGTTGTTCTCTGCCTCAGGATGTCTCTGAAAAGACTGGAGTCCTGTTGTGTTTGGGAGGAAAGCAAATGCTACAGATTCCCTCCTGTATAATTTGCACCTGAGGGAAAAAAAAAAAAAAGAAAAATAAAAAGAAGAAATGTTTACCATAAATCTGCAGGATGTGTGCAGATGGGGTTAAAATACTTCCATAGAAATGCCATGGATTCATAAACTGAACTAACTGA
This sequence comes from Ammospiza caudacuta, assembly GCF_027887145.1. Lineage (NCBI taxonomy): Eukaryota > Metazoa > Chordata > Aves > Passeriformes > Passerellidae > Ammospiza > Ammospiza caudacuta. Next base: position 41,498,209 of record NC_080593.1, on the reverse strand, counting down.
ACTGCCTAAAAAATAAGTGCTTCAAACTATCAGTAAGTACTGAAATTTCTTAGCTTACAATAGGATCAACTCTGCCTGCAAAGATCTCTGTATAACAATTATAGACAAGAGACATTAATACTTCACACTTCTGTGCCAAACTTGTAATTGCAATCATATAATTAAGAGTCCTTGGAACACATATCCAATAGTGTATGCAATAAAGTAAAAATCTAATATTAAAAATAAGCTCAAGATGATGCCATGGTACTTAAGCCATATTTTTCTGTTTTGAAATGCAAAAAAATATAAGACTGCTCATGACATTTGTATGAAAACTAATGAAAGACAAAAGTGGATTTATAAGCCTTGAAATGTATTATTTTCTTTGCCTTCTGTCACAGATTAATTACTGTAAATTGTTCCATCAATCATTTTCAGATTTCTAATTCTGTTACACTCAGTTTTAAACAAAGGATAAAGATTTCAGCAAGGTCAGTAGTCTTCTGCTCTCAATACTGTTCAGGTGCAAATAAAATAAGGAAACCTACTTCAACCAATGGCCACACACTGAGTGGAATTTTTTTGCTACTATTTCCTTATGTCCCCTAAGACAGCAAGGAAATCTGAAATTGTTACTACTTGCATTTTTTAGTTATGGATAAACTTCATGTAATACAATAATCTTATAGAATGTGTGTAGGAAAATAATATCAATCAATCAAATTATGGCCATTTTGTTGGAACAGCCATTTATTTTCAGAAAACTAAAGGCTCTGAGATAAGTCCATTGTCTTCAGAGGAAATCAATTGTACTAAAGCTAGTTAGGAGCATTTGTATGTTAAAAGAAAGTTAGCAAAATAGCTTTTGTTAAAAAGTTATCTTTGAACACTAAAATTTTGAGCACTAATTTTGATTCTGTGGATAAACTAGGCAAGGTTATCTGTGGGAATATCATCATAGTCCAGTTCACATCCCCTTGTTACTGTATTTTTGTCACTCTGGTTTGCACTATCAAAAATAGCAATTGAGAAAAGAACAAATACAACTCATTTTTCAGCCAAATGCAGGTGATTCAGGTGGAAAAGGCTGGCAGCAGAGCAAAATTACAGTAAACAGGAGGAAGGGAGAAGTCAGGTGCCGGAGCAGTTGGAAAAAAAAATCACATTGGAAATCATAGCACCTTTGGTCTATTCTGCAAACACTGCACACAGCTGTGCTTCACAAGCCAGAGAACACAAACAGCATGAAGCTCTTGCATCAGTGAAATCAGTTTGTGTCATATAAATATTATATTGATTTAAGAGGAACCCCCGAGGGAAACACGGCAAAGGAAAACCGGGAGTTGAGGTTGGCAAATGCGCAATAATTTGGACCCTTAGATACTAAAGTCTTAAATTTTCTGTTACAACTACTAACATTAAAAAGGCAAACTACTAATACTAAAAAGGCAAAATTAGAGGCATACAGGTGATTATATCACATTCAAAAGTCATAAAATGTCACAAAGGATAGAGGAGTCCCTCATGGGACCAGACAAGGATGTGCCTCTGGATACGAGCGCTCCCTGGACCCACACCGATGAGGTGTTGCTCACCTCTGCCACACAGTAGAAATCTGCTGAGTTCAACAGTTCATCACCTTGCTAGAAAAACAATTCAATTCAGCAAACTCCCAAATTCACTCAACACAGCTGCTCTCAAACCCCTTGCCACAGCTCAATGAAAAGTGCTGACTGAGATGTTTCATAGTAAATATTAGGTATAGCAGAAATCTCCTCCCAAATTGAGTCTTTCAGGAGCAAGAGGATTCTACAGCCTCCGAGCTCTGACACAGAAACACCTATAACTCACAGATAATAAAATACCATCAGAGGGCATAGAGGTTATTGCCATCAGCAGCTCCCTATAGATTTGTAAATAATTTGAACCAAGCTTATCCTTTTCTGAGAACTTCAGGCTGAAATCATTTTATATACAGGATACCAGTGTCCTGCACAATGTATGAAGCCTGTACCTTTAGCTCCTTCATTTAACCTTGCTTCACAAATGAGTGAACCCTGAACAGGCTGCTCTTTCCAGAAGAAAATAAGAAAGATACCTCAAAAGCACTGGTAATTTGTCTTACAGGAAGTTTAAACCTTTGGGGTACCAGTTTGCCAACCATCTGATAAGCCATGCGGATTAACTGTGAAATGCACTGTGAGCTGAGATTCAGTGGGATATGATATAGGAAAAGGCAGTGAAATTCAATGGAATTTTATTTTTGTGAGCAGCTGTAGGCCCAGGACTTTGTCCAATACACAGGTTATGTTATCTCTTCCACTGTGATTAAAATATGTAAAATACTGAACATCTTTCAGATTAAATTCACTTTCAACTCCATTCTATGTGTTTTCAGTAACATGGCAACAGGTCACCTTCCAAAACACTGCAACACCTGCAATCTAGTGTTTCTGTGAAGTCCCAATACCTCTTGAATTAAAAAAAAATTCCCTTATGAAAGAACATGGGAAATATAATTCAAAGGTTGCTGCTCAGAGTAGAAACATTTTGCTTAACAAAATTTAACCATCTTATTGGAAAGAAAAAAAAATAATCTAAAGAGTTCAGTATACTTACTAATCACACAAAACATGTTGAAATTAATCAATCTTACCTCTTGGTTCCAAATGATTTTTAGTAAGACAATACTGTGAATGTTCAGTTGCAACATATGTTTACTCTTTGACTGTAAACCTCAGATATTGCAAATAAAATGTTATTTTGATGCACAACTCTTTTCTGAATCTTGGTACATCATGCTCAGTAAACATTTTTGAAAGTTTTTATAATACCCTGAAGTCTTGGTACTTAAATAAGTGTTACTTGCTTTGAACGGAAATAACAATGTCTCTTTGTAATGAAAAACAGAGGTTGGAGATGAAAAAAGGCTATTAGACTGCTCTGGATTTGTGTCAACACCTGGAAATTCCTCCTGTGGATTTTAAAGTCCAGTTGAGTTCTAGACATCCCAAACATTGAACTTTCTATGCTTCATTCCAAACACTAGTCTAGCTCTCAATGTCTTCTGCAACATATTAAAGTTATGCTTTCCCTATTCTACTTTCATAGCCTTTTTGTTAGCACCACTGAAATTTCTTTTCCTTTCCAGGGATACCCTTCATGCACCTAAGTTGTGTTGTAAACCACTGTTGTCTGTCACCTTCACACCCTTTTCTTTCAGCTAAAGTTTAGCTCTCACACTGAGAGAGTTGATACAGTTCCAGTGCTTCACCTTAGACCTAAAAGATATTGTGGGAAGGATTGCACCAGTAATTAGGATAAATTAGCTGGTTTCTCATATAATTTATCATGTTTTTCTTTTCTTCAAGGATTTCAAGACTTCTTGATGTGTTTGTGTGCACTTGCATATGAAGAGAAATGACCACAGATCTGCTTCCCAGCTCTTGGCAGAGAGGAGCTGTGGGAGCAGCATCTCTGGGAGACACTTGCTTTTCACATGGCCACAGTTTTGAAAAACACCCTTCACCTCTCTAAGATCCTCAAACTTGTCCTGTATTGCAGATCCCACACAGAGCTTGTCTTCACCTCTTATATTTGGATTTATTATTCTCTGGAAAGCATATTCCTCATTTCAGTCAGAATTACCCAAGCCTTGTTTAAACACAGGCAGTACAATAAAAACAACATTTTAATAAGGCAAAGAGTTCTCTTCTTGATTGAAAAATGGAACACATTTACAAAAGAGAATCATATCAAGAAAATAGAGATGACAGACCTGACATTTACAGTACTCTTGTTTTCCACCTCTTATTGAGTTTGTCAGCTGTAGGTGTGGTGGGATGTTTCAAACCTAGAATAATGTCCAGGATTTTTTAAAACTTATTATTTGTTCCTCTCTTCTACCTCCCTATCTGCTAAATAAAGAGATTCTTTCTCTCCCCAAAACTTGCTCTGCCATTTACAGCATCAGCACAATTTCACAAGAAAATGTGTGAACATTTTATTTTTCCTCTTGAAATTCCAAGTATTTAGGTAAATGACCTACTAGCAGTTAAAAAAAATGAGTTTGCAATCTTGGTTCATCTGGAGGAGAGATATCAACAAAAATTTCTGGGGGTATGACTACAGACGAGCCTTTTTGGGGGGGATATTCGGCAGATCACTAAATTTATGTCAGATACTACTAGTTTTATGGCTTTTAGCTCCTACTCATTACTACAAAGTAAAAATTTTCATTTTATATGCACTGCATGGCTATCACTAAACAAAAATACAACATGCTTGGAAGAGGTGGCTTTGAACTGCACTCTCATTCACCAGGTGGCACTTCTAGAAATCCCAAAAAGAACTGCAGCAGTCATATTTAAGAAAATATATGAGAAACAAGCCCCTAAATGTTCTAGTTTACAGTTACGTAAAGTCATCTGCAAATCAATTATATGAATGAGGTTAGTTTTATGATGAAAATGAAGTTATATTAGTTAGGGCTTTTCTGGCTGATACTTCTGATACTTTTTGCTTTGCTGATCCATCACTGTTGCTTTGTGTTGATGTGTATTTTTATCACCACAATCAGGGAGTTGATTCCTTCTCTGAAAGGGAATCTGGGCTAATGTCACTTTGAGTCAGTAGCTGATACCTCAAAGAGAGGCAGCAAAATCTCTTTGTTCATTTGTGGAAGTGTTGTGTGAAGGTAAAATTTAACACAGAATAAAAGCTACTGACCTGCTGGGCTCAGATGAAGTGGTGCATGGGCCAAAAATGGAATTCCCTCCATCTATGTTTATTCACCTTTTACATTTTCCCTCCCTGCCTATGAGAGGTAGTGGCTTTGAAGATTGGAACACCTGCATATAATGGCAAACAGAAAGCCACTACTAACAAATGGCAGGAAGGTAGAGCTGAATTCTGAAGAGAAGGGGGAACACTACAGAGATATGATTTTATAAACTCTATTCATTCAAAAATACCATCTAGCCACAGCTATGGTAAAGCATAGACTGTGGAACCCCTGTTGAAACAGATGAGCAGAAAGAGTCTCAGAAAGAGCTGACTGCTGTTGACTGCTTAGAATCTGGTGCTTTTCACTGAGTGCTCCTTTTTATCTCAAATTACATGAGGTAAATTGGAACTGCCTTTCAAGAGAATGTTTGGGAAAAAAGATGCAGGAGGAGTTACTTGTTTTTTATAAATCTCACAAGAATTTATGCTGATCTTCTCCCTTCTAACCAGAATCAATTCTCCTTAAATGGATGTCCTACCCCAGACAGCTCCATGTTGTTAATCACTTCCATTTTCCCTGGACTTTGGCTGAGTAAAAGCATAAGGAAGGTCTTAGTTTCAGCCTGAACTAGGCTATTTCATTTGAAATGGGTTCAATCCTATGTTTTCCACACAAATAGTAACTGAAACTGTCAGTCAATAAATAAAATAAAAGAGCTCTAAGATTAACACCTGATAACGTGAAAGGCACAAGACTGCAAAGAAACTTTGCTCCTGTAGCTCTCCAAGGACCTTGTGACATACAATTGGAATAACAGAGAGTACTTCTTGAACAAGAATCTGAACATGAGGGGAATGTGATGATGTTTCAGCTCCATGTAGCTGTAGTATCTGCAAATAGAATGGAAGATTAAACAGGGAAAAAAAGCAACCCTATCTAACAAAGCAGTTATTCTGCTGAGGCCTTCAGGTGACATTTTAAACCACCAGTGACCATGGAGTATCCAAAGGAAATAATAGATAAAAAACCTATAACAAGCTTGTTGTTCCATTGAAGGGTTCTGGAGATATCATCAAGCCTTGCTGGCAACAAAAAGAACTAACAAAGTGAAAGATAAGACTGATGTACCTGCATAACAAGCCTGCTATTCCACTGAGAAATTCTGGTGATACTATAAACCAGGAAAGCTGAGTTAAGGTAGTTTGCAGTTTCAACAGGATCCCACATTATGTCACTGCAATTCTTTCACCTAACTGCATTTTTAATACAGAGTATCTGGAACAATTAAACATTTTTTTTTGTTTGTTTGTTCTTGTTGCTGTTTAAAAAGTGCAGTGGAGGGTTTATTTTGTAAGTTGCCTATCAAATTTTTAAGTTAGAAGCTGAAAATAGAGTGAACATCAAGTGTGAAGAACAATTAAGGAGCCCAGTTGAACTACCAGCTTGAGTAAAAAACCTGGCTTCTACTCACTCTTCCATTGGCCTCAAAGGTTTAAAATGAAACAAGGCTACACTAAGGCAGTTCCAAAGGAGAGGGAAAAAAAGCTGGAGTTACCCCTCTGCCTATGAGGACTAACAAAGGCTGCCTCAAGCTATTGAATGAAACTGGAACCCAAGCAGTGTCTGAAATGGATGCTAACACCAGGGAGGGGAGTGAAACCCCAACCAAGAAAGTGCAAAACAGCAAACTTCTTTCAGGAATGACAAGTAGAGGAAAAAGAATAAAGCAAATCTTCTTCCCACCAAAAAGGCAGATAATTGCTGCTGATGGCCAAACTTGGAAGTGCCAAGGAGCAATAACTGAAAGCAGTGATCAAACTGCTCAGTTTTTACATTTCTAAAGGTTTTTGTATTATATCCACTCAGGCATCAATCACAATTGTTGTGGTTATTAAACCACGAAAGAGATATCAGATCAATGGCTGTATTGGAAACATTTTGAGTGATAGGCTGATGATGGAACAATTCCAGCCTCTATACATTATTAAACACATACTAATGCTGCTCTTTCAGTGTTGCCCTTACAGACACACACTCTATTCTCCCTCTACAGTACCTTTTTTAATAGCAGACCTAATTGTAGGTGAATATCACATAGGAAAAAACAAGACTTACTATAATAAATAATAATAAACTAGGAAAAAAAAATCAAGCCATAAAACTCTTGTCTATCTTCACATTATGCCTTCTGGCATTCAAATTTCATTTTAATACAATTGTAGGAGCTGAGACTGGGTTGTCAGCCTTAATCAGAATATTCAGAGCTATTGCTTTCTTGCTGTAATCTCGACATAATTTAAGCTTGGGTTTTCTTTATGTATTTGCCCACAGCTAGCACACCCATGTAAATGCTTTTTGCTCTTTTTGAGTGGAGAGGTATCTATGAAAAATACATATAAATACGACAGAAATCACCCCTCTGGCAGATTGTCTGCTTAACTCCAGATTTCAAGCAGAATGGGGAAGTGATCAGAGCAGCACATGTGCCTCTCAATTCATCAGCAACAAAAACTGTATTTTCACCGGCAGAGATCAATTTGATTTTCATAAAGGCAAAAAAGAATTATGTTCTTGGTGGATAAAGCACAAAGCACAGTAACTGGGACATGCAAATGCTGTACCAGTTTCTCTCACAACACAGGAACATAGGGTCGAGATGCCATAAATGGCACACCTGCACCTCCTCTGTCCCTCCAGTGCCCTGTACCATTTTTTGGCATTGGAAACAAGCAAAGATGGATTTGCAGCTTTTCTAGGCATCTTGATAGCCTGCTTAGACATCCTCCTGATTGGGGAGTGCTTGGTATAGCAGATATGTCTAATTTTATGTGGACAATTCAATAATAGATAAGAATTAAGAACGTTAAAAATATAATAAAATGAAATTAATTAAGCATTATTTGGGAATTTGGATAGAAAGAAAACTTCTTGCCCCTATTCATGGCAAACAGTTTCCTAAACAAAATTATTTGGGTTTTGGGGGGAAGGCTTTACCCAGCGCAAGGGAAATGCAGCTGACCATAAGTGACTCTATAGGAAAACTGCTTTGCTTTGACTGCTGAATTGGAAGCTCCCAGATGGAAGTGAACACCCCAGCAGCACGAAGCCCGACCTGGGCTGGTGACCAAATAAAAAAGTGGATGGAGGCAGCTGCCCCCTGGATTCCCAAGGGCTTTAGTGTGTGCTTCAGGGCTGAGAGATCAAAACTCAAATCCAGTTTTTGGAGTCAAGGCACAAAATGGCAGAGGCTGCTGTTACTCAGGTCACTTGCCTCACCACAGAGCTAAAGAGTGAAGGGAGATGGAATGGCTCCCTCTGCGAAGGGAGATGGAATGGCTCCAGCCTGGACAGAGTACTTCAATGTTTTAAGGAACATCAAAAGGCTGAGTAATTCCCACAAGGTACGAAGATGCATAGACCTTTATGCTATTTCTCTAGCTTGCTCACTAGAGAATAGATTTTCTGTTGAAGCAATGTTTTAGGAACCCAGTGTTCATCCTGAATCAGGCAAGTGTGGAGGTGGTTTTGAAGTCAACTCTCACTTAAGTGACCACAGGGGTCTGTTTCGGCTGAAAAATATGTTATGTTAATTAGCAAAATGCTTTGTCTGAGGAAATGAACATATGAAACCCTTCCAATAAAAACTGCTTTGCATACTGCAAGCTTTTAAATTAAATTGGGACAGAGTTACTGCCAAGAGTGAGTAGAATTATTTGAGTAGAATTATTTGTGATTTTTTGTCTTGTTTTCCTAAAAAAATCTGGCTGGTTTCTTGAAAGGTAGCTGGTGGCTCTTTATTGCACTCTGTTGCACAGTTTTAAGGATAAAATTGAAAAATATATTCATAACAGAAATGTATAATTTATATCTTTTATCTCCCATAAAACCTAGTCCTGCTGAGCTACTCACAGTAGTATGGCTTGGACTTGGCACAATTCTTCATGCTTTATGCTCTCAATGCTCCTCTCTCTGGACCAAAACTCAGAATTCCAAATAAATGAAGTAAAAATATCTCTAAATAAATCAAATTTCTAAATAGCTCAGGTTCCCCATTTTTTTTCTTTTTTTTTTTTTTTTTCTGTAACAGAATACATGCTGAAGAATGAATTTCACATCTGGATGGATACATCCAGCAAAACTGCTACTGGCAGCCCAAATTGTAATTTCTGATAAGAGGAATTCCCAACAGAAGAAACTCTCTATGACATCCATGATTATACTGCTTGCATGAGCATTTGAACTGAATATGGTGCTGATGCTGTTTTTATCTAAGAGAAATCTTGTATGTGATAAAATAGGGTGTCATTTGAGATATTTAGAAAGCCTATGGATATTGTAGCACTCATCAATTTTTTACTCATTCTTGCCCTTTAAGTTTTCTGCAAATGACTTAGGAGTTTTACAGATAGCAGACATAAACCTTTATGGTATACCTCTGAATGAATTTTAACAAATTATCACAGGGAATGCTGCGACCTTGAAAGATAAAACTGTGTAAAGAGCTTGGAAAAGAAAGGAAAAACTTTCATTTGGTTGCAGTACCATGAGTCCAGGACCTCATTTTCACTCACTAGATGACCCACTGCCTCTCAGAGTCCTTTGCCCGACTCCCCAGATGGATTTGTTACTGTAAGCACTGTAACAGTGGTCTCAAGCAAGAAGAGAACATTAACTGGGAATTTTCTAGTTTGCATTAAGATTGTGAGACAACGATGCAGAAGACACTGTCTGTTAAATGTTACGGAATTGAAAATGACAGGCAGAGGAAGAAATTCATAGGAGTTGCCCAACAGCATAATCAGAATTCATTTTCCATTTCCTTGCCTTAACTTTTAAACAAGCTTTGGAACCACAATAATTACACATGCAGAAATTCTCACTAGACCAAGTATTTCCTTCAATTTCATGAAGGGGAAAATGCTGAGATTAACTTTTCCATGCAATTCCTACTTCTTTTGATCATTGAATGCAACATTTAAAATGCCAGGAATAAACAATGAACCATCATATTTAAGTTTTGTCAGGAAAAAATGCAGAACTCTTAGATCTTAACTGAGATTTTTTAAAGAAGTGGGGAGAGACACTGGAGCTAGAATTAAATTCAACAGATAAGGATGAAGCAGCAGAAGATAAGAGATCAGGAAGAGAGCCAACACAGTGAGTTAAATAACTTTGTACAGATGCAACTTCATTAAATATCTTATTCAACTAAAAAAAAAGTTGGGAAAATGTGTTCCTATAGATTAGTATCAAGTAAAACAGTGGTGAAAAAAAGGGTAAGTGCATAACAAAGCATGTTCTGTAATTACATGTTTCATGTAATTATTACATAAATGGCATGTGTGCTAAAGTAACAGAAGTGTAATATGTATGCCTGACTTTTGCAAAAATTTACATTACATGCAATGTGCCCACATTCACATATCAAACCACCATTTATGGCCTGCAGTTGCTGTATTTTAGGAACTTTTCAGAGAGCTTAAAGGATTTTAATTAAGAATGGTTTTTTGCCTTTCTCTGACTCTGGGGGAGTTAACCGAGTATGACTGACACAGTTGAAAAGGAAAATTTGAAAACAGTTGTTGAAATATGCATATTTAAATATGATATACTAGAAACACAGCTGGCCTTGACCAAAAATCCTATTTCTAAGCCTGGAACAAAATACATATGGTTGGCTGCTATGGTTTGAAGTGAGCAGTGGATCCTACCACAAAGGCAGAACTCCTGATCCCAGTGGTATGAAACTTTCTCGACTGACAAGCAAACAATTTAAAAATAAATTGATAGAGCAGTACTTCCATAACTACATGAGAACTAGTACAGATAATTCTTTTAAATATAGATCAGGTTTTGTTGGCCTACCATTTCACTACTCATGCTATTTTGTCATTTCTGTTCTGTAATAGCTAATGCTTACTGTATGATGATGAAGCCCTCATTTCACCACCAAAAGCACTGAAGAGAGTAGCCAATTACCTTAGGAAAATCAGTAAGAAAGAAACGCTGTGCAATAGAGAAAAAAAGAGTGATCTTACCGTTCCTGTTGTGCCCAAGGAAAGGTGGTTCATCTGTTGGGTCAGAGGGCCCATCATGCTTGCTGGCTGCATTGACATAGTGTGGTCCATTGTTGGTGTTATCACAGCACCCTGGAAACACACATTATTTACAGTTCAACCTCTCGTATTCCAAAAAAAAAAAAGTAAAGAAGAAAGAAAAGGCATTCTTTAAATGAGTGAACCTGACTTAAAACTTGACATGAATCTTAAAAGACTCTAATACATCTGTCAGAAAAAATATGTTTTGCTCCTATTGACAACCAAGCTACACACATATATTATTTGTACTGCTAATGAGGCCATTTTATGTCAGCTCCAATTAAGTGTCATTTTTTACTTCATTGCTTCTGACAAACAAATGTACATGTTCTTTCTATGATGAATGCTACTGTACATTGCAAAACGCCTGTCATTTCCGTTTCTCCATATCCTATATAGAACAATCTTACAGACAGAACACATATGTCCCCAATTTTCTCTGCCTTCTAAAGCCCTCAGTCTCAGAGATCTTCAGCCTATTATGGTAATTATCTTGGATTTTTCCAGTCTCAACTAAGAACCCTAACTCATGGTATTTTATAGCTGGTTAAGTAAGACTAGCTATTGACAGTGAGTTTGGTAGTGACACCCATTTAAAACACATACACAGTGTTTAAAAGCATTTTTCTTCTCTGCATGAAAAACAAAGACATTAATAACAAAGACCATATGTACTAAAGCAAGACTCAGACTTTGACCAAAAAATGAAACAAAAGACATGCCAAAGGAGCTTGAGAGAGAGAGAGCTCCTTTGCCATTCATATTCCTTGGTTTTTGCTCTCCCACTCCCCACGGTCCCATGCTGGCAAAATCATGACTTAGTGAAGTGTTGATTCTCTTCAGTTCTATGTTGTAAAATGCTATTTCCTATGTTGGTTAGAGAAAGTCAGTCAGAAAGTGTGGTCTGCTCTTTTTCTTGAGATACTGACATAAGGCAGTATTTCCAGTCATTTCTTCATAAGAAATACTTTTACTCTGTATGCATCTTTGTGTGCACACATCACAAACTTGCACAATCACATCTGCTACAATATGTGAAAAATACAGATGAATATATCTGTTAAAATAATTTGACTTTTTTTCCCCCTTTGAGAATACTGGAAAAATCCACCTATAAACAAACTTGTTTAACCAACTTGTAAAACAAACTTGTTTCAAAACCCATAGCATACCTGTTCTTACATGTTTATCTCACATTTACATAGAGCTGTTTTGCCCAGGATCTCATTAGAAGCTAAGGATTTCAAATTTTCAGTTGCAAATAGAAATAAATAAAAATACAAAATTCTGGAGAAATATCAGTTCAATTTTGCCTCACTTTCCAGCAATATTTTTTCTATGCACATCCTATATGAGAAGTATAGAGTCTGCAGCCCCTGCATTTCATTCCTTGCATGAAGTGGGGTAAGAAGAAGGTAGGCTCATTTTGGTCAGTAATTTTTGCAATATCCTCAGCATATGAAACACAGTTGTTTTATGTCACAGTGTGGATTTACATTGCATTGACAAGAGTCCCTAAAGAAATCTGACAAATTACAGAAGCTAGCCTCTGTGGAGTATCTGTCATGATTCCAAATAAATGCTTAGGAAACAAGCCGATCAAACCTGCAACACTTCCCACTTTTTGCCACTTTATTGGCTATTATTAATTTGCACTGGCTTACATTGATTAATTTATGGATTAACTCATTTAATGAACCACCACACAGTGAAGTCTTCCCTTCGGGTACAAGGGTCTAAAAGCAAGTCTGCTAGGCACACACTCATTCACCCCATTAAGCAGTTCCTGCATAGCAGAATCAATGCAAGAGTCTGAAGAAGAGCCATGCACAACAAAAATAATCTTGTTTTGCCTTTGAAATCAGTGGCCTCAGACACCATGCAGCCAGATGAGGTTCTAGGGTTTGGGCTTCAACTGCACTTTTTGGTTATGATAGGACACTGTAAGCTCTGCTCAGCATTTTTACTCTATCAAACCATATGTGCTCAAATTAAATCTGTCAACTGATAAACAGTTCTCAATTCCCTCTACAAGCAGTGCTCTCCTTTGGCTCAAAGGTGGAGAATTGCCTCAGGCCTTTCCATGACAGACAAGCTGGGCTCCCACTTGTGATGTCAAGGAAGGTGATTCTCCCTCTCTTCTCCATGTTCATGGTATCCCACTTGGAGAGATGCACCCAGCTCTGGGTGCCCCAGCATAAAGTGAATGTGGACCTGTTTGAGAGGGTCCAGAGGGGGGCCATGAGGATGATCAGAGGGCATCAATGTATGTAAGCATCTGAAGGGAAGGTGTTAGGAGCACAGAACCAGGCTCTTCTCAGTGTTGCCAAGCAATGAGGCAAGAGGCAACAGGCAGAGATTGATGCCAAGGAAGTTCCTGGGGAAGAGTTTCTTTACTGTGCAGGTGATCCTGCACTGGAACAGATTGTCTAGAGAGGCTGTGGAGTCTCCCTCACTGGAGAAACTCAAGAACCCTCTGGATGCAATCCTGTGTAAAGATGCTTATTGCAAAAATACAGCTGGAGGAACTTGCTGTGATTACATATGTGACAGACTGATAACTATTTCTGGGTTTAATTCAGGAACCTGGAAATAAAGAAGGGGCAATGGTGAAGGAAGTCTTATGGTTTAGTGTAACAAATGTAACTACCAGACATAGAATGGAAAAATCTGAGAGCAATTGTCTTTCAGCAAATAAGTAAGCACAACAGGTATTGCAAACAAACTATTAAAAATATATGGATGAGAGAGAAAATATATCAAGGACAAAAATATTGCTCAGATACAGAAAACATATAATTTTCAAATTGAAAAAATATATATTCCTGTCCCTAAATATACACCATTTAATACACTAGAAAAAGAAGCTGGAAAAACAAATCAAATATTTGCAGGTTTCCTAAGACAGCTTAACATGTTTTAAGCTGACAGTTACCTAGAGCAGAGAATTACATGCATTTCCCAGATCATTAATTCACCAGTTCAGAATCTTCTTGTGATCACGTAGGAAAGAAATTATACTTAATTAAGGAAATATTGTCTGGTTGTTAGGGCGACCCTCAGTCTCCAGACCATAATGCATTTCATATTACATGCTGTCAAGTCCATTCATATTCAATTTATTTAGCTGTAGAAGACAAAAAAATGTCTTGCCTCAGATGTTGCCATCATATTAAAAGTAATTTGATTCTTTTCAGCCTACAATATGCAATTGCTGATAAACATCCAGTTGGCTACTGGCAAACGTTATATCAAACGTATTGTTTCGTCTTCATCTGTTTGGATGTCTCATTTTACTGAGGTTGTAAATATATAGAAAGGCATCTTAGCATTGCAAACTATTACTTAAAGCCCTTTTTAATGGCAAAAAACCTGTAGAAGAAATTATAATGAGATTTTTGGCAAAGACAGTGGCAAAAATGCAGTTGTCCTGTCAATTATTTAGATCTGTCCTGTTGCCCTGTTGCCTCAGTAGGATTACATTTATTTTTATTTTTTTTTTTAGTTCCCACAAGAAACTGATAATAATGACTTTTAAATTTGGCAAGATATTCTTAGCATATGATTTTTCATACAATTTTGTTGATGCTAGAGTGGCTTTAAAAGAAATTAATAGGGCAAATGGTAAGGAATAATGATACAGACAAGTATGGTTTTTGTAACATTTTGATAAACCTGAGATAAGCTGACATACACATTTGATTTCCTCTTCACTTTATTTAAAAGACCTTGCTGTTTTAGAATGCTTTAAGCTTTATGAACATATTTTTCCTATAAGAAAGTAAATGTATATATTTCAGAATATAGTCTATCACTTACAAAGAGAGAAGCTGGAATTTATGAACACTGCACATCCCCTATATAGCAAAAAAACTCAAATTACAGGAAGGACACCAAATACAGTTTGGTGTATGAGGTAAAATATCTTTAAATATTTGTCAATATCAAAAGGCATCAGCAGAACAATTCCATGTTGGTGCAAAGACAAATGCCACCTTTTGTCTGTTGAAGGGTGGGAAAGTGACATCAGAAATAAAAAGTGTATTAGGAGGCTTTAGAAATGGAGAGTTCACTAGTTGAGAGATGCACTTTGGGGCCAGTGGGAGGATGGATTAGTTGGTCACAGATTTCTACAATAATGAACTGCATTAAAGGCTTCTATTTTATTTCAGTGTTCTAATACTGATACTAGACTTAAGGGGAAAATACCAGCTGAATAAATATTTTTTAAAGCTTACAGTAAGCATCTGTTTATTTTAGAATTTACTTTTCCTTTATTTAGGAAGTTTAAATAATTTAACCATACTCACAAATTCTGCTTTGTAAATACTGGTCAATGTAAAGCCAATAAACTTTACAGCAGAAAACTTACTTTTCAAATTTGTTTACAGATATCTTGTGCAGACATATGAGCACCAGGCCATTCCATCTGAAAATTTATTATCCTACTACCAAGTGAATGCCTTTATGTTATCAAGAACATGTTGTTCCTTGAGGTTTATTAAATTGAGTGAAAGGATGACTTTCCTTATACTTATCAGATAGACAGATCTATCAAGAATTAATATGAAAAAAAAATCAACATGCAAGCTTTTTTGCAGAGAAATACACTTTCTCTGCACACTGAACAAATGATGGCCATATTTCGATTGATTTACTGTTCTGTCTAGTCTGACTTGTCTGATCTCCTTGGGCTGCCTCTCACAGGCAGCAGAAAAACCAGGTCCCCTTGTCAGAACTGAGTCTACTGAACTACTCCAAACTGGTATGACTGTTGCAGGAAGAGTAAAGGTAGCTTTGAAATCCTCTCTGTCCTTGTCATCACCTCTGCTGGGAATATTTGTTGATATTTCAAAACAAAGGAAAACTTATTTTCCCTTTCTCAGTGAAATGATAGCAATTGCTGTGGCATTTGCCAGTTTATCAGAAGTTAAATCATGATTTGAGTATAGTGAAGAAGATCAGCAAAAATCAGCTAAAAATGTATATTCTGCAAATCTTAGGATTTCATTTAATTTCATTACATTGTTGATTTCAAAAGCTTGCTA
The DNA here is from genome assembly GCF_027887145.1 of Ammospiza caudacuta. Classification (NCBI taxonomy): domain Eukaryota; kingdom Metazoa; phylum Chordata; class Aves; order Passeriformes; family Passerellidae; genus Ammospiza; species Ammospiza caudacuta. Next base: position 41,482,355 of record NC_080593.1, on the reverse strand, counting down.
AAAATGTGGTAAAGTGAGCAAGAAGCCCAAATACTCCTCTAAGTTAAAGTAGCTTTAACTTTGGAATAGGCAAACCTGAAACAAGCCATCAATGCTGAGCCCTGCTTCTGCACTGAGCACTAAACCTGAGTTCACATTACCATGTGAACATATCCCCATATTTTGAATATTGGACATTAATTGAAATTCTTATCTGACATCACCTTCATAACTTAGTTGAACCTCTGAGGAGCAATGGGCACATTTGCTTTCCCTTTCTTTGTTTTTGCTCTGTGTTTGTGAACCTCTTTCTTTGGCAGAAAGCATACATCATATGTCCAAGAGAGTTACTGCCCAGAAGTACCTGGTTTTAAAGGATTAAGAATCCAAATATAGAGTGGTAAATAAAGAACAAAGGTGACCCTTGTGTAGGCTTCAAGTTTCTTACAACAATAGCCATGGTTTTTTTGATGGTTGCTTTCCCTTTGTCCTTCTTGCCTTGTATTTCCTGTCTCCTAGTCTGAAATACAGCTTTTGATAATGTACAGATACTACCCTACATGTACAAATGCAGATTAAAAGGATGTAGAAATGGGAACATCAAGATATAAGGAGAAGACAACTGATGCAATAGGAAGAGTTTTATATTGGTAACTATGTGTACAAATAAAGCAATACCTGAAAAGATATTGTATCAGTTAATAAATGCATTATATCAGGCAGTACCATATATCAGTAGTTTATGCTTCTAACAAATCATAAAAAATCAGTAAATATCAGAGCATATATCTGTCTGTTAATCTAAAAGGACCTAACAAAAACAAATAGCATTTATTCTGCACACAAAAAGCTGCCCATGTCACTCAGTGCCTAAGCTGACTTTTGCATGGTGACTTGTATCTTTCCACCCAAAGTAAGATCTAAAGAGAAAGTCTATTCAAGAAAGTGACAATATTACAAATATTTATGAATGGAAAATACATCTGAATTCCTACAGGGACTCTGAAGCACATTTTGTGAGCCCTGTGTTAGACCTTTGCCCTTACTGTCTGCCCATGCAGGTTGGACCATAAACCCATGTGCTTCTCAATAGACTCAAAATCTGAAGTTTTCATACCTTTCTTCAACTTTCTTCAGCAAGAAATAAAATAAAATTACTGGTATTATATGCAGGAATAAATGTGCGTATTTTAGCTGGGATCTGCCATCAGGAAGGAGCCCACAGCAATTAGGAAATGACCTGTTGCAGTGGGGTATTCATTCCAACAATTTCTGGAGAAGGCAGAGAGGCCATAGGCAGGTCTTGATCCCTCATGTGACCTATTCTAGAAGGGAATGGGAACTCTCATTTGCTTTTTTCCCTACTCTTCAGCTTGAGTATGCACTTGGCTGATGGCTTTATGTAGCCACTCCACATATGTGTTTTTATTAAGTCAAGAACAGTCACCACAAACAAAGAATCCTCACAACTCAAAGAGGGTTTAGCATCTCTGGAAGACAAAAAAAGAAACACAAAGGTGGTAATTTGCCTAGGTCATAACTACTGTAATGCACAGATCAAATCTTCTCCTGCCCTTTCCACTATCAGATTTCACAAAAGAAAGATTTCAATCCATGTCAAAACAAGCAATTCCATTCTGTTTATATTCTTATATATATTCTGATGTGTATGAAATTTTTCCTTCCTTCACTGTCTCCCAGCAGCTGATGCGCCATCCTAATAAATGGGAATCAGGAGTTTCTTTCCTGCGGATTAGTTTTTCTTAATATCAGAATGGAATTTCATCTATTAAAGTTAAATCCAAATAATACTTCTCTTCAAACAGCTCTGTTCTATTCCATCCCTTCTTGCCTATAACCAGGTGTGAAAATTCACTTAATGGCTCATCCTAGGTGATAAATGGATATTATCAAACTGTACATTAAAATACAAGCCAGAACCAGTTTCTAGCTAACGTTTTCACTTCTTTGTCTTAGTGAGTTCAAATGAAACATTCAAAAAGGATGTCATATTTGTATCCTCAATAGTTTGATTTTACATATACATATATACACACAAAAAATTACACATGGGAAGACAAATGTATTGCCAATTCTATTACACTCACTCAGGCCACAATGTTTTTTCAGTATGTGGATAGGTTTTTTTTAACATTTGAAACTCTCAGTGCAGGATTTATTATGGCAAATATAACTAAGAGTAACAGTGACTGGTTTTTAAACTTCCTGTTCACGAGGAACATTTAATGAGCAATGAGTACAAACTTCTGTTATTAGCTGAAAATGGTTGCTAATTTTATTTTACTCAGGCAAACATGTTCCTAAAACAAGAAAAATGCTTGACAGAAAATTTTGCCTCCAGAGGCTTGTGTTTTTAGGTGGAGGTACAGAGAAGGTTGGTGACAAGAGAGCATGTAAGATGTTTAATGTAGTGGGGCCCTTTCTCCCCCTGGGCCTCCAGTTTTCCATGCAAGGTGAGGCAGTCCCACCTGTCTGGGTGCTCCCCAAAGGCATGGCAACAGATGTGACCCAGTGTCTGACACACAGGGCTGCTGATCTCTGCTTTTCTGGCAAGATTCAGTGCATAGGTCATTTGCCAGGCACAGAAAGTGCTTAACTGGGTTTGGGGAGGAAAGTCCAGTGTGCACTTCTAGCCTTGACACTGCCACGGCCAGTGACAGGGCAGAAGCTGTGACAGTAACAGATGTGCTGTGTTTTGTCTCCTGCCCCAAAACCTGGAGGGACTTGCATTGTGTAAGCTGTAATCTAACAGCTGAGCTGGATGAAAATATTCACTGATTAGAAGGACAAACACTGACACTGAGAGACATCAGAAATTATTAGGAACTGGCTATCAACAAGGGGAAAAAAACAAACCCAAAACCAAGCAGAAAAGTGGGCTGGTAATATAATCCTATGTATTAAGGTCATATTAGAGGTAAGATGACAAAAATGACACTCTACACAGTGAAGAAAATGGTATGGCTGTGTGTGGTGTTAACTCCGCAACACTAAAAGGACTTAACACAACCAGACTTAGACAGAAATATCTGAATTACATTCAGCATTCAAAACAGTGAGGTGATATCACTAAATGAAGTTCCAAGGACACATACTGAGGTGCTAGGGTGGGAGACAGCAGAGTGCTCCTCTGTGAGACCCCAAGTACTTGAGAGGACAAGTATAGGAACAACAGCTAAGAAATGGTTAGTATCAGGATGTTTCCCTGCAATTCTGAGATCAGAAAGGCTCTTGTAAACCAGAATTTATAAGTGCTGGACACTACAAATAAGGCAGCCTCACACAGTTGCTCCTGGACTTCAGGTCAGCCCTTCCAATGTCAAGCCAAAGGGAACTCTTCAACATCAGAGCTAATTCCTAGGTGAGGCTCAAATCTAGGCTGCACTCTCAGAGCCGCACTGATGGAAGGGCTACCATGGAGTCCAGGTACATGGCTGCATGGGGTGGGTAGGAAGCCACCTTGAAATGCTGAGATTAATGTTGCTGTGTCATTCCTGAACTCAGCTACAAACACAATGTCCATTCTCCATGAGGATGCACTATGGTGCACTGCCATCTGCTGCCTATGTCTCAACTCCTTGTTGGCAGCTCCTGCACAAAGGAAGACTAAAGGTATGAAGGGTCTAAAAATTATGTCCTTTCCCTCCTCATACCATTTTTCAAATTTAAAAATTCTGGAAAGCTGATGAGGACCAGTCATATGCACATAATCTTCACAGGAATCCTTCTTATCCTACCTATTAGGAAAGACAGGTAGCAGAAGATGCTATAAATGAAACTCTGGGTGAGTAAGGATGCTTTTCTAACGATATGCTTCTGTTCAATAATAGATTTTAGACTTGAAGATGATAGACTGGGAAATCTTGTACTAAGCCACTGTTCATGTTTTGTATCAATTCAATTCTAGATCACAGTGATTCATACCTATCTTTAAAACTAAAAATGCACCTTATTAGAAAGGTCAAATAGAGAAATCTGTCTCTCTGTCATGTTCTGTTAGATTTGTAACCTGTAATGTTAAACAGAGCCCTTTCCCACACAGTAATGGAAAGACAGCCATTCTAGCCGGCCTTTCCTTTCATTTAAACCCCAAAATTTTCACAGCCTGTGTGTCCTGGTCCAGATCCCAAATGGCATTTCATTTTCTGGACTTGTAACTCCTTAGGGGAGGCTATGGATGGAATACACTCCATTCTGTATAGAGGTTTATCCTTTGTCAGGTTAAAACTATCTATTGGCACTGCCAGCTCTGTGACAGTCCTCAAATCCAAGACTGAGGCATGTATTTCCAAGAGTGCCTTACCTTCTATTCCATCAAGTCCTCAAATCCAAGACTGAGGCATGTATTTCCAAGAGTGCCTTCTTACCTTCTATTCCATCATTAAAAGTAACCCAAGACTATGCCTCACTCAAGCCTCTACAAATTTTAAACATAATTTTTCTGACTTTAAAAATTCCAGACCAGCTCCTCCTTGGACTCTCTGCAAGCAAAATGTCACCAGCACCTGGATTTTGCTGCTCCTGGACAATCCACCCTGCTCTGGATGAGACACCATTCCAGTTTGTACACTGTTTTGAACAACTGAGACTATTGGCACAATCTGGGCAAACTGTGGCTGCAGAAGTGTCCCAGCCTAAAACTTCTCTCCCAGACGCATGAGACCTCAAGAGGCCAGTAAAGGTGATGGCAGCAAGTACACAGAGCAGGTCCTTCAAAGGTAACTATATCTAAATCTGGGAAGGTACAAATCGTACAGATAAAATCAAATTCAAGTCCTCAGCTACGTGTCACCAGTCAGAAAAAAATGGAGCCTAGACAGGGTAAGCAGATTTTTTCAACTAAAAATCGGATATTTTAAGTTCTCCTTTACTTTAAGGTACTTCCAGTGAAACCAGTCTGTGTGTTAGAATAAATAATTAACATTTATAAGTCTCCCTTCTACCAAAGATGTTAAAGTGTTTTAAGTCCTGTGTGACATAAAGAGAAGTCAGGAGCTGATCTATTTTCAGGGTTCTGGGATGAGTCTGGATCTACATTTGACCTTTCCCGAGCCCGTGAGTGTTCAGACTGGGGGGTACATCTTGGGTCGTCACCATTGCAGGCTCAAAGAGAACAGGTGGTTCCATTTACACACACTAGTCCAAATTGATCAAGAAAATGATACATTTTAACTCTTGATTCATGCTGAGCAGATTTGAAATAAATAAGAGAAAATGGCTTCTGAGTCTACTTTGCTCTACACTCCATTGTCTCTTAAAAGCAAATGAAAATATTGAGGAAAAGAAATTTAAAAGAAACCCATGGGAGTAAACATTCAGTGCAAAAATGGTTCAAATAGTCTAAGGAGACATGAAAAGTTCAGAAAGATGCAGATTTTGGCTATTACTAAGGCTAGAAAGAAGAGAAAGTAAGCAATCCAGCAAGGATTATTCTACTTTTTAAAATATATATCTTTACTGATTAAGAATGACTAAATTGATATATTTTCCCTTTTGTTTTCTGTCCAGATAAAGTCACTCTTGGGCAGAAATCTTCCTTATAAAGTTTCAGCCTAGAGCACATTTTTACAGCTGAGTTATTATCCTTAAAATACGAGTTCATACTGGAAAGGCTGGCAGCCCTCTTAACTATTGTATAGCAGTGAGCACAGCTGTAACATGTTAAATATGCTGAAAGTACATGGGGGGAACAGAGAGGCTCAGGGGCCTGGTAACAGAACAGAGAGTCTCACCAGGTTTGCTCATTGCTGGGACTGAAAGTTTTATCAAGCAACAGCTGTTAGTTCTGTTCAGGTATCAGCTACCCACAGAGAAACCCTCCACCACAGAGATACACCACTGTGACTGGGGATGTCCAAGAGCCTTCCCAAGGGTTGGGAAAGGTAGGGAGCTGCATCTCCACAGGTTACTGATCAGGGAGAGGATTGCATGGTCCTTGGCCGGCATGCTGTTCTGCCTATAGAGGGTGTTTGCCACTGGCCTATGGCTACTGGGTCTTCTCAGGGCACTCAGTTTTATCAGAAGGATGGTAACCACCAAAGACTGTTCCTTTTTCCAGATTAGTGAATGGACCACATCCATGCTATCACACTGCCAGTTTCAGAGGAATTGCCAAAGCAACATGGGCAAATGAAGTCAAAGTCTGCTGCTTCAGTTTTCTCTAAATGAATTTACCAGAGTAAATCAGGTCAGTTACTCTATTTTACTCTTATCCATACCCATGCTGCAGTAATCTGTACAAAAAGATTTTATTTATTACAGCTTTTATTTTGTACACCACCATTTCCCACCACCCACTGTGTACTAGTCCATGGGAATGTACAGCAAGCAGTCAGATCCTGACATACCCCAAAGATATTTTTACTTCTTTGTGACTTTGTGGTTTCCACACACTGTCTGATTTGCAGAAGTTTAGGCTGAAATAAATTTTTTTTTGGGCAGCTTTCCTGAATTTCTTTCAGCTATTTGAGTATTGTAGAGGGGTTCAGTTTTCTCAGGAAAAAAAATCTTTATGTTTATTTTCTCTGGCATGTAAAAATTAACTACTATTGTGGTCAACAGTAATTTCAGAGGTTCCACGAATGAGCCAAGAAAGAGCAGTTCAAGTTTTTTTCAAAGTGATTTTCTAAATCCTACCTGAAGTAAATTCTCCAGGTTACAAGGCAGCTGATGGGAGTTGCCTACTACCAAATGCTCTGAAAATGCCTCAGACAACAGAGAGCACCTTGCTCTGGAGCCAGAGAGGAATGAGCTGGTGAGTCACTGTTGTGGTAAATGTACCAGAGTGAGTCTTTGACCCAAAGTGGATGACCAGCCTTCCATGAAGCACTGATCAGACAGCTGAGTCTGCCCTGAGTTCAGTAAGATGTCTTTCACATGATGGTAAGAGGATGCTTTGGACGAACAAATCATAGAGGAAGCTAGAGAAAAGAAGGCCAGCTGGATAGTACACACATATTGCTGAGATGAACAGTAAGTTATTTGGAAAAAAACCAAAAACACAACTCTGAAAGAGAATAAAACATCCTGTGAATCCAGGTCACATTTGGCACATAGTTGTGACCAAAAGAATAAAAAATTTGAGCTGTCAAAAGGAATGTTTCCACCATATTTCAAAATGACATATCATTTCAGAATTTATCTAAATTTGAAGGGGAAAAAAATGCTTAAAATTAGTTCAACAACCCAGAAATGAAAACAAGGAGATTATAGATATTTGGTCTTTGTTCTTCTTCTCACCCCTTCCTCACTCCCTAAGTTCTCTCTGGGAGTGGAGTCAAAACAACATTTTCACAACTTTTTCCATGTCACTACTCTCTCCGTCTGCACATTTTCACTTGAAGACAAGTTTTAGAGCTATTATTTGATTCTGCCCACAAAGCCAAATTTTATTATCCACAGAGTATTATACATGTAATAGTCCTGTCAGTCATAGCCAGAGGCAAAGGGTAGCCTCAGAGGTAAAGGAAACAAGAAACATCCAAAGGAAGATAAATAGGAATGAGATGATAGGCAAATGGCTAATACTCCCATCTTTTGTTGAGAGCTGTGGATAGAAAAAAATAGCCCTCTAATTAATTCCAGAGTGACAGGGACTCGAGAGCCAGGTTCTGTGCACTGCATGCTTGTGAATCTTCATTATATATGAAATCCCTTCCTCCAAAAACCAAACAAACTCTTGTTTTGTCTTTGACATCAAAAGATGCATAGTAACTAACAACAGATGTTCTGATAAACTCCAGTAGAAACCAACCTCTTGGCAGCCACATTTCTGTTCTGCAGTGACTTTTCCATTCACACAGAAAATCCACTTGTGGGACTGAAAAATACATGAAATGGTTTTCTGCTAGTATTTCCTGTGGTATTTTCTGTTACTATCAAGGAACTGCAGCATCATGAAGGACCATCTTCTGGTGTTTCAGTTCAGGGTCACTGCAGATGATTATGGATGCAGGGAAGTAATGCAGAAGTGCACAGCTTGAAGAGGGAACTAGACGAGGCAAAAATTTTAGCAGAAGCTAATTGCAATTTCAGTGGTTCAAACTTCTGTAATCCAACAATCACAGTAACATACAGATCTTAGTGAATTCGAAAAATTTGGCTTGAAATCCTGAACCTTCTGAAATTAATTATGGTTTGTCATCAACTACCAGTATTTCACATTGTTTTAATCCTTTGAGACAGATGCCAAGCTGTACATCACTATGCAGGTATACAAAAGATTTTTATAGCACAGACAGATTTTCATTAATTAGTTATGTCTAGCAGAGATGATTCTGCTCTTGTTTTCAGATTCAGATTGTAATTCAGTGATTTTTGGGTTTTTTTCAGTAATCCAATTGTAAATTTTGTGGCCCTATGCTGCCTGTAAACTTGTTTAACCTAGAAACAAAATTTTGTTTTCTGGCAAAACAGCCATCTTTTCAAGAAGCTGAAGTAATTAATAAAGATAAGGACAACCAGCCTTGGAACAGGAAAGAATCAAGTCTAATAAAAATTTCCAGTAAGAAACCATCTAATAAATACTTGTTATGCACACTGAGAAGGATCCTTAGGCTGAAATGTTGCCATAAATTATTCATATGGAAGTTTTGGACTGTAAACAAATTTATGAAGATAATGATCTCTTTGCAATTCATGAACAAAAGTGGAGGGAGGGGTCAATCCCAGAATAAACTGCGATGTATAAATCCACCAGCTGGAGGCATAAAGTACTGATGCAGAGATTCACTGCAGAAATTGTAAAATAATCCCTGTGTGTTTTCTCCTTCCAGAAAGACAGCTTTGAAGAGCAACTGCAGAGCCAAATAATTTAGTGTATCCTCATTTGCTGTTCTTGACCAGAGCAGTAATCACAAGTTAGAAATCAAAGTCTTTGGACTATAATGGGTGAATCAAATGAGAACTGTGCACAGCATTAGCCTGTGCCTGCTTAAAACTAGCAGCGAGCAAGCGTGAAACCTTCGTCAGTACAGACCGCAAGGGGTTGTTGCAACTTTGGGAAACACTGATGTTCATTTTTGTTTGATGTACCAAACTGCTTTTCCTCAATTGAGGATTCATACTGACTGACTAGGTGGTTTAATAAGCTGAATGAATTTCACAATGGCAAAGTTTACTTCCAGTACATTTATTTAATGGCTGAGGGAACTGATGAAAGGGAAATAAAAATCTGATGAGGAGAAAAAAAAAATTAGTCTAGAATCTAGACTCCCCCAGGACAATTTCTTTTGCTTTGTATCCTCTGTACTGACAGACAACATATTTGCTTTCTAGCTAATTACCAACAAGACTAAAATTTTACATCTTTGATGTGTATGAGATCAAAGAATATTGGGAAATAAAAGTAAGATTAACATAATTGTCTTGTACAGCTATAATAAATTATGACTACATATACAATCAGACACCCCGCTCATCGGGAAGGCATAAACTAGAATCAATTGAACTATACAAGAACCTTGTTTAATTTTGTTTCCTCTGCAGTTTCTCACCTCTTTTGACACCCACCACTGGATCCCAGATGGAAAGCCACAAAAGAGGCCCCAATCCCAGTGGCCTATCTGAAACTCATGAGATTCACAGAAGCTCCTGTTTCAGTTGTTGAGCCTTAAAAAAACAGCAGCCTTGTGCAGACATGGCAGGTCACCAGCAGGGGATGAACTAAAAGATTTCCAGGTCCAAAATCACATATCCCTACCACATGCTTGATCTAAAGGATTCATTTCTATTTAGGTTTTTTACTTTTTTACTAGCATTGTCTACCTAGTGTGCTTACACAGACTGGGCATCCAAACCTCTTTGGGAGCATTTTGTGGTAGTGCAAACTTTTTCTATTATGTATCTAGGACACGATTCTCATCCATCAAATCCGTGTGACAGCACGCTCAATTTAGGAAAAAAGGAAAAAAAAAAAGAGGGGAACCAATGCTTTGATGTATACCTGCATCTAATTCATCATTACCATGGCTTAAATAATGAACACATTATTTTAGGAGTGTTACATTTTCTTTAAACTGTCCATGAGAACAATGCTGCCCTATAATAATTGATAAACACCTAGCTTTGATTGATTTGTCTTCAGTCTTAATACACACAGCATGTTTGTTTACTCCATAAATATCTTAGTATTCCTACTTCCTCACCCGCTCAACTATGAGGAAAAAAAAAATCAAAGGCAGCCAAAAGCATCTGCCTTGTAAGAGTAAAATGGGGTGGGAATGTTTGGATTGCTCTGGCTCATTAAGGTGACGTGAAAGGTCTACTTCTGGCTAGGAGCTGTGAGTTATTCCTTCAAGCAAAAGCATTTTGAAGGTTTTATTTGTCATCAGGTGGCAGTGACAATGAAAAACGTCTATTGCACTTCAAGACAGCTGGTAATAAAGCTGCACGGGGAATGACTGACAGAATAACTATACCACTGTAGCTTCTAAGTTTTTACAGCCACTCAGCTGGAGTTATATCATTGCATTAAAAGTGGTTTAGGGTATAAAAAACATTTGATACAGAGGGATTCTCTCCCTCCCCATTGCTGTATGAGGAATCAGTGCAACAAAATTTGGGTAAAACGGTCTTTTGCTTAATTTAATTAATTGTTTCTACTATGTAGTTTTGCTTTAGTTCACACAAGGGCAAGCCTAAAAATGCTTCTGACTTTCTGACAACTGCCTCATTCAGCACCCTTGCAAGCAGCTCCCAACAAATCCCAGTCTTCAAAGGCACATTGTTTTTGTTTGTTCTCATTGTAACAGATGTTTTGTATCATGTACTTCAATGAACTAATTCATCTGCAGAGGACCGCCTACTCTGGCTGGTGTGCATCCAGCTGTGGAAATAGCTCAAGTGTCATCTGTGACCACTTTCATTCCATTCTTCTGACCTCACAGGATCTCAGTGACCGCATCCAAACCCATTAAAAATAAACAGACCTGAGAACATCCTTTTAAAAATTTTCCAGCGGAGGAGTACTGCTACTCTAGGCAGGAAGCCTTTCTGGAAAGAATGTAACTGAAGCTGAAGGAAGATTCACTCAGCTCTGGAAATCTCCTCCAAAACATGTTGCTTTTATCATATGAACTACCCAGTCAATATTAAGAGGCGCAAGACCAATGTCAGGTGTGATTTTGATGGAGCTGAGAGCTTCTGACTAACTCAGTGCCATATCAATTAGCCTGAGCACCAGACAATCAATCACTACTTCTGCTCTAAATGTACTGAGCTCCCATTAGAAGCTGCAAATACCATGAGGCTACTTCATCTCAACACACTGAGCCCTTTTATATACTGTGGTTCTACTGTAATATATTTCTGAAGTAGAAACAAAATCAATCTGAATTGCTCTGGAGTGGAAGCATATCCCATTAACAGCTGTGCACCAAGATTAAAATGTATTAGTGGATAAAAATAGTTTGCGTCTGTAAGAAGACAATTACTGCTTTCTTAAAAGTGACCAAATAAAACATCCAATAGCAATAAAGAACAGACTTTCTGAAAATGCCTTTAAAATCAGTTGGGATCACTTCATCACAAGTCAAAACATGCCTGGGATGGTGCAAGCATTCCTTGATTAGCTTCCTTGGAAGCAGGAGCAACAAGTTGCTTTCTGAATTTCTTGAGAAGCTGACTGCAGTTTTCCACAGGAAATAAGTAGTTCCTGATAAGATGCTGATCATACACTTCAATACTGGGTCCACTGTATTTGCTAATTACTTTCAAACCACTTAGTCAAGTCACCCATTAAGAGGAAATGATTCAATTGCAGATCCACTGAACTGAGAAACTCAGTGACCAAAACTCCTTGTGGAGCTAGAATTATCCACTGTGTAAGAGTGCTCACAATACGTCAAACCAAGTAGTTAATTTTGGTTTTGAGAAGCAAATATGGCTGTAGTTAATTAGACAGCTTGGAAGGATTTTTAATATTGTACAACACCAATTACTAGAGTATTTCAGAAACATTTCAGAAGCCTTTAAATTAGGAAAATTAGAGCCTTACATCAATCATCAGAACCAATTCATCACTTTCAGGAAGTTGCATTCCCAAGCCCCGTATTCTACAGAGAAAATTTTAAAACTTTCTGGCAACTGTCCTATATTTCAAAGATGGTAATTCATCTTCTCACTTCAGCTCAGGTGTATTTATAATAAACTTGCTATTTGGGTATATCTAGGGGTCAGCTGCTTTAAGGTCTAAGCAGATCATGCAGAAGGCATGAACAGCTGGCTGCAGCTCGTGACATTTTCTGTAGTTCCTAACTCAGAGGTCAACAAAATGGGCTCACTCACAGCGATACTAAAGAATTTCACATTAATTTTCACTCACTTCACAGTAACTCATTAAATGGAAATACCTAGGGTACAACTGGGTGCCTGACAGAAGACTCTTTTGGGATTTTAGTCTTTGTCATATTCTAGCCTTCTGCTGATTTTGATGTTGCTTAGTTTGTTTGGCTTGGGCTTCCACTTTGGAGCATGTCAGAATGATAGATAGCATTCTTTGAAATAGAGAAAATACTTCTCAGAGGGAAACCACCACATTTGAGTAAAACTATTGTCCTTCAGCACATATAACATACAAAAGTAATGCCTGTGATGCTCCTATGACTTATACTGGACATTGGAATTGTCAACGTCAAAGAGTTCTGTCCCTTGTATTTATCCACAAGACTTTAACCAGCACCAAAGAATTAACATGGCTTTTTATGCTGTGAGATGCAGAACAAATATTGCATAATGCCTGGTTACATATTGTCCCAGCTTGGCCAAGCAGATGAAAGGAAACAGCAAAGCACAGTCTCATACTTCACTCGATACAACAGCACTCATGCACGTTTCTACTTACTCCTCCACTTGTCTGTTGAACAAAATAATGAAAAGAAGCTCACACAGGATTCAAATACATTGCATATTGTGGAAGCAGGCAAATATCACCACAAACAGATCACTGCCAATCACCACAGCCCACACTCTCAGAGCCATGACCTGTATCACTGATTTTTATCTGGAAGACAGATTTGAATGGCACGTAAAACTCTAGGAAGAATAAAAAATGTAGACATTTTAAATATTGTGAGGAAGTTCTCTTCAATGGTGGTACTTGAAACGTCCCAAGCTCTATTACAAAATGTTTATAATGAGTTCACCTGGCTTACACACATGTCCAATTTTTTCTTTTTTCCTGAACGGATGCAGTTACACACATTGGTATATTTCTATTATCCCAGTGAAAACATCCATGGTTACTACCACTGAAGTGTGAAGTCCAGAATCTCAAAGACATGCACATCATCATCTGTGTGGGCCAAGTGAAATGTTTCTCAGGGTTGTAGCCAAACCTGAATGGTGCCATCCAAGGATAAATTATCTTGCTTTTCTATCCTGGACAGTGGAGGCAAAGCAAAGGAAAGAGCCAAACTAGTATGGAGTTCCCAGGACCTACTCCAGGTCCATGCTTTTAACACTGGCATGGATTGAAGGTATGTTTGCTGTGTGAGTCCAAATCTGAGCTCTGAGCCATAACTCTTCTCTGGGCAGCAGCAGCAGTACCAGGACTCCCTTCCAAAGACCAGCTTCTCCCACCATTACCATGCTCTAACCAGCTGCCTAAAATTTGCTTTGTAGTCATCTCCTGGTAGAACCAATAGCTCAAGGTGTTGAACGCCTGTGAAGACTTAGGTTGAAATGTTATAAAATTGGGTATCAAGAGAAAGCTGATGATGTGAATAGGGTGTTACTGTCTGCAGAAAGCAGCATGAAACCAGGGGAATTGCACAGGTCTTTCACTTCAAATTTTTCTTATTCCTGTGCTGTTCCTGAGGCAAGATGTGGCCTGTCACAGCTTTAGCTGTCATGATGAGTGTCTTTGCTTGCTGCACTTGGAGGGGAGTTAGCAAGGGAGCTAATACAGCTTAGCTACTTCCACAGACACAAATCAGTGAGCTGGGGTTCTGCATCTGCTTGTCTATCAGAAACACTCAAACTGCTCCTGACAAATGTCCACCCCTTTCTCTCCCTAAAGAAAGAACTGTGACAAGCACCAGGAAACAATCATTGCATCAAACACTTCATCCTCATTTAAAATAAGTACATCTAGAGCAATCCTCTCCTTTCCACAAAAATGACATGGCCTGCCAGCAGGAAGAAATGTCAGTGGTGGAATGCATACAACAACCATGCTTTTCCTGGAACACTGCTTGTCCTCCTGGACCACTGAACTCTGGCTTAGCCAGGAGCAGCTGTGGCAGTGCAGATGAACCAGCTTTACAGTGGTGGGTCTCTTCCCCTACCTGCCTACGGAAAATACACTTCTAGCCACAGCCCTGTCAGATGTGGGACATCTGTGAATGTGACACCCACCCCCACCTTCTTGGCTAGAGGCAGGCAGTAGACCAGTAATTTCCAAAGCTGCAAAAAGGAGTTTTTTATTGATAGTGCTAAAGAGGAAAGCTACCAAGCTGGGAGCTGACACAGACTCACATCCTGTGTGGATTGGGCAAAGAGGGGGTGCATAATGATTTGCAGATTGCCGTACGGTAAAAGTACAAAGGCTGTTTGAAAGCAGGCTCTGTGCTCTGTGAATCATATGCAGCCCTCTTGTCCCACCACAGTGATCAGTAGCAGGGTGTCAATCCTGTGATCCTAAGCTTGAAGATGAAGTAATCATCCAAGTTATCCCAGACTGAACCCCCCATGAGGACTCCACACTGTGTGAGTTTACAGCATTTTTAGGAGGCAGAAACAGACAACTGATAATGAGGAATGCAATTGTGTTCCTGCTTTGGGATGTGCACGTATGGTTTGCCATGCATAGAGAAAAGATAACTTCCACTCAATTGCTCACTCAGAAAAGCACAATGGTGAAAGGCTACACCTGGGCTTTGGGGTGGATGTTACAGACAGGGTCCCTCCTCAGCAACAAGACCTGCAGTGACATTACAAAATATCTCAGGTAGCTTATGTAAAAGGCACAGATTGGGAAAGTCTGTCCAGCAGATATCCTTTAACAAGAGCTTGTAGTCAGTAACAAGAAATGAAAAATTGCATTTAAACCATAAAAAGAAAAAGTGAGATTTCAGGCCCTAATTTCCAATTTCTTGTTAACAATAGGTCATTTGATAAGAGAACCTACTCTGCTGGAAGTGCATCTCTTTGACAGGTAGTCCAAAGGTAGTGATTTCACCAAACAACAACTTGGCACTCCTTTAAAATTCTTCAGATTCTGTTGATCACTGTGTTACACAACTCATTCTTCATCAATCCACTATGAAACAGCCAAAGAATGTTCAGTGTCTATGCTATTACATTTCACTATTTGTTTTCTCAATCCTGTAAGAAAGAGGTTGAAACTGTCCTCTCAACAGCACTGCAGATACCACTGACTCACAAGAGGCTTTGTGGCAAACACTGCTGCATGCATGGACTTAATCCTAATGCACACCACCTTGAGAGGAAAACAAGGCCACAAGGTTACAACCTGAAAACTGTAATTAAGCAATTACTCCACTTCAATGGGACTAAAATCAGTTTAGGAAAGATACACATTATTTGCCTCTGTACTGCAAAGTTTAGGTCAATATTATATTCTTTCTAAGGACATCGGAAATTAAAAGAAAGCGTTTTACCAGTTAGAAATGAATGTAAAATACTGTTAGACTTGACTACATTCAATACTTTCAATAATAAGCTACTACTTATGGTATCTTGAATGGTTCTAACTTCCAGAATGTCAGACCACAGCCTACATTTATACACTGAGATAAAAAAATAAATTATTAGCATTGCCTCTGCAAAAATGATTTTAAAATAATTATGTTAGTAAGATGTTTCAGCAGTTACAGTTGAGAAGGTGCTAATTAATCAGCTACTTACTCAGACGCTTCAACAAGTATATCAGAAATGAACACAGAAGGGAGGAAAAAAAGGGCAAGAAAATGCTACATTTGGAGGGCAGAAATAAAATTCACTAAAAGTCTACCTGAGACTTTGCAAATGATATTCAAACACATAACAAAAGGTTTCTTACATAGATAAGTGAAAATCAAGGAGAGAACCCAGAGGTTGGCTCCCCATGCAGGGCAGATGGGGGACACACTTCAGAAGGAGCCCCAGCTGAATAAGGACACTCTCTCAATTTCCTACATGAACCAGCAGACAGCACAGGCAGCACTCAGACAGTGAGTGTTTGGGCAGAAAAATGAATACAGACAAAGGAGATGAAAAACCCAGAGAAGTCACTGAACTCAAGGTGAATTGAGGAAGCAGGACTGGATCATCTCTATTGCAGAGCTGGAACATATGAGCACAAGTCCAGTGGCCAGGACTAAAGGATATTAATGAAGATAGAACATAGATAAATCAAAGATAGATCTAGCTAACCTCATTTTTTAAAATAAAATAACCTATTTTCTCAACAAAGGACATGCAGCAGATCTAAACTCTCTGAAGGTCAATAAAGTATTTCAGGCAGTGCTACAGCCAGAAATTACTAAACTTTGGGGATGATAAAGGATTAACTAAAGCAGAAATGATAACAGGTTGTGCTAAAAGACAAGCTATACTACGTCAGTGGGAGGGTCACTAACATCTCCCTCAGGATTGCTCTCATCCAATGCTTTTAATAATTCCCTTGAATAATATTTGGGGAAATTGCAAAGTTGTAAGGCACATTAAGTAAAGTGGCAAATTAGAATACCATACAGGAAGGACTGGACTAAACAGAGCAAGGCACAAATTCATCAAGTCAATCAGGCTAACATGTGGTTTCCTTTATCATGTAGTAGCATCTGCTGGAAACGTGGAAGAAGGAGAAAACTTGGGTATCTCAGTGAATTTAGGATGACAGCATTACCAGTCATGAGCACAAGGGAAGAAAGGTATTTTACAATGCAGCAAAGTCATCCCAGAGAAGAGAAGGAAGTATTAAAGCTATTTGCACAAAAGGCTTGAATCCTGCGAGCATTGGCTGCCCCAGAAAAATGAATTCAAAGTGGAATAGATCCAAAGAAGGGTCATTGTTGCAGCCAGAGGTATAAAATCCTTAGATTACTGCAAATGAAGTGATGTTAACATAGTTAACCTAAAATGAAAACACAGGTAACATTTTTGTCTATAAATTAATATGGTGAACATTGAGATAGGACAACAGTTACTGAATGTAGGAAGAATGTTTGACCAAGAACAGATGGAGGCAAAATGAATTGGAGCACCTTTAAGTTGGAAATTAAAAACTGAATGCTAAGCCTCAGAGCAAAGGTGTTTTGAAACAAACCTCCTGATAGGATTATCAAGAGGCATAAAATCAAAGTATTTAATCAGGTTTTGCAAGGGATTATGTAACATGCCACTGAGATTAGCTCAGTTGGTTAGAGCACAGTGTTAATAATGCCAAGGTTTTGGTTTCAATCCCTGTTTGGGCCATTCACTGAAGAGTTGGACTTGATGATCCTTGTGGGTCTCTTCCAACTCAGAATATTCTGTGACTCTATGGTTCCTGGATACAGGAATTTTGAATCTTATAAACTGGTCACTAAGTCCTTAGATACATTATTATAATTTTTTTACACAAGTCCTGTACTAGAAAAAATCATGATGCAGTTGTAAGTAATACATAGATTAGCTAGTTTTCCCTACTTATGTAAATTGGTCCTTGAATACACTTGGCTGTAACATAATGGTAATTTATGGAAGTGCTGTTGTTCCAAGGATTAAGAAGGTGCCAGAGTCTCCTTCATCAGCTTATTGCTGCAGGCATGATTCTCTTCTAATTCTTGCTGTTTCACACCTATGCAATTCAATTTTCTTAAGTGAAGTTAACTCTTGATTTATACTGGTAAAAATCAGATCCAATATTTCCTTTTGTAGCATTTTAAAAATTAACATGAAAACCTTGAACCCTAATAGTATCACTGTGAGGATGTGTTTAGAGGCATCAGTCAATATAGGCCCTTGTTCCACCAGACTTTTCACAAACTTCTACTAAAAACTATTTAGTCCTATGACAGTTTTATAATTCAAATAGACTGGGATTTGAAAAAAGAAAAATCTGAAACTGAGCCTAAGAGAAAGATGTTTTCTCCAAGGTCAAAAAGCTGATCAGTGGCAGATGAAAAAGTGTCTGTCACTAAGTGCTCTAAGCCTACATGTATTCATTGAAGCCAGTGTGAGGAAAGGCAGGCTCAGGTAAAAAAGGTACTACAGCAAGAAAAAATACAGCTATAAAATACATCTGTAGCTAAACAAATGTGCATGATTTCCATTTGGAATTTTCTTTCAAAACCAGTTGAAGCCTCTGGAACAAAACCTCAAATGAATACCATATTTAAAAAAAAATAGTAAATTAATTAACCTTGAAGATTACACTTTGATTCATACATAATGTTATTCCTATTCAATTGTTTATAAAAGGACATCTTGTCAACAGCCTAAAACTTGACTTGATCCTTCACTAACAAGAATTCACCTTTACAGCTTTTACAGGTTGTGCCAGTCTTTATAAATCCTATTTTGCAGTTATCACAGTTAAGGTGCTGCCCTGGCATTACTCTACTTGTAAATCACAGGCTTTCCTCAAAAATCCTCTTCTGGGTTTGCAGAACCCCAGAACCTGTTTCCTTCTCCAAAGCTGCCCAATGCTTCTTCTGTAAATGGAAATGCAGATTTCCTGCAGTTGTAGGGATGGAGTTTGGGAGGCAGAAAGGAGATTCAGGTCCCCTTCTACTGGTGAACAGTCCTCTGGTAACATCTTGTATTCTTAACTGCACTATGGAAATGAGAACCACATCTCCATCATGGGAAAGGCACCCAGAGATTATTCCCAGCCTTGCCACCAACTAGTGTGAAACCTCTGTGCTCTCAGACCACAGAGCACATCCAAAGCCCTTTGCTGTCTGTGGCAGATGAAAATTGTTGCCTTTCCCTTCCACCATCACAGAACTTGCATGTTTGGCAATTGCACCACATGACCACCTTTGCTAAAAGCAGGCTGGGGTCCGGCTTACGACGTGCACGTCACCTGATTTGTTGTAAGCCAGCAGAGGAGAGCGCTCTCTGTGGAAGGTGGGTAACATCAGCACCAACTGCAAGACAGCAGACAATGCTAGGCACAAAATAAGAGAAAGGTTCATGATGGAGGGTAAATTTGAGAGGACTGTAACACACACATGTCACACACCTCAGCCTGTTCACTGCGCACATAACCAGAATACATCACATAGGGCAAAATACCTGATGGTGAGCTAAATTCACCACTCTGCTGAGCCTGTTACTCTCTGCAAACTGATTCATCTAATTCTTGGCCTATCATTAATAGCATACATTTACACAGTCCACCACTCCCTCCTGATCCTATCACAATCTGCCTACTTACTAATCCACCACCTGGTAAATAAGTAACTTGACCAGTGCTCACCAAATTAGGAATTTTTGCTCAAAACAGCAAACAAAACATATGAATCTTACAGATTTGTGTTCAGGATTTTCACATTGTGTAAATCTAAAACTTGATGAAAATGCAAATCTCCATGAAAACAGAGTTGTTACATATATTAATAGGAGATAAATTAAGTATTGCTGATATTCTTAGATGATGTACACAGACTGGGAAAAGTGAAAGCAGAATGCAGGTTTTGTACAAAATTAGGCATTGATTTTTTTTTTAAATGCACTACATTCTTCACAGAAGGTACTCTAATGTTTATTGATTAATAACTATCTTTTTAAAAAATAGTCCCCTGTGATAAAACTGCTTTTAAACAGCTGTTGTATTAAGGTTTTTCTTGACAATGAAGGTTGACGGGTAAGGTTGCATCTTTTCTGTTAAAAAGAAATCAATATTCCATAACCTCAACCAGAATTTCCTGGCTTCAAGAAACTCTGGGGAACCTTTCAAATTTAGTGTCAGCTGCCTTCTTTTCCAAATATCTTTTTCACTTATGTTTATAGATTTATATGAACATAGACATTATGTTTTTTTCCACTAATGTAAATGTCTTTAAACAAACTGATGGTTTATACATTTAGTGTTCATACTATCTGTGGAATATTGGAAAGAAAAGAAAATTTTACTAGAGCTCTGAAGTCTTTTTAGGATAAAACAGCACACCACAAGTTCCTCAAATGCAAGGGCTTGTCTACTGGAAACATTTGTGGTTCTCCTGTCCATGTTTTCTAAGTGGATCCATATGTGGTGTGTCTTGCTGCCATCACAAAAAAATGCTCCATTTCACTAGGGGGCTCTAACAGAGTGTCAAAAAATGTTGGCAATCAAACTTAAATGTATCTTTTACTGGCATTCATATTAATTTCTACAACAGCAGAACAAAGGACTGGAGCAATACTTTGATATGATTCCAGAAGCATTGTATAATTGGACTTAAAAACTGCTACACTTGAGTAGGAGATGTAACTTGGCTGAATCTCTTACACCTGTTTTCTTTTAGAGGTCTAAGTTAGTTGAACTCAGACACTGCTTTTCTGTCCTGGGTACTCTCCCCAGAACAACAACACCTGGCACTAAAGGAGATCAGCAAGCACATGCTCACCAGCCTCTGAAAAACCTGTTTAGGTAGCACTGAGACAACATCTGTGTACACTGGGTGCTGGGTGAGGGGGAGGCAGAACTGACCTCCTGTGAGCCTGCCTCCCCCAAAGGAACATTGCCAATTACTGCCTTGATTATCAGAGTTATAGAATTTGCAGTCCTTGATTTTCTGCCTCGGGAAACACTGGAATTAAAATTGCTCAGCAGAACTTTGTCATTGGCATTTGGTTAGTTATTTCAACCTCTAAACACTTTAGCCTTAAGAGTTCAAGTAAGTTCATGTTCAAAGGATCTCTTAAAAACACACAGCTAAAAGTTGAAAGACTTGCTAAAGATTCCAATTTCTAAGGATTATTTCCTGTTTACTTTTCATACCAGCTAGATGAATTCTCACATTTCATCTTGGAGGCAGGATTCAACTGTCTGCAGAGGATATATTTTGTTTTTTTACACTCAACCAGGCAAAATCAAGATAGATTCCTGGCTCTGTTTACTAAAAAGGTAGAGCAATAAACGTGAGGTAGAGAAAGCTGTCTTGGGAGAGGGATGTGGATTGGAGCACAAGGAACTTCTTTGTTCCAGAGTGTAGGAATCAAAACACTGAAACTGCTGTGGTATTTTGGGTATTATCCAAAGCAGCAGAGTCACTAGTGAGAAAATGAAAACTGATCCATTCCAGTTGAACAATTTGTACCTTTTATGCTACCACACTCATGCACAACAATCAAGAGGCAAGAATCTGGAGCCCTTATTCAGCCTCGCTTCTCACCAAGCTGGGGTTTTACACTGCTTATGAAAAAAGACACGTTTTTGTTGGTGCTTTTAAAGACAGACGGATTCCATTCAGCCATGGGCCACAGGAAGGATGACAGAAAAAAATAATAAGGGTGTTTGTTAAGACACTGACCTCTCTAGAAGGACTGTAAGGGCTTGAGAAACTTCCAGAACAGAAGTTCTCCCCAACATACTTTATCATTATAATTTATCTATATCTTTATAGTGGTACATTTTTCCATATGCTGCTCTGCTTACAGCCTTCCTGCTGGCACTGGCATACTCCTTCTCCAGCTATTATGTAGAAACTATTCCAGACTGACAAGAACATCTATCTGCACATACCCAGTGATTGCACACACAGTTTTACTTGGAAATAAAAGAGGATAAGTGTAAAACCAGTCTGTACATTGAGCATTAAGGTAGCACATTTCTGTTGGTTCACTAAAAAAATTGCCTTTAAAGAAGAAGAATACATGTATTTTTTGTAATAAAGATTTGAATCAAAATGTTTTTTTAAAATGCCCCTATCAGTAAAAAATGAGACTGTCTACATGTGAATTGACGTGTAAACATGTTTTTCAAAGTATCCCCATAACTTTCAAACAGCCTTCAGGGACTACAGGAAAAACACGGTAATATGGCAAATGTTATAAGCCTCAGAATAACTCTTATCCCATTTATGTTTTCATTCTGTCATCACTATCTGTCTATCCTTATCCTGAGGCAGTAATGAAAAATATGACTTTTGTTTCAAACACAGAAGAGTAAGCACTGTACTTTGAAAGATATAGTTAACTAAACTGAGCCTGGACTATCATCAGTGCATTAAATGTTTTGCCAGTTTTAATCCAAACTCACACTGCTGTAACTCTTTTGGAGCTTGTCTTCCATTAAAACTGTGGAGACCAACCAGGGCACGTGGCAAAGCAATGAAACTACCAAATTTTAGGTATTCTTACTTTGACACAGTGAAAGCAATATGGGAAAAAGTGGTGAAGGTTCAATTCACAAAAGATGCATATTTCAAAAGTGTCTGAACCACACATGATCCTCCAGGTAGATTTTCATCATGTCTACATGATTCAGGAATACTGCTTTCCAAAACCCTGAAGGTTGTGTAAGCATTAAGATGTGAGAAATTTTCATGCACGACCCTACTATGCCAGCAGAAGTTTATTTTCAATAATACTTATTGAGAAATAGCAATGCTACCTCAATCTATTTGATACTATTTTTCCATGGCTCTTGGAATAAGACCAGCAAAAAACCACTGATAAGCAAAAATAAAACCCCTCTAAAAATTGTATCTGCAGTTGTTTATTAGCAACATTCTACAATATCAGTTCTATACCTGCAGTGTCTTTGACTGTTCATCTGTCTTTCTCCTTTTAGGACAAAAATGTTCTGACTATTGTTTTCTTACAAAATGTAACTTTGGTTGTTTTCTATTTTTAAGGGTATCACAGGAGTAAGAAGACAAATAAGGCTAAGAAGGGAGACCAGTATACTCAAACATTTTGAGTTAATATATATGTCATTTTTGTTTGTTAGGGTCAGAGGTTTATCTGGTTGTAGTTTAAAAGCTATAGAGGAAGTGGAGACACAATCTTTTACTCTAGTGGGCTTTTTAATCCACCAAGTAAATGGATACAGAATGCACACATGCACGTATCAGGAAAATGTGGCAGAAATTTATATACAAAGGGAAATAAAGGACAAAAATGTCTGACAGGCCAAGCTACTGCAGGGGATATCTCTGAAGAAAGAGCTTTGTATTTGCTGCACAGGGAGGCAGGTGGGAAGGGAGATGAGATGGGCAGGCAGAGGAGGGACAGACAGACAGACAGACACAGGATGGTAGTGCTGTGCAGCACAGCTCTTCCCTCCTGTCAGCAAGGCTGCCAGTCTGGGAGAACACTGCCCTGCCTGTGCTCAGCACGCTGAGTGAAAAACCCCCTTTGTCTCCTCCACAGCATGGCTCTGCCCGTCTTTTTGTCAGGAGGGACACTACGTGCTGTTAAATTATACATAAATATCAAGCAGGACGTTCTGTTGGAAATGAAAAGCTAATCATCCAGTAACATGATTTAGTGGATACTTATAATCAAAACAAAGAATTAACCACCACTGTTTGAGCAATTCAAACTGTGCTTTCTGTATGAGTTCATCTCTACTGACAAAGAATAATAGAGGCTTAACAAAATGTTCTCCTTCCTGGGGCAAGGGGAATGTAACATTTTTCTGCAGTGGTGTCCATTGGGACATCACATGCCACAATCAATCACCTCATAAAATATTATGAAGTAAAGTGGTGGCAATTTAGATAATAGCATGGAAAACTAGCTTATAAGAAGAAACAGAAAGCTAACCAAATTGGAAAGTTCCCAGTTTCATCAGCTCACAGGATTACCAAAACTCACACCCTTAATTCTGCCAACTTTATTGTAATATTTTCTTTTCTGGTTTTTTTTGGGGTTTTTTGTTTGTTTGTTTGTTTGTTTGTTTTTTGTTTTGGTTTTTTTTTTTTTTTGTTTTTTGGGGTTTTTTGTGTTTGTTTTTTTTTTTTTTTCTGGCTATGGAGGTGCCTAGAATAGAGTGTATATATAGTTAGGCATGGAACTACAGAAACTTAAAATGAACACAGATTCTTTATTTTCTTTCAAAACAGACCATTAATTCTGAAGTCTCCTGAATTCTCTGTGTGGCAATACTCTGACAAGTTTTCAGACATTTCTAATAAAGAATTCATCTCTGAATGAAACCTGGGGAATGGTAGTTCTGCCTTTTTGGTTTTTATGCTTCCTTGGTACTAAATGCCTCATGTCCTCTTAAGAACATAATCTTTGGAAACATATGGGAAAAATCTGTCAGTGAAGAGTCTAGGATTGCCACAGAAAACACATGGAAGCAACCCACAACAGCAATGAGACTGGAACAGAAATGGTACACCACTTATCCACAGTCCCTCTGCTTTTCCATCTAGAATCAGACTTCCCTTTTTTGACATGACCCTCTGGTTCGCAGTGAACACCAATTTAACTCAGCATTTTAAGGGTGCTACTCACTATAAAAGACAATTTTTTCTTCATGTCCTTACTAAGGGGTAAGTACATCTAATTGCTTCATAATAATACCTCTACTATCACTGCAAAAAAATGCTTTGCTCAATATTGTCAAATAAAACTCAAACACACAAATTACAAAATCTGGATTGGAAGAGTGCTTAGGTTTTTCTTTTAGAAAGGGAGTCTTTCTGCAAGAATTGGAACTTCTTTGGCTTCCACAAGTTTCATAACTCATCAAATACACACATCTAAGACTTCTTGTGATATGCTATTAAATCCAAATATTTGAATACAGGACTGATGTTAACTGTGAACTTCAACGCATTTCATCTCCCCACAAGGAATACAGCAACAGCTTTACTCCACTGAGATGGAAAGTTCTCCCAGAGTCTGCAGAGAGGGGCAGCAGCAGGAATTGGGTCCCCAGTCAGTCCCACACTGTACTCCCTGCCTTGTGAGAGAACTGAAGAACTTGCCTCCAAAGAACTGAGGGGTGTGGAAAGGGGGCTGCAAATTATATAAATTTATATATATTATATAAATATATATGTAGATATATATATATATCTACATATCTTTTTGCAACTAAAAAGATATGTAGATACATTCATGTTGCTGTACAGCTAACTCACCAGAAGTTACACCACTATGATGTCAAAATATTTGAACAAAAATATAAATAACAAACAATCCTAAACTACAGACCTTCATTTTAATATTACTCCTCTTCTAAAAATCAATATATTGATGATTATGTAGAGCATGCATTTAAATTTTGATTAATGGCACTGTCAAGTGGATCTATACCTGAGAAACTCAAAAAAGGTAGAAATGTAACTAAAGTGATCTGTCTATAGTGGAATTCAGTATGGTGTTTTCTCCTGATATACTGCTAATATTTAGGTAAAGAGCATCAAAACTCTTCTGTGAGATAAACAAAAATCAGCTGCACTAGTTCTAAAGAATATTGATTAGAAACACAGTGCACCTTTAAGTAGTTGTAAATTGATAAAGATGACAATTTCTTGGGGCAGAGGGAGAAAGAGTTGACTGGCCAAATCATGAAGCAGATTAAGACAGTTGTGCTTCACCCTGTTCCACCACGTTGAAATGCATTACTAAGGCACTGAGGGTCCTTGATCTAAAGCTGCACAGGACTTTTTTGATGGATAAGCATGTAAGGGAAAGGTCACGTGTTGATCCTGGCAATTCAAAGTACACAGATATGTGGTTATCTTGCAGTCCCTGAAGCACAGCTTCAGAAGCAACACTTCAGAACTTGTTACTCTCTTACAATCAGTGCAATTAGATAACACATCACCTATCCTCCCCTTTCCACTAAATCAAATTGTGCTCCTTAAAGAAAGAGAATCATTACGGCAGAGGGTTCTTGTCTCAGGGAGCAGCTGGCTGCTCTTACATGACCCAAGACTTCAGTGTGGCTGGAAAAGCAGAGCAAGGCTACAATGGAAGCACTTTTAGCCAGATAGAACCAAGTATCCACTTACTGTTGGTTGCATAACATATGGCGGATGAGGCATCCATGAAGTACTCTGGACCTGCACATCAAATACTTTTAATTAGCATAGAAAAGTTTAAAACCTAAAGATTTACTTAAAAATATTCTCTCTATTATAACTAAGATGCTAATTTTGACAAAAGACTTAAGTCTTATAACTCAACACAAAATTAAGTTATGCTTCGTAAAGTTATTGACAAAGGAAAAAGCTTTCAAATTTCATTTGATAATGTTTTCCACCAAAGTCAGAAGTCTGAGTGATTGCACCACTTCTATGAATCACAACATTTTATCTCGTAAAGTAGCCTTCAATATTCCATGTTGTCCTGTTTTTTCACTTGCATTGTTTGCTTTCATCCATCAATATAATCATGAACATGTCATCCAACCGACAGTGCAGGAGACAGAATATGTTCAAAGTTTATTTTCAAAAGTATCTGAATGAACTTTTAAAGGTATAACATTTTTAGAAATCCCAGGATCACTTATTCTGTTTCCAGTAAGAACTGCAGATCTAATTCAGAATTTTTGAAAATTATTCTAATTGAAAGCTTTCATGGCAAAGCTGGCTTAAGAAGTCTGCCCCTCCAGGATCATTCTTAGCTTGAGCATCCTGGGGTCTGTTCCCACCAGAACTCCATATGAATCATCAAGGACTTTCTTTGTTGTTCTGCCTTATGACTGCCATGTAATATACTTCAAGGATATAACAAGTTTACTAAGAATTAGACACATTATAGGGTGTTTGTATATATGTGTGGCATCTCTAAGCCACATGTGTGAATGTCCCACATACTATAGAATTTTGTATTTTAGTTTCCTTTTGCATCAGTCTGGACACCACAACACCAAGTACACAAAAGATGTAGCAGTGCTAGAGCAATCAGAGGACACCTCACTTGCTGTCCCAGAGATGGGTGTGCAGCACCTCAGACTGAGCATGACCAGGAATAACAAGGAGAAAGCTACAAGGTCCCACTTCTCCAGATGTCCAGTGATTTTGTTAATGGATAAAGTGTCAAGAATTAATTCTATAACAATAATTATTTCTCCAACATTTGTATATGTTTATCAAAGTCTATTTTTTTGTTGAAAAGCAAGTTCAGCAAAACATATTGAGAACCAAAACCAGCACACTCACATGCGAACACACCTCTACTACAACATTTTCTGCTGGGAATCCCCATGAGCTAAAACACTCTAGAGCTGCCACAGCTTGCTGCTGCTCATTGCAAACTATCTAAGGAAAATGATACAAGTTAAAAAAAAAAAAAAAAAAAAAATGGTTTTGGTGCAAATGCATGAAACCACAAACTGATGCAATGGTTCAAACCAGAATGGGAAAAGGGGAGCAACTGTGAACTGTGGAGCAGTGATGAAAGTAAGTGGCTGGGGTGCCTGGGGGCCTGAACTCAGTGGCCTGAATGGGAAGTAGAATGGCTCTTAAGCCAGCTTTGCTAACAAGAAAACTGTATGAGCTGCACACAATGCAGCGTGTATCTCTGGCACTGACTCTTCTTTGGTGATGCCATTACTGAAATTTACTGAATTTACCTCATCAAAATAACTTTTGTTTTGCAAGTGCTACATAGCCATCTCAAATAAAATAACACAAAAGTCAAAGAGAATTACAAGAATCATTTATCTTTGAAGATCAAGTTTAAAGCAGAGTAACATCTCAGAACTACCTGTAAGCAGTACCATACCATCTACAATCCCCTAGCCCCAACAAGCCAACCCTAACATTAGGAACAGCCCACCATGCAGCTTTGAAAGTTTGGGTAGCTTATTTCAGGTAAGACTGTGGGTTGGAAGAGCACTGATGGCACAGGAGAGAAATAACTAAAATTAGAAAATGTATAGTAAATGACCAGCTTCTGTGAAGTGATAAGTTCCCAGACAATGGCTAATAATAAAAATATACAATCTGGTTTTGACTTCCATCTCAGAAAGCCAAAACAAGACAATATTTCCCAGTGGAAATCTGAGAGGGATATGCTGAAAAGAGAAACTCTGAATGACTTGGCATGTAGCAGGCTAAAAAACGATTTGAGGACACTTATCCCCAAGTAATTTGTTTTGTCAGGGATTATTGGACAAAAATGAGTACTTTTAAAGGATGTTGTTACTGGAAAAAATATAGCTGGGGTCAAAAGGTCAAAGTATAATGCAGTCAACATAAATTATGAAAAACAAACACTTAAAAAACTTTTGGCTAATGAAGGGGAGCCAAAATGAGGAAACAGTTCAATAAGAATGATAAGCTTCTGGTGTTGTCAATTGGAAATTAAGCAAAATGTTTTTTATCAGAGAAGCTGACTGAAATTAAGAACTACAGTGGCTTTCATTACTTCTGTAAATAATGCAGGAAACACTTAAAACTATGCAATGATACCTGAATATTCCTAGAGAGCCCTTTGTTTCAAGAGTGACTCAAGAGTGCAAGCACTCACAGTTTTCTCTGGTATACACTCTGCCTTCATCCACATTCAAAACATCATTAACTGGGAAACACAGTAGACAAGAGCATATCTGACGTACCTGATATGTAGAGACAGGGGAAGCAGCAATGAATGGCGTGATTGATGTCTGTGGAATCATGCGGTTTGTTGGAATACTGTACGGTGAGGAATAAAATCTGCAAATAAAAAACAAAGGCAAGAGGTTTTTGAACCTTTTGACTACTTAGGCTCTGACTAAATAATTCACTGCCTCCTGGGCAAAGACAAAAAGAGTCTATCCAGGTAATTATGTCCATCTATTTCCAAAACCACAATAAAAAAGATGTGATGGCTCCTTTGAGCAGATCTTGAAAATAGAAAGGAGGAGGAATATTTACACAAAGCATATTTTTTTTCAGTTCAACTAGCACAAATATAGAACTTCACAATACAAGAAGCAATTATCTGAGTTGCAAAGACAGCTGATTTTCCAGGGCGCTAGCTAGTAGAAGGAAATTTCTTACACAATATCGAAGACAACATTACTGATTTCATTTTTACACAGGGTACTGTTTTCTTTTCATATCCTAGTGCTTCAGTGCTGAAAATAACACATTCTATATACATGCCTGAATTATTTTATTAAGGGGTGGCTACAAAAACTCTTGCTGGAATTTTTGTATTCATCTATGCAGAGAGCAAAACCCCCTTTTTCTGATGAAATGTATCAGGAATTATGAGGCTAAATGCCCCAGGCAGCACTAAAAATCTCAGATTTAGCCAGTTTTATTTCCACTGTTGCATGCTATGAACAGAACCTGCACCATTTCTTGCTTGATGGTAATAAATGTTATATTCTTTCTCCTTCCCTGTGCGTTAATGATTATTGATAAAATTATCACTTGGAAAATATCATCACTACTGCTGGACTGTATTACTACTTAATACGTGTATGCTTGTATAGATTTTTGCATTTGACCTTTTTGCAGTTTTAACTGCAAGCCAGAACAATAAAATTGCTTTAAAAAGAATGTTTGTGGTTTTACTGATGTCTAAATGCCTGTATTTTGGACTCATAGAGAAACACTCACGTGCAGTGCTCTTTTGTACAATTCAAACCCCTCACAGAGGATGCACCAGTAAGTAACAGAAGATTCTGCACAGTGAAGCAAATTGCATTCCCTCTCTTTTTATATTTTTCCCCTCCCTACTCTGAGGCAATCAACAGTAGCTTTCCCTGAGAGCTATGCAACAACAACAACAAAAAAAAACCTTAAAAAAATCATTACTGGTGTTTAAACAAGTGCTCTATTTCCTGATCGCGCTGGCATCACAGATTTAGTACTAATCAGTCTAGTTCAGACTGGATGCATTCATTCTGGTTGCAGGCTCAAATAACTACTGACTTCAACCAATAGCCTTGGAAAAACAGGCTGCTCTCTTTGAACGCTGGGCGGAAACATTCAAAGTTAGGAGGGGAGAGGGAGACAGAGAAGCAATCATTTGTTCTTTCTATTCCAAATCAGATTTTAAAATGCCAAAAGCAGCAGGTGGCATCTGAGTGATTTTTTGTTTAATAGAAATATAATGCTATTTTAGGACCATTTATCAGCCCTCACAATGCTCACACAGAGACTATTTTAAAATTGTGCCTTTGCCCAATTTTATATATATCCTATTATGAGAACTTAGAGGCAATTGTATCCCCACACTTACACCAAATATTAGCTTCACACAACATCGAGGGACAAGGGATTTTTATACCACTAGGCAGAGTCATCTCTGGCACTAGCATGTTGCATATTATCTAACCCCTTTCACAGGGGTCTCTCTGATCAATGTTAACCAGAAATCACTTGGGCTATGACCTTGCTAAGTGGGTCAACTAAGAAATTTTGTGTGCAGCAAATGAAAATACTCAATAGCAGAATGACAAAATTTAGTAGTCTATGGGTAAAATGTGTAATGTATAGAAATATATATAAATCTTTTAAACTAAAAATAATATAAAACAAAAAATCTTTTGATAAAACCACACATTTTTGTTTGTTCTTTTCTCATTCTGTTCATAAACCTGGCATTGATGCTAGGCTCATACCCTTAACCACGTATGAACCACTTGGACAAAGACAAGTACAGGGAAGAAACAACTTTCCATTTGGAAATAGTGCTGACTCTTTGGAATAAATTCTCCAATAAATCCCAGCAAATACTAACAAATTTACAGAAAATGTGTGCTAAGCCAAGAATTTGACAGACAGCTTGCCATTTCAGTTTCAGCTTAGAGATGCATTTATCTGAATAGTACACAAGCCTGTAGAATATATACTACAGTAATGTGGAAAATACAGCCCTTCCCACAGCCCTGCCAATACCATTTATCTGTCACCATTTGGAATGCTCTCAAATAAGGATCAAATAAAACATATCACCAGGACATTCAGCTGTATTGGGAAAATTCCTGCACAAGGGCATTAAGGAAGAGAAAGGAAGAAACTCTGATGCTGCAAATGACAATGCAGGAAAGTCCAGTTCATATATTTCAATTTTAATAATAGTAATAAAAAATCAAGTGTTACAATCTCAGCCACTGCAACAGGCTGCAAAGAAATGATTTTGCAGTCAGGAATTTCTAACATCAAGAGACAAAGGCTTGTCTTCTTTCCTCAGGGCAAATTGTGGCCAAAAGGATCTAATAGTAAAGGATGTGGATGTCTCTGGCATAAGTGAAGAACAGTGGTGTGGTGAAGATGGAGGTGTCCTTGCTGGGGATGGACTCAAGCAGAGCCACCCTGAGGTATGGGATGCTCAACCTACCACACTGCTGGAGTCACTTGCTGCCAGGGCAGGGCTCATTGACAAAGAGGGCTCAACACGCCCTCCCCCACGGGACACTGAGGCATCTCTCTAAATTCCTCTACATACAAATGGGCTAAAATCTCATACGTAACTGGCACAAGTGGCATGCTGGGGATCTAATAAGGGGACAAGGGGAACAAAAACACAAGAGTGGCCAGCTCTGGCACAAACCCTACAGCAAGACAACGAGATTTGCAGCTGAGGACCTTCCTATATTCAGTCTTAGGCTTTGCCTTCTTTTTTTTCTTTAGGCTTAGGGAGAGGTGAAATGAGGTGGAAGATGTATGTTATAAGTTCATTCAAGGGAATACAGGATTCTCAGTCATCAAAATATCTACATCAAAAAGAGGAGTGGAAAGAGATATGAATTATACTGGCTTTGATTTGTCTTAAATATATTAAATTATGCCTCCAAGTTTCCTGGCATTAAAATGCATGCAGTGTATCTAGTACAGTGCACCAGGCATTATGAGAGCTGTAGGCTTTGTGGTGTAGTTGACCTGTGAGCTCTAAGGAGAGCTTTCCAGAAGGCTCAGCTGCATTTTCTGCAGATGCAGTTTGCATCCTTACATTGATCTGAGAAGTTTTTTGCAGGTGCAAGACAATGTCCCTGCTCCTCAGCTGCAGTTGCAATGCTAGGAGCACAAGCGTGCAGGTGGCAAGGGCAAGGCAAAATGGACGTCACCCTTGTATTAAAAATAGACTTTTTCAGCATGCCTAGATTCCATAAGCTAAGGGGAAACTCATCACTTGTAGGCAAAAAGATACTCCTGGAAGTTCCTGAAAGGGGGTTTATAAGGGGCTCAAAAGAACACATTTCTGAGCGATGTTAAAAAGGAGCAAATTTCCAGTGCCTCATCAGGCACACAGAGGCAGCACTTTAACAACAGTTTCTGTTGCTTAACAGACAAAGCACATACTCTTCTGCTACACCAACCCTCCCTTTGCATTTGGGGACTGCATTATCTGCAGTGTCTGGTCACTATTTCCCTGCCAAAAAGTGGAAAAAAAAATCCATATGGTTCCCATTCTATTGGGGAATGTGCAAGCTTCCAGACAGAATCTGCACAAGAGCAAGATCCTATTTGCACTGCAATAAACACCATTTGCTCATGCCTCGTGCCTGCGGGCAGTACTGAAAAAGTTAGATTCATAAATAGCATCCTGGGGCTCACATAATGTAAGAGTATTACCAAGCATTATCAAGGCGGCAATTTTCTGTTGCAACAAGGCACACAGTCAGACGTTGGAGTTGGAAAAGACCTATCTGAATATTGAGCCCATTGGCCAGCAAATGCACAAAATTGTCCCCCAGATATGAGGCACTAAACTGATAAAGCACATCGCAATCTAGTCAAATGGCCAGGAGGACTCCAGCCTCAGGAACATTCTAAATGAACTTCCTTACAGTGCAAGTACAAGAGCTCTATCCTGCTGCTTGTATGACTGCATAAAACTACTAAAACAATGTTAATGCCACAAATTGAAAAATCAATAGCATATTACAACAGGCACACTACTGCCCAAAATAAAACCTGAGTACCTTTATAAACACAATTCAGAAAAGGCTTATTATAAAACAAAAAAAGGCGAAGTGGTTGCCAAGTGAAAAGATCTTATCTACTGAAGTGTGTGCTTACCATATCCTCAGTACCTCATACTGCAATGCTATAGTACACTATGGGCTGGATTCTCCACTCCATTATACTAGTTTTAGGCTGATGTAACTCCACTGGATGCTTAAACAGAGCTACACGGGCATAAAAACAAGATAATGAAATGGAGAATCGAGCTTTATCATGTAATAGACTCAGAAGAAAATCATCTATTTCTTAGCAGAGGAAAAAATCATAGTCATTTTTAGTGAGAGCCTTTCTCACACTCTGTTTTATTTCTGCTGTAGATTTTCAAGGCAAATATGCAGTTATATGGCAATAAAAGTGATAGTACGACACCATGAACAATAAGAACCTACCTTTTCATCTGGAAACAAGAGTCCAGATTCTTCCCTGAGGTTTGGTTATGGCCCAACTTAAAACCTAATATAATCCATGCCTTTTAAGGAACTGTGAATTTTAAATACCACCCCATGACACCTGCTGCAGAGACATGGTTGCCTAGTAGGCTTCCGTCCTCCACATAATCCTGTGTGGATTTAGCAACTTAGATGCATCCAAATGCATCTATCAACCCTATAAAGAACTCTAGTAAACATCAGCATGTGCAGTTAATCTTTCTTTTCAAATGTTTTTGGTGATTTATAACTCTTCTGAATCACCACCTTGACTTGGTATCTTTACATTTCTCATGCTCAGACTCAGTTCAGTACGTTCTGCACTGGTGACCCCAGCTGAATGCCACAAGGAAAAGACCTTTGTTTTACAGATCTTTGGGTGACATTGCTCCATGCAAACCTTGACGGCTCGGCCCACATTACAGGCAAAGAATTCTGCAGCCTTCTAAGCACAGGGTGGGTGTGCCAGACTGCCCTCCCATGAGGAAGATGCCC
Organism: Ammospiza caudacuta; assembly: GCF_027887145.1. Classification (NCBI taxonomy): domain Eukaryota; kingdom Metazoa; phylum Chordata; class Aves; order Passeriformes; family Passerellidae; genus Ammospiza; species Ammospiza caudacuta. Next base: position 41,448,649 of record NC_080593.1, on the reverse strand, counting down.
CTTTGCTGAGTTAACCTGTTACTTCTCAGAGCTTAAAGGGCCTTAAAGTTTCTTTCCTCATGGCCACACACCGATGCCTATGTCATGTGTCAGCAAGCAACAGATCAAATGTACACATTTCACAAGCAAAGCACCAGGGTGCTCCCAGACTTTATTAAAATAAAACTCGCGAGCTAGATTTCCACTGTACTTGCAAGTAAAGAGGCTTATAGAGAAAAAGAGAAAAAACTTGAAACTACAGGATACGTAGAGATTACTGAGTGAATGTCTGGGGAGATAAAAAAATCCTGTTGGACCAAAAGGGTCCTGGTGATCCTCATGATCCTGCACACAGTCAAGATCTCACCACAAGAGCATTTTGAATGATGGTTTAGTCCTGATAAAACTGAAAATATTTTGACACTTTACAAAAAAGACGTATGCCAAAGCGGTAGTTAATTGTCCCTCTTAGAGAGATATCTGGTACTGTAATGTAATTTATTTCTTGCCTTAAAAATAAAAGAATGTTTTAAAAACTGCAGAACTGAAATTCTCCATTGGGTACAATTTCTTTACCCGTGATCAGTGACAGCATGTTCAAGCAATCAAATGACCAAACCACCTGAGCAGCCTGAATACCATAGGTGTTCTTTGATATAAATAATATATCTGATTCTGAGATAACTCTCATAACTTCAAAAGAATTCTTCTTGGATTAAAATCATATTAGTCTCAATGGGTCATTCAAACTACGGTTTCCAAAACACTCATACAACTGACATGCAGGAACTTACATGAAAAAAAAAAAAGCCAGCTAGTCCACATGCAACACTGATGTACTATGAACCAGTGATGTTTTTATTTATAGATTATAATGTTTTAGCAGCTGAAAAGTATGACAATAGAGAAGAATGACTCAAGTGGAGGTCAGAACAGGAAAACAGAAGCAGAGAATTCTGAAATCACAATTACAAACAAGCTCTTTATTCTTCTGAGTTTGGCCTCTTCCTCCACAACACAGGAATATCACAAGTCCTACAAAATTACTCCTTATAAAGGAAAATTAAGCAAAATAGACTAATATTACTATTGATTTCTTAAACTACTGGGAATGTTAGGGTTTTTGTCCTTCAACTAGCAGTGACTAACAAATATTTAACAAATAAACCCATTCTTATCTATATCAATACATTCTCCCCTTCAGCTGAAGAACACAGGTGAGAGTATGCATGGCATTTGATAATCATCTCATGCATCTCTCTGATCAGAGAGTGACTGTCAAAGAGTTCAGGGATGAACTTCCTGCCTCTTTCCAAATTGTTGTTAACCTAGCTGAAAAGAGAGCTAAATAAAGAGGATATGTTTTTCTAGTTTATGAAATAATTGGAAAAGTAATCATGCAGGTAAATAATATGGTGATGTAATTTTCATTGCTTGGTTTAAGAAAAAATTGCAATTCCTCGTGTCAACAAATGGTAGCTGAGAAGTAAAGAAGAGTGTTGCTCAGAATATTAACCTTAAATCCCATCTGCTTACACACTAATTTAAGGTTTTCTCCCTATCTGGCATTTTTATTCAGACAATGACATGGAAGGAAGCCAGCCTGCAGAAAGAACCCCAGATGAAGTAACAGCTCTATTATTCAAAATACGTTGGAATCTTCAATGATTATTTTAACAAAAGCCAAGTCAGTAAAGGGAAACTTTACTGGTTTCCACTTCATGACAGAGAGGGATTAAAAAGACATCTACTAACATTTGCCAAATAGAGATGGAAACTATTAGAAAAAAACGACTTCCCATTCAAATGGATATTACAAACAAGAAGGCATAAAAAGAAAAGGAAAACTAAAGAAGAACTTGACAATATAGCATTATATGCTTCAGAAAAAATATGACTGAGTGGATTTGCTTTTCAAAAAGTTTCACTGTAGAAAGAGAAAACAGAAGATGACATTCAAAATAATTTTTAAAAAGACATAAGAAAACATGCATTTCTTACCCATTCTGTATAGCAGCTGTTGGATCATAAGTCAAAGCCATGCCAGCCTGCACATAGTTAGGGAAGAAAAACAGATTTTTACTATTACTGAAGGAAAAGGGGAAAAAGAAAAAAAAAAAAAAGACATGAAACATATTCAAAGCCAATATGAATAAAAACTGTATGCAACTTAAATAGAAATCTAAATTCTCAAGGGAAGCTCAGATGGCCAAAAGCAGCATGGACAGATTGGGTACCTCCCCAGCCTGAGAGATCACTGAGAAACAGATCTGTTCAGTCTGTTGGTTGCATTCTTTCCACAACATCTAGGGAAAATGGTGGGGGTTTTTTGCACCAGTATCAATTAATAACTCCACTGAAATTAATGACTTACAGCTGATTATTCACTATAACAAGACAGGCCCAATTCCTGCTGCTGCCTGTGAGATGGGTGGTTGGGTAATACTCCAAAGCCAACTTCATGAGAGCTTCACAGGAAGGAGTCTCATCTTTCCTACAAAGGTCACACCCTGTATGACCCCTGCCTACAGTTTCTGTGAGGGGCAACTCGTAGTTAAGAGTTAATTCATTACCATGAGACAAGAAACAAAAAATGGGCTGTGAAGCAGAAAACTTGAGCTTTCAAACAAAGCTTTTAAAATACTTAGAGGTCTGGACAGCAAAAGAATTTGTTAATGTGTTACACAGAGCTTTTCAACTGCCATTTGCCACCAGGCAGACCGTGACCTGTGCAAAAGGATTTGGCAGCGTCAAAACATTGTCCAGCTAACAACTGTCATCCCCGCCACCCTTAGCAGACATATCCACAGGTACCACAGGAAAGGCAGAGAGAGAGCAGGGCTGCAGACAGTATTAGCACTCTACCTTATGCTCCAACATAGCAGTCAAGGTCATTCAGGAAAGACCTTTTTTCCCCCCAGCATTTACTTAAAGACATGGAACTGACAATCTCTCCTCCCATATACTGCATTTGCTTTGACTTCTTGCCTTCCTTATAGATTTTTATCCCTTCCTTTGTGAAATACTTTCCAGCGTAAGACTACCAAGAGATGAGAAGTTGTCCTTTGTGCAGGGTAAGAAGCACAACGGAGAGACTCAATTGCTCAAGGTGCTGCTCTGTCCTTGTGGGAGCAGCTGAAAAAACGCCACAGCACCCTCCCACCCCAAGACACTGTATTCCTCTTCATTTTTCATACATTTCCTATGCCTGTTGCCTGAGACAGGCTGTCACAGACATCTCTTGTGAAAAATCCTTTCTTAGGATTTTTCCTGCTGGAGCTGGGAAGTTTCAGCAACAAATGTAAACAATTGTTATCTGCTGCTGTGGAATGCAACAGGTGCGCCTGTGATTGGCCCCTCTTGGATGTTTACAATTAATGGCCAATCAAGGACTGAGCTATCTCGGACAGAGTCTGAGAGAGCTCCTTTGCTATTTTTCATTCTATTCTTAGCTAGACTTCTGAGGAACCTTTTCCTTGCTATTTCTTTTTAGTATAGTCATAATGTTATATATATATATCATAAAACAATAAATCAAGCCTTCTGATCATGGAGTCAACATTCTCGCCTCTCTCTCATCCGGAAAACCCCTGTAACCACAGTCACAACAGGCAGCATTTTCTTCAAGGACAGATGCTTTACCAACCACGTGGCATGGTCTGTGCTCCTGCTGGGAGCTTCTCGTGCCCGTAAAGCCATCTACCAAAGCACTTCTGAATAATGGCACCTGCCCCCTTCCAGATGGCTGCACAGACAGGTCAGGAAAGCGCCGGGGCTTGGCTGGTTCCCAGGCAGGCAGGTGAGCAGCCAGGGTAAAGGCACTGGTGACGAGCAGGCAGAGGGTGGGCAGCACTCCTGGAAGAGCTGGGTTACCCCAGCAGCTGCAAACTGGTCTAAGAGGAGGTGGTCCAAATTTCCAGAGGCCAAAGATAATTTCTGATGTGAAAGACCAGGTTTCATGCTACTTTGTGCTGCCAAAAAAAGGCTCGTGTCCTTATTAAATTTGTATATTTCTCTCATTATTCTTTTAAGCAGATGCTAGGGCAAATGTTTTGCTTTATGAAAATGCCACTGTTTTAATAAAATATGTAGTCTCTCCCAAGCAAAGGATAATTCAGGAGACTAAGTCCAAATACATGGGGCTATTTTTGAAGGGAGTATTGATTTAATACAAAGAGAAATAAAATGGCTATTTCTGCAAGTTTTAAATGTCAGAGAACTGAATTTAGGGAGACTCAAACCACTAATGATTTTGATGTAAAAAAAAAAATTCGCTTTGAAAATCATAATCCCTTACTTGGCTTTATATTCTTATGTCTTATGCATGCTCAGCACATTACACTGTTTAGTAAGGTTGCATTAATTACTAAAGGAAATGTAGAAATTTACAAACAAAAGAGAAAAGAAAACTTTTTGGCTGCAATACATTTTTGAGGAAACACATTGTCTTGTTTTCCTTTCTCTTTTCAACATGTATAAAATTTGTTATTGCTCTCTTTTTCTACTCCTGCACCAGTGAAGACAAATATTACGTACAAGCCCTAGAGGAACAGAAAAATTACCTCTAGCATTTTTTAAAAATACTTTTTAAAATAACTTAAGATGTTCCCTTTAAATTGAGGTGTTTACATTTTACCTCTCATCTCATGTCTACACAGACTAACAAAAAAAATTTGTAATTTCTTGGAAAAGGACAAATCCAAGTTTTCTAAATTAGGGTTTTCTAGATCTAGTTGTCCTTAGAGCTGCTGGATCAGGGCTCACTAATGCAGCTTGCATTAGTGACTGGGGGAAAAAATACAACAAAGTATGTGGGTCTAGGAGGAAAAGTGAAAATAAACTACTGGTCTTATTTTAGTTTCTTTGACATAAATAAGAATGAAGGTGCAGGAATGAAAACCTACAGCAGCTCTTTCACTTGCTGTCCATGTGAGACCTGCAAATATGTTTGTGCCACTTTAATTTACTTTTCTCATGGATATTTGAGCACATGGTCATGGCATGGACACAAAGCTCGCCCTCCAATCCCATCAGACCCAGACCTGTATGTGGGTCCATGCAGACAAACTGCACAAACTCAGTTCTCTATATTGGCATTAAGAACAGGGGACAGAGCTGTGATCCGGAAAAGTACGAAATATGATAGGCTAGACATTCCTGTCCTCTTTATCCACATCCCATATCTCTACTGTGTGGAGACAGATTCTGAGAATCTGTTCAAGTACTTCAGCAGTGACCACTATAAATATCACCATCACATTTACCAGTAAATGGAAAGTCTCACATTGGACAAATAGGACACAGCGTGTGGCCATGTGTGCATATGGTAACCACCTACAGCTGGCCCAGTAACATTGCTAATATCCCCCGTTGCTGCATAGCCTTAAACAGCTGCTATTTCAAATAGCTGCTAACACAGGACTATTTACTTCTTTCTCATCAAGTTGTATAATTTCTCCCCACAAAATTATGCTGGCTGGAAGCCCAGGAGTGGCAACACTTAGCCTGGACCGGCCAAAGATTTATGGTCTGAAGCATCCTCATTCATCAGGAATAAAAACTGATGAGCAATAATAACTTACTGGAATATTGTCTGAACTTTCCTCCATAGCAGACAAACAGAAATTCCAAAAATACCAAATGCAAAATATTAGAATTGGCCTCAGACTTCTGTGTGAGAGCTATATTCAATTCTGGTAAAATCAGAACTGAATATAGCCATCCTAGTGCTAATACAGGCTGAACTACAGCAAGCACTGGCTGATGCCCCTATAGCAGCCCTCTGCTGTGCTGAGACTCTCTTCTTCTGGGCCTTTTCACCCACTGGTTTCTCATGTCTCAGCAGAAGGAGAGGGTCTTATTCTTTTTTCTCATAGTGACACTTCTGATAAAATGGCACCAGAGGGAGTGGCACGGATGATGGAATGCTACTTTAGGAAAGTATTTGTCAGATACATCTTCTATTAAGGAACAGCTGAACCACATAATTTTCATGCCACTCAGCCAGATAATGGCCCTAGACTCAGCTACTGAATGAAAACACACCAATAGAAATAAAGGTCATTCTTAATGACTACTGGTCTGTTCAGAAAGTCAGGTGACAAAGAAATTAACTCAGCTTGTTAAAAATAGTGATTTTTTAAAAAATATTACTTAAACCATATGAGTTTATTTATCTTATTTTCAACAAAGTGTCAGAACTCAAAGGACTTGTGGAAAGAATGAAAGTTTTTGTTACTTTTTGCTGCAGTTTTCTAACTGTTGACATCAGTGAAAGAGATTCTAAGAATAAGAGATTCAGTCTGCACCTGTCTTTAAATCTAAGCTCTTTCATTCAATAGAGAGCAGGAAATATCAAAAAGCATCTGGAAAACAAGGGTTTCCCCAGGAAGTTTGAAGGCCTTTTGTTCAACACTTTACTGTGAAAATTTTTCCATGGGCAAAGACAAGCTGTTCTGTTTCTGATTTGATTTTTTTTCCTTCTTTTTATGACTTGAAAATAAGATATCTGATCTTCAATATCATGTGAAATGAAGTGGATTTATTATTTCTCTACCCAACCCCTGTGATGTGTCACAAGAAAAAAACTTAGCAGTGCAGTATCATTCTTCCAGCAAACATAAATGTGTATAAATGACCAATTTATTCTGTGCATCTTCAGTGCAGCCCAGCATCTTCTGTATTGCTGGGAAGCTCCTTTTATGCACATCTTCACCATCATATCCCCATACCTACTCTCAGTGTACATGTCTTCCCAACACTGTGCAAAAATTCACCACCATATTGACCTGCTACATTTAGATGTGCTACATTTCCTCCTCAGAGGTGAGACTTCCACATCCTCTCCTCAAACCTGCCCTGGCCAGCCTCTGCCTTGAGCTGGAGCACCTCTGCCAGGGCAGGCTGCTGCCATGCAGGATCTGGGGCTGTGCAGGAGGCCACAGGCCATTGGAAAAAATGGAGAGGCCTGGAAATTAAAAAGGGGTGAAATCCATGGATGTGGTGGGCTTTCCAAGCAGAAGCTCCCCTGGATTTCTCTTCCTTAAGGTGAGATTTAGAAAGGTAAGTTTGTACACTTGTACTTAAGGGATTTCAGTTGTGAACTGACGTGGGAGTTAGACTAAAAGATAAGTCTGTCCTCCCAATCTTCACAGACTCAGAGCTTCCCCCTTTCCCACTGCAGGACTGCCATCCCAAGGCATGCTCTTGGCTACTGCAGTGGAATCAATTGAAATTTCAACACTCAGATTCCTGTACTTGCTTCTTTTCCATCACTAGTATCTGCCAGGCATCACAACACAAGGATCTCTTGTGCCCTGACAGAAGATACCCTTATTGAAATGCTTTGAAGAAAGAAGAGAGTAGGGAAAAGAAATCATCAACCCAGATGAGATTAATGCAAAATACTGATTTTATAAAATAAGTTCAGTCACCAGTGAAGTTAACTTGGCAGAATTCCTTTCTTTGATTATTTAAACAGTTCTGACAGAAATATTCAACATTATTAGAAAGACTTCTGAATTTAATTCTGAATAACTGCCCACACCTTTCCTTTTTAGAGAAGGAGAAATCTAGAATATAAATGTGACACCTCTTAGTCTAGATGCATATGAAAGGAATGGAACATTTCTTAGTGATGTGTGCAGTGATGTGCAGCTCCTTAAGAGGCTGCAGATTCTGAGGGGAAAAGTTCTGTGGACAGGAAAGTATACACTATTGTTGTCCAACATGGGAAGTGATTCATGAACCTCAGAACATCAGAGACTGTGCTGACAAACACAATAAAAAGTTCAGATACCCAAATGAATGACAAGAAACCCTTTTGTCCTACAGAACTGGAATGGAAGTCTGACATACACAGCTTCTGTTCTTGGGATTGAGTCACCTTCCTCCCACTTCAACTCATCTTATTAGTTAAAATACAAGTGCCAAAGACTACAAAATAGAAAAGAAAAAAAAACAAACCAAAAGAGAACATATATAATATAACACAATTACTCTGTTTCCACAGCCACAATACATTCCACCAGGTCATCTTCAGGTCTATGAATGATCTGCTTTTGGGGATCTGGTATCCCCATTCTTCCTGAGTGTGATCCAGTACCAGCTGTGTATTACGCTCACATTTGCACACTAGATGTATGTGCTGTAGTGAATTGGGAAGAATTCTAGTGGTGGCTGGCAGCACTCCTGATATCTGTTGGGGATACAACAGAAAAAGGTATGTGCTTTCCACATTTCCAACATTTGTTTATTCTGCCTAAGAAAACACTGTTATAGCAGCAGAACTTGGAGGAAAACCCAACTGTAGGAAAATCTCCAGGGCAAATGGCATGACATTTTTCACCAGAGAAGGAAATTCAAAGCTAAAATGAAAACAAAGAAAACTGATCTCTAAGGAAAGGTACATTGCTGATTTTATTTTAACCAAACCATGGCCCTTTTAAAATACTGATTGCATTGACAGTGATTTCATGTAGGCTACTGGTTTAAGATATGTCCATGTACTTTTAAAATATTTCTATCAACTTTATAAGCTCAAAATCCAAACTGATCTTTGGTATTTGAGCCACTGAGGCATCTTTTCAAAATGCTGCCCACAGCAACAGCATCTTGTGTTACTATTCTAGATCTTTTCACCTACTGGTCAGTTATCTTTTGCCCTTCTCTTCCTCCCTCTGGAGAAAGGGCTTCTTCTCAGGTTCAATGTCTCTCTCTGTTAAACTGAGCTTTTGTTGAAAATAAGCATGCAAAGTGCCAATGCTTAACTAACAGGCATATACATATATATATATATATATATATATATGCTAAATATATATAGTAAATGTCCTTGTGAGTGGTTTTCATGTAAGGGTACTAGTGTTTATCTCAACAGAATTGGGAATTGATTCTCACAGCAAAGAAAAGTTGTTTGTCTAGGTATAAGAAAAGTTACTTGTCTAGACACAGGATTACAGAATACAACTAAATAGTACCTATCTCCTTGGAAGCATAAAAAAAAGAATCCATGCCTGAGTTATAAATAGGCCTGCAATAGAACTACTAATCATTTCTAAATGCATCTGCTGGTAGAGACCACTGGCACCAGGATCAATTGCTTCAGCCCTTCACTGGTACTGACTTTACAAAAAATTTGGCAAGTGTCTTACCTATTGTATGTTTTTCTCTCTAAACTGCTGTTTGCACTAGGCAAAGTTGTAATGAACAGTGGATAAAAAGAGAAACTGTTACAAAAGCAACATTCCCAAACTACCCGGTCATTTTATTTTTTTAAGAAAGTATTAACAACATGCTTAATTCTTTGGATATTCCATGAACTGAGCTTGAAAGAAAATAAAGTAGAAAAGAATAGGGAGGAAGAGAAGAAAGGGAAGGAAAAGAAGGTAACCTATTGGATGTTTAGAAATAAAATAATGTAACTTAGATTATGGAAGTAAAAAAGCAATCAGTGGAAGAATTATTAGTGACAATTATTGAATATCAATACACACATCAGACCAAATTCAATGGCAATTATTGAATATCATTATAGACATCAGACCAAATTCAATGCATTCAATGCTGCATCTCACTGTTGTGATACATGCAACAATACTGTCAGGGTGGTACTTTCTTACAAGACAATGCAACTATTAAAATAGAACAAATTTTACAGGAACTTGCAAATGAAATATCAAACAGTTCAAAATACTGTGACCATTAAAAAACCTTAATCATACTGGGCTGACCAGATGTAGAAAAGCTACAATTTCTAGAAAACAGTAATAAACTTTAGGCAGAATTTTCCCTGTCTATCACGTAATTTTCAAATAAACCTGCTCTTAAATACATGTATCAAAAGACTTTATTTCTGAATAACCAAAACAAGGTTTCATTAAATCTGCAATAGAAGATTATGTTGCAAAATTTATGTTGCAGTTTTTAATCCAATCTGATCTCATTTTGTGACTACACTTGATTCCCTGGGTGCATTTTTGACTAAAACATTTTTGGAGATTTATGTCACCCACCTCTAGACTTGTCAATTACAATTTAAAGGTAAATTGAATCAAATATTTTACAGACAGAGTTTGAATATGATTATCCTCTATCACGATCTCAATATAATCTTGTCAGGTTAAGTTTCAAAACAGAGTGCTTAATTAAACCAGTTGAGGAGAAGCTAGCCCAAAAAAGAAATGACTGAACTTTGTGCAGAAATTATGTCAGTTGCTGGTTGAGAATTTCACTGCAAATATTTCCAACACTTGCAGGTTTCACTGTACATTTATTGCACCTGTCTATTAGATGCCTAATTTGACAGCCTTATATAAAGCCATCACTAATATAACCTCTCAGCTCTGTAGTCCAAAACTGGTCAACCACCACAAACACTCAGTTAAATGTCTCAGTAAATCTGCTGAACATTTCCTGAGACTCCAAACAAGAGTGTAAGGGCAAGGACTAGAAAGCACTACTCAAGATCTGCCATTCTTCCCTGTTTACAATTGGCCAAATAACCAAGCACCAAACCCACCCCCACCCAGACCTCCCAAAAATCCCAAGAGATATTCAATGTATTCCTAAATATTTGACTTTAAAAGGGCAGGCAATTTAACAGCCAATTATATACGGTTATGAAGCAATCTACAAAGATGTAAGATAGGAATTTCTACTGCGTTCTGCAGCGTGACCTGACAACTTCACAAAAAACCAAGAGAAATCCTGTCTTATAAAATTCCATAGAAACTCTTCATAAAAGAGAGCAAAACCTCTGAGAACAGCAGGACTACAGCAAACCTGCTCCTCCTCACTGAGTGTCCTGCCATTCCCTCCCTGCAGCAGAGTACTGGCACAGCTCAAGTCTGAGGCCAGTGACAGAACTGCTGCCGTCGTTTCTCCGGGATCTGCCCTTCCGAGAAATAATCCTTCTGCACGCCCAGTGCTAAGGCTGGTTAAACCTCAGCTGTTTTAGAAATGCTCTTCACTAAAGTGTTCAAGAATGCAAAGGCTTGTCTGAACAATAGCCAAAATACATCTCGGTCTAGATACCACAGGATTTGGCCAGGGTGGGAACACTAAGGGAGTAATCTCTTGGATGCTGTTTCAATACTTTTCTTTGGGGATGAAACCAAGAAAGACCAGAGGTGAAGGGAATGTTTCCAGATCCCATTTGTCATCAGAACTATGACACTTGTCCTAGATCAGCTATTTTTCACTACTCACACCGCCTGTTCTTTTAAAAAGAAATTAAAAGAAATAAAAACCTACAGAAATAACTGTAGGAGGGTTACTCAAGTGCTGCATCCTGAAGCACAACTGAATTCTAAAAACAACTGTTTTTAGAATAAAATTGTTAAAGGACAAAGAGTTTGAAAAACCTTATTGCATATGAAATTTAAGAGTAATTATACAGAAAGATTTTACATTGGAAATAAGAAAATAAACAGTGGGGAAGAAATTCAATAAATGAGGGACCTTAAAAGAGAACATGCATTCTTGTCTTTGATGGTCTGGGTAGTAAATGTCCAATGTGCAGCAAGGTATTAACCAGATGTTAGTAAACAGAGGAAATCTGAGAAAATCTAGCCTGAAATATTTCTGAGTTTGTGTCTTTACCATCTTTTCATGTTTGTACATTATACCATGACACAGCTCTGTACTCGACTGCAATCAACAACAAGGAATGATGTCTTCCAGCACTGAAAATCAGTTTTTAAGTGTTGATACTACAAACACACCAGCCACACCCTGCCTCCAGGTCACCCGGATATCACTGTGCTTAATAGGCACCACTCCACTAGCAACAAATGAACTACACAAGATGTAATAAGCTGATGCCCTGAGGCCACAGGCATAATGGTGACTTGCTGGCTTTAACTTTATATTCTCTTTTATTATTGATTTGAACTGAAGGAAGTATAAAACAGCGGAGATAATAGCTGTGATGGCATTCACTTTTTAAACAAGGATTTAGAGGTCTTTAAAATATGGATTGCTGAATTTATTGATGTCTTCTATACATAAATCTTTGTTTTTCAAGCTATATATAGGCTGACCTGAGTCCACTGCTTGAAGTACTTCTTGGGCACTTGTTCCTCAGCAGATCCCTGAGGAACATGACAAACCATAATGGCTCCTGAGAAAATAACTCAATTTTTTGAGACACACAATGTAAAATACTGCAATGAGCCTTTGGAGACTTCTGCAATGTCCTCATGTCTGCCACACGGGGATTTTCATCCCACAGAGCTAAAAAGGGACCCTTTGCTGTTGGAAGGGTGTAGAACAACCATGGGATAGTGGGAGAAATTTCTACACTTTCAAAAGGCCTTTCTGTTTGTTTTGGGAGCTCACCAATAGTGCTAGAGTATATATGTAATAAACTAACGGTCTGAAAAGTATCAGCTAGAAAAATCTAGAAGTTACAAAAAAGCAGAAATACTCTAGAAACATGTAACTAGAAACAGCAAATAATTTTTTTTTTTTTTTAGTTTGCCTTGTAAAATTGAAGTAAACACAGCAACACTCACCCTCCACCCAAAAAGAGACACCTTGCCCCCACTCCCCCTATAACTTATATTCTAGTGGAGCACAACTGAGACCAATACTTTTTTTCCTTGAAGGCTCAGTCATAAACACAAGGAATAGTTGCTTAGGACAGAAATACTTGCAAGTCCTTCAGCCTTCATACTTAACACCTTGTATAAGCAGGCACTGTGAGCAGATCTACCTTATTTGTTCAAGCCTTTTCTCGGTAATAAAATTCAAAAACAGTAAAAAACCTCTTGAAGAATCAAAAGAATGCCTTTCTTATTTCACCTTCATTTGGAGTCACTTCACACAGAAAAGAAACTCCAGTAACAGGCTCCTTGCAGCAGGCCAGAGAGCAACCATTAGATTATTTTAAAATGTTGTATACATGATGCAGCTGAGGCTACTGTAAATTGCTTTGTCTTGAAGAGAATGAAGAGCTCAGCTCAGATAAGCTTTCAGAAAACTTTTACATGGACCCTACATCTGGATGCACATCTCTCTTTTGAAACAGCTCTCATATTCCCTAAGGATATTTTACCACCAGAAACTAGACAGAGGAAATAACATTGTTGAGTTGCTTCAGTGCAAATTGATGTGGTTTGTAAAAGGCACACCTTGGTTGCTGATGGCTCACCAGTAAGAGAAGCCTCAGCTCAGGTCTGCCTGCAGAGCACTCACACTGGGACCAGGCTGTGCACAGTTCCACACTAAGCTCAGAAATTCTCCTTTCCTGTAACTTTACACTCTGCACATTATCATAAACCTCCATCTCCCCACTGCTTACATAGCTTTTTCTGTATGAAACGATTGCATTTTGTGTGCAATCTGATTTCTTCACAGTCTGAAAGGTAGACTTCCAGGTCTGTCGCTGACTTCTGCCAAACCCCAGGAAAATAATTGCTATGTGGCACTTACCTCTCCTTCTCTGGGCCACGGCCTTCCATTCTGTGTGTATTTGCTTTGATTCTGGCGCTTCTTTTGCCCTCCATCAGCAAATTTGCACAGCAAAGGCTCAGTGGGGGCTGTGAAGACAAGAAACCCAGTCTATATTAGCATCCCCCCCAAAGAAAGTGATTATACCAGCAACAGTAGTGCTTTGTAATACTGATCTTTTGAAGTAAAATCTTGCCTTCTGCAGATAATTTTTGCCTCTTTTAGCCTTGACTCCACTGGCAGCTGTTCTTATTAACTAAGCTTCAAAAAATATATACTGGCAGCCCTTAAAAGAATTTAGCAAATATTGTTGAAAAAATAATCAGCCTACACAGAATGTTAAGTTGCTGTAGTGGAACAGTATAGTCAGGCATTAGTTCCAGCTAAGTTAGACACGTATTCATGACCAGCATTAGTGCAAGGATAAACACTGCTTTACTAAAGCAGATTTCTGTTTTTAATTGTAAAACCTTTGCAAGAACCTGCTTAAGGAATAAGTGTTCTCATTATTTTGGTGTTCCTCAACATCCAGTCCTTTAAAAATCTGACTAAACAGAATAAAATGGAGACTTTTGCCAAGCCCAGTCCAATCAGCTTTCTTTTTCCTCTTAAGTCCCTCTTTTAAGCAAGTTGGCAGCTGAGAAAACCCTTTTCCTCTCCAAGTGAGACCTGGAGTGTGTGAATACAATAGTCAGGAGGGGCCAGAGTCCCAGGAAGAAAGGATAATCAGAGCACTGCACACCCCAAAAGGCAGCCCATAATAGGGACCCCTAGAGAAGAAATTAACACACATCAAACGGGCACAGCAGGAAAGGAACTTGGTGTCTTGGGATCTCTTTCCCATCTACTCTGCTTTTCAAAGCCTCCTAAAATATTTTTTTTTAGCCAAAACTTTAATTACTCTGCTGGTGGGAGCTTGTCTCTTCTGCTTAATCCTTAAAAGGAGGGCCAAATTCTACCCACTCACATACACTAGGTGTCTGTTAGGGTTGTGCTTTATTGCCTACATCAGCAGAGAAGTAAACCAATATTTGCCTGTTTGAAAGAAACCTAAAAATCATGTGTCACATCTGAGTCTCTTCAGGAATCTTTGACTTCCCAGGCATGATAAGTCTGTAGTTAATTAAACAAGAGTTTTCATGGAAAAACTAAGAAATCTGGTTTTTTCCTTCCCATTTCCTGTTTCTGGGAGGCTAGAAATGTTGAAACAATACAACTGCAGAGATGTGAAGAAAATTTTTGGGTAGGGGGAGCTAATCAAGTTGTTGAGTTATTTATTTGTAATAAAAATTATTATTTGGTTAAGGGACAAGCTCATGTGGTATTGAAACAAGTTGACCTCCATCAACCTCCTGATTATAGCAAATTCAAAATGGGCCAGAAAGTATAAATTAAAACTGTGATCACCTGAAAACTGCAACCGAGAAACAATACACAGAGAGAATCTCACATCAAAACCTCAATTTCACATTGGGACAGCATCACTTTGGCTACTTCTGAAGCTACAACAGCTTTGTTTTTTCATTACCATTTTATACAGGCTAGTAATTTTCAAGGTCACTAGAAAATGAACTGCAGGAAACAATCCATTATTGGCAGAAAGCTCGACTGTGTGACCCCAGAGGTCTTTCCCCACCTCCAACTTTGATTACTGTATCAGATTTTTCTAGAAGCAATGCTCAGCCAATCACTTTAAATTTAAAATAATGAAGGTTTAAAAGCATCCAGGTGGCTATGGAGATTCTTTCTGCAGATGGAGAGACTTTACAGGGCTGATTGCCCTGTGCTTTCACTGGTTTTGCTCCATGGCCTGATGCTGCATGATTTCAGAGTGGTTACTTAGAGTTCACTTTGATGTGATGGTGAGGGAGGAGCAGGTGCTAAGCCAGCATTAGAGAAAGGCCTATTAAACATCACATCTGAAGCTTCAAAAGCTTTTTGTTTTAAGCACCGAACAACTACTAAGTAACATATGATACCGTCAGGAGGACCATGCAAAACTCATCTGCACAGTGGATTTTTACACACGCCCCGATCATCTGCTAATGAACACATCTGGTATCAGCCCATGTACTGTGATGTGGTTTAACAAGCTAGGAAATCTACACATCCTCTCTCTCTATTTGGCCAACCACAAATAGGAAGCTGTTACCATTTCCAGAATTCTCCTCTCCAGCATTACCATCTGACAACCTCATAGTTGTTAATTAGTGGCTTACTAAGGTTGATTGAGATCGAACAGAGCTACCAAACAACTTTACTAACCCCATCTAAAAAAAATATGAAAAAAATATTGCTTAGACTTTTCAGGAGGTTGGCAAGAAGGTGGCAAAGGACAATGCTCTATACAGGCAAATTTCTGCATGGGAAATTATATTCCTCTATGATAAACTGAGGGTAATTCTGTGGATAAAGTCAGTCTGTATTGACCAACTTTAAAAGAAGTAAAAATTTCAAAACAAAATGTTCTGACAAGAAGACAGAGCCCATATAGGATGGTTTGGGTTGAGGATTTTCAGGGTTTTGTTGTTTTTTTTCCCCCTAAACACAGGGATGCAGCATGAAACAAGACAGAAGATTATCCTAAATCTGAAGCGGTGTAGGTCCTAATGGTGGTTTACTCCTGGAAACAATTATGGTAACCTATATATATATATATATATATATATATATAACCAAATTAAATAATTAATAATCTCTCTTTTTTCAGGACATAAAGTAGTATGTAACACTCTTGGGAGCTCAAAGATGTTGCCCTAAGTGCACAGAAGAACTCAAACCTTGGCTTACTTCAGCCCTTTAGAAATTCTTTGTAAGAAAGGTCCTCTAGGCTTTCTAACATCAGATACACCCAGATATTAGTACCATCATTCTTACTGGTCAAATACAGAGCAACAGACGATACTAGAAAGACAACATTCTATTCCACCATGTGAGCATAATTCTTTCTAGGTAGAATTCTTTTTTAATGGTTTCATTAAATTTTCAACATGTTTTAAAAATAATAAATTTACTTAAGCCAAGAAAAGGATCACAATTAGATACCATAGTTATCAATTAAAAAAAGAAAATATTTAGGAGTAGACAAGCAATATCAACATTAGATAAATAATATCCAAGGGCTGCAATAGAAGTGGTATATTTCACCCCAAATACTTCAGAAGGGGAGGAAAGAAAAAAGGGAATATTTAAAACTTTTCAGCTTCTTTTCTTTTTCATTCCATGTAGACAGTTTTCAATTTATGGCCTGCATTTTTACTTTTCTCTTTTTCCTCTGTATGAACACATGGACTGAAAATAAATGCCTGTCTCTCTGCCTCTTCTTTCACCTTTTGTACTTCTGACTTAATAGAAAATGTAATTTGGATATCTGTAGATGTTCACATTTTGAAGTGATAAGCAGATCTTTTTATATGGTTCTTGACATCCTCTAAGTTTTAAGCATATGTGGTATTTTGAAGCATATCTGGAAAATCTACTGTTGCTATTTTCCTGTTAAAAAAGTGAGAATTGATTCACTTGAAACAAATTTCAGGCTATTCCATCCTGATAAACTCTTCAAGATAGAAGGCACTGCTCTTTCATTGACTTCTATCTGACAGCAACAAACACAAATATCAAGAATAAATAACTGCTTTAACCTGAACAAGGTTCATTAAGCCATAACCCATTTTTCAAGGCGAAGATTTAAATGCTTGCTGCAGTTCCCATCCAAAGCCTTCTCTAGTTAATAAGACATAAGTAGTCCTGAACTTGGCTTTCAGTCTTGAGAAGGAAGTGGGATCAAATCGATAGTGCTTCTAAACAGCATTTGCCAAGAAATTCAGGGCTGCCTTAGGAGAGTGCAGTAGCTGCTAGCGTTCAAATTCAGTTCCCATGGAAGTCAATGGCTAAAACCCTATCTCACTTCAGTCAGGCCCTGAATTTACTCAGAGAGTTCAGTGGAGGTGAAAGAGAGAGACTGGTTTTATGTCAATCAAGCCTGTCGATATTGTTGGAGTTCCCTCAGGAGATCAGCTTCTCATGCTCTGCTACTTTAGATGGACAGATTGTGCAGACAAACAGCACGGAACTGCCAAAAGGCTGTTAGCATCACCAAAAGCAACACTGCTACTTAAGTAGCACAAAAACTTCTAAAGGAAGGAGAAGGGGTAACAGTGCCCCCTTCTCAAATCTGGCAGTCTCTAAGAAATGTTCCAGCTCAGGAAGGGAATTTCAATTAAATTGGAGAATTCAACAAAATAAAGCAAACTCCTAACTAATTCTGAATACATAATTTCCGTATTCTTTCATTCATCGGAAGGCAGATACACTCGAGCTCCTACATGTGCAAAAATGTATATATTCATGAGCATGTGCTTCATAAAGGAAGATGAAAGCTGTCATTTGCATTTGGTGAGACTTTTTCATTATTTCAGGTGCTCTGAAACTTCTACTGTCTTGAGAGTTACTGAGGAAAGCTTGTTCCCCACTGTCATTTAGCATCATCTGTCCAGCAACAGCAAGAATTACATATACAAAAAGCAGTAACAGGACATTTTTATGCATTTTAGATGCTCTTACTGTGAATATTTTTGAAGACAGAGTATTTTTCAGCATGTGAGGAAGAGTTTAGTCTCTTCTCATTTTTTGCAACAATGAAAGTAATGTTTACAGTAAAAACAGCTATGTGCATTGTGAACATTCATGTATGTCTTTAGCCACCTCTATTTTGTTAATGTGAAGAAAAATAATTAAAAAGTTAATAATTGGTATGACAATGAATGGTCACTGCATAATTAATGATCTTTTTCAAAGTATGTTTTAATGAGAAAGTTGGATTAATTTTTCAGCCTTGGCAAATTCTCCTCCACAATAAAAAACTGTGCACAGTAATAATTGGGTTCACAACTAGATCAAGCAGTCATACTGACCAAGCTCTGATAACTATTTTAATTCCTAACTGCCTTCCAAATTTTAAGTAGTTTGGTAACATTTTCATGTGCAAATCACATAGAACATCTGATTGAAACACCCATGTAAGAACCAAACTCTTTGTCTGTTATAGATCAAACATTTGTAGTCTTTAGGAAAAACTTCACCTTATGCTAACATCAAATCCATTTTGTAAGGAGGCAGTATTTCACAGGGAGACATGAGAGACACAAAAGCTGTACAGCAAGGCAGGACAGAGCAAGTTTAAGTTTTGATTTAATATCTGGGCTCAGATGGATGTACCCAGGAGGACTACGGTATTTACAGAGCCTGCAGAGTTTATTTACAAAATGAATGTTGCTGTTGTAAGCTTTGAAAATGTACAAGTTCCAGGACGCCATCAATAGAGTCACTCTCTGCTCTAGTGAGTCCACTGGCTTCTAGGAAAGTCCTGCCATGCATTACTTTTTCATCTCAAAGTCATACACAAAGAAAACTTGAACTTCAAGGAAGATTATAAAACAAAACCATAGCTATTCTGCTCTTGGGAAATGAAGATGAAGAATTACAAAAGATGGTACGTGACAGAATAGGATGTGTAAGGACAAAGTGTTACCTGAGTAAGGAAAACCATAAATAATATGGCAAATAACCACTTCATTCTATCCTGCATGGAGCTGTTAAAGGACAGAGTAATAGATTTTGTCCCAGAAGTCCATGATACAAGATGTGATGGCACAGAAGAGACTCTTAATGTTTACAAAAGTTAGCTTTTAACAGAGGTTGAGCCATATACAGCATATATCATGGAATCATAGAATATCCTGATTTGGAATCACAGAATATCATGATCCACTAAGATCATCAAATTCCATCTCCAGGCTGGTCCTGCATGGAACAGCCTCAAGAGTCACACCATGGACCTGAGAGCGTTCAAATGCTTCTTGAGCTCAGTCAGGCTTGGTGCTGCGATCACTTCCCTGAGGAGCCTCCTCCAGTGCCCAAACACCTTTGGGGTGAAAAGTCTTTTCCTGACACCCAGCCTAGACCTCCCCTGACACAACTTCAGGCCATTCCCTTGGGTCTTGTCACTGGTCACCACAGAGGAGAGCTCAGTGCCTGCCCCTCCACATTCCTTCATGGGGAAGTTGTGGACTGTGATGAGGTTTCTTCTCAGTCTCCTCTTCTCCAGGCTGAACCGACCAAGTGACCTCAGCCACTCCTCATCCAGCTTCCCCTCAAAGCCCTTCTCCATCTTTGCAGATTTACCAGTATTTTAGTTAAACTTAACTACATGATATTAATTGGATTTGTACAGATGATTATGAAAGCAAAACAATGAGTTAGTTATCACTGCATTTTAGTTTCTATAAAACTTCACTTTCACAACATAATTATAGAAATTGGGGGAACAGTTAATAGAAAAGGACACCAAAGTGAAAAAATATAGAGCAACATCTATTTGGGTAAACAAGAAAAAGGAACTGATCTACTTTTGATAAATTGTATCAGAGCTTAATTAATTATCTCTTGTTCTCCTCTTTGTCTTAAGAAATGGGAAGCAATCCTTTCATCTTTTTGTATAATAATTGCGTCTAAAGACCAAGAACATCTTAGAAAACAAAAATAAATTTCAGAAAAAATAACGTATCAAGCAGAAAGTTAGGACTTCTACCCTGTTAAACAGAAATTACTTAGAGCAGGTGGAACAGGTGTGGAGAAACAACAGGCCAACATGGAAGTGTGGAGTAGATCTTGTTGCAATCAATCTCAACACTCAAGCAACTACATGGAAAACTTCTGCTTAGTCTTATTTTTGCTGAAATGTCCCTAAATATTTGATAGAGCAGACCAGAAACCTTTGTATAAGAAACTGCAACGTTCACTTTACAGTCTGTTTGGTTTTTTTAAAACTATTTTCCTTTTTAAATTTTGAATGGAACAGCAAACTGGGAGTGCCTGATTCAGGCCTATTAAAGTGCTCCACTCCAATCTGCTGATAAGGAGGAACTGTTGTAAAGGTTATAGAAACAGATGCTTCAATATGGTATGAAAAGTTAAATCAATCAAAATAGAAAAACTGAGATATAGTATTAAAATCTTGATGAAACGTTGTAATATGATGGTCTATTTTTATTTCACCAAACTCCATTTCTCATCCAACTCTAGTGCTGGTCTCTGTTGGAGAGAATGAATGCATGGTGAGCAAATACAGAATAGAATTTGGAATTTGATTACTTAATTTTATTAACTATTAAATCATTATAAAATACTCAGCATTTTAACATTGGATTCTGCCTTTTTTTTAAACAAAAGGCTGAGCTCACAGAAATTAGACATTCACACTGATCCCAAAGCCCCTCTACTGAACCCAAATTTAAATTTGAGGTAAGCATAAGCAACAGCAGACTCAGGCCCATGGGTTTTGCCACAGAAATCAGCTTCCTCAAACTTGATGATACGGCAAAGTTCTGCCCTATTAGAGGTCCCTAGCATAATGCTGAAAAATTCCAGCTGTGGTTCATCCTTTGTAACCAGTGCTGTGACAGCTTCTCACAATCTTTAACCACTGGATGAGAAGGAAGTGGAAGGAGTGATTTATTTTGCAGTTTTAAAATTTCTCCAAGAGCCTTTCCAGCAAAACACTAGATCCTCTTACTCAATGACTATGCAACCAAACCAACTAAACATGTGCATCAGTTTGCACAAATAATTTCACACACCTATGCTTAAACACAGAGGGTTTTGTTCTATGACTTTCTAACAGTATCTGTTACAAACTGAAATTTAGGGCACATGCTTTTAATGTGCCAATACTAATTGCAAAACATGTAATGCAGTTGGGTAAATATCTCCTCCAAAAAACACTTTGATAGACTCCCTTGGATTTGTTCCTCACTGGAAAAGCCATGTACAAAAGAAGTGAGACGGTATCATGTTTTGAAAGGAGCATTTGTTACAAGTCATTGGAATCACTTCACATATTATCTGTGAGACAGACAACAAATAAGTATTGAACTGTTAATTTATGTTAAATAAGAAAAGCCTCTGTCTTGCTCAATCATCACTGTTAAAAGGTGAATGCTTAAGAAACCCACTCATCCTATGTGAAGAATTTTTGTGTGGAACTTGGGTGCTCTAACTTCCCTGGTTTCCTATCATGCTGGAGTAACTAAGCAAGACACTGAAGAAAGAAGAGTCTATGTTACTATTCTGGAAATGATGTAAATAATCAGTGGAATAAAGATTTATGGTAATACAATGGTCCCCTGTCAAGAGTTTCTTCCCGTTGACAAGAGCTGACAGCTGTGAACATTTCTTCAAAACAAACCAAACAAAACAACGAAAATTATATTCCAATTTTTTTATTAGATTTTTGCAAATACTAATTATTCTCTGGGATTCTGACTTACATAGTTAAAAGGAAAAAAGAGGAAAAAAACTAGAAGTTGCCTGTACCACTTTAATGCTATTGACTTACTGCATCAGATGCTCATTGGACTACAAGATGGGCAGGAGCTGAGTCCTCCAAATAAAATTTTTAAAATGCCAAAATGAAAATAGATTCCTGTATTAAAAAATAATTTTAAAATATTTTTGTGTTTTTCACTGTAAATTTCTGGACCATGCATGATTTGCCACACAGACACACACTTCTGCTGAGTGCGACAAAGAACTAATAGAGATCAGGCAAACAATGTCCAAACCAAAAACCCAGGATCCAGTGAAGTTGATGAGAACACTTTCACTGGAAGCAAATATGACAGCAGTTACGCTGGAATATACTTACAAACTTTGTTTTTGTGTTTTATTTGGTCTTTAAACTTAAAGCTGCAATCCCTTCACATTGGCAATATACCAAGAGAGTGAAGACAATGGCTAACCTGTCATCAGAACCAGTTTTCAGGGGAAAAAAAAAGTTACACAGTGAGGTTCTGCTGTCTTACTGTGTTGTTCATCATCCCAGAGAAGAATTAAATCTGAAAATTCATACACTGAGGCAGTGAACTGGAGGAGAGGCCTGAGTTGTATCACATTTTTAAACCAGTAGCACCCTGATTTTCGTGCCAGTACTCCATACTGGTGCTCCTGAACCAACCGTGGTTGATACATCAGCTGTGTGGGGCCCCAGGACTCCAATCTGCAGGTAGAAGCTCACTGAGGAAACCTGACCCTCTAAATGTGAACCCAAAACCACTCTTTAAATCCCTCCCTGAAGCTGCCCTGTGAGCTTTCAGGAAGATTGTACTTCATACACCTTTTTCTCTTCTCCCATCTCACGAGTTACTTTAGTTGGATGAAAATGGAGATCTTGTATTTCTTACTGTTCAATTATTAAGGAATGGCAACAGAGGCGGCTTCATCTGAAAGGCTGAGCGATTTTTAAATTATCTCATGTACCATAATTTATAATGGAAAATCAGGTACAAATAGTGTGATATGCTTTCTAGTTCCTCTCTAATGGAAATAAAATGAATCCCTGGTAATGGGTGACCCTACTTGCTTCTGTGGTCACCCCTTTTACTTTTTCAGTGTTCTCTTTAGTAGTCTCAGGAGAAAAGAACAAATGCAAACCTTTTATCCAAAGCTGCTTTGCAAAACAATAGCTCTATGCTTCTGGTATAAAATCTATTTTTACTATTCTCAGAAACAAATATTATTGATCACAGAGACTTTGCTATTCCCACTGAGAAAAACTTACTTGCACTGACAGTCCAGAGATAAAATTATTAGAATTTATGCTGTACAAATAATTAATTCTGATTCTGTTCATAAAAGGTTATTTCATGTAGCTGTTTAAGTGTTACTCTAATATCTAATGTGGAATCTATTTATTTTAAATTTAATTTTATTATGTTCCGTATTAGTTTTTACTTTGTATTTATTTAGATAAGCCAGAACATTATCATCATATATTCCTCTTTATGATACTGCTAGAACTAACACTAGAGAGACAAAAAAACTTCTTCAAACATGTTTTCAATACAAACAAGGAAACCAGAACAAATGTCTCATGTCAATGAAATTATTTCTTTCCACCAGCATAATGACAATTCCTGCACATGCACATTTATTGTTTAATAATTGAAGTTGACTTTTGGGATTCCCTGCTTACACTCCAACACATGTATACTATTAATGTCCAGAGGAGCTTATGCAACCCAGCATTATACTACATGAGGAAAAAAACCCCTTCAGTTATGACCATTAGCTTATTTAATTCACATGTATGTGCTATAATAATATTTTTTTTCTTTTTCTCAGTTAGGAAAAGACACATTTATTGTATCTTTGTGAATGGCCACTCAAATTTTAAAAAGTGGCTATATGTTTATATATATATATATATATATATATATATATATATATATATATATACACACACATATATATATACATATACATATATATATATATATATATATATATATATATATATATATATATAAAACACTATTTGCAGCTCTGCTACAGTCTGTTAAAAAGCAGCAGTAGAAATTACATACAATCAATAAATATTAGGTTTGGGTAGAGATGTGTGTGTTTTCAAAGTAGTAACATGACCTTGACATCTGAGCTGAAAAATTCTATCTCTAAAAGCACTGATTACTGCAGATGCATGAAATATTCCAGTGTAAACGTAAAATAAAGTTAATTTTTAACTGGCTATCAATCTGTTAAAAAGTTTTAAAATATTCAGAAATATTCAGACATTTTTTTCTCAGACCTCCTCGTGAAAACCCTTTTATTTAAATCAGTTGTAATTAACACACATTCTAATAACAACTGCTGGGTGCAGCAGCAAAAACTCCAAGCACTGATAATCTAAAACATAGCTCAGCCATATCATTTTGCCATTAGTCTGAGAAAGAAGGAAAATCTGAAGGGAATCTTTTTTTTAATTTGTTGCCCTTCTTTCATTTTATTTTTCTGCATTCACTGAAAGTTATATTATGTATGCCCTAAAATGAAGGAGTTTACTAGGAGCTAACAGATAGCATTACCAGCTTTCTCACTTCAATGCAGGAATAATTTTAAAAAGTGAATTTGACCCTGACTGTGTCAAAACCAGGGCTGGATATAGGTTCCAAAGCAGGAAGCACTTAAAAAACAGTGACTGACTGATTCTTAAAGGCAGGAGTTCATTGTGCTGGGTAGAGAATAACCAAGTCACACTAAATGCCTTGGACAGCATAATTTGTGTACCACAAAACCTCACTGTGTGCTCTCACCATCTTCTTCTGTAAATGAGCCCAAAGGGAGGAAGGGAATACTTTGGAAACAATACATAAGTAAGGATGCTGATACCCTTTACCTTTTTCTCCCCAGAAGAAGGGGCAAGAAGCAGCTCAGAACAAGCTCTGCAAACTATACAGCACCCATGGGACACATCAACACCCCTTGCAGCTCCAGCCTGATGCACTATCTGCTCCTCCTGGCAACTTCCAAGCCCTGAGTCTGAAAGACAGACATTTTTTGGGTAGCAACTGTGCTGAATGGCTCCTGCCCCCCTCACCAAGTACCTGAAGGTAGGGAGCAGATGTGGCACAGGCATTTATGTGCTAGAAAAGGAAGATAAGACCTTGGAAAAAAAAATCACATTAACTCCCAATTCCTTGAAGGGCAAGAAGGCAGAAAGGCCCTGTAGCACACCACCACCTGGAGCTCCTGTCAGGACATCAGGCTTTGCACCAGCTTGAAGTAAGCTCTGCCTTCAAGGCACAACTGTACCTGTGGTTTCCATGACAGAGAACTGCACAGTGGAGTCACTGGGAATTTTCCACTAAGTCACCTATTTATGATGACACTTTATCCAAGGAAAAGACAAAAAAAGTGAAATTATAATCTTCTCCCAAGACAATGGAAGACCTTACTCATACTTCTTAGCTCTTTTCAAAATGTGTTGATGATACCAACACTAAATCTAATGTGCTATGACATAAGGAAAATTCGATCCCTTGCAGCTTAAAAAGCTTTTATTATCATCTGAGACAATATCCTAGAATATTAAACAGATAACACTAAAGCCTTCTGAAATTTTCAACTGCAGAGCTCTCAGTTAAGAGTAGACAAGGAAGCAAACTTACATATTACAGACTGAGTGATGGACTAATCTTTAATGTTGTAATGCATTGCTTAAAGGTTTTATGAAGGTCATACTAGAATCTACTTTGCCATGCACCCAAAAACTACAAAGAGAGTCGGATTTCAACGCTAAGATTGGCAAAATAAAAAAATCAACCCTCTACTCCTTCAGTTAAAAATACTGGAATAATCAGAACATGAGAGAGCCAAGCACAAGGAAGAATACGTGAAAAGGAAAGAAAGGTATAGAAATATGCAAAGAAAAACACTTTAACAGAATGAATGGAAAAATTGGAAAAGGAGGGAAAGAAATGCCTCTGAATTGCCCTTGAAAATGTCCTAGCTTTACAGAAAAGCAAATGCAACTCATGTCCTCCATTTCGGAATGACAACAGGGGCCTTCACAAACACTTCACAGAGACTGCAGAAAAAGAAAATTCTAGCAGAAATGGCTGCTTAAATGTCACTGCCTATAGCAAACAGAATGACAGAAGTTTATAAAAGATGTAGTTTTACCTGAAAAGAGGAAAGGAACACCTATTCTATTGCATTGTGAGACTGTGGATGGTCTCAGGGGCAATTGTTTGGCATCAAATCACTAAAGAAACTGGGGGAGACTATTGAGTCTCCTCTATACAAAAATACCAAGGTTCTGTTATTAAAGTAAATTCAAAGCTTATCTCAAAATTCTATAGATGAACCAACACTAACATGCCACAGAAAATAAAATTACAGATGACTATGTGAAGAATGAAAAAGTAAGGACCTCTCTTCCAGATAAATTGCATTATGAGAAATACTAATAGTTGCCTGCACCAAAACACATTATTTTTTAATGTTTTGTCCCCATTTGAGTGGGATCCTTCTTTGGTTTACAGGCACATGGATGCAGCCCTGCTGGCATGATGAGTCTGTGGGCAACTCTGTTAAAAGCATGATTGTAACTCAACAGCAGTATCAAAGTCTGGCAAAAGCCATTTCCAGCTGATGTGAAACAGCAATTTTCTTCACAGCAAATTATTTCATGAATCAGCCAGCAGGGAGTGACAACATTCTGCAGCAGGGGTTAAGTGTATGACCTCTGGGTTGTAATTTCCACAATCTTAAGAAGAGTTCATTGCAAACATGAGCTTATTTTTCACGTTACTGGTAAGAGAGATGCTAATCTGGCTCTTGGTTTCCTTTCTTTCTTTTTCTTTTTTTTTTCTTTTTTCCTTTTTACCAGTTTATTGCTTACAATGTAGTATTTCCCTGGAGACAGAAAACAAAGTCTAGAACAGGTTGCTAATAAAACTTGAAGACAACACAGGAAAGTAAGAATTAAAGGGCAACAACTTTTCTACTTCAAGGAATGTGGCAGGCCTAGCAGACACCTCATGGCTTTCTCCTGTCATGAAAAGGCAGGTGAGTACTGAACCTTGCAACCTGGTGAGAGACAAGCAAACTGAAGTGAGAGGGAAAAAACCTTTTTGAGAATACCTTCTAATACAGAACTAGAAACAGAGGAAAAATCCTAGTCCTGAGTATGGCAAGAAGATGAACAAGGAGTTTTAAATGAAGGGTGAGGTAAAGACTGAGTAATGAAAATATTAATATTACCTGAATTATCAAATGTCCTCCTAATACTTCAGCTAGGATCTGCACACAAAGAAAATTTCCAGCTAATGAACCACAACAGACTGATGTCAGTATTAATTCCACTGAATTACCACAATACTAGAATACTGTACAGCTCTATACAGTTGTAACAATAAACCATGGCAGAAAGTGCTTTTATATCTTTAACAGAAGTGTTGTGGAGACGAAAAATGGAACCCTAGATTTTATTTAGCATTGAGATTCTGTTTGATTGTTGATCTTAAAAGGAGTGACAACCAATTGGTAAAAGAGCTGCCATTAAGCCACATTTGTTATTTCTATTCAGTGCAGTTCTGCTTCTTGGGTTGTTACCAGTGGGGAGAACAATGTCTCAGGTTCTAAAGCTCAGCTCTGAATTGAGAAGGATAAACTGATAACCAGTGAATCCTAAACTCTATGGCAAGGGTGGAAGCAGCTGTACTGAAAAGGCCAGCATGGACTTGGGGGTGGGGCAGGAGATGAAAAATGTAAGATTTCTTCGTCTCCACCTCTGTCTGAGGTGCCCTAAGAGCTGGATTTCTGGAACATGTGCCATATTATTAATGTGGATCTGTCAAATTGTGAATTCAGAGGGACAGAATCATATGAGATCTCTGGAAACTTACTGCTTGGCTACATGGTATATGCATGGGATTTTTAACTGGTCTGGAGAGAATATAGTACCTATATTGAAATACAAGCATATCTGACATGAGATGAAATCATGGTGACCCAGACCTCAGCACAGCCTGTTTGTAACAGACTGCTCTTGCTAGTGGATAAACAAAGATGAAAGTACATTTAGGCAAAAGCTTTTGCTTTAAGGGTGCCTTTGTGCCAAACCAGAATAAACACTGCAAGAAGACCTGCTTTATAGTACCAGAAGAAAAATGTATTTATTTGAAATGGTCAACCTAGACCAAACTAGCTTACTTTTATTATCAGTTTTTACTATGTGTTTACATAGTATATAAAGTGAGCACAGAATTAATCCAGGTTTAATCCTGTATCTCTTATTCCTTCTTTGTAATACCCTTGTAGGAGAGTTTTCTCATACAAACTGAACTATTAATATTTACATTATGCAACATGTTCTAGTGCTGCAGGATTAGGGTATGAGCATGCCTATGCAGTTCTCAAGCTATGTCAGGCCAGGCTCCTCCAAGGTAACTTCTGCTGCCACTTTTTGCATTCTAAATAAGGTGGGGGTTTTTACAGTGCTTATCACTGACTTTGTTTGCAAACACCTTACAAGCACTAATGATTTCATTTTCCCAGTAGGCAGTGAAGTATTTCCTTCGTTTCACAAAGGGATGAGATGCAGCACGGGGATAATGAAAGTTGTCCAGTGTCACACAGACACTGAGTACACATCTCCTGACTTGCTGTGTAGTATTTATTCACAAGTTAACCCTTCTCAAACAGCTCTGCCTAGCTGCACCATTTTCTCAGCCTCATTTCCCACTTCAATCGAGGTCAGGAAAAATGTCATTCACCAATACAAATTTGCAATGCCATCATCAACTCACTAAGTTCTTTATCAGAAGGCAATCTGATCTGCAGTGCTCATTCAAACTGAGCTTGTAATAAGGACTGGATGCAATTACAGACACACACATTTCTCTATATATGCTGCATATAACATATGTACACATACACACCTATATTATCTGGGACTGTAGAAAGTTACCAAATACAGAACATGAGAACAGTAAATGTGCAGTTACCCAAAGTTTCAAACAAACCTGTTTATTCACTGCAATATTTAGCTATTCCAGGCTCACACTCATGTCTATATCCCTAGAGGGCAATGTCACCTAGGAGGTTGTGCTCATGTCTCTGTCATCTTCATGTGAAGCCAAAGATGATGCTATTGCAAAGACAGACAGAAGTAAGTCTGTACTAAATAAAATTTGCTGTAATTAACTTGTCCCTGTTTATACTCAAGAAGTTTTGAAGGCTGATTTCAAGAATGGCAAAGTATAGTTGATTACCACAAATTCACCTACCTTCACAAACCTCTGGGATTTTCCTGCTATATCCCAATGTCAAACAGTGTAACGCACAAGTAAAGAGAAAATTCACTGGGGTCTTAGAGACCAGCACACAGAAAACCAAACCACTAGAGAAACTTGAAGGGGAAACAACATTCATTTCCTTCCCTGAATTTACTGTCTTGATGCTTCTCAACTAACATACTTTCTGGAAAGCCAATTTTCCTGCTGGCAAGGCCTGTGTCTATCCCCAGGTCTCAATCCACGTTTACTCTCAACATTGTACAACTTGCATTGTTCAGCTGTGCTGCCAACCCTGGTGGGCACCATTTCAATGCTCTCTTATTCGTGTGTGAAACAAAACCCCTCACTTGAGCAACAATCTTCTACCTCTGAACAGAAAATGATGTTTGGGTGGGGAAGTTTTCCAGCAAACCTTCTGACAGTGCAACTGTCTTTTAAAATCAGAATAATGCCATATAATTGCTTTATTGATGGATTTAGCAGCCTGGATTTACCCTCTGAAATATAAAAAAAGAAGGCTTCTGTTGTTTGCTTCCTTTTTGTTTTAAATTATTGATAATTATTTCACAAATGTCTTCCCCTGACATTTGATTTGCTAGATAATACACAAACATAGAGTTTCTAATGGGTTTTCTGGCCTTTTAACCTAATTTCTTTTTTCATTACTTTTCATTTTATTTCATATTCTGATATAAAATCTGTTTTACAGAAGGTTTTTGCATGATCTGAAACTTCCTCACTTTAATAATATACAGAATGATACTTTAAAACAATGACAAAGCCAAGATAAATGACAGCAGAGAAGTAAAATCAACTCGTATTTTTAACTTTTCTTTGTCATGGTGAACTCCTTCACATGCATTCTCTCCAAGAAGGTTCCAAAATTATGATGGCAATTAATAAAATTTTTGTGCATGTTAACCTTAAAAAAAAATCTGCCACATAAAAACATTAAGTGAAGACCATATGAGAGAGTTCAGCATAAGAACAGATGTTTTGCTGTTAAGCTACTAGCTAGCATTGTTACTGTATTGCAAAAATATATTAGCTAATTATTGATTAGGGAGATCACAGAGATAATCATTATGAAAGGAAGATGATGTATTTTACATTTTTATAACCCAGAACAGGAAATAACAGCTAAAACTTCAGGGAGATATACGAGTGTGCACAAACCAATGAAAAAGTCTCAGTGTTAAGAGAGAAGTAGTGAGTAAGAATTGCAGCACACTCACTAATTGAAGTGGCAGTGACTAACAAAGTCCAGTAATTTATTTGCTATAACAGCATTTACACTCTTTGGAACAAAGCAGGTTGTGGTAGCAATTGCTCTGAGTGGATGGGATTGTACTAATTTACTCAAATTTTATCTGTATGAAGAATTGCACTGGGTTTTTTTTTAGTTTTCCCCAGCCAATATAATTTGAAGTCAGCGGGACCTTGTGATTATTGGTCTTACAGCACTGCAGGTCCACCCACCACTCCATTCATTAATGCATGAAAATGCAGGTCATCTTTCAAAAGAAGACTACTTAAAAGTTTAAAGGACAATAGTCTTTTGTGTCCTTTGCTGAAATCCTACGTGACTAGGAAGGAGACATAATTTTTTTTTCCAGTGAAGATTCTCAATATGCCATCTGTATATCATCATTCTTTACAAAGACTCACTGAGATTTCCTAGCACTGCATTAAACAAATTAAATGCATTTTTGTATTGCTGTCCTATTCAAAAGATTGCTCCTCTGCACTAAGACTCAGAATAGAAGAAGCCTTCAGAAAGAGAAGTCTAAAGAGAACACATCCGATCTGCTATTTAACCTATTTTTCCCATTCTAAGGATTTTTTTTTTTTTTTCCCAAGGTGTGGCTCTGGTTAGAAAGGATAACACAATAATGATCTCCAAGCAACAATACCTGTATTGTAAAATGGCAATTTATTCAGATGTCCTTTCCAGTGTAGCCACAGAAATAACCTGACATGCTAACGGACAGGTTTCTATTTAAACAAAAAAGAAAAAACAGAAGTCCTTAAGAAATAGCCTCTGAAAAACATGTTTTTGACTCTTCTCCTTGAATTCCACTGACAAAAGCAATAAGTGAGGTGACAGGAAACCTGATATTAATTCTGCAAGTTCTAACTAGATGTGCAGGAGATCTAAGCTCAAGGAATAGGGCTCGAATGCAGAGCAAATAGGCAATTATTCTGAGCAGGAGAATTCTGTGCCTGATGATGACTTGCCTGTCTCCATTCTCTGGGAGAGTCTTCTATGTTGATGCCTATATTCAATCTTAATGCCTGATACTGAGTGATGGGAAGCTGTAGGGATTCTTTGGAGATTCACTGTTAATAGCTTTAACTCAGTTGCTGTGTCTGCTAGGATATTTCAAAAATACATAACCCATGCCATGTGATCAGAATAATTAACTAGAATCACAGAGCACACAACTTTAAAACTTTTACCATCTTCTGCTTTATCCTCTCATCTTCTTAAAATAACAAATGCTGGCAAAAGGGCATGGAGTGATTTCTCCTCCTTTGCAGGCATTCATGGTGCACTCACACAGCTCCTGTTTCTGCATTCCTTCAGAACCTCCTGCCTGAGGTTCTGAAGGAATCCAGATTTCCAAAAACATTTATTTTCCACACGCTGGGATGGCTACAGTTCTTCTCTAGTGTCTGTATAGACCATTCTACAAAATATATGCAAGTTATACTCAGAACCGGAATATTCCTGTCAGAAAGAAAACTTCAGGATTTGAGTGAAAATATTGTGAGAAAGAAAATCCTGCTGCAAATGTGCTTTTCAATCAGCTTAAAATTTATCTAGCTGCTTTTTTTCCATTATTAATCTTCTGCTTCTTGGTCCTCCCTTTCCCAAATGCAACATCAGCTCTTTTTGTTAGCATACAACATGCAGAAGGTTTATTTGTCTGCAAGGCCTCTCCATAAATAATGCAATTGCTATGGCTTCTGGCCTATCTGAACTCCAGCATTTGAAGTGGACTGAACTCATTTATATGAATGGACTTCCATGACATCAATCTCAATGAACCACCAGTAGCAACATTCTCAGTATTTGCCATTCTTGCATTAAAGAAAATGAGGAAAATTACATAGGGTCCACCCCAAGGGAGGGTGCTTCAATTTACTGTGCCAGGTGTCTGACACATGATTCAGGCATAGTGACCCCTTCCTCTTAACCTACCCTCTTTTATTCTACAGTCTTCCCCATTCGTTCAAATCTAAGGAGTCATCCTGAATAAAATATATGTTCAGAGGTACAGCACTATCACATTATGTGAGGTGTTACCACTCAGTCCATAGGAGAGAGCCCCTGCTGAAAACAAACTTGCTGTACTATCATTACAATGCAATTTCATTTTCCAACCCATCAAAACACATGGCTAAAATTTTTTTTCTGAATGCTGGATCTCATCAGACCTCATAAGAGTTAATGTGGCTTTCCTGATATCAACATGAACATGAGAACATTGGCCCCAGAAACTCCATAAGCTAAGGGTGACAAGCATGAAGCCAGCAAAATTTAAAAAAGGAAAAATCTTACAATTTAAGCTTTAAGATCAAATTGACATGGGTTGTATTTGTTTTTAATAGTCATGCCTAGTTAATTCCCTTCAATTAGTAGTTGTTGAAACTTTAGTTTCAATTAGAAAAAATGATATCACTAAGTAATTTAACAATGGTTATTACCACTTAAGACTTTCAGATGTGTAATTATGCAAATCCACCAAGCACCATTCTGACTATATTTTCATTACTTGGCAAAAATTGCTGATAGAGGAATGAATTTACATAATGTCATCTGCTATTTCATTTACAATTTGTATTTCAAAAATAAGGTGTGTGTAAGGCAACTTGTACAACAGTTCCACTGTTCCTCACCTCCAATTGTTGACATTTTAATTTTTTCCTACTTATTTAGTAAGGATGCAAACACAGGACTGAGAATAAGCAAGGAATAAAGAATATAGCTTAGGATATTTGCCAGTACTGGTGTCATTTCCAAAGTACACACTCTCTGACTTATGAATACTTCATTTTAGATATAGCCAGAACATAAATGCAGATCTAGATACAATAAAACTTCCCATTTTTGGTGTGCCATGAAAATGTATATATTTTACAAAACTCAAAGCATAAAGCAAAAAATTGAGATATTCATCTCAGTGCTCTATTCTGACTCCCTCCTCCATTTCTCCTCAGTTAAGTATTTGAAGATTCTGGGCTCTTCAACACTCTTTCACATGGCAAATTAACAAACTCATCCTTTATCCTTACAACCTTGCTCAACTGCATTTCATATCAGTTCTCACTGTGTATTCCTCTGATCAAATTCCTTACCAATCCAGTTTTCTGTATTGCACTGAATGACTCCATACTTGGTCACACTGTATTTTCCATTACACTTCTTGACTACCTAATACTTGAGTATTACAACACTCAATGAGTCAAAAGTAAAAAAAAACTTGAGCAAAAATTTCTTCATGTTTCAATAACGTCAATTACACTCACAGAATAATGCAAAGGAAAAAAAAGGAAAAGAAGAAAACCACCCTAAAGGCCAAAATGGACCATTTAATTCCTATAAATCTATGAACATCCTGTCATCATCCTCACCATTATTATAGGCTTGAATTACCAGAACACAAGGTAGTTTATGGTATTAACTTGCCTACAGGGAACAAACAAAGCATTTAATGCTGAAGTACAAAACTAGAAACAGAGGACACATAAGACAATATTTGACGTTGTTCTTAATGCAGAAATAATGTAACTCATCACTTTTCTGGTAGTAGGTAGGGACTTTGGAAACAGAATTTTTAGAATGGATCACCAGGAGAAGAACTGTAATAGGGACTTTCAGATGCTCCTACATTCTAGATATATATATATATATACATATACAGGACAAACTAAAAGAAAAACAATGCACATTTTACAGGAGAAATAGATCAAGGAAAAGATGTTAAAACCCTAATGAAAGTTAGTTCAAACTCACTTTCAGAACCATTGAAATACATGAGGTTTCATTGCTTGATCCTTGAGGAAGGAAATTTTTGTGATTTTCATTCAAGAGAGAAATGTTACAAAATCACATCACTTTGGACAGAAAAACAAATACTTTGGAATAAAATAAAATACTGTACTTTTTTCTTGTTCCAAGTTTTCTATTTGTTTTCAAATTTTCTGTCCTTGTTTTAAGTTCTCTTTGTTATTTCAATATAAAAGTTTTCTTCTCATTTTTAAAGGGGAAAAAAATCAGCACTTCTTTTAGAGGCTGGCAACTCTTCCTGAGTTCTGCAACTTGTGCCCTTGTCTAGAGATATTAAACTTTGACTTCAACTTCTCCTGCTTTGAGTGACAAAATAAAAATTAGATCAATGTAGCTGGAGTTCAGAATTGTTGTTGTTGACACTTTCTTTGTGAATTCTTTCTCTTCCCATTTTCACCCAAGATAGTTTTTTTACTTGTTTTCTTTTTTTTTTTTTTTTTTTTTTATCAAAACATTTCACTTTTATGTATCTGTGATACATTGGGCTGTACAGCTTTTGGATATGAAAACACTGAATCTGTGTTTTAACTGACCATATGAAGTAAAAGTAAGTTATGAAACATTTTACAAAATGTTTTCTTCCATTCTTTTGGCACTTTGGGACTAACTTTAATTTTAAAGTTGAACAAACAACTAATTGCTACTTCCCTCTGGAGACAACAAATGCAAAGTTAGTACACACATTCATTGCACATAGTTAAATACATTTATACCAAAATTCAGAATTATTCAGTAGTCAACTACTACTTGTGTAACCTCTGTATAGAAAGAATCACAGGAATAAGAAAAGACTCAGTAGGTGATTATTCAATTATCACTAAAAGTGGTGGTGGTAGCAGTGTGTGCATACTGCCTTGGAAAATACCAATACAATATCCATGCCACACAGAATACACTCTAAATTAGGGAGACAATATAATGAGAAATGCCTAGAATCTTTGAATAGCACATTTGCACATAAATTAATTGAAAATAACACATATCCCATATAAACACTTCCTGGTTTTCTTTTTTTAATTCCTTTAAATTGACATGTCTTATCACACTACAGCATGACTGCTATGTTTGCAAAGATATTGACACCAAAAAAGTCTGTGTAGAGGTGTTTATTTCTGCTTGTAGCATGTGTTTAAGAGCTGCAAAAGAACAATGAGGCTAGATCCAAAATTCATTGAAGCCTATACATCCAATGTTATTATTAAAAACTGTTTAAGAACGAGGCTGATATTTGCTATTGTCCTTTCCATTTTAAGCCGAGCTGCTAAATACTGTTTTGGTTTTCTACTTAAATGATGAAAACTTGCATATGTTATAATAACCCTGACTATTCCTTTACTTCACCTTCTGTAAGAGGGGTAACCCTGTATGTATTGATTTGCCACTGGTAACTGGCACTACCTAGAGTACAGCATCTGGTGAATCAACCACTACCACCACAGTGGCACACTGCAAGTCAGTCCGGGGGTTTTGTGTTCACAGCACAAAGTAAAGAAAGTTTATTATAGATAAACTACCAACTTCCAGCCAAGTATGCTGTGTTATCACATGTTTTATTATAATTTGTGATACCAGACTGTGCTCAGTGTGCTGATCTGCAAACTGGCTTTCTGAGGGAGGAGATGGGGGAGTCTCATTTCTCTGCCAAAATGAACTGTAAGAGAGAGTCATTACATCCAAGTCCATAATAAAAGATTGTGCAGTGCCATCCACAGTCCATGTAATTTTTTATATTTTGCTGCATTCAGTATTTAGCTTTAACCTTGAGCAAGTTACTGTTCTCTCTTGCTGACAGGTTAAGACCTTTACAAATCTCTTTTTAAGAGACCTGGCAAAACCTGCACTGCTCTTCCCCTTGCTCACATTGAAGAGAAACACAGTTAAGCCTCCAGCCCAATACTTCCTGCAGGTAGAACCAGAGCTCATTGTCTATGAAGTAGAATTCATGGGGGTGCCTTCTCAGGATGATTTCCCAAAGCATCACCTAACACATCAGAGATGGTGGCTATCTGCTTCTGCAGCAGCCTGCCTGAATAAAATAAACTCAGCAGGTTTTACTGGGGACAACTGCTCTAATTTTCTCCTAGCAATGTCACATTTCCTGTGAAGTTTATATACTCACTGGCTGGGCAAAAACCCTGCTCAGGGTACGTGTCCTCTCTCCTGAGGCTGGGAAATGCAGCACAAGGATCTGAGCACACACATAGCAAACGGTGGAGCCACACCACAAAAGAAGAAACAATTTGACATCAACCCTATGGTTTCTAAGCAAGATCTCCTCATGTTATTGAACTTTTCAGAAGGAATTGTTTCTCCTTAAAACAGAGTGGGGCATTACAGATCTCTACATGTGAGCTGCCCCTCCTGAGATTCCTCTATAAGCAATTAGGAGATGAAAAAGCAGAGTTGGGACTTGGGACATATAGCCAATTTCAGAACAAGATGAAACATGAATTGAAAATGTCTATTTCCTTCTGTTAGATGTGAGGAGACCAAGTGATGTAGTGAGATGCAAGCTTCTATAGCCAGCTTCTAGTGGGTAAATTTAGGCTCTTGAGCCTGAAGATTAGAATTCCTACTCACAGAAGTGCTTACCAAAATGGAGTGAGATTTGATCTTTTCTAATCTGACTAGCAATACTATAAAAACAACAATACACTTAATATACTGATCATGGTAAAAATATGCAGAAAGGATTTAAAAAAAGGACAGTTAAATCATAAAATTGGCTAAGAAAGTGGGCAATAGCTCTTTACATATGGAAGTTAGTGAGTCTGATTTAAAAAAGACAAAATTTCTTGGCTGCTTGTTGATGACATGGCAAAAGTTGAAGTCATTGATTTATATCAATGCAAAGGGTAACTTATGCTGCAGTATTATGTCACTGCCCTACTGTAAACAGAATTCCTTCTCCAAAGCCAAAAGGAAAATGAACTTGATCTTATACATTAAATTCAAATGTGCATATGTGTTGGTGAGAGTCTGTATTTGTATCAGCTCTCTTTAATATCGACTGAAGCTGCCTGTGCACAAGGACATTTTCTTCTTTGTTTGTGTTATGCTACTGTTAGATTAATTTATCCTTTAGCTTAACAGGTCTTATTTCTGACACAGTGATGCAGAAATGTGAAGAAGAGGTCAGGGAGAAGGATTCCTTTCAGCCTTCTTTCTTGTGTGGGAAAAAAAAAATAAATAAAAAAAAGGAACCTAATTATGAAGAATTTGATTAGGAATCCAGTCTCTTTCTCTTTTTGTCTTGTCTGTGAAAACTGTCCTCACCATATGGATGGGTGAAAGACAAAAATAATGACAGAAATTACCATCACCCCATTTCCTCTACCTACAGAAGACACTGTAGACACTACAGAGCACTCATATTTGATCCAAATCCTGGGCTCAGTTATTGTCTTCAGCTCCTTCCTCCACTTAGCTATTCACTTACTTACATATAACACCAGTCCAGCATAGCAGATGCTTTCATTAAGTACGCTGAGAAATGCTGGTCTGGCCTGGAATTCAGAAAGAAACTCAATTTAAGATCAAAATGAATTTAAGTGTCTCTGGATATGACACTGCTGAGAGAAACATTACTGAATC
This sequence comes from Ammospiza caudacuta, assembly GCF_027887145.1. NCBI lineage: Eukaryota > Metazoa > Chordata > Aves > Passeriformes > Passerellidae > Ammospiza > Ammospiza caudacuta. The sequence continues at coordinate 41,410,915 of NC_080593.1, read as the reverse complement.
TCTCAATTTATTCCACCAAGAACTTTCAGTTTAATATATATTAATGTATTTTTGGTAGGTCTGCAATGCAAGTTTGATTTGTTTCTGGTAGAAGTAATTTAAATTTTAATTCCAAAGCTGTAGACATCTGAAGAATGCTTAGGTTCTCTTAATCATGGTAAAGCACCACATACAGGGATTAAAAGAAGCCAACAGCCTATAGAGAGTCTGTTTTGAGAAGTAGCCACTTGATAGCAGTAAGGTGAGAGTAAAAAAGAAAACAAAATAAAATCCCTCTTAAAACTTCCAAATAGATTTTTAGAGCCAGCAGGCTCGAATCTTGTGTTTAACCAACACAACTAATTACCTTCAGCATAAGAATTGAGAGGGGAAAAAAAGGGAAGCAACCTCTTTCAGGCAGCATCTGAAGCTGTGTCCAATTCTGGGCTCCTCAGGACAAGAGAGACATGGAGCTCCTGGAGCAAGTCCAGTGTGGGTAACAAAGGGACAGGAGCATCTCCCTCACAAGGAAAAGCTGAAAGAGCTGGGCCTGTCCAGCCTCCAGAAGAGATGGCTGAGAGGGGACCTCATCAATGTCTGCCAGCATGTAAAGGTGGGTGCCAATGGAGCCAGGCTCTCCTTGGTGGTGCTCAGCAATAGGACAAGAGGCAACAGCCAGAGAGTGATGCACAGAAGCTCTGCTGGAATGTGAGGAAGAACAGCTTACTGTGAAAGTGACTATGCACTGGAACAGGTTGCCCTGAGACACTATGGAGTCTCCCTCACTGGAGATATTCAAGAACTGCCTGGACACAATCCCGTGCCATGTGCTCTGGGATGGCCCTGCTGGAGCACGGAGGTTGGACAAGGTGACACCACTGTGGTCTCTCCCAACCTGACCCATTCTGTGATTCTGTAAAAGCTGTCTTCACATTCACAAGCCTACTCTAACTCTTTGAATAAAGAAGATGCTGGAGAGGAAGCTGCAGCAAACATTCCAGCTGTGGTGGGCAAAGGTTGTGAGTCAAGAGCTGAGCTCTGCTCCATGGGTTTTTTTCCTATTTTCACAAAATCTGAACTAGGAGGGACAACTGTGCCCATTGGGACTCTTCTGTCATGTAAGGGGTCTCTGGCCTTCAGCTGTCAGAGGAGGCAATGGGAAAGTTAACTGTGAGAGTGGAAGGAGATGCTTAACCCTTACAGCCCCCAGTAACAATCACCATATGCAGAGCACCCAGCCAAGGAGCACTCCTTGGGCAGAGGGATAAACTGGATTTCTTGAGGTTTGACTTGGGACACTTTTTTACAATGACGTTAGAGTAGTAGCCCACCATGTCTGTCAACAAGGGAATGTCAGATCTACTTATGTTATCCTGGGTTTTCTTATCTTCATGCAACTGCCTTTCCCAACACTGGCCTTTCATGTCATGACAGTTTACAAATTTATGCACAACAGGCTGGTGTCAGTAAAAAAAAGTGGAAGGTGGTCTATTTTAATTTCTACAATTTTTTTCCTGGAACAGTTAAAAATTCTATTAAAATAACTTGGCTGTCTTCCATTTTCTTTAATAATCAGACTGCCTGGAAAGTGACTTCTTGGTAGCTGAGAAATTCCTATCTTGCAGGCTTAACTAGGACCACCAATTAACACAGCAGGAAATATAAACATTTCTACCACAAAAGTGATTATTTCAAGGCAATTACACTCTGTTGGTCAGGGTGAATAACACCCAATACCTGAGCAAGTTTCTACTCTCCAGCACTGGGGGGAAAAAAAAAGAAAGAAGAATTGGAGAAAGGTTTTTTGCCTTTCTCAAGAAAGAAAAGCTAAATTCTCAATAAAAAAGAAAAATTCCCAAGCTGTATTTTTCAGAATGTGAAAATGTATGTGAGATGTAATGTCTATTAGCTTCTATTTAGCGTCTTCCTCACACCAGGGAACTTTATAATAAGACGCAGCTGAGGAGAAATCAATGTTGGCCTCCATGGATGTTCTGTATTCATAGGGATGGCTCCTCTGATTGATTCGTTGGCAACATGAGATAAAAACAATCTAAATTAAAAAAAAAAAAAGAGCTTAATGAGAGCTAAAGCTTATTTGAGAGAAGAGTGAGACACTAACACTAAAACAAGGAAAAGATTTTTAACAGCTCTTCTAACCTTGCATTATTAAAATTTTCAGTGCATGGACAAAGACAATGGAAAGAGAATGGCTTCTCCCCTAAATTTGACCTGCTGAGATAAAATAATCAGGTCAAAACACTTGAGGCCTTGCACAGTATGAGAGGACACATTTGGCTGAAATAATAATAGAGAGCCATTCATTCTTTTCCAGTTTGCAAACTAGACAGCTGTATACTTATTTAAATTTTTCTTATGCCTTTCTGTGGCAAAGCTAATCCTCCAAGACTGCACAAAGCACTAGTGGGACAATGCAAGAGTATACAGAAGACTGTGGGTCAATCCAGCACCTCACACTACATTTGAAAAATAGTTCTACCTCAAAGAAATACTTGTCATAACTACTAAAACATACACAGGATGCCCATTTCCTCTTCCACACAAAATTCCAGACTGGACTATATACATGTATGCTTCATAGCCACAGGATACCCATTTTAGCAAATGTTTACACAGGGAGCCTCCACCTGAAGGCATCGGGGGGGACCTGGAGCATTCACAGAGGTATTAGATGAATGAAGCTTGAAAATGGTGTGAAACATAAATTACACTGCACATAAATTCAGCTCAGTGCCACTCTCCATATGAAAAGCTAACTACATGTTCTGGTAGAACTACATGTTCTGATGCATATTTTCATTCCAATCAGTATTGTGCATTTCTTCTCTGCACCACAGGTCTCTGCTGCATATCCTGTAAGTGCCTAGTGCACAGAAATCCTGTTGAGATCAATGAAACTTCTATGCATAGAAGGGACAGGGAATGAGCAACAGAGATCCCCGAGGTAGACAAGCCTTTAAAATCAAGTTCATGGAAGGTGAATTTGCCCTGTGTGACTGGTAGCAGATTTATTTCAGGTTTTATACAATTCACTGAAAGCCAAAGATAGGTCTGGGGTTTTACCTGTCATTGCTTTTAAAGGAACACTGAATTCATTTTATTTGGAGGCAGATCATGCAGGTCTGTACACTGACCAACAAAGAGAAGTGACTATGACATCCAGCACAGACACAGAGAACAGACGCACTGAGGAGAAAAAAATTCCAAATTGAGAAAAAAATTCCAAATCAAGTGGGATTCTCAAACCTAATGTATAGCTGTGCACTTAGTCTGAAGTGCTTTGGGCAGAAAAGAATCAAGATATAACACTTAGGCTTAACAGCAGAGCACTTACTCTTGTCTTTTGTCTCCTGGTGGTGGTTAAGTGGCAGAACAGAGCTGGTTACAATGCAAAGTGCTTTCATCCATGCAGGATTATGCCCCTCTTTCTTCCTCACAATTTCCATTTTTGTGCTTTCCAGGTCACACATATTTTCCCAACACAAGACAGAATTATGGGGGAAGCTGAGCTCTCATAAGGATTCATACCTTACCACAAATGAGCCCATCCTAGTATTTCATACAGACTTCCTGGGATCACTGCTGCTGTAAAACACAGCAAACTCTGAAGGGCACCAAGATTTTAGGACAACAGCTGACAACACAACCACAACACAGAGCAGAAAATTTGCTTAAAGATCATCTGTTTATGTGATTCACTTTGTCTCAAAGCTTTGCAGTTTGAAAAATGTCTTTTTTTTTTTTTTTCATCTGAGTTAGTACATTCCAATGCAACATCACAGTCTCTGCAGCTCATCCCTTGTAACTCATCACTATAATCAAAACTTTAACATGAATGACCCAGAAAGCATGCAATCACTCAGCATTGACACAAAACTACCTCTGTCAGGCCACATGGGCTTACAAGGCACAAAAGAGCTTTTGGCTGCGAAGGACAGATATTTCAACAAACACACTCTGCTAAACATCTACCTACAAAAGTTAAAGCTCTTCATCACACAGTTCTGATCATACAAGTGTTCTCTAAGTAAAAAAATAATATGCTTTTGTATTTTAATCTCTGCAGCATGTTTTCATAAATTGTTAGTCCATTCCAATGCAGCGTACATCCACTCAGCTCTATATTTTTTCCTAAAGTTATGATTTAGCATCTTCCTTACATTTTTTTTCTTATTTTAATGAAGCAATCTTCTCCCTCCAGAATTCAGGAACCATTGCCTGTTCTGTGCATGGTGAAGTACACAAGCTGCCATCCACTACAGGGCCTCCTCTGTTACTAGTTCAACTTCATCATAGTGAAACCAGTCTGCAACTGTTCCAGCAGTCCACTAAATTCCAAGAGTAATCACATGCTACTGACAAACTGCTGAAATTTAGAACAAATGCCAACCAATCAGCGCAAATAAATGCATTGGTTTGTGCTGTATTTCTATCCCATCCAGGTTAGTGGCACAGCAGCCAGCATTTCGTCATTTGTCCATAAAATGTGTGAGAAGTGGAAACCTGGAACCCCTAGAACAGTATGGCAGGGGGCCTTTCCTTGTGTCAAACTCTGGAGTATTAGGAGATATTTCAAGAAAAATTTCAAGACTCAAATCCTTTGTGCAGAAAAAAGAATCATTGTATTCAGAGCAAAGACAGCTTTCCTCACTTAGGGATGCCCACCTCAGCTGCATGACCATGAGCAGCTGTGGAGCATACAAAAGGTGGTTGTACCTCCCATAAAATCCCACCCTGCATGGAGAGTGAGGAGTCGTTAGTTTTAAGAACACAATCACGGAACCATAGAACAGCCTGGGTTGGAAGGGACCTTAAAGGTCATCCAGATCCAGCTCCCCTGCCATGGCCAGGGGCACCTTTCAGTAGATCAGGCTGCTCAAAGCACCATCCAACCTGAACCTTAAAAACTCAATGTTTCACCTGAGGATACCTCTGGTTATGACTGCTGTGCAAACTTTGTTCAGTTCCCGACTTTGGCAGCACAATTTATTTACATACAGATGATAAAAAATCAGCTCAAAAATGTAACAGAAAACAATAAATCATGTATTCAGATATACCTGTCTGCCACAAATGAAAACACACCAATAGACATCAGTGAATATATATTCAGCAGAAATGCTCCAAAAACATAGGGCCCAACCATTTACACCAAAATCACCTCTCACTAATTCCAAGATCTATACTCTGTTTTGAGGGCAGTCAGTAAAGATTAGGAGGATTACAAACATATGTTCTGGTTTCAAAATTAAGACCCAGGTATAGAAAGCAGGAGATCTAGGCTCTGTTTCTTCCTAGGCATCAGAGACTCACTCACTGTACAGGAAAAGCAGGAGTCCTTGGAAAGTGAAGTCAACTCATCTGAGCAGGATACTTTTAAATAAAAAAGGTATCAAGAACTCCAAAAGATCATCTTACTGCATCTTTACTGAGAAAACTGGGATGTTTTCCTCACATACAGGAATGGAATCAAGCTAAAATAAGAGGTATTTGGAAAACATTACTTTGAATACTGTTGACAGACACCAGATTTCTTAATCTGTTGATTAAGAATACTGCTTACAGAAGAAAGAAGATATTATCCCTGTGCTGGCCCTAAATATGAACAACATTGTATCCTGAGGCATGATGAAAGAAAGGGGCAGGTGTAGTCATTCTTTCCCACTCTGTGGTGGCACCATCAACCAGTGAATCTATCACCAGTAATGGACAGATTTTCATAGTTTCACCCTGCAAAACCACTTAAATGAAGCTTAGCTTTTTAAAAAGTACCCTGTCCCTTCTAACATTCGTTTTGGCATTTAAGACTGAACACTTTAAGGATCTGAAACACTGGATGTTTTATCTTTAATGAGCATCAGAGAAGCTCAAACCATTAAAATCCACTCAGCATTGATCACCTAGAAGCAGAGAATATCCTTCAAAGTCATGTAAAATTTTCAACATAAAGCATTGACTTCTTTTGCACCAGCTTTGAAGATATCTAAAATGCAATTTCTTTACATGGTATCAACAAGATCTTCATCAATTTAGTGAGAGAAGCATGTGTGAATTTTTGTTTTATTCTCTTTACTAGCGTTCCCCTCCAAACACATAACCAGGTCCAAAGAATGATTAAATAAGTAATGGGACGAAGCATAATGTGACATCTTACTGAAAGATAAGAGGGCAAGCAAAGTATTTAAACTTTTCTTCTAGCTTGTGACACATAAAGCAAGCACCATTATGTAGCATAGGCTTCATGTTACTTTAAATATCCCATACAATTCCTCTAAAGCTTTTGTGTAAAATTCTTCTCTGCATATATAGAAATGAATCATATCACATTATAGCTTGCCATGCATTCTTCCCAGATCACCCTATATTTTAAATTGCAAAATCCATTTTTATTTTCTTTTTCATTTGTCACCTCACCACTGGAAGGAAGGCGTCCTGGCGCGTATTCCATGGCATGCCTGACAATATCAAGTTTGCCTTCAATATATTAGTATAAAAATCGAGGATAAATGATTACATGAGGTCAATGAGCAAGTACAGGAGACAAGAAGCCTACATGATTCATTGTATCTTCTGCTACAAAACTCTGAGACTTTTTGATGAGAATACAGATACAATAAGCAAGCACATAGCAGAGAAATAACTCATTTTTTTAGTACTCTGATACTTTTCAGATAATTTGGATGAATTAACCTGATATGAATATGTGTTCTTTGTTAGTTGTCTTCCCACAATACAGTAATGTGCTCCACAGTGTAAACCTCTCAGTCCTTAATGTAACTCAGCCACTTGTAGATGAGGCACTGACAGATTTTCTCTCTGAGGCATTCTCCTTTTTAATTTTGAATCAGTACACCATCCCAATCAATGTATACATTCACAACATGCTTATGTAATAAACCTTAAAAACTGGTGCAAGCATCTTATAATCCTTTATCATGCATGTGTTCTTGGAAAAGAAGAAAAGTAAAAAGAGTAACACGTAAAACGTGTATAAAGCAGAAAGGCTGAGCGTGCTCTGCAGGGCTGAAACACTTTTTAGAGGACTGAGGGAGAATCCCTAAATATTTAATGTTGCTACAAGCAGGGGGATTAACAGAGTAGAGCTCTTTGATCAATACTTGCAGCATCATGTATTATTTCCAGCGGGCATGAACAGCAAAATGCTATTTATTGACCAAAGTATGCTACACATCATTGAAGTTTAATAAAAGGGGACATGAAATTCTCTCTTGATCAGGAGTAAGCCCCTGACCTGACCGTAGCCTAATCAACCATTTCTTGCAGTGCAGTAGCATTTGATAGTTCCCAGACTCATTTTTCTGGGAGCTTTCCACGGCATAGACAAATCCAGTCACTGACATCAAGAGATTAAAGTATTAGATAGTTTAAGATGAAATTAAATAAAGTTGGTGCAGCAGAACAAATAGAAGTATGAGTAGTGAGTGGGCAAAAAGCATAAAATCACTTGGGTTCATAGACTAATTAGGACTTCAATTAGGAGTTCAGAATAAGAAACATTTTTGGTTTCATTTTTTAGCTTATAAAAATAGTAAGAAAGAGTTTTGGCAGCTTTTGTCCCACTTTCCTTGTATGCAGTGCTATGCAAGCCAAAATGGAACAGCAAAATGAGCACAGCTGCCAGACAGGAGAGTTCTTGTTGGGGCAAACCAGAAATGTCCTGATCAGACCAATGCCCCATCTGCCACAGACAGTGCTCCACATCAAACACATATAAGGAAAATTTCAGGAAGCAAATTGTAAACATCTGTGAAACAAATGGACGGTAAGAAAACATTATTTGCCCTGTCATCCTGAGTCTCTTAAAATATATTGCAGGATTCTCACTCATTAATCTCAGTGAGATACATATGAAATTACCTAGCACTACTTGGGAAAAATCAACCTGTGAACTTAACTCCAGTCTTTTAAATTTCTTATGCTTCCAGTAGCTGAAAAATCTTGAAACAAATGGCATGGCCCCCATCCCTAATGCAAAACTCTGCTGCACATACAACCGCCAAGGAAAAGCACAAATGAGGAAATTTGCATCAGTCATTCCTAACACTTAAATCTTTTGAAGATAAATAATTGTAGTCCACTGTTCTCCCAGTCTGCTCTAAAATCTCCACCTTTTCTGTTCTGTAGCATGCAATGTTGGTTGTCTTTGTGATAAAACTTGGAGTAGATAATTGACCAGATAAAATCCCAGCATAACAGAAGTGCACTAGCCCAAAGTCCAGGAACATATACCCCTGTACACATAGGGGCAACGCAGACAACAGAGTCCACATGAAACTCTTTTCCTCTTGATGTTGAACTCAGATGAATTTATGTCACAACAGTCAGCCCCTGAAAATTGTGGTTGCCTGCTACTAAAGAGTTCAAATGCTCACTAGGTGCAAGGAGAGGCCTTCCAGAACACAGGAGCTCAGCTGCCTCCAGACCCATCACCTCGCAGGGCTGAGCTCATCTCCCTTCGTTCGTAACCTATATTCGACACTGCTGAATCTAAACCTGGGCTGCTTTTTTGGAACGAGGTAATTGGGATAAAATGAAATAACTTTTCCTCAGAAGGGAACCCTCTCAATTTTCCCTTCACAGCTGCACTTTCTGTTACTCAATTTCAAGGAAACCAAAGTGGCTGAATGCACCTGACTTAATCTTTTTAAAGGGCTCAAATATGGCTTTCAATCTCTCTTCCTCGCTGACTGACGTATCACATCCAGGAAGCAAAGAGATGCTTCCCTTGTAAACTCTGAATAAACTTTTCCAGTCAGTGTATTTTAACTCTTATTTCTAAGAAGGACAAAGGTTATTTAAGTAGACAATTGCTACTTCTGAGTTTCATTTAGCGTATACCTCTCATGAGGTTTCTAAGTGATACTTGTCAAAAGCTTAATGTGAAAATCCAAAGAAACTTTCAACCACTTACCTAAAATGTCATTTATTGCCAAATAATGGTTCTGGAAGGTAAATCCTTAAATGACCATTTTATACTTTCTTCTTTTCAAATATGGTCCTCCTTTCCCTGACAAAGCATTTTGAGTCCTCTTATGCAGTTATAAGCTTTTCTTAAGGTTTTTCAAGTGTTATGATAACATTTTATGATTGCTTTTAACCATGACACATAATCCAAAACACCTATGAGGGATTTCAGGGAACAAATTTCAGCAGCGACTGAAATAACAAATCACCAACTTCAAAAGGTTACCACCTCAAGCTACCAGACTGACTTGTTTGCTACACCTGGTTTAAAAGATACAATAACTCCACAATGCTAAATTAAATGAAATCAAATCAAATCAAATAGTGCAATGGGTGAAAATACTGACAAGGAAATGATGAATGAAAAAGAAAGGATGAATAGAATAAAAATAAAAATCCTTTCCAGCACTCCAATGTGCCCACAAGAACTCCTTAGGGCATCTGATGGGTATTCTCTTGGCTGATAGCAGGGCTGACGCAGAATTCATTGTATATATAAATTATATGAAGTGATGACAAGAGGACGAAGAGGAGGACATAAGCACTTGAAGAGGAACAAAGACTTTAGGAGTAGAGTGAAAATATCCTGTAGGAGATTTCTAAAGGCACTAAAGAGGCGAGTTAGAGAGACTCAGAGAGGCAAATGACAGTGTCTGCTGAGGTAGGTGGTTAAAGGCAGTTCATTGGCATACATTCAATTGACAAAAGACTAAGGGAGAGTCATGTTGATGAACCTCCTTGCCATGAAACTTTCCCGCCTTTTTTCCTTTTTAAATATGAATTGTGTACATAAATGTGTGTAAGGAATTTTAATGAGATGTACACTTTAAATGTATTAAAATAAATTATGCAGAAAAGCAGTAGAAGAGCAACAGATGTACAGATCCAAGGGTGACATGCTTAGTTTCACTTGATGAATGTTTGTTTTGTTGCTTTGAAAAATTAATGTAATGAAATATTTAAAGTGAATAAGAAACTTTCAAATTAACTTGGGGGATGGATTGCTTCCTTACAAGGACAGTGTTTTATTAAGGAAAATATGCTGCTAGCATTTGAATCAGGACTCTATGAACAACCATTAAAATAAACCAGGTATTTTAGGAATGCCTTACAGATAGTGTGCTTTCAAACCATTGTATAACACCTCTAATGGACCATAAGATCAGAGAACAAAGTCTTCACAGCAAACTTACAGGTGGTGTTTTCAATTTGAGAGGTGGTGACATGATAACTTTTAAAAACTTTCACAAGCTGATAGAAGATCAAGGCTGTCCACTGGTACAAAAAAATCTGGAACACTGCTTTTACCTATACCAAATAGTTACAGTAATAATTCTAAACACTTCATTAACATCTAATTGCCTTCTTTTCACATACTTTACCAAATGAGGGAATTAGAAAATGAGAACTCCCTCCATCCCATATTTCTGTTATTACAGTGGTTTTTTTTCTTGTCTAGAGTGGGATTTTCCAAAGTTTATGTTAAGCAGTGAAATTTTCAGTGGTTTTTAGATTTGAAAACCATGTTCAGGTATTTAAATGTAGGCATCTACACCAAAAGGACGTCCAAAAACCAGACAATGGGTTCTCTGCCTCAGCTCTTCAGCTTTCATTGGCAACAGCTGAGAGGGGATCACATATGTCTGCCTGATTCCTCAGTGCAGTCTGTACAGCACATAGAGAAGCAGCAAGTACCAAGCTTTTGATTTCTGAGTCCAAAGTCAAATTCCAGAATTTTAAGTAAGAGTTGGGCTGTAATGACCAATGGAAAGTGACTGTGAATGAAGCAACAAACTGGAATTGTTAATTTTGCCAACAGCACCTCAGGAAATTAGAAAACTTTTAGTTTTTTCAAAAAGAAGGCATGTTGTTGAGAATATCCAGCCTCTCCTCCATAAGAAAATTGTTCTTGAGGCAAGTAAAGGAGAACAGAGAAGGTTATGATGACATAACTTGCAATGCCAAGCCTTTGAAATGATAGCCTCATGAGAAATAACATGAATCAAAAGGATTCTTTGATTTTTCCTTTTTAAAATAAGACCCCAAAACCTCCTATTGTCCAGTACTATGCTCTTTACCATTTAGAATGGCTGGTAGCCAAGAAATGCAAACTAACCATGTATGAATGATACATGTCAAGGTTGTTCTGCAAAACAAAAGAACTTTTTGTGGCCTAATAATGCTCCTTGACTCTAATCCATCTGTCAAGAGATTGCTACCGATAACAGCACCAGCAGCAATGGAAAACCCTCTGTGTAAAAACGTAAATTGCATGAGATGTGGAAATTGTATTAACAATTTAACCTCAAGCCTTATCTGTGTATCTAATAGACACCCTCCCTCTCTCCATGTATCTTGATCTCCTATATAGAGGATCAACATGTAGAACACATTTTCATGGTGGACTTTACCAAAATCTATTTTACTTTCATGAAAATTCAATTAAACAAGAAAGTGCAATTATCTGTTTACTGGCAAACAGGCAGTCCACATTAGTTCAGCTCTGCTCTGCTGAACTGTGTTCAACTGCTCAAAGCATTCACATGTTTCATTATGAGATTTCATCAGACACCCCTGGCTCCAACATAATGGCACAGAAAATGGAATGCACAATGCTCACTGCTCTCCACATTTTGGCTGCAGCTTAAAAGCTGACCATGAAACTAGTCAGCTTAAAAGCTGACTACAGAAACTGTTCACAAGTACAGCAAAGGTTAGGATAGCTTCATGCAGATACGGTTTGTATTTCCCACATCTTATCCAGGTTACTTCCCCTCTCTCCTTTTCTAGCATGGCAAATTGAAAATTAACTTTCATGGCTTTGCTTTTGCCTCACTTCAATCATGATGCCTAAGAAATCAACAGTGCATATGGTATTTTATATTCTATTAACCAAATGCAGCCTTACATAGCGGTGTAACTTCCCACCAGAGCACACAAAGCCACCTTGTCCCTGCACGGCTGAGCTGGCATCCACATGCTGATGGCACAAAATACATCTGACTGAATTGCCATTTAAACCTGAAACACCTGATGGAGCCAGAAAAAGCTTTGATCCTGGGAAATGTTTCAAGTGAGCTGTCCCCCTTCCCAAAGCAGACAGATCTCAGATCTGAAATGTCACGCACAATTACCCTAGAGTCTTTGACTCTGAATCTGCAAATAACTCCGGGCATTATGCAGCTCTCCTCTTCCCCCAGCAACTTCAGGACTTGATTTTAGTGAAATTTAAAGAATTTTCTTTCAGAAGTAGTGGCTGAAATGAGACCTATGTCTTAGTAGAGGAAAAAAAAACATTGCAACACTGATTCTTACAAAGAAGCGGAAGAATGCAAACTGTTAGGAAACAAATAGTAAGACTGCCTCAAGTCTTACTATTAACTGCAGACTGCAGGCCATCTGAAGATTTCCAGGCTTCTTTTTTATTCTGTGTTTGGGAACTCTTTAATGAAGACAAAATGTCCCTCTTTATGATGGTGGAGCAAAAAACCACGGGCACTTGGAATCAGGTTTGTATTGTAGTTCAATATTGCATATTACAGCAGTACTGTGTATTGCTGTATCATGCTTGTGTTTTGATTTCTACATATTGCAACATGAATCTTACAAATCAAAATCCAATGTAACATCAAATGTTTTCAAAACCCTACATTTGCATTAGAACATTGAGCACTCCTGCTGCCTCAGACCCGTTGAAGAGATATAACAGTTAGTTTGGCCACAGTTTGTAGGCCAGGACTGGCACTTACCAAGTTTTCTTAGGGCTACAAGGATGAGGAGCTTGGTGAGTTCTGTGCCAGCAAGAGGGTTCTGTGGTTCTATGTATGCCTGAGATGGGAGCAGAAAATCATTGACCAAGAGCTCATCATCCTTGGGCTAGGAGATGGGCACAGGTGAGGAATGTCCTCATGAAGTTGAGTGAAGAATATACAGGCAAGCACAGTCTTGTTAAGAATGCTAAACTGAACACAACACAAATGACACCCACAAGGTAAAGTGTCCCGTTCTTGGCTGTTTTTGATGGCCTGGAAAGGCTCGGGATGGCCTTGGGACAGCCCGCGCTCCAAAGGACGAAAGGAGTCTTCAGGTTCTTTCGGTTTTCAGTGTTTATTAATTTTTATCCACAATATTTTCTCTCAAACCGACAGAGGTCCGCACAGCACATTGGCCATGAGCACACTGAGAGCCCTCGGGGCGGTCACTTATCTTTATACCCAAAACTACGTATAAGATATTTACCTATTTTCCCCAATACCTTTCACCCTTATTAACCAGTGCACTTTTAGTAAGAACCAATCGCAAAGTGCCACCATTACCACAGAAGATGGAGGCCAAGAAGAAGAAGAAGAAGAAGGACAGGACACGCCCTAATTCCTCCATCTTGTCTCCCTAGAACCCCCCTGTACCGAAATTCTAAACCCTGTGTTTCACACTATAATTAACCTATCCCTTCACCATTTATCCCCGTGTGATCCTCCCATCCTCATACAGGTGTCGTCTCCTGTGCAGGATCAAAGTCCAACCACCAGACACTTCTGGCAACATTCCAGGACCTCTGAGCCCCCCAAGGGTTGTCTCTGACTCTGCACATCAGGACTGCTGTGCTGAGTTCCCACAGTAAAGAGCCCTTTGCTTTAGACAAAGAGCATTATCAGTTGAGTAGATCACCTGTTTGTGTAAATGGAATTCCCTGACTCAATCCAAAGGGTGTAAATGTCTTTCTGAACCATGCAGCAAATGTCTACCAATTTCAGGCCCATGTAAAGTGTAACATACAGGCAGCTAATAAGAGAAATTTGTGAAAAAAAAAAAAAAAAGCAATAGGTTTGAGTTGGCTTTGAGCCACATGCTCCTCTGCAGTGATTGGGAATGTTTGGCATCATGACAGTGCAGCATAAGACTGGCCCTGGGAATCATGCCTCTGTTCTGATTCTGTTGTGTAAAACGATTGCCATATCATGCTTGTGTTGTAGTTTTAGTGTATTACTCTTCTAAATCACAACCCCACATAATGTCAAGTATCTTTAAACAAATCTCATGCGAACTCTTCTCATGTGAAAAGTCTGAAGGAACTAGATCAGAGAGTACTGGACTCTGACAAGCAGAGTCTCAGGAGGAAAAAAATTTTTTTTTGTGGGCTGTTAAAATGATACTAGTTAGAATCTAGGGGTCAGAGATTCCAAACTTACCCCTTTTTATTTTTATACAGTGAAAAAAACCAATAATTATAATGAAGAATATAAATAGAGTAGATAAGAATCTTTTCTCTGAACCAAGCAGTAAGAGCCATGGGAAAGCAGTGATGATGCCACAAAGTGCTTATTCCCCAGCATCCTCTTCCTGTGAGCTCACAAGCCCAAAGACATTCTCTGAACTGCCATCTCACTGCACAGGGAAAGAAGCAAACTATTTAAAGGCAAATAAAGGTAAAAAATAAAAAATTTGGAAAAAAAGGAAGGTGTAGTCCTTTAACCAGGAAATTAAATCCAGGATCTGGCAAAAGTCTTAAGCATGTTTCTAATTTTGGCAATTGAGGAGACTGAGCATCCTAAAGATTGTCTTTTTGTCTGGAATAGAGCTTTGTGATTTCCAACTAGGCAACAAGGAGTGAAAAAAATTCAATGCACTGCAAAAAGTATGAAACTAAAGACTGAATATTAAAAGAAAAATCTATCCGGATGTCAAAGTCAAGGGGACTTTCTGAAAACTGGATGTTTCTAAGACTGACACAACTTTTAAAAGCTAGCACGGAAGAGAAGGAACTGTTTTAAGTTGATAGATGCTTTTGAGCTCTTAACACGAGAAAACAGGAAATACCTTCGGAATTGTTATTTTGGTTTTGGCAGATACTAGGGACAGACCTTTAAAGTGCCACAAGAGCAAAAGGATATCCTCTTGAAAGGAACACAAGGCCTTTGCTAAGAGCTATGCTCAATTGCAGAAGCCTGTAAAAATGAACTAAGACAAGTAAATGGTAACATTCATGGCTCAATTCTCTATCCAGCTCAGCTGAGATCTAATTCTAAAAGACAGGTACTTCAGCACAAAAGCATATGCCAACAAATTAAAAGCAGTATGCAGAATGAAGATGCAGGCAGCAGTTCTCTCAAAAATCAGAACACAATGGTAAAATATCAGGAAAATTAATTCCTTAAAATGGATTACCTAGGAAAACAGATTTATAATCACTAAAACCAAAATAAAATCCATCAAAACCATCAAAATGAACACAATCTAACTTTAAGAAGAGTTAATGAGCTTGAACTAAGATGTAGGATTAAAAACCAGATTTCTTTTGAGCTCCATTAGTGAAAAAGTACACAAAAAAGCTATGCATTAATTATTATTCTTAGCACTCCAAACTTCCTGCATAATATCTTCTCTTGTTTGGTCTCACCTTTGCTGCCAAAGAATGGCCAAAGATTTTCTGTATTTTATTCTGCGAGCTAATTAATTTTTAAGATGGTAAAATATTAGAGGCATTGAACAGAATGGAAATAGAGATGCATATTGAACAAACAAAAATGTCCAAAGCATTCTGAGTATAAAAAGAACAGAACTGTTTTTACTGTAAGTGAATGTCAATATGCATCTAAAGATTTGGCGATTCAGAGGAGTTCTTGGCTTGCTCAACCAATTCAGGCAAATTGATTTTGATCTACCCAAATTTTTTTAATTTTCATTTGTCTTTAAGAGAAAGATAAAAACTGTCATTAAAAATCTTGGCAGATGTTAGAGAATGAACTTTGCTCTTACCCAAATACTCTCTTAATCTATATACAGAAGGTTCCAACTCGGGAGACCACTGCTATTCAGATTTAAAAAATCAAGCATTTATTTAAAATTTGAATAGGGGTTATTTAAGTATGTGCTAAGAAACCTTTCTTAATCAAGGTCATCAGTGAGATTTCAGGGGGAAAATAAACTCCATATATATATTTATACATACACACAATCCTGAGAGAATCAGCTTTAATGGAAAAATGGGCTTGCCAACAATTCTGGCATGACAGGTGGGAGCACAACTCAGATTTTCCTAGGCTGTTGGACTGTATCTTCATCTACAAAAAGCAACATCTACAAGGCATATTCAAGTCAGCATATTTCACATGTATCAGAACTTGAAAAGCCCAAGCAAAAGGGATATACCAACACAGGTAACTGTCACACAGATTTAGCTCCAATGACAAAAACTTGTTATCAAAAGAGGTTATCAGAAAACAGAAGGTTTCTGCTGTCTAACTTGTCACAGGCTAAAACATTAAGCAGTGTTGACTCTGCATTGAGAAAAGGACACAACAGACAGGCTGTAGGTTAAGGTCATTGGTGCCCAGTCTGCCTACCAAGAGTGGAGGAATCTGTGCTGTGTCATCATCCAGCAAAACTCTTCCTTCAGGAGAGGATAAGTGACAAGATGCAGACAGTGTCTGATCTAGTGCTGCAGGCACAGCACATGGAGATGCAGCATTGTATTTACAAGAAGTTCTGTGCAGCTGAGGCTGCTCAAAACCCATGGAGGAAATTTTTGAAACGCTGGCATAAAAGAGATGGTGACAGCAAGGCAATGCTAGCTGCAGGGAAGACACACTGCACTAAGCCTGCTGGGAGCAGGGAAGAGTGATGGACAACCTTTTGATTAATCGAGATATTCTCTGCAAGGTGCAAGGAAAGTGAGATGCAGGCAGCTGTCTCCCGAGTAGTTGCTTGCACAGGTTAAACCAGTTCTTACCAATAAAGCTGCAGTTTAAGAAACACTAAAAAAAATTTTAAATGTAGATTAAAGCAAAGACCAAACATACTATATTCCTAACAGCTGAACTCCCTCACAGAAAGCATGATGTCTGGTTTCCAAAGGTCTCTGCTCATAGTTGTAGTAGGACTGACATCCCAATGAACTTAGCACTGTGTCTTCCCCTGCCTAATCTTCCCCTGCCACATCCCTCCTAGATGCTGCACATAAACCACCCCAGTCTGGAATCCATCAGCTGTGTTAGATAACAGAGTTACTTTGATTTCTTAACTAGTGTTTGTAAGTTCTGACAGCCACACTTGGTTTTATTAAATGTACTTATGCTGGCTAAAGCCTTTCCCAATACCTCCTTAGGGCACTCTTACAGGTTTCAGATTGAGACTGGACTGCTTGGGAATCACTGTGTTCCTGGGAAATGGGCTAATTACAATAGCAATCTTGCACAGCACTTACCACTAGTCTCTGCCTATATTGTTTTCCCTCTGCAAAAGGTTAGAAGCATGAAAATAAATAGAATCTGTGTTTGTTATTGGAAGATATGCAGCAATCAGGCAGAAATGTTTTCATGATCACTGCTAGGTACAGGACCTGATGCATGAGAAACGGTAATGAGATAACAAATTAGCCATTGATTCAGACACATCAGTGATGACTGAAAGCCATTATGTGGTAACTGCTCTTTTCTGGGGGTCTGTTTGAAGTATGTTGGTGGTCTCTATGTATTTCCTAGGAGAAGAACATCTGTTGAACAAAAAACACTATCAAAATCCATATAATTAGCATCTTTTTGAAACTCTTGAGTTAAAGGAAGGGTGGATCTTTTTCCTGACCCTGAGCTGATCTTTCTTGTGTGACAAATAGAAGCTTTCAGCTTCCAAGTTGTTTTTGTTGGATGAAGAAACAGTTTTATTTCCTAGGTCTGACAGTCTGGCTCTATCTATTAATTTTCATACACTTGGTTACATTAATGCTGATTAATAGTCAATAGTTTCAATTAAGCCTAAAAGACTTCAATACTTAAGTATCCCTGAAAATTATTGGGACTGACATAGCTCTCACTCAAACTAATTCAAAAAATGCCCAAAATGTTAAATTAGTAACAGATATCAGAGGAGTAATATGCAACACTCTTACAGAATAAACCTCCTTTATGTCACTACTCTGGCATTCAGAAAAACCTTCTGGAGTCAACGATCACACAAAATGATCAGAACAGCAGAATCTTGATTCAGACCACCCCTTATGTATATTCTTAGCGGTGCTGAATATTTTTTACTCTTCCAAAGCCAGCAAATAAGCAATGTCTTGGAAAAAAAAAAAACCTTTAAATTCAAGGCATACCCCAATCCCAGTATCTTCCATATTTCCCACCTTCAACTATAATGTCAATCTACAGCTCTTATTTTATTAGCACTGAAACTAAATCCACTTTGGATGCAGCTCCTAATGCTGTATCAGCAACCTGGGTCATGTTATACACAAAAGAACTATTTGGTTGAAATTACAGGCAGGTAAAACATATAAAAATTAAAAATTACCTACCAAGCCATTAACCACACAAAAATTTGCATTTTTTAATAATTAATAATTTTTAATTATTATTTCCTCTTACATTGCATGCACTATGCTAAAGTAAAGATAACTTATATGGAAAATGAACTGCTTAACCTAAACTTGTATCCACCACACACCTGCTGGAATTAAAGCCTCCTCAGGCAAAGGTAAATTTCTTGGTGCTACTGCTCACATTCAAGAATGCTTTCAAAGAATCCAGCTCAGTTTCCCCTGCTTTCTATTAGAGCCACCCTTGAGGCTAGTCTGAAATAAGATAAATTAGAGATGAAAATAACCAATGACAGCAACTCCTACATTAGTGAAATGCAGGTTCTTGCAATATATTTACTCCTGTGCTACCAAGCTTCTTTTGAAAATTCCAAATGCTGAGATTTTCATTACACTGTAATGTAAAATTCAGCTGATGAAGAATTTCTTTGTAGGGCAGGTGCTCATTCATGATGCTGTTACCTTGGGTGAGGTTGGAAAGGGAAATCCAGACAAGAATACAGTTAGGAAGCTGCTGGGTCATATTTTCTTAATTTGAATGCATATTTCATATTTTAATAGTGTAAGCTCTGAACTAAAAAGCTTCACATATGATCACAAAGTTACAGTATTTACTGAAAGTGAGATAGAAGGAGAAGGAGGGGAAGATGGGAGAGAGGGAAGAGTGAGGGAAAAAATGGAAAAAAGAAAATGAAGAAGGAAAGGGAAGGAAAAATAGGAAAAAAGGCTCAGAATCAGAAGAAGGCTCAGAATTCATTGTGCAATCAGTAACCTAATTGAGAAGGATGCTGATTATATTCAGTAATGTAATACTGTAACTGAAGAGCCACCCATGACAACTGGGATATATACCTTTTTAGTTGTTTTGAGGGGATTTCTTTTGTCATTAAAATTTGCATTTTTTGAAATGTAAAAGTCTTATGTGAAGTAAGGATTGTTAAACTTGGTGTTTGACAGTTATTTTTCCTACCATATCTGTGCAATCTAAAAGTTAAATTACTCCTTTGCCCTTTTTCTCTTTTTTTTTTTTTTTTTTTTTTTTTTTTTTTTTTTTGCTGAACAGCAGCAGTTCCAAAAATACTATATACAGAAAGATTATATACTGGGTGGTAGGGTAAAGGCTACATATAAAATGCTGCTTTAATGAGCTTTAACAAAAAGGACAAATGTAAAATCAGATATCCATCACCTTTCCCCTCCCTCTTGATGTTTCTTACATTGTAGAAGATAAATGGCAGACACGTCATAGACACGGAGGCAGCCCAAGTAAAATGTAGGCTGCTTTGCCCTTCTTTCAAGTTCCTGTGATTGAACCTGGGAAAGACCTTTCTATGATCTTGTGATCAAATGCTGCCATTCAAAAAAGAAAGGCTCAGAGAAATGACTAAGAAATGGGGCTTTTACAGCTCCTCAGGACTGCTGACCAGCACAATGACATTGTTGCTGGAACAAACAAATAAAAAATCAAATAGAACCTTAGCCTTCTGCTCCTCCACTACTTTCAAGGCTGGATTGCTTTTCTCTGTGTTTTGCAGCACCATTCGAGGAGAAGGGTGAAAGGGAGACTTCAAGAGGCTCCTTGCATACTTATTTGAGTACCTTGAGGTATTCAAAACATATGGGGAAGGGAGAGAGAAGGTTCTGGTATTCAAAACATATGGAAACTGCTATTGTGGTACCCCTGATCTTTGTCAGGATGAATCTCAAAGGGAAATGTCTTCACTCGGTACTTCAGACATTTCTTGTCACTTCATGCTTGGGGAAAGGCCTGCAGAAGAGTCCTCAATGCTCCTCTGGTGCCAGGGACAGTTTTACTTTTGGAGGAAGGGACACAGTGTGGCAGAAAGACAAGACTACAAAGGGACAACAGGCTCTGTGTAATTTTTCCGCTTATATGTGTCTTCCCCTTCCAGGACACCCCCTTTCTCACTACCAAGACCTTCCTAAAGGCAACAGGGCCAAATTTTTCCCAGAATGCTTAAGGACACACCATGCACCTGCAGGATGACTTCTGTTCAGACAAGTACTCAGAAGCTTGGATACGAATCCTCTCTTTCCAGCTACCAAGTTTTTCACATGCTCTGCCAATGAAAATGTCTTTGCAGAAAACTCTCTGTACCAGCCCTGATGGGACAAACCCAGCTGAAAGCCTCCATAAGGCTGTCTGCCACCCAAGGGCACTTCAAGGTACCTCTCCTGGATGTTTCTTGAGTTACAGTGGTGTTCCAAAACATGAAAATTCAATACTCCAATTTTATTGGGACACCTGAAAAGTCCATTCCCAGAGGCTTCCACTTCTGGTAGAAATACATGTGCACAAAGGAGTGCGTCAAAAAATATCTATTTGCACATTGTTAAGCTTCAATAAAACTTTTTTTGTTCAGCTTCATTGGAATTTACAGGGTAAAGGTAAAGAAGATTGAAGCTTCTGACATAAATTTCTCTACACTTTGAATTTAAAAGTGTTCAATGTGTAAGCAAGTGGAAAAGTGTGAGGGAGGGAGGAGGAAAGGAAGATTTCTTCTGTGAAAGGCCTGAAAGGGAAATAATTTTCCTCAGTTAAAAAAAAAAAAACCCCATGAGATTATGCAAACCACTTGCTGGGTATTATTATTGAGCATAACACACTATGAGCTCAAGTGGTTAGTCTGTGCTCAGCCTTGCTCAAGTTGGCTTTTTAAATGACTTTTAAACTAGTTGGCTCAGGTGTGACAACACCATACTGCAGCAGTAAGGTCTGCAAAGCAGATGTACTCCATCATTTCAAGTGTCCTGAAGGGACTAATAAAGTAATGCAGGAGAGGAAGAAACAGGAGGAGTTGTGCCACTGCTGGCCACAGCTGATGCAAAAGCTGAATTGCTCCCTGAAATCCGAATCATGCACAAATAACTTTGCAATGTTCCACATTGTTTCATGCTCTGATTTGCATGTTTTTTATTTATTTGCTTTGTTTGTTTTAAATTGCCAGCCCTTTAGACCTAAACAATCTGAAATTCAAGCTGTGAATCTTTCTGGCTCATAAATTCTGCCTGCCGTAACACCTGCGCAACTCGTCTGTCTTGTCTCGGATTTTACAGGCGCATCCGAGGAACTGTCCCTGCACCAGAAACTTGTCAACACTTCTCCTGCTGATGTATGAGGCAAGACAGAATTCAGTGCACACACTCTCAGCTGTGCTGGGTATGCAGCAGGAGCATACAGAAGGGACTTCTTTATGCTTAAGCAAATATATCTACCATTTCCCATAAAGGGAATGGATTTTCTGAAATAGAAGATTTACATAGTCACTCTTAACAGCAAATAATGCCCATGTGTTAAAAGAAGAAAGAAAAGTATATGTTGAAATTAGTTTAGATAAACTGTGGCAGACTTCATTGTCACCAGATAATATGAATCAGAAAGGAACGCAATTCTGCTTATGCTGCAGACTTTTAGAAATCTTAGGAAAGATACGGCAGGTGCTACTGTGGCAGGAAGAAAAAAAAAAAAGGAATAATCTTTTCTCATTTATATGCCATATTGTTTTCTAACTTTCATTCTTATAAACCATGTGGACGACTTTAATCCAAACTGCAGTAATGCTATTTTATAGATCACAACCTGAATTACTGTGATATCACAAACAAACTGATCTTATGCATTTCTTGTTACAAAATAATACAAAAACCCCAACCCTGTAAAATACTTTCTCCCTAATTATACAGCTAGATTACAAAACTCAGTATTTGATCATACAGCTTTTTGAAATACAAAAAGATACCTTCTTTTCCTAGGAACTTACAGACCAGTACAAGATCAAATGAAACCAAACATAAATATAAAGCACTTCAGATCTTGACACTGTGCCCATCATCAACAACTTTATGTATTTCTGGAAAAGCAGGCTTTAGGTGATGGTAACATTCTGTCTTCCCTCACACAGCTTTCCTCATGAGCTCAAATTATATGGATTAGCACTGATACATAGACACATACTTCTTAATATCTAAAATACAAATTGGCTCAGCCCTCATTCCTCCAGGACATTAGTGTGTACCAACTACTGGGGTTTACTGAGGAAATAAATATGTCCATATCCTCCTAATCAAATGGAAATGACATAAAATCTTGACTAGGTAGGAATTTTTCTTTTTTGCTTTTTAGAAAAAATAACCCTTGCCTTTAAAGAATCTAAAGAATATACAATCTTTAAGATCCAAGAGACCTAGTAAATTGGAATGTATCTTTGCATCATGACATGGAAATATGTGATATGGAACCAGAAACATCTACAGCAATATCAGCACAGTAAGGACAACTGAAGGTTACATAAAAAACCCCAAAGGAGCTAAAGAGAGAGAGCCCCATCTTGTTCAGCAGCACAAAATGATACACTTCACATTTGAAATTCTTAAGAATGCCATGAAGCAAAACAAGTATCATCAGATTTTAAAGGCTGTCTTTAAAAGGAAGGGAACTTTGAAAGTCCAAGAAACACTTGATTCCGGGTGAAGTCAAAAGCTATTGGAAATCTATTGCTGAAGAGCTGGTACACCTTGGATTAACTACAAATGATGTTTGCTCAAGTACTGGAAGGAGGGTGAAGCCAGGAGCCTGTGCTGGTGGTGTTTGACAGCTGTGAGTCTAAAAGGGAGGGCAAACATGGAACAGTGATGAGGTTTTGGCAACATCATAGAAGCCTGCACGAGCCAAAAACCGAAGTCACTGACATCTAAACAGGGAACTGGTTTCTAAGTAAAAGGTTTTTTATTTTCCAATAACTCAGTACCCATTCTGCAGATTTTTTGTTAGAAAGTCCTTCATTACGACCATCTTCTGCAAAGTCTATGTGATCTTAAACATTATGTGATATCTGAAAAATGAAATCATTTCCTCTTCTGTACACACCACCCAGGCACCTTTTAACATCCAACACAACCCCAGCAAAAGGTCCAGAGAGCCCATTCTGCACAGAACTGTTTGTCAGAGAGAACTGAGCTTGGGACAGGGCCTGCACGTTGCTGAGGGCATGGGAAGCACGTGGGGCCCAAAGCAGGACAGGTGTTACAC
The DNA here is from genome assembly GCF_027887145.1 of Ammospiza caudacuta. Classification (NCBI taxonomy): domain Eukaryota; kingdom Metazoa; phylum Chordata; class Aves; order Passeriformes; family Passerellidae; genus Ammospiza; species Ammospiza caudacuta. The sequence goes on along the minus strand of NC_080593.1, from coordinate 41,387,567 downwards.
AGTCCTCATGGTCACCACCAAGACTCAAACAGGAGTTAAAGATTTTAGCTGTTTGTCAAAAATGAAGACTTGCAAAGAAGATGAAACCAACAGAAGTTAAAAGAATATTCAGAGGGTTGGCGATGTAAAAGAAATTTCTGCTAACAATGAGCTGAGTTTGTGTATTTATGGAGCACAGAAAGTGAAAGATAACAGCAATTCCATAAAAAATGACAGCCAGAAATTGGAAATGGAAAAAATAAATAGAAAATTTGTTAAACTGTTACTTTTTATGAAGGTCTTTACGAGGATCATATTTTCTGATACAATGAGGAATAATTTATATAGTGCAGTCTTCCATAACAATGGAAGTATTTACAAACCTGAATTCTTAGAATTCAGTTAGACAATATAAAAGATTCAGATAACATGAATATCATATACATGAAAGGAACTGAGAATACAAGTGAGAAAATCTGGAAAATAAAATTTTTGAGGATAACAATATGTAAAAGATAACCCTCTTTTTAAACTAGTTTCACTGAGTATTACCAGTAGAAAATCTAGTAGAATCCTCTTTATTTTGAGTTCTCTGTAGCATTCAACAAATGTTTTAAGATATCTACAAATCAATACCTGGTTTATAGTTTTGGCTGCTGCCTTATCTAGTTTAAAATGTCAAAAACATACATATATACAGACAGCTATGCAAATGCCCCAAGAAGAAATGTTTGGAAAAGTTTATCAGTGTTTTATCTATATAAATGAACAGAGAATTAAATAAAAAAATATTTTTAAAAAACACCAGGAGACAGGGTCTAAAAAGCTATGAAATAAAACATTTTAAGTTCATTCACTCAGAAAAGCAATTTAGAGCATCGCTAATGACAAACATGATAGTATTTGTTCATATACTAAGAGAAAAACAGTGGAAAATGTTGTTAATATCCAGTACACAGTTAACTCTCAACTGGAATACTGTTCCTTCATCACCATTTAAGGCATAAGATCCTAGAAAACATGTTGCTCTCAAGAGAGTATTCCAAGTTCCAAGTCTACTTCTCTGAAGCAAAGGTTAATTATTTGAATTTACTCTCTGTGGTGCAAGAGCATAAGAGATGTCCTAACAGAAATATTTAAACTAAGTAGAGAGGCAGAAAATATCAATTGATTTTGGTGAAATGAGTCCATAAAAATGCAGTGCTTGGAACACTTTCAAAAATAAAAAAAAAAAGAAGCACATCCAGTAATGATCAAAGCAAGATATGAGATATTTGCAAATACATCTGTATTGTTGCAGATAATTTCTTTCTATTTAAGAATTTTTACTCAAGTAAAAGTCAGCATAAAAATGATAGTCACTGGTTACTTGTGGGGTTCTTAATGTACACAAGGATCATAGTTCCCTCTTCTTTTTTTTTTAGATATCTGTAATTAAATTAGCAATAAGATAAGGAGGATTCTTGACCATGTAATGTAGCATCTATGTGTCTCACTTGCTTTAAGTTTTCTCTGAGAAAGTAACTGGCCCAATGACTTCTGACAATGCAAAGAAAATTAAATCTACCATGTACTGTAACAACCAGAAAACGTTGTGAGGGAGTATAATGGACATATCAGCAGAGGGCAGTTACCACAATTGAGACACGTTTCTGTGAAATTCCAGAGAAAAGTAAGGAATATTTGCATTTTTGCAGTCATTCAGAAAGAGAAAATTAATTACTTAAAAACATCCAAGGATACTGGACAAAAAACTGTGTAAATATCATTCCCTAAACTTCCCCATCGAAACTGAAGCCAACTTGTTACTGAGAGACGAACTAGGAAATTTTAATTTAATTCAGTGGTTGCAAAATGTAATAAATTAGCAGGATTTGATATGAAGTCTCCTATTCACCATCAAAAATAGATGCAGTACAGAAAGACTGGGAGAGAGCTACCTGCATTATTAGTAGTGCTCTTCACAATTCAATGGAGATTTAGAGCAATACAGAATTCATTTGCTGACTTTCAGCATGGCCATACAGGGTCTATAGCATTAGTTTCACATGAGGCTGAATTCTCTATAGGATGAAAATACACCCACTGGGCTGTGCAGGTCTATTTTTATCAGAGAAGCAATGCTAATAAAGGGAAAACAAAAAAACCTCTCACAAATAAAACCCACTAAAATAATAATCACTCAAAGCTACTCAGAATATTTATGAAGTTGACATGAAATCTGCCAAGAATTGAGATTTTGCAGATTTCTGCAGATGACTGTGCTTTCTCAGTCTGAAAGAAATGCTAAGACATTAACTAATTATTTATGGAACAACCAATTATTTTGTACTGTAAATCTAAGACTGAACATCATGAAATGCTTATTAGTTGAGCAAGCAAGAGAGTGGAGCAATTCCTTCTGGAGTGGAATGAAGCCAAGGAGTTGAATGGAGAAGGCCTCTTAATGAGAATAATTCACTAACACAGACACAGCGATGCTCAATTTACCTAGCACTGCACAACTGACCATCAAAATGTTTCAAGAGACAGAAAATAACCTTTACATTGTCACTGGGTTGAAGCTGAGCGGTCTGGAGCTACAATGCTCAGTTCAACAATTTTTAAGAAACAACAGTGATTGAAGTTAAAAAGTCAAGGAGGGTGGTTGTGGTTTTGCTTTCAGAAGGTACAAAGGACAGAGCCTCCAAGGTGCCCTGTGTGCCCTCCTTCCCTTCCATTGTAACACTGCTTTCCTGCTGCATTGTTGGCCTGGGCTATCTTTGATGTGTGAATCTTGGCTAGGCTCAAACATCCAGGTACACAGGACTTACTCTCTTGCAACTTTTTTCTGACTTACAAGAACAATAATAAAACCCCAAACCTGACAACAAGAAAAACCAAATTAAAAAAATTTAACTGAGTTTACGTCTCATTTGCCAAGAAAAAAAAAAAAAAAAAAAAACTAATTGGAAAAGAGCTTTCTATTCAAAATTAATGTTTGAGATAACTCTTTGGGAATGTATAATTAAGTCAGGTAAGGTATAACTTTATTCTGGCATGAAAGCCAGAGCTATGGTGCCCAGTCTTTCTAATGGGCAGTTCAACATCATGTGAAAGCTACCTACTCCAGATCTTCCATCATGACTGGGTGACCAGACAAAACTACCCCTGCAGCACACGAGCATTTTATCCTCTAAATATGCTGATGTCACAAACATATGTCCCACAGAATGTATGGTGACACATCACCAGGATCACATCTCAGGGAACTCAGCAGGGGAAGACAGCAGGAATGGAGGAGAGCTGCCAAAATGATTTGTCTGGTCCATAATCCCATTGCCTCAGGCCAGCAGCACATGGCCAACAGCCAGGTTGATTTCTTTCTTGATGGGCCTCATGCAACCTTCTATTAGCTGGTAAAGCTGAGCCAGAACATTAGAGCTTGGATGAGAGATGTGGACATAAATGCAAAAAACCCTTTCAGTTCACTGCCACACCTGAAAGAAATCCATTTGAAAATCCAAAATCAGTGTAATTTAACCCTAAAAGTATTGATCCATTTTTGCTCTCATTAAGACCAGGCCTTTGAGCAGCAGAGTTAGTAACAGACAGTGTTGCACATCTCCACTAATGCTCTCTTTGTTTTTTTAACTGATATCCATGAAGAGGTCACATAAATAAACTGAAGATGATTCTCCTTCCATGCCAATTACTGAGATGCTGGGAGAATCCTTTTCAGACTATAATTGTGATTTTCCAAGTACATTAAGAGACTTGATTTTCCTTCCTGCTTCGTGCAAGACACTTCTGTCTTTGCTGAGAGGCTTAAGTACAGGTTCATAGCACAGATGTAGAAACTGAGTACAAGCTTAACAGGAATCTACAACAAGAAGAAACTAGGAGTGAATAATTTTTTGCACTGGATAAAATGTAAATGATCCCTTCAATCAACCCCACTGCTAAGGTGATCATGTTTATGCCCTGGCTTCTTAAGAAGAGGAATTAATACAAAAAATCTTTTAATTATGGATTTAAAGAGTGACCTACTCTAATAACAAGGCACAAACAGCCTCTTTTATGTGGACCAAATACCCTGTGACAAGTTCTAACTACCTGTGTTCAGAGATACAAAATCTGCCTCCCAAAACTCAAGGACAAAATGGGATCTTACAGATACCTCCTGCATAGGTGAGTGAGTTCAGTTAATGGTTCAGTGATTATTTTCCCAAGCTGCATTATGCTATATCTGCATCTGAACAGCACTCAGGTAAATTAAAACCCTTAATATAGTCACTTCACAAATAATCCTTGCAACTAAATTCCATCTGACAACAACAATCATGAGAGAAACAGAGCAGACAATCTTTTCACACAGGCATCTTTTCTTCCTCAAGAAACTAAGAACTGATTCATGTCCTTGAAGAAAGCATCAAAAGTTATAGCCATTAAAATCCAATTTCAGTGTATCTCTTGAAATGAGATAATGAGAAGTAAATAATCAAGTAGTAAAATAAGCTGTCTTATCAAAACCCCTGTTTCGATGTACGACATTGTTCATGTTGAACACCCAGTACATTTCTGATTATTTAAAAATTAAAAAAAGAAAATTATTTTCGTTTTATAGCTGTCATTCTTCACCATGTAGCTTTCTGTCTCTAGCAGGCTCTCTAAGAATATTCTGCTTTAATACTGGATTTAATGATGTGTCCTCTCTGAGACAACTGGGAATGTGACCATGGAGCACACAGACTTATACTGACAAAGCCAGCCTTTACTGACTCCTTGCTATTCACACTCTTTCCATTGGGTGTTGCTATGATATTAAACAGATTACTGCTGGGACTCCAAGTGTGCATACAGAAAGGCAAGGCAAAGGTTAAAGTTCTCTGCCTATGTTGCTCAGCCCATTGGTTCTACGCAGCCCAAGTTTGTTGTACTTGACAAAGTTGGTGGTGTAATTCACTAGCTAGTGCTGAGAAAAATTGTTGGTGACTACTTTAGAAAAAGCAGTCTTAATATGGAGTCTTGCAGCTTGTACTAAAAGCTTTATCTTCTTTCATGAAGGTGATCTGACTAAAATTTATATGTACATTGCAGCACTCAATTACTGTACACTGTAGCTGTGCAGATGGCTTTCTTTTAATTAGAGTATTCAGTACATCTTCTGCATAAAGAACCAGGCAATGAATAAGAAGAAATTTAATGAAAGTAACTAAAAAAGGAAATAGTTTAAAGGAAGCTAGGGGGAAAAAAAAAGGTGGAGATAACTTAGGACACAATTCTTGCAAGCATTTCCTGCTCATTTAATGCAGCCCTTCAGGAGAAATCCTTGAAAATTTGCGGCCTTAGAGAGGTCTTGTCAAGCAGTAAGTATCGAGCAACTGATCACTAAACTTTGCATAGTTGATGAATGCATGGATGATAGCTAAAGATTTGAAAAGCAAAATAATAGCTGGAACTTGACTTTCAGTGTGGCACAGACACACCAGTGAATGTGTTCTGGGGGTATTGTGAGAAAGTGTCAGGACTTCATTAAGTTATGGCAAGAAAAAATACCAATATTTGAAATATCCTCAGCATTAACAGCTACTGCTGTCAATACAGGTAATAATAGCAAGCAATACTAAGTGGTAACTGTGATGAATATACAGCTGCTACAACCTGAAATCCTGGATATTAATAATCAATAATAAAGCTATAATCAATAATGAATTGATAATCAAGCTTTTATATAAGTTATATTCCTAGTTAGAAAAACATTGGCATTTAGTTATGTGGCCGCTATACTAACTGGTAAAAAAACCCAAACAAAACCAACCAACCAACCCCAAAAAAAAATCAAGAAAATCACGTTCAAAAGGAAAAAACCACAGCAAGACAACATGAATTTCATGTTCTTAAATTTGCTGCTGTCAGGCACAAATGCTTAAAACATACAAACCAGGGTAAGAAAAAGTTGCTATGGGTCATAAAAGATAGGATTCAGCCAGGGAGGTTATATGCCCTCTTAGCAGGGGCAGTAATTTAAGCCACTCTCAAGATAAATTCCAGTATTTCTGTATTCTAAACTCTTCCGTGAATTTTAAATTTCACAATGATGGCTAGACTTACCTGGTAGACCGGGTGGGGTTTTCAGATATTTGCCATTAAAATGTTGAATTACTACTTCACATTTTTCTGTAGACTCCATTCTGGAAAAGAGAAGAGAGTGGGATATGGGTAGAGGCAATATGTGTTACTAGACTGCTATGGGAGCACTCAGTCAGCAAAAAACCCCAAAAAGCAGAAGGAGAAAAAAAGGATAAGCACAGATGCTGAGAGAAACCTTCAAAGCTGTTGTTGCTGATTTTTGCAGAGAAACTGGCTGAGCCCATTAGGTCAGAGTGTGGCTCCTGAGGAGGACCTGCCACCCTCCCTGCTTGCAGCTGCACTCCCAGCTGTGTTTGAGCACAGCCCTGTCAATGAACAGACCCCTTCTGGCTCCAGGGCATCACCCAGAACAAGGACATCCTTTATGCTCTCACGTGCTGCTTGGAAAAGCAATGGACATGCTTCTAGACTCCTTGTGCACCCAGAATAACTTCAAATGGCTTAAAGAAATGAATTGCAGGATTTGGAGAAGAACACAGAGGATTAAACAACAATTATTAAGGATTACAATGTTAAGAAAGCAACCTGCAAAGACAGGCTTTATAGTAAAACCAAAGACAATGCATACATGACTATTACAACATAAAGCCAAGTTCTGGGCAAAGAAAGTAATTTATGTGCAACACCAGCTGAGGAAATGCCTTACTGTTCATCTTCTGTAAGTTCAGGATAACTTTCAGCATTGAGATATTAAAATATTAACAGTGAATTGGTAAATGTATATTTGAACAATTGTAAAAATACAGAGTTACTACTCAAACCTCAAGCCATGGTTATACCACATCTGGAAACTCACTATTGCTTCAGATCTTCTAAATTAACTGCATACAAGTCCAGAAAAAGCGTTAACTTTGCTACAGAGGGGGTTTCGAAACTTTGAAAAGAGGAAAGAGAGAAATGGAAAGCTGGTAATTTCCTAGAAAAGTTGTGTTTAAAAACCATGTTCAATGCTCCTTCATTGCACCAGTATGTACCTCCAGGTATTCTCCACAAAATAACTCTGCTGACATATATATTGCTTACTTCTCAGCAGCCTAGATCATTTTAAAATTAATTTTTTCCACTACTCTTTCTGTCACACAGTTTGGGGAAAGAGTGGTTCACACACAGCAGCAGTTTGTCTCCCAGGATACAATTCTTCTCGAGTCCAAAAAGCCACACCACAACATACCACAAAGAAAACAAAAAAAAAAGCCCTAAAAATCCTGCCTTTCAATTTAATTTTTTGAGGAAGTCAGTCTATTGTGCAATTGTTTCAGATGAAATTAAAACTTTCCCCTTCCAGGTTGTATCACTGTGTATCATGTGGGCTGGGCCATTTCTACAAGCACAAAGACAGTGACTTAGATTGTTCGCTTTGGCTTCATTCAGGCTTAACTAAGCGAATGTCTGCGCTGAGCCTTTAGAGACTCTTGTCTCTGAAAGAATAAATGCAATAAAAGTCTGTTTTCTGTAGCTGCAGGCACTTGGTGTCAAACCATGTTATGTTGCACCACACAGCAGTGACAATTTCATTTTAATACATGGGGTACATTTTAACAAGCCAAAGCAATCCCTGCAAAGAATGCAATATATAAGCTGCCAAATGAAAGAGACTCAGTGCACTTCATGCGTTTTATGTGGGAAGAGAATAAAAGTGAAACCCACAGTGTTCTGGGATAAAAAGCCCATAATTCGAATAGCACTCTGAAAAAGAATGTGCACGTTTTCCTCTCAAGTTTCACAATTAACGGCTCTCAAATGCCATTGCTGGCTATCTGTAATCTGGCACACGCTTCGCTTGAAACCCACACTGGCATTATCGACTCAGCCTGAAAAGGCAGCACAATAGACAAAGCCCTCTATACATGCTCCCCTCAGATGTGTTGCTGAGTAACAACTGCATCCATCCCTTGCCCGCCCCACCTGAGCCCTCGTGTGCTTTCTGCAATTCTGCCCGTGGGGGTGGCAGAGGCTGGCCAGGCAGCCACGCACTCATCAGGAAGGCTTCCAGCCCAGGGCCACCAAACATGAATTGTAATTGTCCACAACACCCCTCTGCTTGGAAAGAAACCTTTCAAAGTGAGTTCTTCAGGATGATTAGCTCACTGATTGACTGGGAAAAATTAGGGGTACAGAGCAACCAGATATATTAGCAAAATTCTGATTTTTGCCTTAACAAGACTCTGGGTTTAGTTTAGTTAAAATTCTGACCAATATTAGCCATTTATGTGGGTTTTTATGTGCCAATGTCTATGGCAGGCACTTACACACGAGTTTAATCTATCCACACACACAGATTCACACATTACTCCTCTTCTTGTTTTATCCATAAAGATGAGCTGTATCTGGGCAGAGATCCCAAAAAATACACTTTCTTTAGGTCCACATTAATAAATTCCTCCTACTTTTCCTTCAGAAACTGCAGCACTCCTCTATTGTAGAATGTGCTTTGAATTATTCTTCTTATACAAGCTAGCAATGTTTCAAAATGTTGCTTGAGACTGGGATTTAATAAAAATATCACTAATGGAATCGTTATATGCTAAAAGGTTTTCAGTAAAAGAATGTCAGCTGAGCATGGGTAAACTTGGGAGAAGAACACACTTAAATATATTTTTTAATTTAATACATTTTTTAGTATTGGCATTCCTTTCATAATGATAGAACAAAAATATGACAAAATATAATATTCTGGATAAAAGATAAAGATCCTCGATGCTTCAAAACTTTCTACTGAAAGAGATTGATATTCAATACTTGCTGGAAAGGAAAGGAAAACAGCTTCATGTGATAATAGAAATTCGGTCTCATTAGATAATTTGTGAAGTGTCACTTTCAAATTCCTTTCAACTGCATATTTATGGTGTTTATCCTAAGAGGATATAAAACAATAATTCATCTTTAAATGAAATTTGGAGATAATCATAATGCAACTAAATATTATTTTGAACCAAGAGTGCACCGCAGAAAAAAAAATAATTATCAAAGTCATAGGTTTTTATAATTTTTTAAAAGGTACAGATAATTATATAAACCCAGAAGAACTAATAAAACTACGATAATTTATTTTTACCTGTGTTTGTATATCTCCCAATTCTAGAAACTAAGTTGTAGGGATCCCAAATACAAAATAAGTAATAAGACTGTCCATATTCTGTCCAATTTGAAAAGAAGTAATTTTTTTTTAAATCTGAAGAATGTTTTTATGATTTTTTTCTAGCTATACTTTGCAAATTAAAGATACTTCAATATGAAAAGTAAAAGAAAAGAAAATCCAAACAAACTTAAACAGTGGATGCTTAAACAAATATCAAAACCAAATAATTTGATGTTCAGATCTTGCTATTAAATACTTATTATATTTATATTCTATTATTATATTATGGAAATAAAATTAAAATAATTTATTTTAATATTAAAATTGTATTATCTATCTCTCAGACACCAATGGCACCAAAGTAGTCATTATGTGCTGTTAGAAGTAATAGGGAGCATTTAACATGAAAATAAAATGAAAAGAGAAGAGAAGAGAAGAGAAGAGAAGAGAAGAGAAGAGAAGAGAAGAGAAGAGGAAATAAAAATTATTTAAACTGCCTACCTAAAGCTCTTATACATGCTTATTATAAAGATTGATGCAGTGTCAAGAAACAACTAAATAAAATTTTTATATAAGGAATACCATGGTAATTACATAATTATTACCTGAGAAATATTCAGTACCATGTAATTACCACTTAGTGGAAAAGTGTGGGTTCGGTTTGCATATATCCTATAGTCACTTTGCTTAATAATAAAAATGTAAATGAGAATTAGGACTATTTTTTTAATATGCAAAATAAATATTTAAAGATTAAATTGTTACTCCCACATTAATGTTATTATCAACACAATAATATTGTTTACATTTAGAAGAGGGGAATAATAAATCTTCAAGAACAATGTTTCCTTACTATTTAAGGCATTTTGCAAAGATGGAAGCAGGTAGGTAGCAACAGTATTCCACAGTGAGGGGAGCCTAAAGAATGGAGACCATAGTTAGAATACACACCAGAGAACTGAATTTCTTTAGCACATCAAGAAGATGACTAGAGGGGCAGTCTGACAGCACTTTATAAATACCTTTGTGAGGAGAATAAACCAGGGAGTAAGGACTTCTTTACTCTTCCTGAGAACGTTGTGGCAAGAACCAGATAAATTCAAAAGAGAAATTAGGCAGAAACACTTAACTGCAAGGAAGATGATCCACTGGCAAACATTAGACAGAAAATCGGTGGTCCTTTTTTTCTGGTTGATGTCTCTGAATAATTTCTGAAAGTCTTATTTTAGTAAGACATGAGCATTATCTCAATATTAGGTAACAGGTAGTATTTCAACTGCTAGGATATAAAAGATGTGAGGCAAAATTATCTACAGGTCTCAAATACTCTAAAGAGTATCTCTAAACAAGATAGTTTTGATTAGCATGAGGTTTCCTGTGTTTTTCATCCTTCCATGGAAATACATTCACTAGTTTTTAAATTTATTTTGCTAATTTAATTCCAGGCATTCTAAGACCCTGATGTGACTGCAACCTGATTTCCTCCTTCCCTGTAACAGATTTAGGTATCTTATCTCCCCAACTTTTCAGTCAGTAAGAGATTGCTTCAAGATGTTTGTGCTTTTTGGTTTGAATCCATTTTATGTTGGAAAAAAGCTATTCCCTTTGCCACTCACAGCCTAAGAAGACATTTATTTTGACAAGTTCTCCTCATGGCTCACAAATTATATCTTTTCCCAACATGTCTTGCCTGTATATTCTTCAACTGTCTGCTTGAACAACAGGAGGTTGTTTACTTTCTCAGATAAATATAAAAAATCTACAGAAACCACTCTTTTCCTCTGGAGATGTGGTTCATTCTGTACCTTGCAGCATCACCCATTATGCCAAGGTGAGCTGCCTGAGTATCTCTGCACTACATTATCTTTTTTTAGAGATAAAAAAACTCTAGAGACCCAAAACCTCTTTGGGTCTGCTCTCCATAGAGAAACCTGTTTGGGTCAGAAGAAATAATTTCATTACATATACATTATCCTGAAAACCTTTGAAAGACGCACAGCCTCCTTTAAGGAAAAAAAAACCCAAAACCATAGAAATTAAAGGCTCATCTCTCTAGTTTTACATCAGTGGAAACTGGAGCATAACCATTTCTACTGAAATCCATGCAGAGCTTCTATAAATAGAATAAGATCCTGTGATGGCTCAAAATCTCGTTTCCTAGTTTTTGTTGCTCCCTTTTAGTTGCCGAGTTGAATATTGTTTCCAAAGACTAAATTTAAGACATGTAAAATGGGGACAAGCAGGAGATAAGTTTAGTAAAAAAGATAGAAAAAGCAAAGAAAAGCAAACCATTAGAAGCTTTCCCAGAATAATAAGGTAGGGAAAAGATGAGGATGAAGCCCAAACTCCCAAGAGCAGTGTTTAAATGCCTCACTTCAGACCCCCAGCTAGGTCACAAAGGGATGGAAGCATCTCCCTGATGTGTACCTTTGCTCTGAGGTGACAGCTAATTGAGAATCTCTTGACTTTGGTCATTTGCTGGGAACAGCATCATAACATTTTTTTATGACCATTTGTGTTGTACAGGTTTTCTCATGTTACTGGAAAAGAACAGCACGAGCACACAGCCATTTCCACCTAGACCTAGGCTGATTTATGCTACTGTCTTCACAGTCTCAGGTTAAGTATTATACTGGTGCCTGCCAGCAGTGCAATACTTGACTGTCTGACTGTCAGCATTTCCATCATAAATTTCTGTTTTCAGAAGCTTATGACTTTGTTGTAAAATGTCGCTTGTGGGAGGAATCTTGCAAGGTCGTTTTAAGTTACAAGACAGCAAACAAAATAAAAAAGTTAGTGGTTTCTACCTCTTTCTTTGCACTTTATCATTTAAAAAGACCTATAAAATGCTTGTTCTGCTGCTCAGCTGAGTGTGACAAACCTGTGTACGGTATTATTAACAATACTATCTCTTTAGGGAAGATACTTAAATAATACTTGAATGGTATTTTATTGTGGGGTTATAAAAAGCAATTTTTATTTCATTGATTCAGTGGTACCAGTAAAGTCCCTCCCCAAGATATACACCAATATCTCCTTACTCCCTTTTCCAAAGTCCTAAAAGTTCTTCAATTAAACTCACAGTACCTCAGGCTTGGATTATGCAAATTACTCAGCCAAATTATCTGATGGCTCCCAATTTTCCAGCTTCCTCCCTCATCACCTTTCAGAGCTGCATATTCATTTTCATCTTATGGAGTCCCATTGATTTTTGTCTAGGGATCCGTACGTATGATCCATATGTCCTTCCCTGGAGTTTTTCAGGTGCCACAGCAGATGGATATCTGAGGGTGTCAGAGATACATCCCCACACAGACCTCCCCACCACCCTGCAGTGTTGCTCTGAGGCTTTTCCAGGGAGGCCTTTCAGTGGAAAAATATCACCACAGACATATTTTACAGATATCACACAAAGTCTTTGGAGCATGTTTGGGACTTCCAAATTAGTTTGGAAATCAGTTTAATATCTCAGTTTCACCTGAGATATTAAATTATAAAGCAATTTCCTGTGTAAGATGCAGGATATGACAGATCATTCTTCTGACTGAAAGTAGGAATGATCCTTATAATATCTAAGCCTGAACTACCATCCCAGATGATGGATTTATTCAAGCTAAATTATAGCACCTTTTCAACCACCTTCAATTAAACCCTTGAATAAGGAAGAACAAAGCAGTTTTCCTCTTCACAAATGCATCCCTAAACTGCCTGAATGTTCTTTATCCCCTGGTGCTGCTGACACTTCTATCTCCAAAGTAGCATCATCGCTGATCCTCAGAAATCTCTCTCTCTAAATATTCCTCCTAGCAAACAGCACCACTGCTTTGCCTCCACTGTGATTTTGTCATTCCTTTATCTTCTGTCACCTTAACATCTGGAATTTATCCTCTGTGGGCCTGTGGAAATCCAAGTCTTCCAGCACATACAGTTCCTCTTTTTAAGTGGCAACACTTCTTTGGGATGAAGATAAATATTTCCCTCCATGCTCTCAATACCTTCTCCTATCCAGTAATTCCAGAGTCCCTCAAAGACCTTCTTACTATCTCTGATCTGCTTTTTACTCATGCCATCAACATCACTACAAATGTTGTCTGCCAAACTCAAAAAATATCAACTTTAAAATTATATCTTGAAATTTCAAATCCAGTTTCTGTGGATTTCTTTCCATTTTTTTTGTTTGTTTTGTTTGGTATTGTTTTGCTCTCTTTCATCTTGCTGATTTTTTTTTTCTGGATGAAGGACCATGTTTTTGTTCTAAGCTCTGAAGAATACACTTACACTTTTGAAATGAAAGATCAGCTGTGGAATTTATTAGACAACTCCCAGCAACAGGTATTTAACAGAAACACCTACAAATTTAAGCATTATGACAACATTCTGTGCAATGGCACCACAGTGTCATTCCCTCTTTTAACAGGCAATCTTACAAAAGACTAAACTCAAAGCTTCACATCCAAAGAAGTGCCTCCTTTTTTCCAATATCCTACTTCTAGTAAGCATTTGTGTCCCCTCCTATTTCTCATTTCTCTCTCTGCTCTAGGATAGGCTGTGTTTAGTCTCAGCTTCTCCTTGCAGGTGTCAACAGAAACAGCCCTGCCAAAGACCACAGCAGTGTGAGCCCTGTGGAAGGTCAGCTCCCAAGGAGAGTCTGAAGGCAGGTAAAATGGCCTGGAAATAAAAATCATGGGCCAGGGGTGAGGCAGAGGCAGATGTGCAGATTTTATAGCATGGATTGGCTTTTATGAAGCCACAGTCGAAATCTAAAGTTTCCTTTCTCTGGCCCCTTGCTCATAACTCTCCTCCCAAAAATCTCCCCTGGGGTGTACCGAGGCATAGTTGGCTCAGGCCACACTGAAATGCTCTGGAAAGATTCAGGAAAATCTGTTCAGTTGCTTTTGAAGGATGCAAAAGAGAGGAAATTGTTTCATGGCTTGACTTTCACTCAGAGTTAGTTTTGTACACACATACTCTAAGGGAGGCTGTTAATGTCACCAGACATAACTAAGATAATTTTGATCCAAGAACATTTGAAGTTCTTCAGGTTATAAATGATTGAGTAGCCACCTGCAGTACTATAAAACTGCTAGTCATACCCATTTAGAAGAAAAATCTGACAATAGCTGCCTACCTTCAGTCTTTACTTCTCACTGTTTTTGAATGAATACGCTTATTTTGAGACTGACTATTTCCATGATTGGGCAGACTCAGAAAATGACTTTTAATCATCATAAAATGTAATTAATAACTTTGAAACATCATATTTCAAAATTGCTGGATGCTGCATCATTTCAGCATAGGCAAATTTAATTTTTTTCTCTGGTGCTTCTGTGGCTCTGTTTAGAGCTATGCTAAGCATCATGGTATATTCCACAGGCAGGCAAGATATACTGTGATAAAAGGTCCCAATCAGAATAGCCAGGATTCTCACCTGGGGTGCTGCTTTGAACTTCTAAAATCTTATTTGGACTGGAAATCCAGCTTCCATCCCCTACCTATACTGCCTTGGTGCCCACGCCATAGGCACACTAGAATGAAGCCTTCATGACTACAAGCACAGCTAAACAAATTAACAACCTGTTTGCTTTGACATACAGGAAAAAGATACCATATAGCACTTCTTTACAAAAAGAAACTCAGCTGGTTATGTAATTAAATATTGTATTGATAATTCTGCAAAGCCAGGAGTCAGCATTCAACTATGGTTCTAAATTCCTGGATAAATATTAGCCTCACTCAAATCAGTGGGAGATCTCCTGCACACTTTGATGGAGTGAAGGTTTTACCCCACTGTCATTGACATGGTGAATTACACAACCTACAAGTTAGATCATTAAAGATCCCTGAAATATGTTCCATAATTAAATACATTTTCAAAACGTAAGTCAATTTTCAAAAAATGCAAGTTTATCCATGACTTAAACTAATCTATATTTAGTGAGCTAAAAAAAATCATGTTATAATTTGCAAGAATGCAGTGTGCCATCTTTCAGCATAAATGTTTTGCCTTTTCTCATTGAATTCAGACAATATTATCTAAACATTTTTTGTGCATAATGACCTTTCACATCAAGGGCTGAGGTAACACTACAATGTCACTTTTCTTGAAAGCTAATGTTTCATCACACAGTGCCTCATTTCACTCAGTGGTATTATGGTACTAACAGAAGTGCCATGATATACCAAGATATGATGGATTTCAAAGAAATTTTATGGATGAAGAAGTTATTTTGCTTCCCTTACAAAGCATAGTGTTATGAATATTCTGTAGAAACAATGATCTGGGATTTTTTTTCCCCTTTTCTTTTGAAGCAGAAGACCGATTTGCAGCAGAATTGCAAATTTCTCTTCTTATTTGTTTTTTCAATACCTTTCTATATATAGCACTCTATTTCTTGGCTTTTGAAAAGAAAACTATTTGATTTGAGAATGTTTCAAGCTGAAGAGAATCTATGTAAATATTCCCTGAGAGTAAACATGAAGCCTTGTCTATCTGTACTAACAATGAAATACATGGTAATAATATGTTGCCCATTCTGTCTAAAATGTCTGACTACTCCATCAGAGCATCAGGGCTTTTTCTATGCAAATATTTCTCCTTAAGCTCTTTTCATAGCTGCAGTTCAAAGAAGCTTGAAGGAAGCTTCAAGGAAGACACTTTTCTTCAGACACAGTTCCTACCTTTTGCTCTTCCAGCTGCTAAGTTTACTTTCTCCTGTTGCAAAAATATTGTCAAATATTTAAACAGTTTCATAGAATGGTTTGGGTTGGAAGGGACCCTAAAGACTGTCTCATCTCTCTCCAGATTTCTTACAGGATTCCTTCAGGTACTGAACGGCTGCAATAAATTCACTCCAGGATCTCCTAAGCACAGGCCTTGGTTTCTTTACCAAATGTGTGCTTTTTGCTGTAGGACATTTATTATTACCCAAGCTTAATCCTGAATGGATAGCTCACTATTCCCAGCCATTTTTATTTACATTTGCCAAAACAGAATGAACCAGTTTTTAGAGCAATGAAATGAACATCCTTCTACACTGGCATTTTCTGGTGGAAAGAATGGATACAACCCGATAAAGGTGCCACTCTGCATCTTCCATAGCTGTGAGATTTCAAAGCTACAGAACAGACAGCAACTGCAAAGGACCAAAGGCGAAAAAATGTGCATGAAAAGTAAGAGCAAAGGTTTCACCTGGCAAAGCCGACTCCTCTGCTGACTCCATTCGCATCTCTTAATATTCTGGTGGAAATGACATGTCCAAAGGGTTTCAGCATATTCTCCAGTTCCTGCTCATCCATGGACACGGGTAAATTTGAGATGTATAGATTTGTGGGATCTTGCTCTTGTTGCTGTGACAAAATAAGAGAAATATCCTCAGTTAGGCTTAACACAGTAGAATAGCTTATGACTTGTAAAAGAAGGGCTGCTCAAAATAGGACCAAGCCAAGAATTCATAGCTGCATTAGAAGAAAAGCTGGGTAATCTTTTCATGAAGGCAACATATTTGCCAAATTTCTGCAAACTCTCATGCATGTGCTTAATTCTGTGCGTGATTGCTCTTATTGAACTCAGTGACACTACTCATTTATAGAAAATTACTCTCATGAACAAGTGTTCTTGTATTTGTGTCCTAATTTAGCAAAGAGATTGTGAAGAAAACGTGATTTCTCCAAATGTGCTAATGTTAACATAAATAAAGAAAAAAAATTCAACATGTATTTTAAGCAGATGTGCTTTCCAGCCTGAAAACTTCCCATTCAGCCTGTTCATCATGAAAAAGGTTAGTTGAAAACACAGAATACTTTTCATAGTATCTTCTCCTGTTCTTTCCCCATCTAAAATGCCTTCCTTAATAATAAGTAACAAGATCTAACTGGGCTGGGAGAGGATGGGGGAGTTCTGCAGTTCAACCTGTGGTCCTGGGTGACACAGGTCACATGTTTATTCTGAGACTAAATGAAAACATCTTATAAAACAAAGCCTGTAGCATGAATAATTGAAAAAAAACAAATTTGAAAGCAGTTTCTTGTTCTATTTCAGCTCTTTAGGCTAAACTTTCCATTTTGGTAACCGCTCCAACTCCTATTCTTGCTCACTGAACTCTTGCATAGAAACATGAAAGAGACATAGATGCCATATGTAAAATAACTGTATTGAAGCAATAAAAAAAACCCCTTGTCTACAGACAACCAGGTCTTGATTGCATTAAATCAATTTAGTTATGCCCTTGCAAATTTTCATGGCTCTGTCCATTTTTATTGATATAAGCTTTACATAATATCTGATCACCTGCCAGCACAAGCCTGACTGGGATCAGGCATTACTACATAATTGCAGCTAATGTTAAATAACCAAAAATATAAGATGCAATCATTATATTGTGCAGTAATCCAGACAACACCTTCTCTGAGAAAGTTCTCTGAGACAGAGTTTTTAATTCTTTTTATTACACATTTTAATAGGCAGAATTAATTTGTACCTGTTCAACATTGACTTGACAACAGCAATACTCTTTTTTTGCTGAGTTGTCCTAAAATCAGATTAATAACCTTGCAGCAGCACTGCAACCTTGCACTGTTATGAAATTACACACAGTCCTGCAGCCATCTGCCCTGGTTTAACTAAACTAGTTTCAAATTTCACTCCATTAAAATCAGTGAGGATGTGCCTTGTCAAACACAATCATGCATTCTGTTTCAAGAAGATGTATGAAGACAGGACAGAACCAAGATATCTGCTTCATCACTGCCTTTTACATTCGAGGCCTCAATATTGGAAATTGCTTCAAGCTGTGATTCACACACACCATCTTTGCAGTGGCAAGAATGACTAAGGTAAATCTAAGGTAGCTAAGTACCAGAATCAGAAGCTGAAGAAAGTTTTTAGCTTCTCTTACATCAGACTCTAGGGAAATTTTAACCCTTTTGGATGAGACAAAAAAACCTGTAAATAGAGACCCTAAAAGGTCCAAAATCAGGGGGCATGTAATACTGTTATGCTGTTTAATGTGGATTCTGATCTCAGGGTTATGGATGCTTGTCTTTGGATGGACTGGCTAATGACCACTGCATTCTAGCTTTGCATCTCCCGACTCACTGCCCCACGAAACAACACATTACTGTGCATGATGAATTCTTTTGTTTTTCAAAACAGAAATAAAAGACTAAAGCAGTCATGTTTTCAAGCTGCTCTCCATAAAAATATACCCAGTTATTACCATGTCTTTAAGTAAGGGGCAGAAGAGAGGAGAGGAGCGCCATACACGGGAACGCTGAACTTACTACAAATTCAACTGAAGTGACAAACCTCAAATATAGAAAAATCTTTTTTCCCTTTCCAGTTATCTTTCCCTGCAGTTATCTTCCTTGCTCTCACATCAATTTACATTTATACACATCCAAAGCTAGTTCCTCTCCAGTAACCAAAAGATGCTAGTGAGGGGTCAGAATTGCTACAGTACCAACAATGGAAGGAAAATCATGCAAACAGTCCTGGAGGGAAGGTAGACAAGAAAAGAAGAGGAATATGAGCTTCAGATCACACTTTTTGCTTTGGGAAAAGCAAGGAGACAAGAATGCAAATAATTTTCTTTCTCTGTCTCTTTTTTTCCTTTTCTTTATGTTTTTCCCCTTTTCTGTATGCAAGCTATGTAAGTTTTATTGGTACTTCCCCCCCTTATCCACCCTCCACACCCCAAAACCATATAAAAAATGAAACATGTAGGAATTTGGAAGCATCTTCATTGTTACTAAGTACTTTGAAAGGATGAGCAATAGAGGCAGGTAAAGCAGCGGCATTCAAAAGCAAATTGAAGCAGAAAGTTTTGCAATTCCAATTGGCTCAGTTCTTCAGAAATAATTCCATTATTATGCAAACCTCTACCTATTGATTGGTTAAGGGCTTTGATTAATCCACCAATCAATGCTCAAGGACTAACATCTCTTGCTAATATTTAGAAAAAAATATGCTGATGAAATCCCTGTAGCCAAAGACCAGACTAACGTAGAAAAGTGGAGTTATGCATCAGTAACTTCACGACAGCCTCTGCTTTCACTGAAGCAACTCAGTCCCACAGCACATTAAAATGAGAACTCCTCCTTTGACTACTCAGTTTTCAAGCTGGGTCATACAAACAAAATAAATAAGAACCGTTGCCAATGTGTTTCACTTCTGAACCAGGAACACATAAACCTTTTAACTGTGCTAGAGATTAAATGTCGTTGTTTTAAATATCCGTGGAAAGTTAGCTACACTCTGAGGATGAATGAAAGACTAGCAGACCATAGTCACTCTTTCACAGGGATTTGCCAAGTCTATCTTTTATCAATGTGATAAATAAATACTTCAAACAGAGAGAGACAGATGAGGCCACTCACGCTACCTCTGCAACACAACAGTGTTTTCTAAGAAATGAAAAAATTCACATTATTTTTCCTTACTATACAAATATAGAATTTAGAGAAATACCCCTTTCCTTTAGAGAGAATTATCAGCCCACAGAAGCCATATATCACACAACCAACTGAAACAAGATGAAATGCCTTCACAGTAATGCAGCCAGGAGCTGAGGAGGCTTTACAGGGGTGATGTGGAACCCAGCTGCCCTGTCACTGTGCAGCCAGACCCCACTGCCACCTACCCTCGTGAGTCCCTATTTCTCAGGCTTGGTCCCACTCCCAGCCTCTGGCACTGAGGCTCCTTGTGATCTTTTTTTTCAGTTGTGCAGAGATCTCTGATGTTCATTGTGGAGGTCCAAACAAAAACCTCTCATTTTGCCCAAGCCTTTCCCTCCCAGATTCCCCAAGCTCCTGTGTGAGATATTCTCTTCCCTATCCCTGTGACACTGCTGAGCTTTTCACTGTCAAAGGTAAGTGTCCTGCTGCTCAAAATGTGCCTATCTGTTGACAAGATAAGCCTAACCAGAACCATAAGTCCAAGCACCCCATGAACTACTTGTCTTTCATAATCCTAACAGCTGACAGCTCAGTTTCTGCCTTCAGTGAAGGAACAGCTCCCGGGGTTGCAGGACTGATGGTGCTGTTAGTGTCTGGATCAGGCTCATTCAATGCTCTCTAAGACTTTTCATTAGACTTTAAAATGCTACTTTCCATCTTGGGCCACTAAAATTTCATTTATTATTGTCTCCAGTCCCAAAATGCACTGACTGACCAGTCATCAGTGAGAGAGCTGAAACTCTTCTGTTTGATACTGAAGGTCACTTCAGAACTGCATCTTCATCCTATGACCCCAATAGTCTGGGCAGGAACCAAAAGGGTGGGTGGCAGAAAGCCACACGCTCACCAGCCACAAACAACTCCAACAGCACTGTGACTTGGATGCCCCACAGCTGGAGACTGGGAGCCAGTGCTGTGGGGCACCAGCCAAGCAGAGCCTGGGCTTTGCTAGGGAGTTCACAGAATCCCAGAATCACTAAGGTTGGAAGAGATCTCCATGATCAAGTCCAACCAGTAACCCAACACTGCCAGGTCTACCACTAAACCGTTTCTCTAAGCACTACTTAAAAACTTCCAGGGACAGTGATTCTACCGCCTCCCTGGGCAGCCTGTTCCAATCCTTGACTGTTCTTGCAGTGAAGAAATTTACCCTTATGGGCCACACAAGAGACACCATGCTGGCCCTGCACTGTGGTGGAGGGACACACCTGTGGATGCAGCCTTCCCAAAGCACACCTGTCCCTTGGATCTAATCCCCCACGAGTGAGAAGGGCCTCCAAGGGGGACCAGGGCCAGCCACTGCAGGACCACTGTCCTGGAGGCTCACAGGAGCAGGGGTCTCTGCAGGCTCTCTGCAGTGTGGCAGCACATTTCCCCTGCCTTTCCCAGGCTCTATGCCAAACACAGATAAATAATGAGTACAACACCAGGCCAAGTTGCTGCTTCATGAAGACAACAGTGAAGCAACTGTGCAGCCTGCTGAGTGTTCCGACTGGAGAAGAACCATGCTCAAGACATGCAAACTTGCAGGAGCAGTCTCAAGGGACGATCAAAAGCCTGCTCCTGGCTGTCCTCACAGATGTTCATTTTAGCCAACGTCTCCCATTTGACAGCCCAAGGATTTTCCACATACAGTTTGCACTTGCACTGCAGCCCCAACTAAGCAGGGATAAACTCATCCAGTCAGTCCCAACCCTAGGAAATCCTGGCACAGCCTCCCACCTTAGGCTAAGCTCATTCTGGGGCCCTGGTGTGTGCCAGTCTGTGTGGGTACGCTGAGTGCCAGAGAATGAGCCAACAACAACAAGAAAAAAGAAATTAAGTCGATTTAAGCTCCTCTCCAGAGAAGTGCACGGCTTTTTGCAACTCCCTTTGCTCCCACTGCAGCCTGTTTAACCATCATTGTATGAGCATAATACCTCAGCTCCTCTGGCCCTTGTATTCCAGCGGCTTTAGCTGCATGCATATTCTGGCTTGGGATGTGTATGATAGACACTCTCAAAGTGGTCAAAACCACACCTAGAAAGGCTTAAAATTGTGAAGATTTTTTTTTTAATTATAATTTGAAAAAAAATCCAATCTTTAAATTGGAGGGTTTAAAATTGTGAATACTACAAACCAGCAGAAGGTCAAGCCCATGTTTTTGATTGGCTCAGACCAACTCCAGTGGTCACCAGAGCAGGCGTCCTGCTGCAAGGCTCTGGAGTTCAGCAGTCAGGAGCAGTTGTACTGGGAAACAGCCAGAAATTCTGTTACTGCCTTTAAGCAAGAACTGGGCCAGTCACTCAGCTCCCAAGGCCTGTGCCAAGGAAGCAAAAGAAGTTTATAAAGCAGAGGGTTTGAAGCACACTACACCAACAGCATTTCAAACAAAAAAAAGAAGAAACAAAACCAAACCCAGCCAAGTGGGGCATGTGCTACAACTCCAAGTTTGCTGTTTGCTTTGCTGGGCCCTCCCAGACACTTTGTAAAGGAAGGACAACGTTCAGATGGGATTTTCCCTCCCATCTTGAGATAATCTTTGGAAGCAACGCGTGAAAAGCTGAAAGAACAATTCCTTCTTGTGTGAGCTGAGGCTAAAGCTCCTTACGCAGTACATTTAGTAATGCATTCCTGAAAGACACGTGTAGGGAGGGGCAGACAGCTTTTGGCAATGTTATTTTTTTCCCAAAAGGAACTCAAAACTCTTCTAATCTGTGATCCCAGTAGGACTGGAAACTGAGTATGTTTGGTTTATCTGGAAACCTTATGTACCAATTCCTTTTACTGAACCTAATTTATTTCTCCTTAGAGCAGCTTGCTCTAGGAAACCAAGCACTGATTATGAGTTCAAATGATTTCTTTTTCCATCTTCCAAACTTATTCTGGGTATTTAACTTTGCATGTGGATCAATATGAGATTCTGAACTCCTCCTTTAAAAGATATAATCAATATTTATTCTATTGATCAATAGTACTATCAATATATCAATATTTATTTATTTGCTTGTCTTTAATAAATTTAATCTTTATTATACTCATTTTGACACAGGTCAATATTACAGCACACCTTTAGAAAAACAATTCTGTCTTTTTAGATGCAGGTTCAAAACACTCTTTAAGCAGTTTTTTCCTCAAATTAGTTCATCTCTGCCTTATGGCTACTGCCCAGATCTTCAGCCTATGCATTGAACTCCTTGTCTCCTTTAAAGATCTAGGTTGAACTTCTGTATCCCCTCAAGACAAAAATAGTAATGTTTTTTATAGAAAAAAACATTTATGGATCCATATATATGAAACGAGATCATCTATACGGAAACATTTATGTTGTATTTCACACGTTTTCCAGTGTTTGCTCACCATTTTGAAAACTGCAGTTGTATGGCAGCATCAGACTCATCTTCAGTTTATTAAATTATTTCTAAACTGGAGCCTTTATAGCCACTAAGCTTAAATTAAATTTAGAGGAAGCATGCAATATTTACCCTCAGAAGATTCACATTCAATATTCCTGTTGTTTCATTTTTTATATTTTTAATATTCACATTTTTAGTACTGCAGATCATGAGAACTTTCAGGACATCTGAAACAGACATTAATTTAAAAGCTGATCTTATGCACATTTGGTTGGATTCACAGACCAAAATTCAGAATGAAAAGACCTTCCCCCCAGTTTTCTATTGTTACTCCATTTAGTCCAGCTGCTTTCTCATATTAATATAGCATATTTTTTCACATGTGCAAAAGATGCCTGGTTTCAGGCAGAGTAAGGTATTGAATTTATAATCATGGTGTTTAACTTCCACTCTAATACCTAACGTCTTTAAGGAACATTTAGAGATGTTCTCTCTTCACTGATCTATTCAGGCATGGCAGAATGCTCCTAACTTACTTAATCACTGCTAGATAGGATGAATATGGGCTAGTAATGTGAAAGTTAAAAGAAAGTCACACCAAACTCCACCACCTCCTGGTATCAGAGAAGTGACAGCAGGAAATCCTTTTCCTCCTTCTCAGCAAGGATGGGAAGGAAGGGTGTAGTGTAGGGATTGGGGATGTGCCTGTGTACCTGCATGTGGTGCCTTCCCAATCAATGAAGATACACTGATATGAATTAAGAGACCTGCTTTCAAAGATTTTTTACATTACATATTTGTTTTATAAAAAGAAGGAACAAACTAAAAAACTCTCATGAAACCTTTGCTATAACAATGGTCCAGACAATGCAGTTTTCCAGATTTGCCAATGACATATTTTAAACCATCACTGCAGTGAGCAAAATGAATGAAGGGCAGATGACAGGGTTCCCTTTGACTTTTTCCTTGCTTATTTGCTTTCTTTTGTGTGGGCACATTTTTAACAATATAGAAAGATAAATCAATGGCCAGTTAACTATTGATCCCTGGCTAGTTTCACTCTCTTGTTCAGGACCACACCAAAAGGTTTACAATGCTGTAGAGAAAGCCTAAACTTCACATGGATTTTATAAATGCACAATGTATTAATAATATAACAAATACAGTTGAAGGAAACTGCTAAAAGTAATGCAGGTCTCCTTGTCAAGAATATTTCTGAAGTTCTTTTAGAGAATCTTGAAATTGTTTAAGTTGGAAAAGACCTTTATGATCACTGAGTCCATCCCTTAACCCAGCACTGCCAGGTCTGTCATTAAACCATGTCCCTACCTGACACATGTACTTGTCTTTTAAATCCCTCCAGAGATGGCAGCTCCACCGCTTCCCTGGGCAGTTTGTTCCAATGTTTGACAATCCTAATGGTGAAAAATTTTTAACTAATATTCAATCTGAACCTCCCCTGGTGCAACTGACCTGGCTACGACCTCCTTGCAGGCAGTTGTGGAGAATGACAAGGTCTCAGCTGAGCCTCCCTTTCTCCAGGCTGAATAATCCCTGCTCCTTCAGTTGATTCTCACAGGACTTGTGTTCCAGAACCTTCACCAGCTTCATGGCCCTTCACTGAACCCACTTCAAGCCCTTCCTTGTCTTTCTTGCAGTGAGGGGCCCAAAACTGAACACAGGATTTGAGGCATGGCCTCACCAGTGCTGAGCACAGGGGGACAATCCCTGCCCTGGTCCTGCTGGCCACACTACTGCTGATATAAGCCAGGATGCCATTGGCCTTCTTGGCCACCTGGGCACACACAGGTTCATGTTCAGCTGGATGTCAACCAGCACCCCCAGGTCCTTTTCCACCATTCAGCTTTCCAGCCACTCCTCAGCAAGCCTGCAGTGTTCAGTGGTGTTATTGTGACCCAAGTGCAGGACCAGGAACTTCACCTTGTTGAACCTCACACAATTGGCCTTTTCCCATCATTCCAGCCTGTTCAGATCCTTCTCTAAAGCCTCCCTACCCTATTGCAGATCAACACTCCTGCCCCACTTAGTGTCATCTGCAAACTGACTGAGGGTGCAGTCGATCCCCTCATCCAGATCATTGATAAAAAAATTGAACTGGCCTGGCCCCAACACTGATCCCTGGGGAGCGCCACTTGTGACCAGCTGCCAACTGGATGCAACTCCATCCACCACCTTGCCCTGGTCCTGGCCATCCAGACAGTTTTTATGGAGTGAAAATGCATCCAAACCATGAGCAGCCAGTTTCCGACAGAGGCTGTGGGAAACAGTGTCAAAGGCTTCAGTAGAGTCTAGGTAAACAGCATCCACAGTCTTTTCCTCGTCCACTAAGTGTGTCACTTTGTCATAAAGGAGACCAGGTTGGTCAACCAGGACCTGCCTTTCACAAACCCATCCTGACTGGGCCTGATGCCCTGGCTATCCTGGATGTGCTGTGTGACTGTGCTCAGGATGATCTGCTCCATAACCTTTCCTGGCACCAAGGTCAGGCTGACAGACCTGTCAATCCCCAGATATTCCTGTCCCTACAGATGGGTGTCACATTTGCTAACTTCCAGTCAACTACAACCTTTCTGCTGGGAAATGATTGACAGTGGCTCAATGAGCACTATGTCAGCTCCCTCAGTACCCTTGGATGGATCCCATCTGGCACCATGAATTTGTGTAACAGAACACTAACCATTTCCCCTGGGAATATATAGGCCTCATTCTGATCCCATTCCCATCTTTCAACTCACCTGAACAACTGCTGGTCTT